>NC_079369.1:22674693-23281359 GCF_021018895.1 Seriola aureovittata
CCAGCACAGGCATCAGCGATCAGCCACGGAGGGAGGGGGCCACATTAAATCAGTGAAAGTTGCTCTGTTAAAGTTCCTCTCCACTGCATGTTTTCAACTATGTAAAAATCCTCTGCTACGATTAATATTTTGTTTAATGTGGTTTTCGCACATAAAAAGTGAAAAAAAAAAAAAAAGGAAAACTGGGTCTGAAAGCTACATTTACATCTACATTTACTTCCTCTTTGAGAAATCTGGATCAGTCCTGGTGCCCTGCCCACCACCGCTGCTTGCTACAGGCTGACAGGTGAGAGAGCAGAGCGTATTGAGGTAGTTAGCGTTAGAGGAAACATCAGAGAGACTCAGCCATGTTTGAGCCTCAGTCAGACCCACACTCAGATGAGGAGTCTGTTGTGACAGAAATCGGCGACCAGCAGAAGTATCAGAAGAGTTAGCGTAGTTAGCATCTTTTGTTTGTTTATATAGTTTGTTAGCTTGAAACTGGCTGTGGTTGACACAATGTTAGTGGTTGTGCTAATGCTAACTCATGCTCTCTGTACTGATCAGCTTTTAGGTTTATTTCGCCCCACCCCCTTTCCTCACAAGTTTACAGGATTGGTTCCTTAGGTTGTATGATGTATGAATTCCTGGCTGACTGAATCTGTTTTTATTAGACTGTCATTGGTTCACTGCAGTTTAAGGTGGAAACACTGTCATGGTGTTGACTGCTTATTACGCTCATCTTGCTTGTCTTCTGTTATATAAAATCATCATATGGACATGTTAACAATCAGCAGTCGAGATGTGACTTCTTAAGTTAAAAAATACAAAAACACAGATCTGGTTAACTGTTATGCTGTTGTGCTATCACTCATGTAAAAACAAAATGAATGCAAATTCATTTCAGTTTTATGTTATCTACTTATCACCTATGAATCTAAAAACAATATACATTCAAAAGGGACAAATGTACTGCAAAAAAAAATATATATATAATGTGTAATCAGACAAGTATGTGCAGTAGAGATGGTTTCCTCCTCTGATTGTCTTTCAAAATAAAAGGCCTACCCTAGTTAGAGCAACACGAGTGTCACACTGGCAGCTACTGTGTGCCGTATAGTCAGTTCAATCTGATGTAGCTGGCTGCTTTTCACTGGTTAGGCACTGTGTTCCTAATGATAGTCATTGTATGAAGTCCCCTGTGATTTGCTTTAATATACACTACTTGGCCACAAGTATGTGGACACCTGAACATTACACCCATATGTGATTATTGAACCTCTAATTCCAAAACGATGGTCATTAACTTGCTGCTATAACAGCCCCCACTTGTCTGGTTTCAGGCTAAGACTCTGTAACCTTGCTGCAGGGATTTGCTTCCATTCAGCCTCAATGGCACTGAGGTTGGCCATTCTTGCTGGGTGATAAGAACAGGCCCCCAGTTCGTCCTAGTGGTGCTGGATGGGGGCAGACCAGTCAAGTTCTTCCAAACCAGACTTAGCAAATCATTTATTTATGGACCAGACTTTGTGCATAGGGCAAACAGGAAAAGGCCTTTGGAAGTAAGTTATAAATTTGGAAACACACTAATGTCTTAAATGTCACTGTATCCTGTAACATTAACAATTCCCTTAATTGGAAATAAGAGGCCGAGCTCATACGATGAAAATGAAAAACAACCTCAGATGATAACAAACCAAAGAGTGCGGACAGTGCTGTCCGCATACTTTTGACAATGTAGCATACTTTGTTTATTCTGTCACATTATTTTTTGCTGTTCTGTTACTCAGTGTTATAGATCATTTTTATATTTAGTAGTACCTTAAATAGCTTTTTGCCATCACAATACTGATTTCCCCAATAATGAAAAACAGAGAAAATTACCACTTCAGTGTCACTAATAACAGTTATTACCATTCAAAAAGTAAGTTGGTATCCTTGTTGTATCATCACCTCTTGGAGAGGGAAGTTGAATTGTCCAAAAATTGCATCCCACCTCTGTCAGTCTGACTTATTTACAACAGAATTAGTCATCATTGGCCCACGCTACACTACAGTATCTTAAATAACAAAATGACAGTTTAATTCACTTCCCACTAATTTGATTTCCACTATTTTGAAGTGAACAACATGACGAGGACATTACACACCAGTGTTGTTTGGTGTTGATCGCTGTCAAGAGAGGAAACTATTGTGTAGTGTATGGAATTACTGCAGTGCAATTAATTTAACAACAACTCTGGGAGTTTAGTGCTCCCTGTTTTCCTATCTTCCTCATACTCCTCATCCTCCTGTCCCACCTCCTCTCTCCTCCTCATCCTCACCCCCTCCCTCCTCATAATGCCTCCTGATCCCAATCAGCCCCCTCTTCCCCCCACCTCCTCCCTCCCCTCTGCATTCCACCCTGCTGATGTCAGACTCTAAATGAACCGCAGTGTGTGTGTGTGTGTGTGTGTGTGTGTGTGTGTGTGTGTGTGTGTGTGCGTGTGCGCACGCGCGCGCGCACGTGTTCATGTGTGCTAAAGGGTCAGGCTTGGTTGCCAGGACGATAGGCCCTCCAACAGCTTTCTGCTCCGACGCTTTGAGCCCCGAGCCCTCCTCAAAGCATCATGGGAAAACAATTAAAACCTCCTCCAAATCTCTCTTGCTCTCCTTCACTTTCTTTCTCTCTTTGTCCTCCTGTTTCTCTCTCCCTTCATTTCTCCATCCCACCCTCTCCATCTCCATCCCTCTCTCTTTCAGACAATCTTCACTCAAGCTTGAGTTCCCCCCTGAATTGGAAGCAAAGTTTTTATTTTTATTCTATTTTCCACCTGAGATGTCTCTTATAGGAGGGACAACAGGGGGGGCTTTATTCCAAACACTATAGTCTGAACACTGTGTGTACATGTGTGTACATTCACATGTGTATTTGTGTGTTTCCTCATTTTATGTGTTTAATATTCCATTTGGAAGGAAACTGAACTGCTGCTCAGAAGCTTCTATTACTTTGTTAGTAGATATTAACGAATAAACACTAAATTACACTTCAAAGTTTGTAATTTTCTAAAAAGAATGAATCATATCCTCTACACACAAACACACACTGTGTCCCATCTTGTAGTAGGAGGGATTTCAGAGGTTGAATGTAAAAGCTGAAATCTCAAACTTTTGGTCCTGGATTTTTTTTCTGGTAGCACTGGGTGAAAGATCTTTACTGTAAAAGTTATGACCTTCAAATTTCTGTGCCCACAGAGAATCAAAGTACTTTTCTGGCTAAACTGGCTGATTTTCTGCTGACTCCCTCCACATATGACACTGAAATGATGTACTCTTTGTGATTGTGATTGGATTTAAGTGCTCAAAGTGTGATGATACAGCACATTAAGCATTGTTTTGTTGATCTTGGACGATCCTGCAACTGTGGTATATTTGTCTGTAATAATTTACAAAGCGGGCAGAAACTTGACACATTGATACCATAGACTATAAATACAGACAAACGTAGCCTCCGTGATGTCACTGCCACCGCCATCTTGCCAGTACCTGACTTCCGGCTAATTAAAAAATGGGCAAAGAGGTGGGGCGTATGCGGAGATGAGACCTCGGTGCATGCCAGTTTGTGGCAAGCATACACTCACCTACCTGTCACTCAAAGTAGCCACGCCTTCAATTGTGCAGAACTTAGTCTAAGCCTAACTAAGCCTTTATAAAATTTAAATGGGCGAGTTATATAGAAATTCAAACCCCATACAGTTGTCATGAAGGAATAAATAAACTAGAGAGACCAAAACTGTTTTTTGTACCAGGCTGTAAACATGTTTATTTCTGCTGTAAAGTTGGGCCTTTTAACATGGGAGTCTATCAGGATTGAATCACTTTTGGAGCCAGACTCAAGTGGTCATTTGAGGAACTGCAGTTTTCAGCACTCAATCTCTTTTTTTAACTAATATTAAAGAATCTTAAAACATCTGAATATATATTTAAATCACTGAAATTGACAGAGACACAATCTCTGCTGTTAATATTTCTTGCTTTATTTTATTTTCTGTACTTCCTGATTAAAGAAAGTATACATATATATTGTAATATGATACACTAGGATCCACAAATTCTGGCCTCCCACATGAGTGTCAGTTGAGCTACATGGCCATCCACTATCATGACCTCCAGACCCTTTCTTTCCCTCTCTCTACATAAAGGACACAGACTTTCCTGCACTGTCATTGAACGCAACTCGTAACCTAGAGAAAATGTCCAGTATGAAGGTATTTCCAGGATGTTGAAAATTATTTCTGCTGGGCCCATCATCAGGACATCATCAAAACCAAAATCACTGCACATCCCATATAACTTTCCTTTTGTATGTACTGTAGTTCAACAAATCAAAGAAAAAACATACCCACACACTATAATTGTATAAAAACACTGCTATAATTGTATTTAATCACTAGACTGTGGTGGATTAATGAGCCAAAAACATGTACGAGGTTTGATGTGTGATGTCTTGCCCTCTGTGTGTGGAGATTCCTCCCCACGTGAGTTTTCTGTTTACTTAGATTTGCCAAGACCAAAGTGTTTTGCTTCCTCCTTTTCAGTGCATGCTGGGATATGTCTGTGAAGGTTCATCTCAATTATCCAGGTGATGCAACGTCTAGGGAAGGTTGAATCCAACTTGAATGTGATTTGGATTCAACTCGCTCAAAACATGCTGGTATGAGCTGCAGGCCTGAGTGACCCTAAACAGAAGTTAGAATGATTTTCAACACAAATAGAAAGACTTCAAAGCAAGTGATTGAAAAAGTCAAACCACCTAATCAAAGTCAGAAAGCCTTTGGAGCGCTTAGTCACAGTCTTCACTGACAGAGCACAAGCTGTGTGTCATGATTAATGAAATTCATTATGGTAGATCATTAGACCACATATGCCACACGTTGGGAACAGAAAGTGGAAATCAGATAGGTTGAACTGCAAGAAAAATACGACTCGCTCCAAACAGTAGCACAAAGGCCACATGTCGGATGGATCAAGAATGAAACAGTGAAACCCAACTTGGTCACTCACTGTCTGTCACTCTAGTGTCTGTAAAACACAAATAACATGTATGCTCATTTCTTTCAGGCATGCCCAGTGCAGTTAATTTGATGCTGATAAAGAGTCAAAGTGAAAGTGAATGCAAGAAACAAAGAATGAGAGCAGTGTCCTTTGTGAGTTTTTTCAAAGCATTAGGAAATGCTGAATACTAACCCCCGTACCATTCATTTTCCTTTAGTATTGCACCAGGTCTGCAAAACATCATGTCATCATCATCAAACAGCATGTCAACAATGATGACTTCTTACACAGTGTAAGGAGAGAACTGCATCAGTGTAAAATGTATGACAGCTGCCTACATCACAAATAAAGAAGGATCAGAAGACTGCATCTGTGTGTCTCTATCACAGCTGCTGAAGTTAAATTTTGAAGGTCGTTCGCAGGTCATGGTGAAAAGGTCAACCAATAAGATATAAAACCAAATATTTTGGCTATAAATTTCAATATATTTCAACTAATCACATTAAGTGCTGAGATCTGGGAACATTACTACTTTGCAATAAAGTTTGATGGGAGAAGAAACACAAACAGTGAAATGATCAGGCGACAAAACTGCTGGTTAGACAAAGTGATGTGGTGGAAAAATCAAAGGTGAATGGAAACAAGTTCCCAAACTGTGTTGTTGGCATCCAACCGTCAATCAATGTCCAACTAATATTAGGTGAGTAATAGGAGGTGTGTTCACTGTTGGTCTTTCCTCCAAGTGAAGTGGTTTAGATAATCTGGTAAAACTGCTTGTATAAGTCCTTTCTAATCATCTGTTACAGTCATACTCTGTTAAAGGAACGTGTTCCCGGATCTCAGGGGTCACTAGAATGAGTACAATGATGTGCAAAACTACATAAATAAGATAGATAAGTTGTATGAACCATAATTAACTTTTTCCTTGTCTCCAAAAATTCTGTGTATGGAGGTTTTTATATCAGAATTCATCACATTCGTCATGGTCTTAAGTTTCAAACAAAGGAACAAGCTCACGCTAAAATGGGTTTTTTTCAGGTTTATTTTGGAGATGGATTTCACTTTTTCCACCTTTACATCCTGACCTCGTCTCGGGAGCTTGTACAGGCGAGAAACGCTGGTTCCTTGTAATCCTCTGTGATACTAACTCTTCTCGATCTGACAGGGCCTTTGTGCACTTTTCTGCATTGTCATTTCCATAAACGCTACAGCTAACACATCATCCGCTTGCCATCTTATTATCTCCACATGTACTTTACAAATTAAATTAGGCCCTTCTTTCCATCTTGTTACATTTCCCCAACAGCTGAAATAATTTTGGGAGCCGCAGTAATTTACTACACAACATTAACATTTTCTGTCCCGAGCCGTCACGTCTTCGTCGCTCTGACAAACTTACTGAAGTCATAGATAATTAATTTGATTCTAAATTACAGCTTTCCATCGCGCCGCGCGCCCCTCTTGCAGGAGTTTGTTGTGACAAGCGGGCGCGCCGCTCGTCTCCAACCGTGATTTCTGTCGGCCCCGATGACAAAGATATCATGCGGCGCGTCTTTAAACATGATGCTGACATGTAGCACTTATCCACTCACTCAGATCGAACAAGACAGCATTGCTCCTCGTGACACTTCCCTCATTTCCCATGATGCACATGTAAGGGGTCGCCTCCGCATGACGATTAGTAATAATAAGAGTTCTTGAAAATTTTGGGATGTGCTTTATTTATTTTTTACTTTTTTTTTTGTCAAGAGGGGAATGAGGTGGGGAGCTGGAGGGGGACAAAAGCTGCCAAAGAGCCATTGTGTCTCAGTAAAATGAGACATTTCCTCTATTGTGTGTGAATGAGTCACTTATGAAGGCAGCAACGTTGGATAAAGGGAGACATTTATTTAATTCTGATTCCGGTCCAAATTTGCATCTGAAACAATGAAAAGGCCTCATTTGATGTGACTGGACGCTGAGGAATGGAAAGGAAAGAAAAGGAAAAGGACGCAAAAGATGGGAGAGGAAACAAAACGCATAGCATAGGAAGACCAAGAGAAAGAGGAGGTGAGTGGCTTTTTTTTTTTTTTTTTTTCTTTACATATAAAACATAAAGTTCCAACTCATCTTACACAATGTGTTGTGCCGCATAAACACAGATTGTTGTTGTTGTTCTCTGGCTCATGTCAAGTGCTTGTATGTGGGTTGGAAATGAGCGCTGATTTGCTGCCACACTGTATAAAGGTTTGGTTTCTGTCTCTGAGTCGATCAATACATCTCTGAAATTGATTTCTTTCACAGGTCAGTGACTGTGACTGTTTATAAAACAACTTCCATCACCTCAGAGGGACTCGTAGGAGGATAAACCCTCGGATTACTCATCTCTATCTGAAAGTCAGGTACGGACTTGGGAGAAGTTTATTCACCCTTTGATTATGGTCTTTTTATAAACCCTTTGATTGAGTATCTGTGTGACCGCAGCACTTGTGTGTTTGAACTTCAGTGTTCTTCAGGTCTGTGACCCTGTGCTGCTGGACTCAGGTCACAGCTCTTGGATGTGACTGGGTCATGTTTGATTTTCTCATTCAGAGAAGCTTCTTTAAACTTTTTTTTTTTTTTTCCTGTGGCGTGATGTTTAATAATTTTACATTCGGCTGTGGTCCCTGCAGTGTTGGACTGAGTTAAGTTTTCTGTATCTTACAGGCAGTACAGTAACATAACAACATTTTGAAATATAATGGCAAATTTTCTTAGTTTAAAGGAGACCCAGATCCAGGGGGAGCTGGACTTTGCTACACCACAACGAATCCTCGGTCGGATTTTGAAATCGGTTGATTTTCTGTTCCTATTCTTGAATATTTGTCCTTATCACACAGCAGCTGCAGGTCACAGATCCAGTTAACGACTTTTGTTTTACAGCCTCCAAATTTAGCCGACGCACCAATCAAAACCTGGAGAAGAGAAGAAGACAGATTAGGACAGTTGCATTGTCATGGAAACGTTATTCAAACCTCGCTTTCATTACATTTTGAACGCAACATCTAAAAAAATCCCTTTAGTGTTCTCTTCGTTTCTCTACAACAGGTCTACTGAGGATCACCCGAAGTTCACATTTGTATTGAAACAGGTTTGTTTGACAGATGAGACACCTGTGGTATAAAGTGCTAATATAAAAATATCAACCATTTGTGTGAAATTTTGTCATAATTGCTGTGTGAAGTCTTGAGTTAAAAAGTGTTTTGTGTGGTCACACTTACCTTGACCTATGACCTTCGACCACCAAAATCAAATCAGATATTTTCTCAAGTCCCAGTGGATATTTGCGCCAAATGTGAAGGGATTCCCTTGAGGAGTTCCCGACATATTGTGTTCACAAGGCCAAAACCGTAATTTCGTAGGTCACCATGACCTTGACCTTTGACCTTTAACCAACAAAATTTTGTCCTTGAGTTTGTATGAAATTTTTAAAGAAGTTCCCTCAAGGCGTTACTGAGATATTGTGATCAAAATGTCCGGACGGCCCGGGCTGTCCCAGCACAGAGGCAAAAAAGAAAGTTACATATCATTCCTCGGGTGTAAAATTGATTTACAGACTGGTAACTCCTTCCACAAACAACACACTCACAATAACAGTAAATCAGTCGTACTCGTTATGTTCCCATTTTATGAGCAACACTCATACTCCTGGAGGAGGATTGCCACATTATTATTAATATTTAAATGATTTGCCCAGTCACTGATCGAGGAATGAAAACATGTCTGGATCAATACTGAAATAGTTTCAATACTTTTATATCCTGACATTCTCACAATCATTTTATCCTGGATTTGACAGTTTAGTTTGGTTTACAACTGATGTTTTATGTTTTTGAATGTGCATCTCTTACAGTATTTGAATGTGACTCAGCAGACAACTGTGAACAGTTGAACTGTTAATGGGAACTATACGACGTGGATGTGATAAGAACTGATACACATCTGCCAGCCAATCAGAGCAGGAGGAACAGGCGGGAATGTGGCCCCAACATGGATTAAACCTGTTTACAAATTCCATATTACCACAGTATTATACAGCACAAATGGTGTATGAACTATCAACTAAACAAGAAATGAATGCACATACTTTTGAACCGGAAAATCATTTCCCACCATAACATTATAATGGAGCTCTTGCATTGTTGTTCACTCCAGTCTGAACTGTTGTTGCTGAGATTTACGTTACTGATGTATGTTATAGAGCAGAATGTTTAACGTCGTTTGAGTGAGAAAATGCACATATTCTGTGGAAATCTCAGTCTTACTCTACCGGTGTTTTTTGTACCGATACATTCTCTACAGACTGAACAAGTGACAAATAAAAAAAGGAAAGGAGAGAGAGAGAGAGAAAGAGAGAGAGAGACAGAGAGAGAGAGAGAGAGAGAGAGAGAGAGAGAGAGAGAGAGTTAGACACACAAGGACGAGGACTAAGCAACAGACAGAGAGACCTTGGAAGAATTCTGGTTGACCTTCGCCTTGTGTGAATTAGTCTGGAGAGCAGCCGGCTGGTCTAGCCTGAGGCCACACACAAACACACATACACACACACACGCACACACACACGGAGAGAGAGAAACAGAGTGAAGGGAAGAGAGAGTGATGTCAAAGAACTCAGTGTCTGAAAGACCAAAGGACATTCCCTAAAAATGATTTGTGTGTGTGTGTGTGTGTGTGTGTGTGTGTGTGTGTAAGAGTCTGGTTTTGCAACTTCGACTTTTCTCAAATCTGTGCTGAATCAAAATGAAGCAACAAGCAGGAGGAAGCCCAGGTAGATGACGGCTTTGGTTTTAAAAGTTATACCATTAGTTTATACTCACATTTAAAAATGTAATCCCTAGGCTCTCTGCCGGTGTTGTTTGCTGCCATATTATTTACATTACCGACACGCAATAATTCTTGGGAAAGGTTGGGCCATGAATGATCCATCCATTGAATCCCGCCGGAGAAGAAGGCTGCATTCAAAGGAGCCTTAAAAATTGGAAAACCTGGTCACGCTGCTGTGGTGCAATCGGTCTTCAAATGCATCCTTCAAAGAATGCTGCCCCTGAATTGGGACACAGCTAATATGTCTCTGACACAAGCTCAAATGATGTTGACAAGGCAGGCTTTATTTTGAAATAAGTAGAGCTTTCCTCTAGGTGTAAGGACGAACAAGCTTCCTGTCCTTTCTTCGTGAGGATGCACGGGATCATTAAAGCATCACACCAGTTCCTAGGTCATGTTGTGAGCTCAGCTTTTTATGGTCTGCCATGACACAACCCCCTGCCTCAGGACCAGGCAACAGTGATGCAGCTGGAGTGTCACAACCAATCCTGCTGAGGAAGTTACAAACTGTTGCCAACCGTGAAATTGCAATAAAGTTTTAAGAAATGTTGCAGGACTTTTGTAACTATAATAAAACACCACTACTGTATATATTGTATACTGTATCTAATATACCTTGCATACAACATATATAGTTAGCAATTACATACTTTTTTAATGATTTTTAGACCACCATGCCTTTTAACCACTCTGGTGCTAATACAGTGCAACACTACATGAGATCATTTTCAGAATATTTGTCAAAGCAAGATGATTCAATGTCAAAAATACAGTTCAGTTAAACAGTCATTCTTTGTATGTGTTCATGTCCCAGTCTGTGTTGACCACAGGCCTTGGAGGTTTCCTCTCTGGCAGACATCGACCAGGGTTGCAAGTCCCCTCTTGACATATTTTAAAAGAAGATTACAAAGGCAGTTTTGCTGTTTTATTTTGAAGGAAGACCTCAAATACATTTTTATTTCATGACTACAAGTAGTGGCCCACACACTTGGTCAGCATAGTTTGAAAGTCCACTGTTGGTAAAATGGGAATGTGTGTGTGTGTGTGTGTGTGTGTGTGTGTGTGTGTGTGTTGAGTGAGACCTCTGGCCAGAACTTGAGTGCTTCTGTCAGCTTTAACTGTCTCCAAAAGCACACCACTGTTTCATTAAAAGAAAGACAGGGAGCGAAAGACAACCCCCCCCCCCCCCCCCCCCCCCCCGGCTCTCTATGTTTTCTTTATGTCTCTCTCCCCTCTCTCTCTGTCGCTCCATCTCTCTCTCCTCCTAACTGCTGTTTTGACAGCCATCATGGGCGTGGCTAACGGGCCTGCAAAAGAAATTTGTCTGTCGGTCAGTCAGTCTGTCTGTTTGTCAAATTTTCGGCTGATAAATTGTTGGGGAGAGGATGTGATTCTCCTTTCAGCATCTCTCTCTCTCTCGCTCGCTCTCTGTGCCTCTTTCCATTTCTCTCTCTCTCTCTTCCTCTCTGCTCACCTACTTTTCAATCTCTCCGACATGCATTAAAAGCAACCGAAGGGAACAGCCACAATTTGAAAGATAAGAATTTTCATTTGAATATGAATACTAGTGGGTTTCATTTGTGTGTTTGTGTGTGCATGTGTGTGTGTGTGAGTGTGTGTGTGTGTGTGTGTGTGTGTGTGCAGCAGGTATATTTTGGCATGCTGGGAGCATTTTTTTTTACTTGAGTTTTGCCTTTGTGTCAGCCGGACATCTTCAGCCTATCAGGACAAGGCAGCGACAGCTGGGATGTTGTTGTCAGGTGAAGTGTTTATTCTGGCATCTTGCCTGTAATCTTTGTCTGCCAGGATGTCAAGGCGATGATGGAAAGACATGACAGAACATAAAACATAAATACGACCAAAACACACATCAAAACATCAAGAAAATAAAAGAAGAAAAGGGCAATTTGGGCAGCAATTTGCATCAACTTTCAGGCGTGAACAACATGTTGTATTTTGTTTTACCTGAAGCTCTGCGGTATGTTTGATCAGCCGGCTAACTGCCGATGTTTGGATGTGTACGCTGAGAATTCTGGCAGCTGACAATGACCCAGACTCTCAGGGAATTTTTGCACCATTGAACAGAGAGGTAAAGAATGAATCACTAGTCAGTACAGTGATTCACTGCTCAGAGAATCTACAGTAAAATTAACCATATAGTTACAGTTTTGAATTTATTTCCTCCTGGTATGCGGCTGTAACCTGTGAACATCATCATCATCATCATCATCATCATCATCATCATCGTCATCATCATCATCATCATCATTATCTCTGGGATTGGAGGAGCTTAAACAGATCAGTTAGAATCTGTTGATGTTGTTCACTTCAGTGTGTTTGGATGCAGCTTCAGCCAGTGTAGCTTTACCTTCTCAACAGCTGTTTTGTCATTATGAAATATAATGTGTATGTATATATATATATGTGTGTGTGTGTGTGTGTGTGTATATGGTGTGAATGTGATCGTGATTGTTTGTTGTTTGTCTCTATATGCCCTCGCCCAACGTCAGCTTGGATTGGCTCCTGCCCTCCCATGACCCTATAAGGATAAGCGGTATAGTGGTATACATTAAATATATATTCACAGTATACTATGTGTGTGTTTGTGTTTAGGTGTCTAGGTTATGCACTGTCCCTCAGGTTGTAGCATGATGACATATAAAGTATATTGTGCAGCAAGACCTGCCATGTCTCCTTCTCCTAGGAGTGTTTTTAACTTTAAGATGTCATTTAGTTCAGTGAACTTTTGGATCACAAAACCTAATTGGTTGAAGTAAATGTTGAGCTTCGCCTGTCGACCATAAACGGTCACGTTTTCTGTCTAAAATGTTTGTCTAGATTAATACCTTCACGTGAATATAATAGATTACTGTTTGTATACTATTTATATATCAGTTGCTTCTTTTATAACTTTACCACGAGCTGGCTACAGAGCGGCCATTTTAGATTAGATTATTTGTTTTTTCAATTTAAATTTTTCATTATAATTTACTATTAAATATGTTTTAAAAGTGTACACCTGGTGATGTGCTGAGAAAACCTGAGAAACACGACGGAATAAATGACAGTGATGTGAACATTTCCCGTGTGCGATGGGATTGCTGTGCGTATGTTGCTGCATTGTTTGTGCTGCGGCTTGGCATGCTGATGGATGAATGAGTTGTGTAGGGTTAGCATTCAACATCTAACTGACTTGAGTGATGATTTTGCGGTTGATTTCTTCAGTGATTTAAAATGAAAACTGCAGATGGTGGATGTTCATGAAGTTCAGTGGCTGCACTCTCTCTACGACCCACATGATCTATCTGAAAATCTTTTTCCACATGTTTCTGATAATTAACACTGTGCCAAGCCACACATGGACCTACTCCACTGTATTTAGTGCCAAAATAAAAGTCTAAGCGCTTGCGTCATTTAGCCAAATCTTGGATCTTTCCAATATCAGTTCAAAACCGTTTCCAGAGTAGTTTTGCTTGGTCATCTCTCACGTCTTGCCACCCATCAAATCTCTTTTGGAAGGGTTTTGAATGGTTTTCAAGGACCCTGATCTTGTGAGATTTTGTCCACCTATGCAACAGAAACTATCAATAAAATATAATTCTCTTCTCCTCTGTGTCACATTTGTATCTTCCCACCTTCTCCTCCATGCATCAGCCCTCTCCATCAAAGCTAAAGGTGCCGGGCATCTGTCTATATTCCCCACACTGAGAGATGTCTCTGCTGATTAATTGCTGTCTGATCGCTGCTGTTGCTGCTCCCTGCTAATTTCTCTCTCCCTGGGTTTTTACAGCCTGCGGCGGCCTGGGTGTGAGGGTTTGTGGCGGTAATTGTGCGGTATTTGTTGCTAATAGGATAATAATTGGAGCAGGTGCAGATAGCTGGGTGGTTATTGGGCCTGGTGAGGAGAGATGGAGTTTGGCACCACGCCAGGGATGCTCGCTGTGCAGCACGACGATGCAGACATGTAAAAACACACTTTAAAAACCAGAGTGCCACAGAGGGAGGGCAATTATTATCCTTGCCATTTTTTTAATCTTTCCCAGCCAGCTCTATCTGCCTCTCTGGAAATCTTACACATTTATCATGAATGTGTTTTCATTAATTTCCCTATTACTTTATCCATCACGATGTGTGTTTGCTGTTTGTCTATGCTTACTTCTTTCTCTTCATGCTTTTTTTTCAGCTATGACCTTTCACCTCTTCTGCTTATTCCTTGTTTGTGCAATACTGATCAAAACTCAATCTAGTCTATCTTTTCTGAGGAAGGAAACGGTAACCACTCAAGGAGATATGGTCTAACATTACAAAACTTTGGACATGTGGACACGTAATCTGATCTGGAAATCAAAAACCATGGTCATGGGGAATGTCATGTTTCTCATTTGTCTTTCAAGTAGCCTATTATTTAATGTGCTTTATGATTGTGGTTAAGTGACTGTATATTTTCTCATGTTAATTATTTTAGGCTGTAATTTTGGCCAGGTTCCACCACAAGGATGGGATTAACAACTGAGAAACTCCAACTGCTGAGGAAGACCACAAGATGTTGTTGAAAGCTATGGAAACAACTTGTAGGTTAGACCTTGTGTTGAGTTTTTTTTTTTTTTTTGCCATGTCCACAAATAAACCAAGCTGATATTGTGTCCTATAGCCTACTGCAGTTTACCCCTTTTACCCACTTTCTTTTGTTGGTCAGAACAATTTCATGAATTTCAGTGTGAAACCAGGACGAGGAAAGATTTGTTTATAAGGTTAGTCGCTCAGCAATCACGCACCTGCAACAGTTAGTGCATTAGAATAGTTTCAGTGAGGTTTCACCGACACCCTGTAAGTATTTCTTTACTGAACACCAGTAATCAAGAACCCCCAAAACTGATGCGCATGGCGATGACGAGACCGTGACGTCCTGCTTACAGTACGTATGTTGAAGGGCATATGACACTCTACAGTTTTAAGGTGGGAAAGGTGGTGTTACAGTACTGTGCTAACCTGTAGACATTCCCCTCAAGGTTGCCAATCTGTATTCTACGTACAGGAAGTGACCCCGAGATCCTAATAGAAATGAACTATGTGGTATTTAACCAGAGAAACTGCTGTTGCAGTCAGAAAAGTTGGATTTTCAAATTTTGCTGGCAAGGTCACAGTGTCAGACACCTGCTATTCAAATTATTTACCATACGTTTGCTGCTTCGAGGTCTCCGGGATGCAAAATGAAAAGTAGAGAGGAAGCAGACTTTGTCTAATTTCCAACATAGGGGGAAAAAAAATCCATCTGTAAAAGTGCTGAGTAACACCTCTAACCCTCCAAACCAGGCAAAGCTGCAGTTATGATTAGAGCCCGGAACGTCTCCTCGCTAAGGTCACGCGATCAAAGAATGAGCCGCCATATTTGGGCAGCAACAGTACGGGTGTGATCACCCCTCCCTCATTCCCCTCTGAGACTTCTCAGCCTTGAATATGGTGATGATATTAATACTAATCATAATATAGCCGGCAATAGATATAGGCTCTGCCGCTTTGAACTGTAAATGGGTTGTGTTTGGGGGAAGAGAGGCGATTAAGCGCTGCGAGACGGTATAAGACGGTAAATCTGGGGAAGCAGAGGCGTTCCAGCCCCCCCACCATAAACAAATAATCCAGCGCTGCTTCTCAAACCCCACTATAGCATCTCAAATCAGTTTGGATTAGGACAGAATACGGGGATGTTCCCTTTAATGTCACACAGAGAGAGGGTGCATCTTCCTTGTGCAGCCCCCCCCCCACCCCCCCTCCACTCCTTCCGCCCACCTCTCCACGATGCGCTGTGTTTAGCCCTGCTTAGCCAAATGAGCTCCTAATAAATGCAGCGCTGAGCCCGTCTGCTGAGGAGTCGCTTATAATTGGAGGGCTTTCTCCTTCGCTTTAGAGAGGAAAGTATTAATGAAGGGGTGGGGTGGAAGGTGTGTGTCGAGGGTGGAGGGTGTCTGTGTGTGTGTGCATGCGTGCGTGCGTGCGTGCGTGTGTTTGAAAGGTGGAGTGAGTGAGTGAGTGAGTGGGTAAGTGGGTGACTGTGTGTGCAAAAGGTGGAGTGTGTAAGGGTAAGCTGTGTATGTGGAGGGTGTGTGTGCGTGAGAGTTTGTGGAGTGTATTTATAGTTTGTGTGCATGCTCTGCGTTTACTGTAAGTCGTGCATATGTGTGTGTTTCTACCTGTGCCTCGTTAATATGGAAATGTGGCTCCATGTCTTCATTTAATGCTGCAGCTCGCCAACCAAACACTCTTTTTTTTTTATGAACCTGTCGTTATCTCTCTATTTTTCTCCATTTCTCTCCCTTCCACTGCTCTCCTCTTTTCTGTTTAATCCTGCTTGCTACCTCTTTGCACTGCAGTGGGAAGCTGTTTTGTGCTCCGTTAATAGGGAATCTATACGTTTATAGATATGACTCATTTTGGTGTTTGAGCATGCACGCCTTAAAGACCCTCAAATCCTTCATTTTGCTTCTTATTCCTCTTTGTGTTCCTCATCTGTCAATATTACCCTCTGCAACTGCTATACTCCAAGCAACAGAGGAAGAAAAGAAGAAGAGGAAGAAAAAAAAAACAGACAAACAAAGATGAAGAGGACTGCCTTGTTTGTCCACCCGGGTAATTAATTTTCCTCTGATTAGAAATGGTGACCAGTATCTGTGTGTGTGTGTGTGTGTTTGTATGTGTGTGTGTTTCAGCTGACCGTAATGGACAAGTGTGAAGGCGTTAATTTGAACTGCCATGGGCATTTCGATAACAAGATCAGAGAGCTCACGATCACACTCGCAAAAACAGAGCAAAGAGAGGTCCACCCTAATGTCAGGCCTTATCTCACCATTGGTTGACAGAGGAGTGTGATGGATGACAAACTGATGGATATGTGTGTGTGTTCGTGTGCATGTGTGTGCGAGAGACAGACATAGAGCGAGGTGCAGGGGAGTCGCGAGGTCTTATCGCAGCTCTGTGGTCATCGACGGGAGGGTACTTGATGATAATCCTGTTTACCCTACAGCTGCACTGACAGATGTTATGATGGATTGGCTTGTATACTGTAAAGAACTGTGTATGTAACTTCACACACATAAGAGACATGAGACCAGACTGATGTGTTTGACAGGAAGACAGACATGACAGACACATGGTCATATGCAGGGTTATGGGTCCAAAAACTGGGAGAGGGGCATGACCCCCCCCCAAAAAAAATGTGATTCCCCTGATCTACATATGTACATTTAAGATGTTTGGAGGGTAAACATTGGATAACAATGTAAATTTAAAACCATGTCAGTGGAAATGATTGAAGTGTGTCTCAAACACACTCTCTCTTATTTTAGACAATAATATAATATACGATAATACTATGTCATGATACTGTAATTATGCTAGGTTTGTGTTATTGTTAAATTGAGCCTTAGCTTCCACTGTAATTACCAAAGAACATGTATCTCTGAGGTGATTAAGTTTCCATCTTTGAATCTGATCAGGTCAGTTTTTGTTTGTGTGTATTTGTTTGTATGTTAATTCTTCTTTCCTGGGCACTGCAAAAACTAAGCTCTCCAAAACAAGAAAAAAAAATCAATAAAATGGGGTAAATATTATTAAAAATTAGGAAAGTTATCTGTCCACAGAGCATGAAAATTTCACTTGCCAAGATTTTTAAAACAATTAAAAAAACAAGCTTAAAACAAGTGACATGCTCTAACAAATAACATGCCTGAAAGAAGAAATATCCTGTTGTACAATATCTGTGCAGCCCCAAAGTAGGATTATTTTAGTCAATTATTTAGTTAATTATTTCACATTTTCACAGCTATTAGATATACACCCCCGTCTAAAACACGGAGGCAGTTGTGTTTTATTTGCAAGTTTCAATTTGCCACTTCTTGTGGTAAGTAATGACACCACATTTACTGTAATTGGGTGAAGTCCACAGAAGTAAGGCTAACAGCCAGCTTTAATGTAGATATTTATCAGGTGGCACCAAAAACAATGTGGACTACTGAAATATGATTAACTAGGTATAACTGGGTAAGAGCTGGGGTAGTGATTTAAAGTGGTATTATATCAGAAATCATTCACTGTCAACCAGAGGGCACACAATTGTCCCCCAGACTAATCAGCATTTACAAAACTTTGGTGAGCTGGAGCTTTTCTGAATATTTCTATCAAATAATTCAGGACAAAACATTGTGATGTGTGATATGGGTTTGAATTTTCTTCACTGATGTAAGTGAAGCCATATTAGCAGCAGGCCAGAATCCAGAGATATAAAAAGTGGTGAAAATCGCAGCTTGATGACTTAAACTCTTTGGAGGAATCCTCAGCTAATGTAGATTCATGTAGAGCAGCACAGTATCCAGATATTCCAGGTTTAATTGAGCTTGACAGACTCTTGGTTTGGAATGGATGTCTAGAGGTGTCTGCACATAAAATCTGAGATAGCGCTGGCCTTCACTTGGCTTAGCACATGAGAAATCCCAGCCTAATGAATGAAAGCCCTGAATCCAGGTACTGACAAGGGCTGAACTGGCAATGGGGGGCTGCAGGGGTATCTGAGAGATAGAGGGGGACCTTAATGCTTAGTACCTGGAAATCCTGCTCTAATGACATTCACCATGGAGACAGTAGGTCCTTAGCTGCCTAAAACATGAAGACAGACTGTATAGGTAAAAAATGCCTAGACATCAAGGTCCCATATAATTGTCCTGCCAATGCAATCTGAGTCTATTGTGTATAGTGGCAAATCAGTGTGTTGTAGGTGAATATAAATTTAAGAAAAATGGGAAAACATGATTATTTAAGACATTCATCAAAATATATTTTCAATACCCTATACTTGGTATTTGGCTGTTGCCTAATCCTGATTAAAAAAATGAACAATCATAAATGTTACAAACCTATTGCCATCATGGTCATTTTTGCTACTGTTTACCTCGGCAGAGGTGATGAGGCATCAAGCCCAAAACATACAAGTCAAATCATTACTCGCATACATTAAACCATCAAAGGGATAGTTTGGGTTATTTAACGTGGGGTTGTATGAGGTAGACAGGCAGTCAGTCAGTGCATTACCTGCAATAGATTCAGATCAGCACCCTGCCGGTTACGTAAGGCGGCCGGGAGCACCGGCACACTAGCAGAGTGATGTGTGGCTGTGCACAGTGCCAGCAGAAAAAACGTGTTTTAGACACATATGAAAGATACCCACTGAAACAATCCAATATTTGTTTAAATGTATGCTTCATGTAGAATATTTTCAGCATTTTCCTTTGGTAGCACATTTTTTAAACCGCTGAACTACCGTCTTCCTACGCAGAAGTGCACCTACAGAGCGCGCTGTGACGGAATTTCTTCAGATTTGGTACAAACATTCACTCGGACTCAAAGATGAACTGATTAATTTGGTGGTCAAAGGTCAAGGTCAGTGTGACCTCACAAAACATTTTTTTTTTTGCCATAACTCAAGACTTCACACAGCGATTATGACAAAGTTTCACACAAAAGGTTCATATTTTATATGACTCTGGATAAACAGGCATGTTACCTGAAACTAGTCTGAGTGGCAGAGGCAGACAACCTCAACACGGTAATTCTAGTTTTTTTTTTAATGTAATTTGGAGAACTTGTTGGGTAAAAGCCTCCCTGTCAGTGACATGTTTTAATCTACCTCCACTCACAAAGCAGAATGCAGAGGTGAACTCTCTATCCTGGCTGGCTAACTCTAGTGTTTACTGATAGTCAGTTAAATTGTTGACATAGACAGACAAAAGCACATGTCTTATTATTATTATTGGTAGTCTATAGCCTTGTCATAACATATTAAAAGTGCAATATTTTTCTCTCACACGCCATTCACTGCATCCTCTAGCCTTCACCCTGGAGAAAACATACAAGGTGGCAACATCCTGGAGAAACTCTGAGGGACTCTGAGAGCGAAAAAAGAACTTGGAGGCACAGTAACACAAACATACACCTACATTGCATTGAGAGTAAAACCAAGATCAACAAGGTTAATACAGGTTTGGCTTGAGGTGAGATCTGTCAGTCACTGAGATTACAGCAAGAGAGAAAGAGAGGCAAGAGCTGAATGTGTGTGAAGTATGTGTAAGTATGTGTCTGTGTGTGTGTGTGTGTGTGTGTGTGTGTGTGTGTGTGTGTGTGTGAGAGAGAGAGAGAGAGAGAGAGAAAGAGAGAGTCACAAGGTCATGTTCATTATGCCAAGCTGCTAAAGAGGGAGCGTTACCCTGAAAGGAAGTTGACTCCCAACCATAGAAGGAGCTGCCCACAGAAAAGCCACTGCATGGAGAAAAAAAGGGGGAACATGACAAATGGAAGAAAGAAACATTCTCTCCCGCAATGTGTCTCTCATCGACGCTCACAATAAGGTCTCGGCTGTCTTTTGTCGATTCCTCTGTCCCTCCTCTCTTTCTGTTTTCAGCGGTAATTTGATTTCTGGAAATCATTGTTTTGTCTCGTGGAGTGACTGACAGTTGCCTTTGCCTTAATGAATGCCGAGTGGGGGAAAAAAAAGAAAAGATTCTGGTGGATAATGCTGCTCTCTCTCTTGCTCCCTCTCTTATATCAAGCTCCAATAATTAATTCACACACATATCTGCAACATTAGTTCCAGAGGAGATAATTAAGAAAATGATTTTGGTATTGTTCCCCGCCATCTATCAAGACAACGCTGCTATCTGTTTTTAGAAAAGCTAGTAGTCACCATTACCGTATCTTTAAAGGGCAGTGATGTAGCGTTTGGTAATTGCATGACGGATTTTAAGCAATGCTATTAATTGAGTGTAGTGAGTATGCATTTATCTCCTGTTTTATTCTCATCAAGTGTGTGTTGTTCATGTGTGTGAGTCTGCGAGAGAGAGATAGTGTGTATGTGTGTGTTTAAACAAATAAACTATCTCTGCGTCACATTCATCATCATCTTCAGTCATTTATTTTTCTGCTATCTGGCAGCAAACATTTGCGCATCGAGTTCCTCATCACAGCTATCACCATTCAGTGTTTGCTGCTACTGTGTTTTTCATTGTGTCTGTATCTTGTACATCGTGCTAACGTCAACTGCTAACATGAAAGACAACTTTTTATCAATACAGTCTGGCACTGTACCAGACATTAAATTAAATGGATTGAGGAAGTGGAGATATGCTCTTCTTCCTCCTGTGTTTCTTTTCCAAAATTTTTAAACTTGAGGCACAATTTTAAGTTCATTCAAATGTTGTCCATGAAATCCAACAGTGCCACCTGTATGCCATTTTCAGATTAAATTGTTGCACTTAGGTATAAATTCCTGCTGACATATCATAGCATGCAGTAGTTAATACAATGATAGCCACTTATTTCCTCCAAATTAAGACCACATTTTCTGTATACTGCACAATGTTCCAGCTTTCCTATCATTTCCTCCTTTTGTCTTAAAGCTGAATTAATTGATTAATTTATTAATTGATTTTTTGACCCCTTGATGGCAGTGGAAGAAGCACAAACACATATAAACACCTTTTAAAGCTAACATGGGGAATAGCAGTTCTCTATTTATACATTCAGACACAGAGCAACATTATTGTTCATTTGGAGTTGTGTTTTTGGGATCCTGATGAGTTTAAGTGCAATTTTCACTCTTCTTTTACCTTTATTTTCCTCTCCAGCGACTCCTGCAGGAAATATCTGGCTCTGAGGGGCTAAATACTTCATTGCAAGCTAATTTTCTCGCCCAAATAGTGCTACAACTTTAGGTTTATAAAGCTTTTATACTGAATAAAATGGAGACAATACTTGTGAGAACTGCAAGAGTCAAACAAAACTGTAAAGTTGCTGGCTGTAAAAACAAAAGAAGCTTAAAGGAGCTATTTGTAAGTTTGCTGTTGCTACACAGCCAATTTTAGCATTAACAGCTGTTTACTTGCCAGGCCAGAAGAAATGTTGTGAGTTCAACAACAAACTTCAGTCCTTTACTCACCAAGAGGTGTGTGCAGAGATGGAAAGCAGCCCTCTTGTTTTGCCTATATTTGTATCACTTCTTTTCTTGTACTGAAATTAGCATGCTAACCAGCTAGCCCAGTCAGTGTGTCTGGTCACTAGCACCCAGTCTGCTCTGAAGTAGCGCTGCTCAGAGCACGTATTATAACCGCTTGTCTTGTAAACACAACAATGGCTGAAGCTCTTGGCAAGACTGGTAAGAAAACAGCTGTTAATGCTAATGCTAGCTATGTAGCAATAGCAACACTTACAAATAGCCCCTTGAAAAGATGCTAAAATGCTTTGTAGAGCTCAGGGGATCTAGGATAATTATCTGTTGGTTCATTGTTCTGAGTGTTCCCTCTCATGTTATATATAGTTTTTTGATCTATAACAATACTCATTAATGCCACCATAAATGTTTTAACTTTGTCTTCTATCTGTTGAACCACAAACAATCAAAAGAAAGTACTGTTGTCTTTTCCTGTTTTGTGCTGTAAACTGCAAAATTTCAAACAGTGAACTATGTGAAAAAAAGTATAATGTCCAAAACACATACAGTATATGACACACTGGATAGTCTGTGTTACCACACAACAACAACACCATATGGCACACACACAATACAAAGCATTTATACTGAATATGGAGTTCTGCCGGAGTCTGTTTTATGTTGTCTATTATTTCGCTTGGTCCTTCACAGGAAGAGGAAAATCTCTGGCAGTCGTAGGTCATCGACTTAAGAATGGTTTTCTCTCTTCAACAAAACAGTTTCTTCTCGTCCATTATGGCAGCTGCAAAACTGCAGAAGAGAGGAGGAGAAGTCAAGGTAGCCAGGATGTGCCAGCTACCTTGAAGGAGGAAGTCTGCTGCTTTTCTGAGGCTGGACAATAGCACAGTGATGTACTATCGCGGCATGTCGTGTTATGCCGACACGTGTCTTGCCACTGTTGATGTGGGTGTACATAGAAAATTAAAGGGCAGCTTTTCTCACCTATATTGTGCCGTATCCATCTGTTGTGGATTTCACAGCCAGAAGAGGTGCTTATTACATTTTTTTTTTTTTTTTTTCATATTGGTATGTTGTGTATGTAGCATAACTACAATCTCTTCAATACAGGCCGATGTAAACATGTGACTGGTCTTCAAATGTGTAATGTCACAAGGAACAACCCCATGTCTGTGCTCTAACCTTTTAATCTTATCTGAGGTTTGGCTTCACCTGAGTGAAAGTCAGCGTTAAATGGCATATTTGGGTCTTTGCTGTGAAATAAGTATCAGTTTGAAATCCCATACATTTAGAATTTAAATTAAAAAGTAAATTATTTCAGTTTAATCAAAACTTACACTTCGACTCTGTTTTCTTTATTTCCCTGCTGTCTCTTTGCATGTGTTCTTCAGAAGTCAGATTAAGTCTTTGTTGCTGCATTTAAGCCTCATTTTTTATTTGTCCTGATTATTCACAGTGATGACTCGCCTTATTCTTGTGCTTGTAATTATAAAAGAATAGGTGCAAAGGCTGCGGAGCACAGCGTTCGATGCCTTCGATCTTTCTTTAGAATTGCAGATTTCAGAATGTGTTTAACGGGTGAATAAAACTTAAATTAAGTATGACTGAAAAATGTCATCAGGCCCAGAGGAATATGTCGCAGCACCTTGAAATACTCGACTTTTATCTCGAAGAAAAGATTTCACATTTTCTCTCTGTTTGAATGTACATTGATTCAGTTGTGTGTCACAGAATCTCTGAAACCTTGTATCCAGTCTTTACATAGAGAGCATTTACATCTGATCTGCTGAAACCTTGCTTAATGACACCTAATGAGCCACACAGAGTTAATCTGAGGATGACGTTCATCCACTACATTTAATTTTTCTACCAAGAGTTTGACCTACCAATTTTAAATAAGCATTTCTGGGATGAAGTCATGTCATAAAAAACACTTCCTGGTGTGGAGCAGTTTCTGTGTGCCATGTGCTCTTCTAGGTGTCCAATGAGAAGACAGGTATGGTGTTTGCTGAAGGTTAAAGTTCATGTTTGTAAAGTATGGAGTTACTTTAGCATGCAATGCGTGATCTGGAGATAAAAGTGTGTGAATGTGTGTCTACTCACATTTGTCCCACATGCATACTGTGTGTATATGTGAGTGTGTTTTAAACATGTGAACTCGTTCATCTGTGTGTGTGTGTGTGTATTTGTGTGTATGTGTGTGAAAGCAGGTGCGTGTTATATTTAGTAAAAGGTGCGTTCCTTCACTCTGACGTCAGTCAACAAGAAGATTGACCAAACCCTGATAACTAATGGCCTGTCACTCACAGAGCCAAACCCCTCCCTCTTAGGCAATAACCACCCCCTTCTCCAACACCACCTGTCTGATTGTGTATGTGTTCAAGCACTTTGTGTGTATGCGTGCGAGTGGACCGGCTTGTATGTACTGCATTAGTGTGTATACCCATGCTTTTGATTGACGTCTTGAGTAAACTCCAGTCTCTCTGTTGTATAGCAGGTCAGATGTGCAGGTTAATAGGCAACACTTACACTGAGGTATTTAAAAGCACCTTTCTGTCAGACTGTTATATGTGTTGGAAATTAATTTGTTTTTTAAACATCATACTCAGTGCTGTTAGCTACAACTCACTACAATTATTATTAAAAACAAAAAATTATTTAAAAAATTGTTGTTCTGTAAAAGCTCTGAAATAACAAGTTGTTGAAAAATATAAATATAAAAAATGTGGGCGGAACGTAATAACATAAACAGCTGGTTTCAGTTAGACACTTTCATGACTATGTTCAAGTTTTTGCATGTTATGAAACATTTATTGTGAATTTAGAAATCTATAGAAATCTATATCATGAATGCTAATAATTTTTCAAAGTATATTATATTGTTTTTTTCTCAGTTTTTTCCAACCCATTTTAAGAAATGAATGTGTGCAATTGAGAGATGTTTTTCAAATCAATCCACATTTCCAAATATGTCACCATGCCAATATAACTAACTAAGTACCCAACCTACCACATGCTGCTGGAGACTTTTCCTTCTTCATGTGCTACTTCCCAACATCTTCAAATTAAAATGCTTACCAGCTCTAATCTGAATGCAGCTGAGTTGACATTGAGATTAGAGATACTAAGAGATATCAAGATGTTGGGACCTGTTCCAAGAAGCATTTTCCCCTGAGTTTATCGCAGTTTTATCTTTCCTGAGTAAAACCTGGAACACTTTAAAACCTGGAACATGCGTGTGAAGACCTCTGTGTGGATTTTACTTTTTGGGATGTTTGCTGTGCAGATTGAGTGTCGATAAGATCATAGGTTTGGTCTCAACATTAGTAGGGCAGCGCAACAACCCTTCAAATACAAGCAGGACTTTTAAATGCCGTCAACCACATGGTTTATTAACATTTAAGATCTGAATTTACAACCAGAATTGTATTTACATTTAAATAAAAATAAAAATAGAAATTATCATGTGTTATAATAACTTACAAGTAGGTCGACTATGGTTACATTAAATGTAAATTGTAATTTACAATTAATCCATAATAGCATATATTTAATCACACTATCATTTTAAAACCTCACCTAAAACCCATCTTCCTCATCAGCCTGCCACTACATATCCAATCATTTTATGTTTACTCCCACTAGCAACCTGACTGCTAGCCTATGGTTAGTTAACGCTAGCTAACATAGTTAAATAACATCAGTTTGCATTTTTCCACAGTGGAAAGGGCTGGTGACGTCAAGTACCAGTGCGATATTCTTACATGATGTGAGCATTAAGATAGTCCCCGCCCTTTCAGCCAATCAAATGCTTGCATTCCTAAATCAGATGTTTTGGAGACGTAGCCTCGTAATGATCTAATATGACTTCACTCCAAACATAGTGCGAATGAGTTCATTCAAATATTGGTAGGGACAATTCTGTCCTCCCAAAATATTTTTAGGGACATGTCCCTACCGTCCATATGCAAACCTACGCCCTTGAGTGTCAGTGTTTAGTTTGGTTTACGTTTCCTTTATGCAAGAACAATCGAGAGGAAAATAAGTTTTTAATTCCCTTTATTGTGTGTAGAGAAGCTGTTTCCTCACACAGCAACACTAAAAGTGACCCCCAGAGTCAGTAGAGAGACACTCTGCACTCACTGCCCCACAACAACCCACCACACTTTTAGATTTCATATCTGCAACATGTTTTCATCTAGTAAGTCATATAGCCGTTCAAATAGTCTGTCTCTTTTTCTCTGTCAAACACACACACACACACACACACACACACACACACACACACACACACACACACACACACAAACACATACTCTTGTTTGTTTGCCCTCCCTGCAGTTCCAGGTGAAACAGGTCTGACATTTGAAACCCAGGTGTTGAGGAGAGGAAGGGCTGTGTTTTTCTTTCTCCAATAGGCCAGAAAACCAATTAATTAGCTTCCTCTGTGTGTTTTCACTACCAAACATCTTATCATGTTTTTACATAACACCCTTTGATATCAGGCCCACAATCTATAAAAAAAAGGGGTTATGTGATTGTCTGACTGTGTCTTTTGAAGTAACCACTGTGGTTCAAGTTAATCCCATTACTTTGATCTGACAATATTAAAGTTATTACTGCTATGACTGAGCAGAAAATGTTTTAATGATAACAGCTTAACTCTGCTGCTGTTGCACTTAAAAGAGAGGTTATTTCTTTTGTGTCAACTGGCTGTAGCAGCAAGTTGATTCAGAACCAAATGTTTTGTCAAAGTAGTTTTACAATAGATAAGACTGAGTGAATACAGACTGGCTTCTCGCCAACACTGCTGGCAGGAGATTTCCAGCCACAGGGCAGAATTACCAGCATCTGAGTCGCAATAGTGTCAGTTTCCAAACCTGCCCCCAAACTCACAGCCCTGAGGGAGGGGCAACAACGCAGCAGGTGTGTTAAAAATGGGACTTAATAAGTGGTACTTTGCATCCAGCTGTCAAGCGTATTTTTCGCAATGTCACAAGAATACAAATGAATTGAGTGTTCATCAGCTAAATTGAGGAGAAGATGTATTGCTTTGTACAGGACTTTTATCCCTGTTTGATTAAATTATTGTTTTTATGTGTTACAGCTGAAGGTTTTTATCTGAAAATAACACAAACAACAACAACAACAAAAATAAAGGCAGGAAAAGAAGCAGATGACTGGGGGTGTCCCATGAGAAACATAACTTATAACCTCAACATCCCTGGTTTGATGCATCTGTCCTGTCTATATTCACACTATGACCTATAAAATGAAGGCAAAAAGTGTACCAAAATAATCTTAAAAAAAATACTAAAGTAAATGATTTAGTCATTGTAGCCATCTGGATAGAAACTGTGCCAATTCATCTACTGTAATACCAGTCACATGCCAACTACTTACACTTCTGAGAAGTCCAAACAAACTATCCAGCTGTCCAACTGTTTGTAGACGTAGTGATTACATCATAAACTTATGGATGAAGTGAGTGAAAATAAAAGGTCAGGTAGTTGAAGCCTGATTATCTCTGATTTTGCCACAATGGTGCAGATTACCATGATACATAACCCACAATAACTAAGGTACTGTTTACACTTGTCACTTTAAATCTAGATGAGATTACACACACTTTCATTCACAGTAAGACACGTATGTATATGTCTCTGATGGCCTCATCACAAATCAGATTATATCCATCTTATAATTTTATTGACTGTGATATAAATTCTGGATGTGATACTGGTGATAACAGAACAGCATGTCAGTCAGCTGGTGAATGTGTAATGTACAGTCTTTCCACTGTGTGTTTATATAGCATTCTTAATGGACTGTCATCAGCTGTTGATCAGTGAGATTTATCCAATCAGACCAAAGTTAAATCATCTCAGATTATAGCATCATTTTATTCTGACTTTTTAAGATTGATGTTATTCAGCTCTGATTTGATTCATTATTGTTAAGAAAACAACTGAATTAGACACATTTTCACATCAGAATATGTTATGAAAACCAAAAAAACACAAAAGGACAGTTTACAGTTGTGTGTCTATCATCATATAAATATTACTATTACTACATTTCTACTACCTATATTTGACCAAATAAAGAAGAAATTAGTGTAAACTTGAATCTAGTCTCCCTTTAGTCCATGTGCTGATGAAAAATCAAAGCACCCTGTCCTCTCTGACATGATGATTTGACTAATCTCAGGCCAACTCCTGATCACATGACGTGTCAAACAGCAAATGAAAGCCTATAAAATCTGACAAACACTAAGGAGACGTACACGTGTTCACTGGATAAGATAAATTAATTTTCTGGCACTTGGCCTGCACACTGTGTACTCTCGCTCTTTTATCTCTCCTGTTCAGTCAATCTTAGTGTGCGAGAGTGTGCGTGATTAAAAGGTCTTCCCGTCACACCTGTGAGGACTACCTTCTGCATGCAACGCATCCCTTACACACCTCCCTTGGCCCGTGGCCACCTCCAGCTGAGAGAGATTCCTCTAAGTGTGTTTGTGTGTGTGTGTAAGTGTGTGTTTGTGTGCGTGTGAGAGAGAGAGAAAGAGAGAGAGAGAGAGAAGGAGGGAGAGAGAGAGAGAAGGAGGGAAGGCTGGAGGGAAAAGCATCTGTGCCATATTTGCTTTGCATTTTGTTTCATTAATGTTCTCAAGTTCCTGACTACGGAAGATATTTCTTCAAACACACACACACACACACACACACACACACACACGGAAAATAGGTAGAGTACATTGTTGTACGCTTTGCACATCTGTAGGCTTCAACACTGTCAACTGGTAGCTGAGCCAGTTCAATCAGAAGACACAGGATCAAACACCTTCAAGTTTCTACACATTGGTTCAAGAGCGTAGGTTTGGGGACACAACAACTTTTTAATGCTGTCAACTTATAAGATCTGAATTTATATTTAAATAAAAACTATACACAGTAACAGATCAAACACTAAAAGTTAACTTCAGGAAATTATTTGTTCACAGAAAAGAGGGAAAAATCTAATATATTTGCATGTTTGCATCAAACATCAACATTTTTATATTCAGTAGGCTAACCAGTGTTGCAGCTAGAGCTCCACCCTGACCTGCTACAACAGTAAAATGCTGCTAACCCACTGCGTCAGTATTAACTATCTATTAATGTAAGGATGGTGACACTTAGCAGATTTTCATTTAATTCAATGTGGCTGCTGGATAGTTAGTTTACTACCAATTACTGATACTCTGGGTGGGGAAAAAAGAGGAGGAAAGAGAGTCATCTGAAATACAACATTTTGTGGTCTGGACAGACAGCACTGATAACGAACCGCACACTGATCGGCTCTCGCCTCCTCCATGTCTGGCAGTAAGTGTGATATTTGTACAAGACGTGAGCCCTCAGATAGTCCCCACCCTTTCAGCCAATCAAATGCTAGCATGCCTAAATCAGCCGTCCTGGACACTTTGGGAGGGCACATCAGAATCATGTAATCTAATGACTTCACTCCAAACGAGTTTATTCAAATATTATAAAGACATATTCTTACATCCATATGCAAACCTACACCCTTGCATCTATTGATGCAAAATGACTGATGGAGCCAGTTTCATAGTTTTTTAGTGCGATAATCTTTTATTATTTCCTACCCTACAATGAAGAAGTCACTTCTAATTTATTAGATGACTTTGTGATTCTTGATATTTTGAAGGCCAGAAATCTCAACAGCTGATTAAGTCGATCACCAAACTCTTCCATTACGGACTCATTTTGTTTTATGGCGAGGATAAAAAAATATTTCACCTTGCAAACAGATTTTAGTTTTTTTTTTCAGATAAATTGTAGACATGTGGGTTGCACTCACAGTGTGGCATCTTTATCATCCTTTTAACTCAACAACAAAACTCTCACAACAAGAATTCAAAACATAAACTGATTGCTGCAGGCCTCCATTCATCAGGTATCAATTTTTCAAAATAAAAACTTGTACTTGCTGCCATTTGGGCTCAGCGGTGTAACTGTTCTGGACTAATGTTTCACTCAGTAAACACCCAATTATTTGCTCCACATTCATTTCATTCCACAACCTTAACTGCACATTTATTATTTTTACCATGACGACAAAGGTTCAGGTACGCTCCTATGGGTCGTATTATTGTTGCCAGGACAACAGATGTCCGGCATGTCTGCCGCTGGTAGGATCCTAAGGCTCGTATCCGTGAGTACGGACAAGCATCTCCTATGGACATTTAAGTTGGAGGGCGTTTCTGGCCGTCACTCTCCTTTTAAGTCTGGTTTGTTCTTCACAAAGTCCTGCAGGAAATATCTTGCTCTTTAGCTGCAAGACTTAACTTTTTGTGACAGTTGTGTACAGTGGCTTTACCAGATCCTTTTTGAATACTGAACACAGCTGCCTGCTGCAGCTGGAAAACAAGGTTGTTGGGAGCTGAGAGTGGATCAGGAAAATAAAAGTGTGGAGAGAAGGGGGAATTACACAAGCTGATATTGAGGCTACACAATCGGCAGATCTGCTTCATGATGTCAGCAGCCTACTTTGACAGATTAATAAAAAGCTAGAGGTTGACATCTGAAAGGACCGGACCAGCTACTGCGATCTAATTTATCCTTAGAAGCAACTGGTACTGCACGCGCACACACACACACACACACACACACACACACACACACACACACACACACACACACACTTTATTTAGGCTTTTTTGTTATCATATAGATTTTTTTTATTATTATTATTACTGTACAGCATTTAATTGCATTGTTTATTTACTTACCTCATTGTCTTTGTGGTTCATGTGAAGACTATCTATCTATCTATCTATCTATCTATCTATCTATCTATCTATCTATCTGTCTTATTCTTCTGTCAATTCAGTTAATACCTTCTTAAACCTAAAAGACTCATATCACTACGATACAAGTATAATGTGTAATGATAATAAATATTCTGATGTACAAGTGTCCTCTTTCAGAACCATGACTTTACTAGAAAGCTTGTGATAAAGGATCAACAAAAGGGACACTCTATGTGGCCTTTTCAACCTCTTCTTAACATTTTAAACATAATTGTTGCAGCAGATTTCAGTCTCATGTTCGTTCCCTCAGTCCATTTTTAATAAAATACATATTTTCAGGGGTTACAGTGCAGACAAAAATAAAATATCTCGCGTACAGGGGATAAATTGCCATACCTCACATTTTCCTTGAAAGTTGCTTGGCATGCTGAAAATCTCCCTGTTGTGGCTCAAATTGCAGATGTAGCCTGAAAGAATATAGAAATAAATGTAAATCTCCCTCTCTCTCTGTGCCTGAGGAAGCTCTATCTGTCCTTTGATTCCAGGGTGAGACGGTTGCATTTCAACACGGCAGCTAAAATTGCAGCGGTTGACTAAATATGGAAGTGCAGCCGCGACATTAAAGAGAGAGACATAATTGAAGAACATAACTACAGGACATCCCAGAATAAGGTGGGGTGATGGTTGTCGCGGTGACGAATCGGTCACAAGATGGGGGGGGGGGGGGGGGGGGGGGGGGGGGTTCCTGCTCCTGTTTCTCTCTCTGAATATCTGTCGCCCCGTAATTTTCATGTCACTCTACTTCCATCTGGATTTCTCTCACTCTTCCCAATCCAGATGTAAACTTACATGTTCATAGGAGGGTGAAACTAAAACCTGTTTTTTCTGATTACTGCAATCAAAGTTTTTTTTTTTTTTTTTTTTTTTTTTTTTACAGAATAACTGAAATTCATACTCCATTTAGTCTGTGCCTTCAAAATACTTCCATTTAGCTTCTAAAAGAACAAACAGTAATACAAAAATTATATGAAGAAAAATCTCATTAAAGAGGGTGAAATCCAGCTGTGTTGTAATGCATATGAATTCATGTTTTTCACTAATAGAAAGAAAGGAAAAATGACAGAAATCAATATGGTAAGCTTTATTTTAGCTTTCTAAAATAATATGATACACCTTCACAGAGTAACACAAAAAATGTGATTGACATTTATGATAAAGACACACTTTGAAATATTGAAAGGTGAAGTTAAAATTGCCAAAATTAACACCAAATGACACTAATATGTTTTATATCATGAACTCCATTTTGAAGATTTATTGTCTCATCAAAAGCTGATTATCTTCTCTATGATTTCCACTGGAAATCCCGCTTGAATGTGACATCAACATCAACACTCCACACATGTGAGGTCACAGATTACTTTATAATCATATAATCATCAGCAATGTTAACTCTTGTTTTGCTTCTATTTCTATCACTTCTCTTCTTCAACTGAAGTTAGCATGCTAACCAGCTAGCCAGACAGTCCCGTCACTTTGCGATACAGACACTGTAGCCTGTAGTCTACCCCGGATATAGCGCTGCACATTATAACCACTTGTATTATAAATGCAACAATGGCTGAAGGTCTTTGAAAGAGTGGAAAGTATGCAGCTGTTAATGCTAACGTTGGCTATGTAGCAACTACAAAACCTACGAATAGCTCCTTTAATGCTAGTGATAAAATCCATCAGTCATCCCATGTAAGGTTGACAAAGCCACACAGAAAGCTTACCATCTCGCAGAAAGGAGTAGTTAGCTAAATCCAAATACAAGGTGGGCATGTGTAAAATTTAAAAGGGGCAGTCATTTCACCTGACTAATTTGGAAGATGATCATTCCTTCAAGTAGTAGACAAGGATATAGAGACGAGGGCTGAATGAAACTGCTGCTGAAGAGGCGGCGACACTGGATCAAGCAGTTCTGATTGTGTGGTCGGTTGAGAGTTGATGAGGCTTATGGGTAATGATGGGTTGATACATTCACAATCAGTGATGACAGCAATCATGTAATGGGTCCTTACTTCACCTCAGAAAAGGTATTACCAGCCTACTTGATAGCTACACTGTAGATCAGCTGTAATCAATGACAGCATTAACTTGGATGAGTGGCTAACACATTAAATCTCACATGTTGAACCATGTGACCAGGCCAGCTCTGTAGAAACTGTAACAATGCAAGTTCATTCAACAGCCTTAAAAAAGACCAATGAAATATAAAAGATGTATTTAACATAATTTCAGACACTTCATATTCAGTCAAAAACATATAGGAGTGTTCCCAAAAACAGGTCCAGTGTCACTGTGAGGACGAGTTCAGGCAGAACATGAAGCTAATTTTAGAAGCATACAAAACGTCAGTGGAAAAAGCTAAGTGGGTGTGAACAGATGCAAATCCTGTCAAGGTGGTGTGAACGTAGACACAGATGAGTCCATACAAAGACTGCTTTAACTTGATTATAAAACCTACACTTATTAAGAGTTAATGTTGAAGCTTTGGAGCTATACATGTATGGCGTGATGCAGATGTGGCACATTCACATCTGTTGTGGAGAATCTGTGAGTGAAGGGAACATACTGAATTTATAGATCGACTGCAGTGAAGTTGATTTTGCTGCAGGAGTGGTTCAAGAAGTTTGATTTTTGAGAGACAGTTTAATTTTCAGATGCAATTGGAACCCACTGTAACTGCTATAAATTCAAGCTGATTACAGCTGCTGTCCTTCCCTCCACAACAGAGCAAGATACACACTTTTACAGTGAATCATAGAGACTCTAGAGCGGATTATTTTTATATAATCAAAACTTCCTTGATATACTGTACATAAAGATACATACAGGTTCAAACATACAGTTGCAATCATCAAGTTCAAACTACAGTTCAGCAAATCAGTTTCTTCTTGTGTAACTGACCTTATAATTATTCAGTTCATTTAATAAATTTGATACTTTCTAAGGTTCTGCAAACACTGTGCATGTAGCACACACACCAGTACAAGTCGACCAATTTCCAGTGTGAGAACTGGAGAGGCACCCAGTGTGTGTGTGTGTAAATTAATAAACATATCTGACAAGTGTGTTGCAGGCAGCCCGAGGGCATCATCATGTTTGCAAACAACTCCCCCCTCACACCATTCACACACTCTCCCTCCATTCACACACACACACACACACACACACACACACACACACACACACAGTCAAAAGCACACACACTCCCTGAGGAGTAGCGATTGTTTAATGATTCAATTAGCTGTGTGGCATGCTGAGAGCTAGAGGCAAGATGGAGTGATAATTGATAAACATGTTTAATCCTGAGAGAGAGAGAGGAAGAGAGAGGAGGGGTGGAAAGATAAAACCAGACAGATAGAGCACACACACACACACGCACACACAAACAAACACACGCACACACAAACACACGCACACACGCACACACACACATTCAAATGTTTTTACATTACAATGGCTCATTTATTTATGACTTATGTTCAAAAGAGAGCGGTTTTGGCATCGGAACCACTTTTCGCAACATTAGGCTCCATCCACCTGTTCTTATGAGCTGCACTGAACAAAACAAACGCAGTCACTGTTACCTGCCTCAACCTCACCAGAAATCCCCCAAAAATAAAGAAGTGGGAGAGTCAGGGGTGTATATAACAAGAGTATACCTGGATTCATTCCAGATAGGGAGCCTTGGTTTATTTCACCACCCTCTCATCACGGTTGTGTCTGACAAAAACACCATAAGCACATGTTGTTCAGAAGAGATAAAGTCATTCATAAAAATAAAAGAAAGAGTCATAAAAGAGACTGATGGAATTCACATTTCATTTAGCAGAACATTTCAGAAATTTTCTAAGAACTGCAACATTATAATGGTAACAGGACTATTGTGTTGTGACTTGAGAGCTGCAGTCCAGTGTTAATATCATTCCTCACTTTTCACCCCTGTATTAAAATGATTACATATAATTTCAGGCCTGTTACAAAGATGTATGCACACACACACACAACACACACACACACACACACACACACAAACACACACATCTATATTTATACAGTATATATATATATATATATATGATTGAGTACATCTACACCTATTTACCAACATGTTGTATTGTTCACTGAGGCGTATCTGTTTACTTGTTTCTTTGCAGTGAAGTTCGCCGTGCTTTTCATCCCTGTGCAGCCTCAGTGGAAAGACAGTTTGAACAGCTGCTCTATGCGTATGTTTGCCTATGTCTACAAGTGTCTGTGTTTGAGTGTGCCCATGCATGTGTATGTGTATGTGTCAGTGTGTGTGTGTGTGTGTGTATGCAGGGGTTGGGAGTAAACAGAGGAAGTCAGCAAGATCTTTTGTATTTAAGAGAAACGTTGACTTCACCTTCCTGGTTGGCCTTTGGCTGAGGGATTATTGTTAGAGCTCGTCATGTGATCCCAGGATCTGAGAGGTCACCAGAGCCAAAATACTCATTTGTTTCCACATGAGTAAAAAAAAAATATCTGACTTCCCCCGCCATATTAGTAACAACTGAAAAGAACTGTTATATAGCAGAATATATTACTTCAGTCCTGGTGTGATAGTTATCAGTAATCCAATCCAGTATGCCCTGAAATTTGAAGTTTTCCTTATCAGTCAAAGTTAAACAACATACTACACCTAAACAACAACGTATGTTTTTATCATTGACTTCCTCAACATGCATGTAGCTGATTACAGGGAAATATTGTGGTCATGGTTCAAAGAAACCAGTGTTGACAGTTAGTAGGAAACATATAGCAGTCTCATGTGTTGAATCATAGCTGCACAGTAATGAAGAAAACAACACTAACTTTTCACACATAGCCGACACCGTATACTGCATATTTTCCTCCTGAGTATTTGTCAATATCTGCCAGCTTCAGTAGCTAAAAGAAGAATACCAGTTCATCTTTGTGCAGCTAAAAAATGTTTTGCTTCAGAATAAGCATTGGCAATTTGTAGCATATGATTCAAGCCTTTATTTTTGCAAATGTGTTAACAATTTCGGTTTTTGAATTTATATATGTATATATATTTTGATATATATATTCAAAACCAAATTAATATATCATATATTTAAGACAAAGACTTCCTGTGACTGGTGCTAACGTTACAAGTTTTTTCTGTAGGTTAAGCATTTCAGACTGAAAAGTTGTAGGATTTACATTATCCCTTCATTAAAATCAGACAGTTCCACAGTCAAATCATGTCTAATTTCTATTGCTGTTGTTGGTAGTGGGATGATGTGTATTTGTCTGTGGGGATACAGTGTAAATTTGGAGATATAAAGTATCTCTACACCCCTGTGGTCCTCAGAATCACACTCCTGCAGTGACAAGCCGCTTGTTGAGCTGCAGCTGAAGCTGTCTGTGTTTCTTAAAGAATTGTGGGACCCCATTTAATCTACTTGTGACCCAAATCAGGGTCCCGACCCAGATTATGAAACACACTGATGTCGCTGATTAAAGGCCAAATCCCAACATGTCAGTTTCAGGACCCTGAGTCCCCGGAGCTGTGCCCACCCTGAAGAGAGCCCACTGTTTAGACGGAGACACACTCACTTCACCCTATTAGCCCCTCAGAGGAGAGAGAGAGAGAGGGATGTTTGTGAGTGTGAGTGTGAGTGTGTGTGTGTGTGTGTGTGTGTGTGTGTGTGTGTGTGTGAGTGTGAGAGAGAGAGGGAGAGAGAGAGTATGTGTCCTGCTGGGTGGCAGAATTAAAGGAGAGGTCTGTTTGAGAAGAGCCTTTGAAATGGACACACATCAACTTGCTCTCTCTCTCAGACACATACACACACTTCAATAACTCCTGGAGCACCCTTTATTGACCATAACCATCTGGCTGCCCTCCAGAGAGAGAGAGACAGACACAAGGGGAAAGGAGAACTACACTACAATTGGCTGTAGGGGAAAATGCCTTGTATTTAACCGCCGAACAGAGTTTTCCTCTTCTGTCCTCTTTAGTAGCTTTAAGGTTTTTAAAATGATTGTATCCCATAGTGTCTGATTTTTTATTCACATAGCATATTGTATTTTCTTCTTCCAGCATTGCATTGAAGCTATAAAAACAAACCATATCAGATGCTCCAAAAAAGAAAGTGATAATAAGTATTGTTTTTTGAAAAATAGTTTTTAGTTTTAAGACCATTGATAAAAAAAAAGAAAGTTAAAATGAACATTGTGCCTATATTCCAAACTGATAAACATAAATAGATGCTAATGTGTAATATCTACAATAGAGATGAAAAAAAGGATGAGAGGGAGCCGAGGTAAGCTAGGAAAGGTAGAGGAGAGAAGAGAAAGAAAACAGGACAACAGGAAGCATGGAAAACATGAAAAGGGGGAGATGTAGTGTGAGATAGGAAAGAGAGAAAAGACAAAGATAAAAAAAGGAGAGTGAATAGAGGAATGAATGGAGCTCTCTCTCTTTCGCTACAGTCTTCAATTACCTCAGGGTGATTTGAACCATAGAAATTACCATAAAATTACTTCAACAATTTATTCAGGTGGGAAAATCTGTAAATATTGACTGTTAGCAGCTTCAGTCACAAAATATGAGTGTTGTCGAAAATCTATGATAGTGAAATGTTTTGTTTTTTTTCCTGAATTCATGTCGGGAACATTTCGGACCTTTCCATCCCAAATAAAAGTGAAAAAAAATAAGTCATACAAATTTTACACCAGCAAGACAGAGCCTGGAAGATGGAAGAAGACAGTGAGGTGGGAGGGAAGAAAGTGAAACAGGTAGAAAAAGGGGGCAAAGAGCAAGAGAAAATGAGCACAGGATGGCTGGATGAAAAAGAAAAAGAATTAAACTGACCCTGCTCGATCACCAGCCCCCTGTCTCTCATAATTGCAGCATCTCCAAAACAACCAAAACAAACCAAATCAGGCCTAATGTATTTCCCTGTCACAACTGCCTGGCGGGAGCCAAATAGCTGTTGAGAGAAATGTCTCTTTGAAAAACACCACTGGTAAATATGCCTCTCTGCATGGCAGATAGCAGTTTGGGCCCTCCCCCTCTCTCATCTCTCTTCTCATTTGTTCTCTTTCACTTTCCATCTGTTTATTTCCAAGGTAAAGAGAGACAGCACTCTGTGAATGTCAAAACATGCTTCTCATACAGTCACACATTCTGCCTCACTTTCTCCTCGTCTCTCATTTTGATGTACACATGGCAAAATGCTCTTATTGGCAGTTTCGTCAGCTTATTTCCATCATCTTCATTTCTTTAAACAATAATAAACATCATAAAAATGTTGCTTAATAACAGTTTTATTAAGTATTGATTCTGCAGTTTCATACATTGGTTGGAATCGAAGATGCTGTTGGACAAACTCCATAACTCAAGGACAGACTGTTGAGTTTTCAGAAGTTTAAACTGCTTTGTGCGTTACAAGCTTAACAAATTATTACTCAGTGTTAATGGAGTTCTCGTCTGGAATATACAGTAACCTTGGTGTCTTGGATAAAGGAAACACGGATTCATTGCTGTACAGTGTTGCCACCTATAGATTTCTTTTTATTTTGTGAGGGGCAGAGTTGAAAAAGGCTACTTTCATATTTTTACAAATCTCTGATGGCATGTTGCTGAGAAATATCCTGAATAACAATAAATGAGTGTCATTAGTTTTGGGGAAAACGTGTATTTGTTTTTATTTTAAGGTCTTAAACAGAAGTTTGCACCAAAGACACTTGCAGTTTTTCTGAAAGACAGTTAAATGTTCACCCAGCAGTGTAAAAATGGTGTCGTCTGCATAAAAGCAAACACAAAAGGCATTTGCAGAGGACATGTCATTCACAGATATTATGAAAACCACTGGTGAAGGCTGCAATTCTCTTTTTTTTCTATTGTTCAGTATTGTTTGTATTGTGGTTTTAAATTGAGAAGTTCATTGTCAAGGTTTATTAATGTTTTTCTTTATTTTACTGCATTTACTACATCTGCATTGCATGTATTAGACTGGGAAATCTGTTCATTTTGTAAGGTAATGAGGGACAATAACGCTCAAAAGAATATATAAATTAATCATACCTTGGAATTTGAAAGCGAGCAGTCAGTTTAATGCTTTTCCTCCTGCAACCAACACAGAGCAAAGAGTGATTGTTTCACTAACAGATGCCTCCCATTCAATTCAGGTTTCATTTGAAACATGGAGAGCACCACTTTTGGGGAAAGTGCCATTTTTTGGTAGGGCCTCTGTTCAAGGACAAGAGATGTGGGATGAAAAACTAATAAAAAAAACTCCTTTTTTCAAATTTAGATCAGTTTGTTTCAAACATCTTCCTTGAGTTGCTTTCTTCATTATGAGAATCAATTATTCACTCTGTTTCTTTCATTTCACTTACGTTGGCTTTTGGTTAATCCTGCATTAGAAAAGAATCACCTTCAAGAACAAAAATAATAATATGTGATTATGTGTGTTATATACAGTATATTATATGTGTTATTATTGTGATGTTGTTCTTACACTTGGTAATTTCAGAATTTGATGTGTGTTTTATCATGAGAGGAAGCTTCCAGATAAAACAGTCCTCTGGTCTCTATAGTTTGAAGGCAGTAAATACCCAGTTCTGTGTTCTCTCAGAGTTTCACTCACACCAACCAAAAAAACCCATCAGCTGCCACCTTCAAAATAAAGAGCTAATGTTTAACAGTGCAGCTTTCAAGGCTGATTATGACAAACTCACCTGAATGACAAAGCACCGCCCTAATAACAGGCATAATGTTTTTTTTTTTTGTGTGTGTGTGTGTGTGTGTGTTTGAAAGCAGGTTGTGTGTCATGTGAAGGGATTAACAGTATTTTAATGAGGCTTTAATGTTTACGTTTGCACCGGCAGACAGACATACGCTACACTCAACCAATGACAGGTTTGTCATATACACACACACAGACACACACACACACACACACACACACACATGCAGAGAGACAAACAGATCAGAGTGTTTTAATGCCTCTCATACAGTATTAATGACACGACTAAAGCTTATTAGTGGGTTAGAGGATGTTAGGCAGTCACTCACACACAGAATTATGTAGTTGATGTATGTAATCTAATTACAGAAATGAAACATAACTCACTATCACCTCCTTGTAATGTAAATACATTCAGCTGTCCATCAGGCTTTTTTTCACTTTTTTCTAAAAATGTCCCCAAAAATTCACATACGTGTTTCTCTATTCTTTAAATACAACGTACAACATACGGACGGTCAGTCTTTATTGTGAAATCCTTCCATATTTTTCTTATTAATTCCATTTTATGCTACTTCTGTGATACTTCTGCTCCACTACATTTTGGAGGCAAATACTGTACAGTGCTGCACTGGCACTACATTAACCCAACAGCTGTAGCTAACAGTTACTTCGCAGATTCAAATTATTAATACACAATATAAAAGAACAAATAAACAATGGTGTAATATAGATGAATCTATATCCAGCAGTATATGAAGTATGAGCAGTTAGCCCCACCTCTAACAGTAAAGTAATGCTTCCAGTACATGTTAATAATGTTAACATATATAGTTATGGTTCAATAATATAATAAATATTATTCTGAAATGGGCCATTCTGCAAAATGGATACTTTTACTTTGGCACTTTGAGTTTATTTTGATGCTGAATTTTACTTAATTTCCTCAAAAAGTGATCAGGGCCTTAATTTACCTCAAAAGCAGAAGGTAACAGACCTTTATTTACTGCAGGCTCATATGTATGAAAAATTCCTGTAACTGTGTTAAATTAAAATCCCTCTTTCTTAACAGAGCTTTTATTGTGAAATATCTTCAGACACCCCATATAAAACAACTGCCAGATGGACTACAAAGAAAAATTGACACACACATACACCCACAGTGACTGAAGGACAGTAATGTCTAGATAACACTTAGACAAGGTGTTGAAAATGCCATGATTATATTGTTGAATTTATTAAATTAAAGCAGTGGAAATCCACCCTTGTTGATTCCCTGGCCTGTATTTTATGGCTGTCCTTCATTTGTTTGTGTCCACCATTATTGGACAGCCAGCTTTTCACTGACTATTTTTAGTTGAGGAAATACAGTAAGGACAGAAACACTCAGTTAAAAATACAAGTATTTCTACACTGGGGTATTGTTAACTCTCCTGCCACTGTATACACCTACTGTCCTCTTGTCACAGAGCCAAATTGAGCAGGTTACAGCTTAAAATTGAAGAAAATGGTTAGCAAAATGACACGATTAATACAGCAAGCTAATAAAAATAGGGTGGAGATACTGTAGTTATAATTTAGATCTACTCAGACCGCTCCATGGTCTTTTTCCTCAGTGTGTTTCAACCATCATTAACTTGATCCGTCCATCAAGTTCATACATTATATCATTATATCAGTCATTTATCTGTACCTGAGGGCCTGAAAACTATTCATCCAGTATTTTACTTATACGCTTGTTTTAAGTAATTGTTGTTACACATAGAAACCATGGGAATCTCTCTCATTGTCGACCTTCCACACGTGAAACAGATTCTCAGCTATCCTAAAACGTGTCACTCTGTATCTGAGGAGGCTTTTACTGGGGTGAAAAAAACCTGATGGACACAGAGTAAGTGAACGTGGGCCACGCCTTAGATCAACCTCCTAATGCCTCTCCTGCTCTCTGTCTGCTCTGCAAACTGTTTCCCTGCTGCAAGAGCCAACCTGCCCCTTACACTTTGTTTTTCTCTGAGTGTGTGTGTGTGTGTGTGTGTGTGTGTTTGTGCATGTACGTGTGTGTGTGTGTGTGTGTGTGTGTGTGTTTGTGTGTGTGTGTGTGTGTGTGTGTGTGTTGTGTGTGTGTGTGTGTGTGTGTGTGACAAAGCGATGCAGGGTTAGGGCGTTGCTCTGGCTAGTTTACTCTCACAGAACAAACAAATCTCTGATGTGTTGTTCTAACCCTGATAGCCGCGGCTGACACCATGTCAACAACTGGATAAAAAATATCTCTTCCTCTCCTCCTCTCTTTTCTTTTCTCCTCCATCCCTGTATTCTCTCCGTCTCACTGTCTTTGTCTTTCATTAAGATCTTTCATTTTCAACATTCTTTTGTCTGCATTCAAATCGTCCAGTTCCTCCCTCCACTCTCTCTTTCTGTCTTTATGCTGACTGCGATCCTCCCTTCTCTTTCTTCTTTTGAGGAGACAGAGAAAGCTGTAACCACAGAGAGGTTGTATTTAAAGGAAGTGACTGAGCCCAGCTTTGCACAACTGTTTAGTGATCTCTGTTGCCAATTTGTATCTGTAAATCTTTAAGGATCCTGTTTGTGTGTTTGTTTGAGCCCGGCCAGGTGTGCTGGATGTGAGCCAAGGCAAAGATTAAAACCTCAAATCCCATTTCCTATTATACATATTGCTGTTATAATAGTTTGCTTTGATGTATTTTTTCCACTTGGACTGAAAGTTTAGTTTGCATAGTCATCGAGGTGCTGAGTAGGTTTCGTGGCCCTAGGGTTCATGGAAACCTTTCAAAACAAAAGTGTTACGTTCAGTGTTGCTGTGTTACATAAAACAGCTGGCTAACAGCAATAAATTATAATATCAAAATGGGGCTGAAACTAATAATTGCTTTCAATCATTTTCAGTTGAGAAAATGATTAGTAATAATAATAATTAATAAAAGTCTATGCTGACATATTTAAATGTCTTGTTTTACAAATCAAAAGCTAAAAGTGTTGTGTTCTATCCAAGTCAATATCCTACTTTCTTATAGCATATTTTTTTAGCAGACTGAGGCCTCACTTAGGTTTATATGAAGAAAAAATAAAAGGTTGGTAATAAAATATATTAAATCCATGTTTAGGTCCAGGTTGTTTTATCTTCAACTCTATTTATCATTTCAAACATACAGCAGATGGTACATGGACTGCACTTATACAGTTTGTATAGTACTAGAGGCCACTCAAGTACACACACAAAGTGCTTAACAATTGATGCCACATTCACCCATTCACATACACACACATAAACTGATGCAACAGTCACCAGGGGCAATTTGGGGTTCAGTATCTTGCCCAAGGACACTTCCACACGCTAGACTAGAGAACCCAGGGATCGAACACCGACCTTCTGATTAGTGGATGATCCACTCTACCTCCTGAGTCACAGTCAGATGTGTTATAATCATAAAGCCAATGATTCAGTTTGGTTGATTTGCATCTTGAATGAAATATGAAATGTTGGAGGAAAATTCCTACTCTGAAATTCTCACCGCGGTGTTATGTAAAGATTAAAGCTCAAGAGCTATAATTATGTTTACATTTTTTCACCACAGATCGAGGATTTAATTCCAAGACTGAAATAGAAATGTAAAAAATCCTTTTTTTTTTCTCCTTTTTTTTTTTTTTTACACCCCACAAAGGTGGCTCTATCCCCACAACACCCTCCACACTCTTAATGCTGGTTGAAACCCTAAATAGTGGTATGTTAAAACCTTGTTTAACTGTTATGAGTTCTGAATCATACCCTCACTTCTACACACATGCATGCACATACACACTCTGGTGTTTTGACTGGCATGTCAGAGTTAAGAGATCAGTGCAGACCACCCCAGAAGAAAGGAAAGGAAAGGAAAGGAAAGGAAAGGAAAGGAAAGCAAAGGAAAGGAAAGGAAAAGAAAGGATTTAAAATTTGTAAGTTAAAGGGAACACTTCATTGTTGTATTTTAGTGAAAAATTTAATACACAATCTTAAAAGGTATGGAAAGGTCGGAAGTTTTCTTCTTTTTTTATTTATTTATTTTTTTAAAGATGTTTAGGGACCAAACGCTTGAGAGACAATGCAAAAAGGTAACCACTGGAAAATGTCAAGAAAAGCCAAGGTCCTCCTCATTGTGTGACGAAACTTAAAAAAGCATTTTCTCTCTGAGGCTCTGCTCGGTGATAAATGCACCTGTGTTATTAAAATGTTGGGTATTAGTGGGTAGAATGGCATGTAGAGAAGTACAGAGAAGTGGCAATGAAAGGAAGAATGTTCCTTGACCTTTTTACCCTGCAGCAAAAAAGATGAATCAAACAGTTTTGAACTTTTTACACATTGTTCCCGGGCTTTAACTTCAGCCGTGAACAGCAGCCGCTACATTAAAAGCTTAATCGGTGATCCAGTCTGCAGAAAAATAAAAGTGCCTTAGAAAATGGAAAATGAGATAACTGCTTTGTAAAGCTGATTAAAACATTAAATACATAGCAATAAAAAAAACAGGAAAGAGAAGTTTAAGAAGAAGTTTCATAAACATTAATAAAACTAATTGGAAAACAGTATAGTGAATGTGATGTAACGTAAAAAGCACATTGTTCTGCTCCGTCCGGGCCGAGTCAGCTCAGTCCAGCTCGTGTCGTGTTTCCCCTGAGCTGTGCTGAGCCTGTCACCGTGTACCTGTGCTCCCTCCTGTTTAGTCTCAGGGCAGAGCCGCCCTCACTCTGGACAAATACCTTCCGGAAAACTTCCGCCCCTCCCCAAAACCACTTCTATCACTGGCCCAGACAATACACACTCACAAAGGGCTTGAAAAGGCCAGGGCTACACACAAGCATGAATAGGTGAATTTTACCTATAACAGAGATCATGCACATGTGCAAACATCGCTCAGACAAAAGGTGAGAGGGCTCCAACGATTATAAGAAGAGCATAGGAAGGCAAAGATTTATCTTCTTTACTGTCTTTAAATTATTTGTTTGAATATGTATTATGTTTTTATTGGAATCCTTAATGTTTTTAATCTTTTATTTGTGTCTAATTTAATAGGATCACAAAGAACTTTATTACCTTGTTTTGAAAGTTAATTAGTATTATTTTACCACAATGTACAAAAACAGTATTCATATTTTTACTTAACATAGACAAAGTAAAGTTATCTGCAGTATCATTCATGTGCTCAATACAATATTCAGAGTAGTCCTTGTAAGAATGAAGAAAACTGTCAATAACTAAGTGATGGAAAATTTATCTCATTCATTCATCATTTGGTGGATTTTACGCACAGTCTAGATGAATTCATAAAACGTGTTTGGAGTCACAAGTCATATTTAAAGATCTTCTCTCATATTGATCATTAATCTGTACAGTAACTACAGCTGTCAGTAAAAGGTACAATACCCCCCCCCCCCCCCACTCTCTAACACAGACACACACACAACCACACACGCACACAGACACACACACACATGTGGGACTAAGAAAAACCCTGGAATGTGTTTACCTGTCTTACTCTACTCAACTCAACCTGATGTCCAAGGTAAACGTGATGGATTCCTCCCAAGCCCTTCATCGACTTGTGCTGTTCCCACACACAAACACACACGCACACACGCACACACACACACACACACACACACACACACACACACACACACACACACACTTACAGACCAGACAGGTTGGAATGAGGCTGGTTGACTGCAGTGTGTTGACAATCACAGCAGTGATAGACGAGGCTTTACGCTGACATCCATCTTGACTGACAGCTCTGACCTGATCTCTGACCTGATGTATCAAACCTGTTCAGGTGCATGTAGCAGTCAGCTCAGGTGATCCTCTGGCCAGGTTACCTGTTACTTGTTTTCACCTGGCTTGTTTCACTGTGCTGCATGTAGCCTAGCAAAAAACATATTTTTACCTATGTAAGGTTTGGCAATAGATCACTTACATGTGAAAAAATGTGATTTATCATTATTGTCCATGTTTAATGTGCTGGATAAGTTGTTTAATGAGCTCGGTTCATTTATTGCGAAACATTTAGTAACAGAGAGCGTTCAGTCTTTCCCTTAAATGGAGCTCTGATCTGAAGACTGAAAAAGAGGGCTTCTTAAATCAGTACCTTTAGTATGTCAGCTAATGGTGTGAATGATAAACTTAATATCCATTTTCTCTGGGAATTTTATCATTTGGTATGGTTTCCTAATTCAACACTGGTAGTTTGGCTTTTAAAATCACAGTCATTATCATAATAATGGTACATAATATTTGCCCTTATTCTTAAAGTGATAGCTCAGGTTATTTGACCTAGGGTCATGTGAGGTACATACATTATATACAGTTGCATTACCATATTACTAAGCACAAGTGCAACTACAGCATAGACTGTATTACACCGCAGCTGTTTAAGTCAGAGAGAGCTAAGAGGAAGTGGAGGTGTGCGTGGGAATACGGTCGTTCAACAGTTTCGAAAAGGTAGATCCAAAGGAAAGCACTGTTTGACTGCAAAATAAAGTAGTGAAAATATTCAAAATAAAGCAAACACTGCAACTCATATTGGTTTTCTTCCTCCTACTTTCTTCTACCCAGCATCCTGTGGGTGCCATGAGCATCAAATGATGCAGTGCTATATGACAAGGCCAGTATGTGTTGCACTTAAGAGCCATCCACAGGGAACTTCTTTTTTTTTTTTTATGGAAACAGTAACTAGTAGCTGAAGTAGTGTCCAGTTATTATAGCATCATACAGTATATTCCCTGTAGTGCTGAAATGACACAGAACCAAGTTTCCAGTTAAAAGCAGGTGAAGCGAAGCACAATGTAGGTGATTACGGGTAAAGCGACGTCTTTGCATGCTGGGTAATTTACATGACATGATTAAAGTATCACTATAACTGCTATGGGTGACACTTGAGCCAGTGGCGTCACATGCTATGTATGATACTGTTACACAATCGTACTCAAGCTATTTTTGTTTTGCGGTGCTGGCTGGGATTCTGTGGCGGAAACATTTCCTTTGTGAACAGCATAGGTGGGGGTTAATTGTTTCAAAATTGCTGTCATGCAAACCACAAACCTGAAGGGCGACAAAGTTGGTAGGAATATTTCTCACACTATAACATATAAAGTTTCATTCATAAAAAAAAAAAGAAAAATAAATCATGATCTCATCGCTGCACCTCTGACCCTCGCATTACAACATATAATCTTTTCTAGATTTACTGCCATTTTCTCCGGCTTTACATCTTCAGATTGGTTGTCCGGGTGCCAACTGTAGCTTCCTGTTTTGCCTCGGAGAGCAATAACCTGAAGTGGTTTCTCAGCTCAGAGGAACCCACCTCGTATTTTGATGTCATTGTTGAAGCTGAAGGAACTGTCATACTCATAGGGTGGGTCAGGATTGGGCGTACTGAACGGGGATTAAAGTCTAAAATTAGGCTGAGGGCAGGGGAAAGTATCGGGTAAGTCTGAACCTTCTGAAAAACAATTATCATTTCCTGTCTGGGTTCAGCGTAATATGATTTTTGGGTGAGTTGTCTTGAATGGAATGCACAGTTAGCATAAAGTTTTAAGGGCAGATTTGAATGGAATGCACTGTTAACTGAAAGGATTAATAAAAGATTTGACTTGAATGGTCGGATGAATTAGAGGAGAGGAAGAGAGTGACTCGTCTGGGAGATTCCTCCGAGGCTAAGCAGTGTTCACACAAGAAATGTACACACGTATGTAAGTGCATACACCCAAGTTCCCCATCTCTCTCACTCTCTCTCTCTCTCTCTCACGCACACACAGACACTCACATGCACACACTCACATGCACACAACCCCGATTTCCTCCCGTTGTTGTGTGTGTTTTGTCAGTCTAATCTCTGGTCTAATCCTCGCACTGCTGCCAGACAGACAGGCCCACCCAGGTGAATGAGCCTCAACTTAAGTATAAGTGCACGTGTGTGTGCATGAGTGTGTGTGTGAGTGTGTGCGTGTGTGTGCGTGAGTGTGTGCGTGTGTTTGAGAGATACACACAGCTGGTGTATGTTTCAGGTCATGGGCCTTAGATGACACTTAATGAGGATGCGTTTGCCATCGAAACATACAGACACAAAAACAAGCAATGCAGAAAGAAGCGTGAGAAGAGAACTCAAGGCCTGTCTGCTAATTAATTAAAAGACAGAGTAAAGATCACACTAGAATTTAAAATAGCAAAGATCCACGGCAAATTCTGTTCATTTCATGGAAACGCCACAATTCTGTGTATTATGAAGCTTTAATACACATATAAAAAAAAAAAGCTTAATTTCCTCTCTTCAATAATTTAATGGTGTTCAGTGGTGAACAAAATGCCAGGGGGCAGTAAACAGCCCATTGCAAAATATAAAATAGAGAGACACCTAGAGAGCTATTGCAAGTGACCGCTAGTAGGTTTCTGGATTGCTAGCATGTCAGCGGTTTGTTCACCAGAGTGTCCATGGAAGTTGAAAGTGCAGACATCAATCCTGGATACAGAAGCAAGAGCTAATTTTCATATTGCATTTTGAACCTAAGCAAAATTTATGCCTTTTGCTTATCTTTGCTAAAACCACTGTCAATCATAATTTCTGGTGAAAAAAACAACTTCTCTTACTGTATTTCTGTTTCATCGAAAGAAAATTTCATACAATCTGGAGACATGATAACTGGTGATCGGATGATAAGGCAGATTCAAACTCATATTTAGGCAGTTCTAAATGTCTATTAGAGCTTCATAATAGCTATTGATGGTATGAGACATTTGCACACTTCATTACCAAATGAATGTTTTTGAAAATATGGTTTCACTGAGGTTTGGCAGTGTTAGTTGTCCTACTGGTCTCCAGCGATTCCAGCAATTTCACTGTGTCCGCACAGAGAAACAGAGATAAAGCTACAAAGATGGAATAAAGAATTCATGTGCTGTTTGTTTTAAAGACTGACAACCACAGTTTTTTAAACTATACATATAAACACTATTAGTTTAACCTTCGCAGACATGTTCATTTGCACCGACAAGTTACATGTCACTTCTTGATTGGCAGATAATATTTCCAGAGAAAGACCTTCCACGCAGTCAGGAGGGAGCACAGAAGAAACTTGTCAGTTGGTAACACTGAGTAGTAAAATGCACATTTACTTTCATGAAAATGTTGAGGCAATTACACTAAATGAAACAATAGGTCAAGGACTGGATAAGAGAAAAAGAAGCTTGAAAAACTTTGACCAGTATGTGGCATGTTTGATCCCCTGCTACAGTCAGACACTCAGCCTCTACCTGCTCCAGCTGCATGAAGTCTTGCTGCACCGGGAAACTGTGGAAATAACATGTTCTGTATGTCTGACATGCATAGAAAATACATTTCTAATTATACTGTGTCATGTGGTTGTCTGGGACTTCAGCCCCCCAACTCAAAAATAAATAATTTCTTTAAATAATGATACTATTCCATAGACTGTAAAGTGTAACTTTGAAGATTTTTTTTTTTTAATCCATGTTCTAGCTATTCCCAGCTGACATTAAAAGCTGAGTTGCATTTTATATTCAACTGAGACATGCTGCAACTATTCTATATACCACATATGACAAACAGCTAATCCTTATTTATGCCTTGCCAAGCCTGTCACATATTAAGCTGCACTTGCATTATGGCCAGTGGCAGGTAAAGTACAGTAAGCCTGACTGGATTTGGCAGCAGCCTGAGACACAGCCGGTAAAGAGTTTCCTTCCAAAACGAAAGATATCCCCCGTTTGAAAACCGGCACCTTCTCCTGCAAAATGATTGTTGGCATGAGAGTAGAGCTCATTATGTGGCGGCAGGAAGTCATAAGTTATCTCGAGGCCTTTGCTTACATCCGCGACAGTGCTGCTGATGACGTGATAATCTGTTGTAAAATACTGATTGATCAAGTCAAGTCATGTAAGGCTGAAACATATTGTGACACCGAGGGGAATTTGGTCTGCAGCCAGGGTTTTAAACAGCACCATAACAAACAGTGGAATCCAAAACAACCAAAACTCTACCAGTTAATCAAAGCAATTTACCACCAGTGAGTATCAGAAAGTAGCTGAGATGAGAGGGTTCAGAATAAAATGTTGCTGCGTGTGTGAAAAGGAGGCAAAGACTCCTCCATGCTCTGCATATTGACAGTCAGAGACAAACTTCAGTCTCCTGGTGCTCTTGCAGATATACTATATTGGCAAAACAAGAGCTTTAACTCTTTGTGCAGGAGGGTCAGAACAGTCTGGCACAGCCTAAATCATCCTAAAGACCCACTTACTGTAAATAATAATGCATAAGCCTGAGTCAAATAACATTCTCCTCAACTCTCAGTCCATGTTGAGATTCCCTTATCAGTTAAAAACCAAAAGAAGTATCAATAAAAGTTCTATAAAACAGAATCATAACAGCAACAAACAATAAAATAATTCATTTTTCACAGCACAATTTCCTGTGATGATCAGTGCCATAAAAAATGTCTATAAAATACACGATATGGTATTATACTTACAACATAGAGATACAGCTGAGGAACATGTCTCGTGTGAAACTACATTCCTGGATGTGGAGAAAATGTGCCCCCACCTCCGTTTTGCAGAGAGAACTTTCTTGTTGAAAGCAGGTTGGGCTGAAGCACCGTGAGGCTGATTGCAGGTGAAGAGGCCTCTTGGTGTGCTGGGTAATTTACATGACATGATTACACCAGCAGCCCTTTCTTTGTGTGTGTGTGTGTGTGTGTGTGTGTGTGTGTGTGTGTGTGTGTGTGTGTGTGTGTGTGTGACACAGGGAGAGAGAAAAAGAAGCTGCTCGGGAACGGGGTTTAGTGGTAAGATGGTGCTAAACATCTGTGAGCTTGATGACACTCACTTAAAACAACGAGAGGGAAGGTGGGAGGGAGGTGTGATTGAAGGAAGAAAAGAGGGAGGATGGGAAGGGGGAAGATGAGGGGGGATTAAGGGTGGGGGCAGAGAGAGAGAGAGGGATGAAGACAGGAGTAGAAGAAAAACAGCAAGAGGAAAGATGGAAAGGTAGTGATGGAGGGAGCTGAAGAATTATATTCATCAAATGTACAAACATCAAAGACAGAGAAAAAGTGTGTGTGTGTGTGTGTGTGTGTGTGTGTGTGTGTGTGTGTGTGTGTGTGTGTGTGTGTGTGTGTGTGTGTGTGTGTGTGTGTGTGTGTGAGTGAGTGTGTGAGTGCAGGGGGCAGACAGGGCAGGCAGGCTGCATGGTCTAACTTGCTGCAAAAGCACCTGAAGAAACAACACAAGACTGGCACGATAACATCTCCCCTCACTGCCTCTCCAGCTGTGTGTGTATTTATGAGTGTGTTTGTGTGGGTGTGTTCAGAAGTCTGACACTCACATATATGTGGTTTTGTCATACCCTGCACTACTTGTAACCTCTTGACCCCAGGTTTTCCTCTTAAATGTTATATTGAAGTAACTTTAAAGGAAAGGAAATGAACTCCACACTGTATATACTGTACAGTATAAATGTATATATACAGTTTACATTGAGTTGAAGCACATTAGTATCTGGGTTTGAGCCTCTACGCTGCTGGTTTAGTTTTTCCACCAGCAACAATACAGGACGTCCTCTGCATAACACATTAATTTCAACATGTAGATCAACATTATTTGTTTTACCTCTTAACTTCAGTTGAAGACATATTATGCACTTTAGTAGCCTGTGATCAGAAACCCAGAGCACTGGAGTTCTCCAGGTCGCATGCTCAGTTTTCTGACACCTCTCAGGCTCAGCTGTCGCTGTCTTTACGTTATATTTAGAACCAATGGCAAACAAACAAACCACTAAAAGTTACACACAACTTCCAACCAATCAGAATCCAGGATTTTTCAGTGGCAATCGTATTGTAACTATCTATAAACACAAACATGGATAATCCCTCACCCATACAGATCAATGCTCTCTCACCCTTACAGATGCCGCACTGACCACGGATCAGATAAATACCACAACAGCTTAGCTTGACTTTGCATGCTCTGGAATTACTGCAGGATTTCTGATGCTGCGGTAAGACAGGAGAAGGAGAGCGACGGCTAATATCAGTGTAACCAGAGCTGCCATTATCACAGGGGAAAGGCCCTGTAGGTGTTGTTTTCACAGACCACTTACTCACATAGTTACACCTGGGAGGAGTAAAAAGTATGCATGCATTTTACAGAGATGTATTATTTTACACCTTTTTTGACAAGCAGCTAGAATGTGTGTCATTCAGAGTTCAGTCGATCTTGAAACTATTTATATTTGGTTTCTGCAATAACTGCCCTCTGCTATTTTTTCCTTCCAGGAAACAAAAATGTATATGAGGTTCTTGATATCTTGTGCATCACTGATTATACACATTTGGTATCTCAAAGTAAATTTCTTCAGGTGCAAACTACGTACACGAGATACGTATGTGTCATTACAAATGTATGTTACAACGTTGTTTTAAGAAAACACCACTACACCTAACACCACCCTGGTCTTACTTCACCTCTCTCTCTCTCTCTCTCTCTTTCTCTCTCTCTCCCAGGCATTGGTGGATTAGCAGAGTTCTGCTCCGTTTACCTCCACCTGTCAACGCTGTTCGGCCTTGTGTGTGTGTGTGTGTGCGTGTGTGTGTGTGTGCAGCTGCATGCATGTGTGTCCTGTGCATTCAGCCATGAGGAGCTACCGCTAAGACCCTGCATCATGCGTTCTGTGTGACAGCTAAACAGTCCCACCCAGAACACACGCATGCACACACACACACAGACATGCACGCGTACGCGCACACACACTTAAATGTGACGCTTTTAGACAGTTAAGCCAACTAAATGCTTTGGGTATATAGTACTATCAGTGGCAATGAATATGAAAACCTGACGCTGCTTTTAAGTTTCTGTTTCCACTTTCATCAGCTGAGAGGAAAAGATAGAGGGACACAGACATGGAGAGAGAAAAAAGGAGAGAGAGAGAGAGTTTGTTGTCTTGTTGTGTGGTCCCGTGTGACTGTGAGGGAGCTGCACCTCCACGCCTCACTGCCATCCTCCTTCCTCCTGCCTCCTCCTCCTCCCCCCCCAGCTCTCAGAGCCTGCTCTGGCCTGTTAGCAGGAAGTGTCCTCCCAGCTGACACACACATACACGCACAACTTTAAAATGTTGGCAAAATGCCCCACAAGATGCAAACATTTCACAGAAAACTCCAGAGTTAAAGATGTCCCCATGTTTAGTCTTGGATGACGGCATGGATGAGAAATTTAAACTCCGGTAAGAAAAGAATGAAGTGGAGAAAGTGAGTTTCAGCAGGTGGTGCTCTTTTGTCTGTTTAGCAAAGGTAGCCTGACACTGCCAGATTGTAGTTTTCAAATCAGAAAATGTTGTCTGGCGAGGCTCAGTAGGTGTTTGGTTGTGACAGACGTCGAGCAGGAAAAACATGTTCTAGAAATGTAAAATTTGTTTTAAACTACTCACTAAAAATCAGCTTCTGTATAAATACGAGGTGAGAAGAAAGAGTCATGCAGCTGCAGAAACATTTCATAGCAACAAACCCTCGTTTAAATAGTTGTTCAATGTTCACAGTCTGGTGAACGGTGAATGGTTCAAGAGATGCTGAGTCATATCAATGAACAGCAGTTTTCCAGTCACAGCAAGAACTGACTTTGTAATATGTCTGCTGAGTTCTGAGACAAAGCAAGAATATATCACTACTACGAAGTGAACTATATTCAAATGATTGTATGATTTCAAAATAATTTTAGTATTTACTTTCATTTTATTTGATCTTATTTAATGTATTGTTGCAGATTTGACAAGGGCTCAGTAATAGTGTTGAGCCCACTGAGAATCAGGACCCAGCTCTCTGTTAGTCTTTCATTGTTTTGGTTGAGTTTCGTAGCTCTTATCAACACCTCCCTGACAAACAGTCTCGGACAATTGCAATGTCAAAAAGAGTCAAAAAGACCTGGTAAAGGAAGGTTCAGCATCTACTAGCAAAAACAAAGCTCAGCTGGGATGCTCACGTTGTTCTTTGAAAGTAACTGAGCTACTTGCTGCATCGCATTTAGATGTTGTGTTTGCTGTTAAACAGGCAGCGCTTACTGGTACATCCACATGAAACAGAGGCTTCATTAACATCAGCACACCTGTACTTCCTGCTGTGATGTGAAGTTGAAATGTTCCTTTTTTTTCTCCACCTAACCCACGTTCACCCACCTCCACCAGCTGCAAGTTCTTCTCATTGTTATGTAATTCCTCCTGTTCTTTATGTCTGATGGCAGGAGTCACTGATTTAGCATCTCTGCTAACACCCTCAGCAATGCTTTGGATTATTATATTGCTCTTATCACCACATTTAGCAGCTAAAGAGTCAAAAAGTATTGGATTTACAATCACAAGGTGGCCAGAAACGTATGAATCCCACTGGAAAATCAAAGAATAAAAGAAGAGTTCACAATAAATAGTTTACTGACAAATTTGGATAGTGACAGATGAAGCAGGCTAAGCAAGTTATTCTAGATGTCCCTCTTCCCAGCAGTGTTTTCTAGCTCTTCCTGGAGGGTCCTGAGGTGTTCCAAGGCCAGATTAGATTTATAATCTCTTCAGTATTTTGTGGGTCAATGAATTTTTGAATCCTACAAAAAAGATGTTGGTCGCAGTCTGGGAGGTTCTCAATTTTGTTTTTCCGGCAGGATGCAGCACAACTTGATAAGATAATGGCAATTGTTTGCTCATTGGTTGATACGTACGATACATATTGGGGCTTTTCTGCCCCCTTGTGCTCAAGATTTCCTTAATGCAGCTTTAATACAAACTGTATTTGCTAATGTCTCTGCACAAGCTCTGTTTATGGGGTTTAGGGTTTTTTTGGATTCATAATAAAAAGTGAAGAGCCACGGAAAGACAGGAAAAATAAATACAAAAACGCCGGACACTCAGCCCACAAACCTTTAAAAGTACCATCTTGTAAAAAAAAAAAAAAAGTGCCTGCTTGTGATGAATTCAAACTGTGATGCTAAAAACAACAACGTACATACTGTAGACACCAGGTCAACAGAGTTATTTATTCATTTTACTGTAACGTCTCCCCTGTGAATTCAGTGACGGGTGGTTTGTTTAAGTACCTGAATTAGAGAAAGACAGAGAGAGAGAGAGAGAGAGAGAGGTAATTAGAATCTAGTGATTAATGTTCTAATGAGTTTATTCTCCAAGGGGATTAACATGAAGGCTAATAGCAGCTGTGCTAAAAACATCCCAAAAAACCCAAAACACAGGAGACAAAAAGGCAGGCAAAGGATTTACTGGTCCAAGAGAAGAAAAACATTAGTTTGTTGTTGTTGTTGTTGTTTAAGTTTATTCCGTTAATTTCCTATCAACTCGAGCAACCTTGAAATGACCTCAGCTCAACCACAGAAGTTTATCTTCAACTTAGTTGCGGCATTAAAGCAGAGAAGAAGTGCTGTAGAGGGTAAAGAAACTGTTCATGTTCAGCTTTGAAATGTACGAAACAGAGAATCTGTGCTGAGATTTGACTGACATTCAGTTTCTTGTCTAATGTAACTCAGTTTAATGCAATGTGTTCTGTTACTGTGGTTGGTTTTAAGCGATTGTTTTCATTTGTGGTCACACTTATTTTACGTTTTTACTTCAAATGTAGAATGAACATGAACCGAGTCGTAATCCCAAGTACCATTAAATCCTCCATCACCGTGATGGTTTTCAGGAGCTGTTGTTTCTGCTTTTTCTTTTAAATCTCAGTTTTACCCAGAAGTTTACTCAGCTTGCTGGCGAGAAGAAAAAGGGGGGAAGTGAGAGGAAGTTGAGAGATAGGTTAGAGGTGAGAGAAACACATACGAAGGCAGGAGAAGAGGAGAAAATATATATCCTTGTAACCAATTGGTTTTTGGAGTGATAGGGAGAGTGACATCCGGGTTGGCTTAGCCCTTTTCTGAAGGAAAAGGAGAGATTAAGACAATCCGCAGCGAGCCACCTTCCCTGCGCCAAGGTGCTTAGGGACCCAGGGAGCAAAGAGGATTGTGGGAGAGAGAGGGGGCTTCTGGGATAGCGTCGCAGGGATCTTAGAGGGCATTAGCAGTAACGTACTCTACCTGAGATAGACAGAGAGGAGACCACACCACCAGCAGTGGACCCCTTTGTTGACTGGCTTAGTGTCCTGTGGTGCGCACGCACACACACACACACATACACACACATATAGACACACGCACACACATGCACACGCAAACACAGACACACAGGCATGCACACACACTTGCAAATACAAAAATCCTGCAAAACTGTATAATTTTGTTCATGCTCATACACACACACACGCGCACACACACACACACACAAGCATACACAAAGCACCTGCCCACATACTGTATAAACATTAACATCCCTGCATGCAAATGCTGCCCATGAACAAAGATACTCAAAACTTATTCAAAAATAAAGTAGAAGATATATTTGAAAATAGGTCAGTAATTTTACTGAAACCAAAATGACCCATATGGAGTCACTGTACTGTAACTGTACTCCCTCTATGTCGCATTGACTGTAACGTGGTTGTTAGCAGATAAATCTTTATTAATGTATCTGTCAACTCTTGTAAAACCCAGTTATAGTAATAGATACTGTATTTTCACAGGACAAGTTGACAGTTTAAATGTTCTGCTAAATTGTTAGATCTGCTATCGGTTAGAGTTAATTCAGAATGGATGTGGAAACACTTTCAGTGTTCATAAGCCTTAAACGAACACCAGGGGATTAAAACCGGTAAGTGTATAAAGTAGTCTCACTTTTTTTTTAAAAAATCTGTGATTCACCAACGCACTTCAGCAGACAGGGAGTAGCTGGAAACTGAGACTACTTACCTTTGTTTCTTCAATGAAGTATGAACCAGACGTTCAACAGGTTTTTCCCGGTAGCCAAATTACCTGCAACGGGCCATCTTCTACATAACAGACAGACCAGGGGATTAAAACCAGTAAATGGATAAATCAGTTTCACTTTAAAAAAAATAATAATCAGGGATTCACCGATGCTCTTTGGCGGAAACAGGACAGGACTTCTCCAGCTGCTAGGAGCCGAGCTGTCTAACAAGTGCCTGCTTTTTTTCTCTGATGACCAAAGATCCAGAATAAAATCCTTCATCAGGTTAAAATATATAGTTGAAAATGCTCAAAGTGTTATAAGTGTATGTAGCGTAAAACTAGATAAAAGTCCATTTTGAGCGCCAGGCAGTCAACTTCAATCCAGACCCAGGCTCATAGAGGATATGATGTCATTGACAGTAGACCGGCACAGAGCGTTACCATATTAAAATTAGGTAATTCTCTAGGTTTGCTAATTACTGGAAACATTTGGGGAAATGTAAGTACACAACTCAAAAAAATATATTACCTAGGTGTAGTCATTACTAGACATTTTAATGTGAAAAAGTTACATATTGTAACTTTAAAGCATTACTTTATCAAGGTTTCCATATGGTTTATACATCCATCAGTCAAATAGTCTTAAATAATCAAATTAATCAAGTTGGCACAGTGTCATGATGTCATTCTGTAGTTTGTGTATTTACACAGTGATTCAATATAAAAGCAAAGGGATGGAAAAACAGAAAACTGTGATTAAATCCACTTTCACATGGAGTGGAGACAAAATCAAAATGCTGATGTGAAGAAAAAACTAAAAGTTGCTTTTTACAAACTGGATAATGAAACTTCATTTTTCTACTGTAAATTGTTAAAGTCTGCTGCTAATTTAACCTGGAGTTTTCTTAAGAGCTTACAATGGTTTAATCAAATTAAAATCAGCATCAAATAATTCTAAAGTATAATATATAACAATAAGTTTAAACATCGCTAGAGCGCTTTGTAAAGTTGATTAAATTAATGGCAAAGGTGCTAAGTTGTCAGCACTGCTGGATGTGCTAAATCATTTTGAAAGAGCAACAACCAATGTTGCAGCCATTGCTTTTTGTTAATTTCCCCACACAGTTGAGATCGATTTGAAGCAGCTGACCATTATGTTGCCTTTCAACATTTTTATTAAAATATGTTTGGTGATGTGTTAACACAGTTGAGAACAATTATTAAGTATAAATAAATATGAAGTATAAGTGACCAGTAGTTAATTTGCTAAAACATTAAAACCAGTCCATTATCCTGACACAATAAGAAAACATATATCTCCTCCTTTAGATATGCTAAAATAATTCACTGATGACCTTCAAATGATCATTTATAGCATGTGGGTGTGCTGTATTTGGAAATAAACTCTTCATTAACATACTGTACGCACACATACTGACTCTACACTGTATAGAGGTAAATATCGGACTGGCAAACTAGTGTAGATTTGTAGTTAAATCCAACAACTTACAGTATGTTTGTGCACCCTGGTATTTTGTGTTGCATGCAGAAAATATCACATTACATTCCTGACACTGTGTAATCACGCTGGATTTACTCACAAATCTGATGCAAACGGTCGACTCAGTATTTTGATTTTAATTTTTTTTTTTTTTTTTTTGCTGTGTGTTGGTATTTTGTAGCACTGCCACGTTGTCAGAGTGCAGCATAAATCTAATCTGGGTTCTGCTGGCTTGTACCTTTGCCTGAGACATTGAGGAATTAAGGAGGAGATTAAGGTGTGTGTGGTAATCTATAAGGATGTGTTGATTTGTAAGTTGGAAACAGGGATAAGTATTTGTGCTTGTCTGTGTGTGTGTGTGTGTGTGTGTGTGTGTGTGTGTGTGTGTGTGTGTGTGTGTGTATGTGTGTGTGTGTGTGTGTGTGGATTTGGGGGTTATGTAAGGAAGTTTGACTTTGGGAAGAGATCTGTTTTTTTCAGAGTCAAGTTGCATTTCTGACTGATACTCACAGCACAACTCAAACACACATACTGTACACACACATAAACGCATATCAGGACATACACAGATGCTTACTTGCACACTGCCATTCATTCACACTGTGATCTGTCTCGTCCGTTAAGATTAGTTGTCACTTTCTTTGTTAATAGGCTGATTTATGTGCTAGTTGTAAGGCCCAGTTGCCTTCTGTGTGTGTGTGTACAGCCGCAGGGTAAAGCAGCACGACAGCTGCGAGAGGCCTCAAACCGATCCACCCTCTTTACTCTTCCCTCTGTCCATCCTCTCTCATCCTCCGGTTCAACATGTTAAAGTGATGGAGGCCCCTCAGTAGTAAAAGCCACTGGTTTCAGATCAGGGTTCTCCAAAGTATCGAGCTGTTGTCTCTTGATCTTGAAGACACACATGCATCAAACCTACAAGGTGCCTGGTTGAATTGTAATGTAAAGATAGAAGATGAACTCTTGGTTCAGTCAATTTCATACTGAGACGTCAACAGAATGTTTTGATAGTCTAACACAGCTGAACAAGGAAACCTCCATCTTATCCTATTTCTAAAATGTATCAACAGGTCATCGTCACAATCACTGTCCAGGGTGCTGATTCTGATTCTTGGTTGTTGTTAACCTCACTCTATAGCCTGTTTATTCAAGATTGAGACTCTCTTCACCAGGAAAGCAACAGAACTAGTCCATGCACATAACTGCCATGGGAAACCAGGAAACCGGGGAAACCCTAACTCAGGCCTAAGGTGTAACCATAGCAACAATCAATGACACCCATGCTGACCAGTAGCACCCAACAACAAAAAAACAGACAATCATGGCTCATAATTTGTGGTTTATTAACATTGTTATGGAGAGAGCAATGAGAGGGGAAACAGTTTTTAGAGACCACATCGATTATTTTTCCAAATCAGGTCGGCCATTTTTTTATATTTTGAAAAAAGTCTTAATTCACCCAGAATTCATTTTGGGACCAAACTGCAAGGACGAAATCCTTGCATTGTCCCTTTACTCAAATGCCTAAAACCACCTATGTTTAAATGCACCTAACAAGGACAATCTGCCTCTAACCTCTGATTTCTCACACACAGTTGCATCAGGCAACACTCGCAGGCCTCCATCACTGGACTGGACTTTCAGATTCCATACAACTGTTCTCCCATTTCAATCCCTGCATTTAATTGTCCACCCACCAATTTGTCTCCTTGGGTTCACTTTCCTCCCACTCAGGCTCTGTCCTTCTCCACCCCTTTCTTCCTCATCCCCTTCATTCATTCGCCCCTCCATCTTTTCCCTCCCCACCTTTACCTTTACGTTTTGCTTGCTGCATCCAAATCCACCATCAAATTAACAGTCTCAAAACAAAGCCATTCAGCCCAGCCCAGGCTCTCTAGAAATTACCTTCACACCGGACGCCACAATTTACATCCGGTGCCAGCATCCAGTGCCAGTGCAGGAAGAGAACAGCCAAACAACAATAATAAATATTCCACTACCACCACTGTACGTCTACTGCTGGCCCACGCACCTCTGCAACCAGAAGTGAACACAGCGACTGGAGGCAGTTAGCGTATACTGCAGTGTACTGGAATTTTATCACACGACTGGACTTAGATCGCACTTCTTATTGTGTTTGACCGGAGGACAACCCCAAGATTTTTATTTCACAACCATGAGATGTCAAAAAAGATATTAAAATGTGATTCTCACAGGACAGAGGGGACATCTACTGTAGTTAAAAACATCTATCCTGTCGCATTATAGGCTCATACTCTCATAGGCTGAATGTGCACAATTATGAGCATGCTGGTTAAACACATGCAAACAAATCAAAACATTGCTCCACAGTGCCACATGTGGTCAGTCACTCCACAGGGTACCTTAAAAATCCCACAGACTGCAAACCAAACCTGTGCCTCTTCACCTCTACTTGTCGTTGTTCAAGGCGAGTTTTCTGTTATTTACATCAAGTAATATTCACTCTTATATAAGTGTAACAGGTGGACATGAAGGGCGGTCCCCACGGGGAGAGTAGGATGATGGATTGATGGTGGGCACGGCTGATGCCAACTCTCTGTGACAAGGAGAGGCAGCTGAAACAGACGGTCCCCTCCCCTTTATTTGTGTGTGTATGTGTGTGTGTGTTGTCACACTGCTTTGGCAGGGGTGGCACAACCATCTGCCTGGTCAGGGTGGTGTGTGTGTGTGTATGTGTGTGTGTGTGTGTCTGGGGCAAGACATGCCGAGATAAACGGGTGATTGAGTGTTTCAGGCTGCCTGGTGTAAGTGAATGGGGCACTGGCACTGGCAGCGACTAATACACACACACACACACACACACACACGGTCAGCTGTATGCATGAGACATTAGACTATAGTTGACCTGCTTGGAGACAGACTGGGCAACGTGTTTGTTTACAGCTCAGTTAGTGTGTTTGTGTGTGTGTGTGTGTGTGTGTGTGTGTGTGTGTGTGTGTGTGTGTGTGTGTGTGTGTGTGTGTGTGTGTGTGTGTGTGTGTATTGTTCATGTTCCTGTACATTTATCTTTTCCTAGTCTAGGTCTAATAATGTATCTTTGCATATGTTTGTACAGTGTTTATCACTTGCACGTTTGCCTGCCAGCATTGTGTACACACATTGTGTGTAGTATGTGTGTGTGTATTTGTGTGTCTATCAGAGGCAACTTTTGAGGACAGATTTCAGACTAAAACCAGTTAATCGGGGACGATTGGGGACGATTGGGGACAAAAGCCGTGTAACCATTGGGGAAAAGCTGAAGGGGTTAGGTCAGGGTTAGGGGCATAGTTTGGGTGAATCTCTGGGAAATTAATGCAAGTCTCACCACAGGTGACCTAGAACAGCATGTGTATGTGTGTGGCATGTGCATGTGTGTATGCACGTGCCTTTACTATGTGTGTCTTTTACACTCTCTCCAACTCTGTCTCTTTAAAGGCCTGGTGTGGTGAATAAATATTCCCTCTATTGAGGAGTCAAAGCCGCCACGACATCTGTTGTTTCTACACTAACACTGTGTGTGACACAGCCAGAGTTAATGGTCCAGAGGCTGTATATTTATACTGTGCGTCCAACAAGCCATAGCTGATGTTTGAATGTGCCTCAGTTCTCCACTGCAGTTACTGCAAATTAAAACATACAGAAGTAGTTTATTCAAACTAATTTAATTTTCCCTGCATGAGATGGTGACACTGAACTTCCTCATTAATTTGGTTAAAGTTTGAAATTTGATCAGAAATGTTTCCTTCATTTGTGTAAATGAAATAATAACTGGAATTGTATATGTTGTCTGTATGTTTCTTTTGTATTATAAATTATGATTATATTTGACTTTTTGTATAACAGGGAATTAAGGAAAAGTGTGATATGGTGCAATTTTCTTTACCATCTGCGTATAAATATTTCTTTTGGTTTCAAATTGCAACAGGACTATGTATTATCTCATCAAGCTGATTCTCATGTTGAAAACATCTGGGTCTGAATTAATCAATTAAACCAGATCTTTAAATCCCTCAAGTATTTCTATTTCCATGTCTATTTCCATTGTGAATTAGTAACTCTCAAAAATCTGTTAGCCCCTGTCTGATCTCTGCAAACCAAACAGATTCATCTTGCTCAGTAGCTGCAGCACTTTCAGCCAGAGGAGATCAAACTGACAGCAACTAATACCAAACATATAAGAGGAGATCAGAGACGGATACGGTTATTGGATAAATTACTTTCATTGTGATATTTAAAATGAACATTATGGCATCTTATGATGTGTAAATATTGGTAAGTTTAGAATAATGGGTTTAATTACCTTTTTTATAAGAAATAATAATAAAGGAAACTCACCTCTTTGAGGCACACCCATCTGTTTATCCCAAACAATCTTACCTTACTGACTTTTTGTTGTTGCACTGAATTCGTTTTCTTGCTCTTCTACCTCTTGAAAAAAAAAAAAAGAAAAGTTGTATCCAGAAAGAACAAACCTCGCTCATTGGTTCTGAGTAACATCTAACGTTGCCTTGGGACATTTCAAGGTTTAATTGTGTTTCAACGGGAAGACAAATACACCAAGTGACAGGTGAGCCCAGAAGAAAGACAAACATCACAAATATTTAGGTTTTTTTTTCTGTCAAAATAGTTTGATAGTGGAATTCATATTGCAGGAACTATTAAGCAGGTTTAAAAAAAAAAAACCTGATAAAGGCTACTGCATTTTATGCATAAGAATGATTGGTAATACTTAATTATACAGCCTGAAATTTACAGGATAATTTTACTTACCGGTTCCCACTGGTACTTAAATGTAGGTACAGTGAAAGAAAACAAGACTAATGGGATCAAGTATCAACAGTATCTTATTGTAAGTATCTTATTGTGTCATTAAAGAGCAAGAGGGGGAGAACAGCTACACGATATATTACAGCCTGTATATCTTATCATTTCAGTGATTAACGAACATTAATGTATGAAATTATAAAATATAATACTAAAAAGGGGAGCTCTACTATAGCCACACTACAGGGATTTATTATCATTGTATGATGTGGAATAAGGACGAGGGAAGAAATGGGACTACACTGTTCATCCAGTGCAACAGCAGCTCACAACAGGTGCGCTGGAGAAGAAAACAAACGCACACACAAACATAATAACGACATCTTATAATGTAAATAGTGATAATATTAATGCTTAATTATTATATTAAGTGATATCATGAGTGGCTGTTCTCCTCTTTAATTACACAACAAGAAAAACTACACCTCAGTATTTAACAATTAAAATACTTGAGAGGAAGTAATTGATTGGTACCAGATTCAAGATACAAGAAAATTACTGTGTAAATTGTACAAGTGTTACCGAATGATTCTGTGTCTAAAGAATGTTCAGAGAGAAAAACTAACAGCAAGTCTGATGTTTGATCTTGTGCCACGAGCTGACACTTCACTTAACACAGACACTGAGACAAAAGAGCCCAAATAGACTGGACTCTTCTGTCTTCTCAGCTCCCTCCCCCTCTCCCCCTCTCCCCCTCTCCCTCCCTTCATTTCTTATTTCTTCCTCTCCTCTCCTCCTTTCCTTCGTCCCTAATTGAGACAAAGACAGAAACCACCGAGCAGTGAGAGCAACAGTATCTGCTGTAATCACACTTGTCTGTCTGCAGCCTATTGACTTTCTGGTTAACTGAGACCCTGTGTGTGTGTGTGTGTGTGTGTGTGTGTGTGTGTGTGTGTGTGTGTGTGTGTGTGTGTGTGTGTGTGTGTGTGTGTGGGGCATAGTAGCATATATATGTATGTCCCAGGTTCAACACTACAAAAAGACACAATTATTGATGACAGTTTTTAAATAGTATTCACTGCATATTAATATTTTTCAATAGATTTTATATTCATATTTATCTTTTCAGAGGGATCGTTAAAGTGTCATCTCATCATTTTTGTCACATGTTTCCTCACAAACACACTGAGCTAATACAGATGCAGCTAAACCTGTGATTCGGCTGTGTGGCCCAACTCTCCACATCCTGGCCTCTCCACTCATTTCTCCTATCTGTCCATCCCTCTTTCCCTCCTCCCTTCCTCCCTCTCTCCCTTTGTCCAACGTCTCTCACTTATCTCCTTTCCTCCCTCCCTCCCTCTCTTCCTACCTGCCAGCTGCTGCTCCGGGCCTCCTGGCTCTTACAGTTCTCCCTCAGACAAAAGAATGGATAGAACTACAAAAAAAAAAAGAAAAAAGAAAACGAATGACAGCTATGAACTCCTTTGTTCCCTGTACCACTCTGTCCTCCATATTACCTTGTTCTAGCCCCCCCCCCCCCCCACCCTTTTATCCCTGAGGGAGTCTTCCTGGTCTCTCGTGCCTCTGTCTTGTCTAACGGTCACTCAGACTGTCTTGTCTGCACAACTTGAACTACAATGGCCCGCTCGCTAACACAGGGCCAAACACAGGGCCAGCTGGGGCTTCCTCACTCTCTTTTCCACTACGTGGCTCAAACATGGCTTCCCGGGGTTTACTCCTTAACAACCGAAGACGGTTGGCCAGGATATCATTGGTGTGCAATATCTATGTCCTGGCAGATGATGAATGTATTTATGAATTGTCTATTGGCTCAGTGTGTCTAAAAGAAAAATGCATATAATATTAGCCTTTATACAGTGTACTACTTCATGAGGGAAACGTCTTTGCTGCTTGTATCAGTCCAGGAGGTGTAACAGTCACATGTTGTACAGAAGTGGTCAGGGTGTTGCAAGTGCAGGATTTATGCTTATGGTAAAATATTACATACATCCCGTCTCCTGCTTCAAGTATTATATTTATTAAAAGGGGCTATTTGTAAGTTTTCTCTGCTGCTGAATGTGGTTTTCTTGCCGGGAGCAGGTGGTGGTGATTGTCACTTGACAAGAGCTTCAGCCATTGTTGTCTTCTCTGAGCCCTCTGAGCATCGCTACGTCTTCAGGGCAGATTGGAGGCTACAGTGAGTCGCTATCGGAAAGTGATGAGACAGGCCGGGCCCAGCTGGTTAGCGTGCTAACTTCAGTAGAAGAAAAGATGTGATAGAGACAAGAGTTAGGACTGGAGACAGCTGTTGGTGAGCAAAGGAATCAAGTTTGATGTCGAACTCACAACGATTCCCCTAGCTATAGCAAAACTTACAAAAAGCTCCTTTAAAAAGTATCTAATCAAGACCACGATGTTTGCTAACCTTAAACAAGTGCTTTAAGTTGCCTAAACATAACAATAAAGATGTTAATTACATGGCTATAAGCAGATATAATTTTGCAGACACACTGAATTTGAACATTTTGCAATTTTGCAGATACATCCATTAACATGTTTCCTCATGAAGTATAATAAAAAGGGTCATTACAGTTCTTTGAAACTATACTGATAGTTACCAGTCTATTAAAATAATATTTAGGAGACATGGTTGTTAAGCCATGTGTCTCCTGCTGTGGTTCTCAAAGTGGGGTCTGGGGACGTCCAGGCGTCCGTGAGGTTGTTCAGCAAAATGGAATAATTTATTTTCACAATAATTCCATCCATAAGTTAAACAATGACAGATTGTATGAATATTTGGGTTATGGGTTTGAAACACTTCCTGTAATAAAACATCTAACAGCAAAAATCTTATGAGACGATGGGTCTGGTTTGAGAATCACTGATCGATAGAATGAGGGTTAAAAATAATTTTTTTTAATAGAATATTTTTTAAAATATACTGTAATGTTTAAAATGATTTATTACATATGTCTACACACATACATACAGTATATTAACCAAACAGTATATTAACCAAACTTATACTTAGTAGTTTAGCAGTAGTTTTTGATATTTTTCTCATCTTTCCAATAGCACATGAAGATTAACCGATCAACGGATCGATTTTGATTTATAAAGTCAGACAGTACAAGAATTAAATTAAAGAAAATCTAAATTAAGTAAATAAAAATGTTAACTTTGATATGAAACATTTATAGTTTGATACTTAGTAAATATTAACTTTCAGGCAAAGTGTAAAAGTTCCTGAAAGTATAATGCTCTTCTCCTTCACTGTGATAACTATAAACCATTGAATAATGGCAGCTCAGTGTTTGTCTTTAATAAAACATGTCTGGGCGGTCTGAAGTGTATAAAACCAAGACTGTCTCCAATGCAAGGCTGCTGGCAGTGTTTTTACTGAGAATCAGTACAATCCTTGAGTCCTTGAGCTCTTTCAGCAGTTGCAGTGGACAAAATAACATGGACAGTAACTTGGATTTCAGGTAGAATGACTAGCTCACACAATGTGAGTCAGACTTATGATTCTAGTATATTCAACAATTTCTGGTCATGTCAGCCAAGGCTGCGAGATATGTGTGTGCTGCAGTAAACCTGTCTGAAGTTCATATGGGAGTTTTTAGGGATCCAGAAAAGTTGATCTGCCAAAGTTAGTGAGACACCCGATCTTCATGTTGTAATCCAGCAGCTCCATGCATCTCATATCCTGAGTGTAGTGGTTATTTATACATATATATTATTATATACATAATCTACATTAAACCAACTTGATTTTACATTTTTAAGCACTAAGACACCATAGTAAAGAAAAACATTGTTTTTTCTTCTGGTGTATTCATCCATGGCAAGCAAGTAAACAAAGAGGGAAATCATGGCGCTATTCATACAAAACTAACAAAATAAAATACAAATAAAAAGCTCCCACAATAAGGAATCTTGACTGAAATGTTTAGATTGAGTCTTGATGGCGGTGTCTCATTAAGTACATGGAAAACAGTGTTGAGCAACATAAAGTTCTACCTTCACAGTCCTTGACCAGAGTTAAACAAATCTCAACTGAATATTGTCTCAGATGTGACAGAGCTGAATACACGGTGCAGCATAATAACACAGCTGTGTTTATGTACAGGCACACTGATAAATCTGCGGGATATTCTGTCATTCTGCCAGGAGTTTAATAGGATTTTTACTTTACACTATGAACACTTCAACTGGACTGAGATTACTTCTTAAGAAAATGCAGTTTGATAATCTGTTATAGTGGAAATTTACTTTCAATCATGTTGTTCTTGTTCTTGTTTGATGCAGCAGCATGAAACAACATTTCCGTAATTAGGTAAATCTGATCTTATCTTATCTTGGTCACCTTTGCTCCTGTTGTCAACAGCTTCTTGATGGATTTTAACACCTAAGTGTTAAATCTGAGCTCCCATAGCGATCTTACAGTGTGAGTCTAGCTTTAATGTTAATATCAGGGCAAATAGGAAAAGAAAAGAAATGAGCATAGTTTGGTCTGCAATGAGGATTTGTTGGACAAAGCCAGTCTAGCTGTTGCTCCCCCTTTTCCAGACTTTATGTTATATATATATATATATTGTGTACAAAATAGTCAGTTGCCACAAACAGCTAATGAACTTAGAGTGAATCCATACCCGTTTGCATCCACTTGCACGGCGATATCATGTATTCTGATTCACACTGCTTATCAGCAATTATCTGTTGTTTCAAAGGCACCGAGAACCTGATGACTTTAATAATTTATCACAGCCTTCATCTCCATGTAATCAGATTAATGTAATCCCATACATGTAATCCATTCCATCTTCCTGTCTGACAAACTGTCTGTATGAACTGAAAGGATGTTTTGAGACAAAATATTTAAAGCGACGGATGAGCGGTGTGTGCGTGTGTGTGTGTGTGTGTGTGTGTGTGTGTGTGTGTGTGTGTGTGTGTGTGTGTGTCTGTCTGACGTGTGTCTGTCTGACGTGTGTCTGTCTGACGTGTGTCTGGGTGTTTTGTCAGTCCTGACAAAACTGAGTGAGATCAGACTGGATTCCTCACAGGTTGAGATGAAGTGCATTGTGGGAAGTGTTAATGTTTAACTCTGTGTACATATGAGGCAACAGTGAGGTAAGAGAGGAAAGATAGACGAGAGAGGGTAAAGAAAAGGGAGGAGACGTGAAGGTATGGTCTATCTATCTATCTATCTATCTATCTATCTATCTATCTATCTATCTATTGTTACAGAGTTCCTCTTATTAACTTGTTGCCCTCAGGGGTGTTAATAATACAGGAGGAACTAATTTTGAATTTGACACCAAGGATTACGGGCCTTTAGCTTTACAAAATACCTCCTCCATCAATTATTTAAAGAGCAAATCCAATATGGGAGGGCAGGCTGCACTGACGGACCGACAGAGAGACAGAATGAAAGACGGACTGATGTGGAAGTAGATTGATACACAAAGAAGCAGACAGGCAGGCAGACAGGCAGGCAGAGGTAACACACAGTGCAAGTGTGGATTTTGAGTCTTCACATTGGTCACCCGGTTTTCCTAAGGTTTCCTAAGTTACGAGAAAAACAAAGGACGGCAGGAAGACAAAGTGTCTTTATGAGTAACACCATCCTAAATAAGTCCATACACAGTACGTGCTCAGTCTCGGAGTGTGGGCTGTATGTATTTTGCCAGTGATATCTAAGGTCCAAAACCGGGATCAGTAAACTGATAATATCTGAGCCCAGATGTTCCCCAGGCAGGATGAAGGGGCCCATGCCGTCAGCAGCTGTTTGTCTAACTCCTTCATTGAATCAAACAATTACAAAATGATGTTAAGTTACAGATGTTTAGCGTTGTCACAAATTATAAGACAATGTTGGAGTTATTGAAAGATTTTTTTTTTTTTTAACTATTGACAGAGCAAGGCTAAGTGTGTCTTCCTTTTCTTTGTGCTTAGCTAAAGCCGCAACTCATGCATAACCAGTAAAACCAAACCAGCAGGCTGTAGTTGTAGGTTGGGTCGGACTTACAAAGCTCCACTGTAGTTCGTGGGCCGTAGCAATCTGATCAAAACTGTTAAACATGTGTAGTAAATGAAAATGGGTTGACTGATATTAGCCCACGCAGCCTGGTGATGGTCCCCAATCACAACCGTCTAGCTCACCTCCAAACGAGCCAATTATCTAATCAGATACAGCAAACTTGCCTGAAGCTATAAGAAAAGAACACTGTTGAATATAAACTTTACAGCTCTCTCTCTCTCACTTGCTTTGGTTTGAGCTTCACTCACTTGAAGAGCCCCAGTCTGCTGCAGTCAGTCTTCCTGTCTGTCTGACCCTGGTGTAAATGTACAGCTTCACTAAAACTATAACCTCCAGCAGCCAGATAACCTATAACCCCCAGGAAGACAGTTTGAAACATTCAGAAAAGATGGTATGAAATCAGTGGTCGAAGGTAAATACATTTATTCAACTTGAGTATCATCGTTTTATGCCATTTATAAATCTACTCCACCTTATTTCAGATGTGTTTATGCTGCTCTTACTTGTAGTGGAGCACTTTTATGTTATAGTATTTCTACTTTTACTTATAGTAAGGAAAACCATCTAAAGATGACTTCCACCACTTATATGGCTGCCAAGGGGTGGGTTATTTACTTACTTCACTGCTGGAATATTTTCCCAACATTTCGAAACACTTAGAAGCAGGACAGATGAAAAGCTGAAGGTGATCTTCATGGGACTAGTGCGTGAGTATGATGGGGTGTGAGGATTACTGGTGCTAATACCAGGTGTTAGGGAGCAATCACCCTACCCATACACACACACACACACACACACACACACACACACACACACACACACACACACACACACATACAAACACACAAACACATACACGTCACAGCCCGTCTCCAAGCACCTCCAGCTCTCCATCAGCACACAGATAAGACAAACACAATACCCACACACAAGTGTGTGAGTCACCTCACACGCACACCTGTGCGCTCGCGTACAGATCGAAAGGCACGTATACGGCATCATCAGCGTGCACACACACACGCGCACACACACACACACATATCACCGTGCATTTACAGAGCTGGCTGGCTGCCTAAGCTGCTAATTACAGCTGTGTGTGTGAACTCTCACTCTCTCTGACTGAACAACCCAATATTAAACACTAGAGAGAGAGAGAGAACCTCAGGGTAGTTCCTCCATAATCCATATTTAATGGCTTATTATGGTACAGCTTGTGGTTGTGTTCTGCTTGTGTTTTCATTAGGCCGATTAAAGGGATATTTACAGAAACCTTCTGTTCTGTAAATAGTTTGTGTGTATGTGTGTGTGTGTGTGTGTGTGTGTGTGTGTGTGTGTGTGTGAAGATGCTTCTCTCAAACTGTGCAGCGTCTGACCTTCATGCCCTTTTCTCTGTAATATACAGTCAAGAAGCAAGTTATGAGAGGCTAAAAGCCCTTAAGCCACAAAGTCGACTGAGCAGAGCGGCTCACAGGGCTTGTGAAAACATATTTTATTCTCTGCATCACACAGAGCGCGCAAATAATTCAATTTTACATTTCATTCCCATCAATGACCGTCCATTTCTAAGCCGCTGGGATTGATTAGAAAGTCAGAGGCGTATTAGTGTACTACCTGGAGTTTTTATTTTTGGTCTTTAATACCAAACCATCCACTCATTCATCCATATACCACAGTACACACCTTCCTGAGCAGAAGTACCTCTAGAGACTCTCTCTCAACTATGCCTCATTATTTTTGCTCCATCATCTCACACCAAAGAAAGGTCTGAATTTCTCTTTCCAATCTTTTCTCTCCTTCCTTTATTTGCTTGTGAATGATGCGGACAAACCCTCTACTCTAAATGATAAAACTTTAACTCTGAGCACCGAGCAGCTTCCTCAGACTCTGATTCAATGTAACGTCTTTTCTGCGCAACCTCCGCAACCTCCATTTTGGAGACACGCTTTTATGAGGAGTCAGAAGGAGATGGGCAGATGCTGAATGAGAGTGGAAAAAGTGGAGTAATTAAATGTGGCGCAGAAGAGAGGTTTATCCTTGAAGTCAGGACACAATAGCTGCATGCGCCTATACTGAGACCACAGTGGTTAATATACACTATGCCATATGTCAAACTCTCAGTTTAGTTCAGATATATTTTATTTTGTTATGTTTCTATTTTTTTCTTCATTTCTATTACATTTATGAATTCACCTTTGTGTCTCAATGCTGAGGGTTTTGAAAGATCCACAGTGAATGTCATAATGATATCAACCAACATTCCCACGCACAGATTTATAGCAGCTATGATTGTTTTGATGACAATTCACTCTGTTCAGAAATATCTCTCAGAAATCATTTCCTGGTTTATTAAAAAAGATTTCTTTCTTTTTTTTTCTTTCATCCCTGGAAAAAAAAAAAAAAAGACTTCCCTTGTTTTCACAGATGAAAAAAAAACAAAAACTGAAAATGCGGGCAAAAAAAAAAAGTTTCACTTGCCAGGGCTTCCGTAGGTATTTGTATCAGAGCCTTGAAAAAAATTCAGATTGGTGTGGATTTAAATTACCCACATGTATGTCCTAATGCTGTGATGCATCATGAATGTTATGTTGTCAGACTGTCTTTTAAAAACCTTGTGTTCACACAGTAACAATACATACAGTGTGACGGTTTTCAACTGCAAAGTTTGGTTTGACCTACTTTGTGACTGTTTTCTTGACATTACATTGTGTCCCTGAGTTTATATAAATAGCAAGCAGCAACTTTTGTGAGATGTTTATCGGCATAGTCTGTTTTAAATTGCCACCACTGGGGAGTGTTCAATTGCTGCAATCAAAGATACTCATTACAGAAAGTATTACAGGCAGCGCCAATGGTATAAAATGGTATACACTTCCTGTCTCCTAAGTGGGCGTGGTCGTGATTGCTTCTTCATATCAAAGCATAACAACACAATACAACACTAGATACAGAATGAATTTTGCCGCTTGTTTTTATCTGCTATCATAATATCTGATCAACACAGGACAAGATCATATCAGTCTAATAATACTCTGTTTTCCAAACAGTTAAATGATGATAACAGCAATAGTATTATTAAGAAAAGAAATAAAAGTTTTATTTCAGTTTAAACTTTTAATTAATTGTTTCATATATTAGCCCCTCTAAACGTCTGTGGTTGGAAAGTGACGTCGGCAGTGCTGCAGCAGTGAAACCGACAGAGAGAGTAGAGATATGTGCTGCCAGATCTCACAAGACTGTGTTGCTGAGACAGAGAAAGGTCTCGAATAAAGTACATTTTTCCTGATCTGTCGGTCTGAAAAATGCAATTTTGATGTCAGAATGTTCGGAAGATCTGTGACATTAGAAAAAAGGTTTCAATATTTTTTTTTTTGGTGACTTGTGGGGGTGAATAATCTGTGATCACGTTCACTTCTCCCATTGGAATGAATAGACTCCGACCTGCTGCTGGTCTACTAAAGGGGCGGGGAGGTGCCAAAACCCATGTGACATAAATAATTGAAAGTGAACCATCTCCTTTTGGCCATCTGATTGGCCATCATTTTTCAAAAAGTCACCTGTGGATTTGCAGTTACTGCAAAGTATTTATCACTGATATGAACGTCTTTAAAGGATGGTGGGCTTTACGCATTGATTTATCCATTGTATGTGTGGTAATGTTATACAGTAGTACAGTTTTGTGCATCTGCTCATGTGCAGAGCAGCACACCTTCACTATTATCCACCCTGAGTGGAAACTTTAGTTTTTGTTCAGTCACTCCAGTATTTCCTAATGACTTAGTCAACACTATCTGCATGCTTGCCTCGGTTTGTTTTTGTGTGTGTGTGTGTGTGTGTGTGTGTGTGAGGGTTTGTGTGTGTGCATGTCTTGCTGTGCCCTGGTGAGCCAGCTAAGCCTTCACTTTACCTCAGACATGTGTGGAATTTTCCCTCTCCTCCTCCTCCTCCTCCTCCTCCTCACCCAGCCTTCTCCTTCCTCTTCAATATATATCTTAGTTGTTTATAAATGTATTTGACATTTGATGGCCTTATATTGTGCTACAGTAAAACCTTATGAATGTACACTGTTGTTCTTTGTAACGCAGAATGAATAATAAACGGAAATAATTATCCGCTTGTGGTAACACACTATTTCTAATCTCGTCGCACTTCGTGAAAAACAACCTTGAAGAAAATTGAACCCAGAGGAGAAGTCTTTGTGTTAGAAATGTAGGTGGGTGGGTGGGTGGGTGGCGGGTGGGGGTGGAAGCTGTTAAAAAAAATCCTACCTTGAAAAGGTGTCAAGTTGTATCTAATCTTTCAACCCTTCTAGAGACCATCATTGCCATGAGAGTAATTCTGATTTATTTATATAATAATTTATGTGAAGCTGCACTGATAAATATTTATTTCAACAATGGAAAATGAGTGTGTGAGGTGTGAGAGGAAAACCAAGACAGATTTATCACTACACACTGCCCTCAGCTCTATGGAGGACATTAGCATCTTTCAGCTCATTGTTTTGGTTTAACAGCATTCAACTTTACCGTCACTGCTCTCACCAGCAGATTCCAGCGGCAAACAGGCGGTTGTTTCCAATTCTGATCAACACACTCTACGCTACTAGCTCAGCATCAAATTTAGTTAGTCAGTTAGCACCTTGCTGGGGAGCATAGTGGGGTATTTAGCAGCCGCAGGAGTTGGTGAAGCTAAAAAGACAGTGACTTGGTCATGTGGTCAAAAACATGACTCTAAATGAATGCCAAGTGGGCGTCATGTGTGATGGATGTGTAAGCAAAATGTGTAGAGAGACAAACAATTTGATAACATGTTCGTATTATCAACTTTATCAGCATTGTGTTTGCTTGTTGCATTGTCCCCTGGTGGACACAAATCTAACCCCACCCTCACCCTGGCTGCAAGAGGTAACAGCTTGAGAGGTGAATTCCAGGAACCAGAAACAGTGTAAAGTGCTGTGATCACACAAACTGTTTATTACTTTTGAGACACAGGTGATGGAGGTGTGTTAAGGAGGTGTTAAGTGTACACCAACATTTAATCCTGAGTGAAACTCCGGTCTCTCATGTGGAATTTTGATTTATTTTTACATAGATTTCTTGCATGGTGCAATTTCCTCTCTACTGTGTGTGTGTGTGTGTGTGTGTGTGTGTGTGTGTGTGTGTGTGTGTGTTGTGTGTGTGTGTGTGTGTGTGTGTGTGTGTGTGTGTGTGTGTGTGTGTGTGTTGTCATTGTACAGTGTAAAGGGGGATGTGTCCTCCCTTCTTCTGATGCTCCAGCCTATGTGTGTGCAAGCATGCGTGTCCCCCAATTATGCCCATTCTGTCTGTTTACCTGTCTGTGTGTGTGTGTGTGTGTGTGTGTGTGTGTGTGTGTGTGTGTGTGTGTCTGTATGTGTATGTGGGCGTGTCAGAGTATACCCACAATATTGTTAGCTTGAGGTGGTGACAGAGGAGGAAGGTAACAGTTGAAGACTTTTCCAGATGACTGCATGCACTGATGGCTCACACTGATATAATACTATAATGATCATACTGAATGAGACAGACAGTGTAAGGCGTTACAACAGTGTTTCCTAGACATCATGTTTATATACAACAAAATTAGGAAATGTATTAACAACCAGATTTCACTTCCTGTAAATGTAATGATATGTTGTTCATTTACAGAATTGGCCTTTATTCGGAGAGTGAGAGACAGACAGGAAAGTCCGGGAGAGAGAGAGAAGGGATGACATGCAGCAAAGGGCCGTGGGTAAGACTGCGGTTAGGACTGAGCCTCTACCAGCTGAGCCACCGAGGCGTCCCATATCTGGCGATTTTAATGGTGTCTTTTGAAGGAGCATTCAAGGAAACTCAGATGAGAAATTTGAAAGTGATGTTTTTCTCAGTGCTCTCAGTCGGTGCGGATATCTAATAAGTTACTCTCACTCTTTATTTCATTTTCTGTACTTTTCCTGATTTTATTAAATGTTAAATGTTTTAATGTTTAATTCTAATCACTTTTCCCTAAATTAGAAAGATACTATATAAATAAACTTTATTATTATTATTTGTTCACTGCCGTATTTACTCAATTGTTCAACATGTGATGTCAATTTACGAATACAAATCAGCTATTTTACTTCTTTTATTGTGTTGTAATGTGTCCTTGAGCGCCTTTAAAGGTGCCTATATATACATAAAAATGGAGGCTATTATAATTTGTGTATGTTGGTAAAAGATTATTGGACATCTGCAGGGTTGTTTTGAGCACTCACAGTCAAAGTCTTATCTACAGGTTATACAGTATCTTGTTATCTAGCAGATCCACAAAGCAGGACTTCTGAGATGTACTGCATACATGTGGTACTGGTCATTACACCATAATATCTAATTTTTACTTGTGTTAAATAACTGCATGAACGTGTACATGAGACAGTTTGAGTCAGTTTTTCCTAAGTGGAGAGTCGGTTTTGACTCTGTTACACTGTAAACAGACAAAGTGCAAAACACGTCGGTGTCACAGGAATTTTCCAACTTCAGAAAAGTGTAACCTGCCAATTAAGGATTGAACCTTTTGTGTCAAGCCTGGGCCAGCAGCTGTGAGTGTGCGTGAGTGTGTGTGTGTGTACATGAGGAAGTGATGGGGATGAGGCTCTGTCAGCAGGCAGGATTAGACCCAAAGCAGCTATACGACAAGAAGAACCTTTTCAGTACTTCTCATCAAAGAACCTCAAGACACACACGCACACACACGCACTCAAAACGCCCCTCTGCTGTTTCATACTCTATGAGTAAATCAGTGTTCACAGTGGGTACAACACACCTGTTGGCATGTGTGTGTGTGTGTGTGTGTGTGTGTGTGTGTGTGTGTGTGTGTGTGTGTGTGTTTGCGTCTGTGTAAACCCTCCTCCAAGCAGCAGGGTTTTAGCGAGTGCATTTAGAGATCAGAGGTTTCTCAGGGCGATAATACAGCAAACTCCACTCCCTCCTTCCCAACCAAACCAAATACACCTGAAAACACACAGGTGTGTGAGTGTTTATGTGTGTGTGTATGTGTGTGTGTGTGTGTGTGTGTGTGTGTGTGTGTGTGTGTGTGTGTGTGTGTGTGTGTGTGTGTGTGTGTGTGTGTGTGTGTGCGTGTGCGTGTGTGAGACAGGGGTTGGCGGGAAAGTGGGAGGAGAAGGGGTGTGGAGGGGAGGGGAAAGTGAACACACAAGTACTTGCTCTCATATACGAAAACAAACACATGCAAGCTTGCTCTCATATCTCATATTCTCTCTCTCTCTCTCTCTCTCTCTCTCACACACACACACACACACACACACACACACACACACACTGATCCAGGGCTGGCAGGCAAAGGATTATGGCTCTGTAGTGCAGCTTAGCTTCGATGTGAAATGTGAGGAGGCCTTGGATTGAACTTTCAGACTAATTCAATAATTACAGCTGTTATGAGCAAGAAGACCAGCCAACCTGTCTGTCTGTCTCTGTCGGCCTACCTGTCTTTCTGACCTACCTGTCTTACAACTTGTCTGTCTGTCTCTGTCCCTATCCGTCTGACCGACCTGTACGACCCTACCGGCTGTCTATCTCTGTACATGTACTTGTCTGTCACTGCACCAGTCTCACTGTACCTGTCTGTATGTATTTGTCTATCTGACCTGCCTGTCTTAACGCCTGTCTGTCTCTGTATTTGTTTCACCTACCTGTCTGTCTCTGTACCTGTCTCTCTCTGTACAGCCCCAGTACCTGACTCTCTGTACCTCTCTTGTCTGGTCTACCTGTCTGTCTTTTTATACAGTACCTCTGTCTTGACCTGTCTGTCTTCTGACCTCTGGTCTCCATGGTTACCTGTCTATCTTGACTAACTGCGCCACTCTCTGATCTACCAGAGATCCTACCTGTTTACCTGCCTGACTTCCTGACCACCTGCCTAACTTCTGTTCATCTAGTTATCATCTGTGTAAGTGTGTGTGTGTGTGTGTGTGTGTGTGTGCGTGTGGCCTGGTAATTATCAGGTCACACAGGGTTTAGTGGTTGGCTGCTACAAACATAGCCAGACTGTAGTTGCCGTGGTAACATAATATGTAGAGCATGCTTACAGTTCTTAGCCCCGCCCCCTGCAGACCTCACCTGGTTTCATACTTTGACAAAGTTTGCATGTGGATTTCTGCTGACCTCCTTCAAATGACACTTACTTATGACTTTTATGGTTTTGTAACACCACATTCATGTCCATGTTTACCACACACACACACACACACACACACACACACACACACAGCTCATGTCAAGAAAGCTTTAGACAACCAAAGGAGGCTTTGATGAACGATGGCTTCTCAACCTTATTTGACACAGTAAAGGTCACCCACCTGGTGACATCAGGGTAGATGTGGGTCCTCCCAAGATATGAAATTTTTACTCAAGGGTTAAATGCAGTTCAATATTATCATATGATACAGTTTATTTATCTAATTTTGATGATGCTATAAGACTGTGATTTCAAAGAAAAATAAGAGAATGGTTATTAGATCACATTCATGTTGTTAAAAATGTGCAGTTTCCAAAGCCTAGCTAAGATCAGTGTTATTTTCTCAGACGTGACAAAGCTCATAAAATAATTGTAGAACAGAGTGAGTGGTAGTGCTAATACCGGCCTGACACCAAACGACTTTTCAAGCAATTTCACTTTCACAGACAAATTTCCAGGGTCTGAACTAAATCCGGAGAGTTTTGCTCAGTTGCTCGCGTGATCTCGACGAAAAAGGAATTAGCAAACTGAGTGGATAGTGAGCATAGAGGCACAAGAATGTTTGTCGTTTGGTGTAAGACTGGCATTAAATACATGAGGGAGGCATGGGTAATTGGAAATAAGAAAATAATTTCAAAATAAAACAGGAAAATCATAAAAACATAGTCCAAACACAGATATTTAAGGGGCAGATCATGACAGTTATATGTGTTAAGTTCCTAACTTGATTTGATTTGATTTAGAATTTCAAAGAGGAAAAATGCCTGGAGGAAAACAGTTTTTCTTTCTTCCACCTAGAGCATGATGGGAAATAATCTCAAAGGAATCTAATCTTGCAAATAGTGATCCTGCAAGACTCTGTGACTTATGACAGGTTGTCTTAAGGTGTGAGAGGGTGTCAGTCTTCAGGCTTTTAAGTCTTTACTAAGTCTTCTAGTGTGTGGTGAGCATAACTGACCTTTATGTGTCAAACCTTGTCCCCTTTAATATTTAAATGTCAGTTATTTGATATGAAGCTTTAAAACATGTCTTCTGGGTCTTTCTTGGTTTTATGAAACATGCAGTTAAATGTACCTGCAAATGAATGTTATTAAATTTGAAAAATGTTGAATTAAGATTAATTAAAATGAAATTAATTTGAAAATTAATTACAGCAGCCATTATTTGGCCTGACTCTGGTCATGAATTTACATTTTTACATTTTAGGGCATTAAGCTAATGCTCTAATCCTGAGTGATTTGCAGTCAGGCTGTTAGACCACACTATCATTACAGCTAACCAACAGTAAAGTGCTTGCACTAGAATGTGTGTTTGAATTAGATATTCTTACCTTTATTTATTACTGTCCTTTCTGTTGTTTTGTGAGCATTAGTATAGAAAACAGTAAAATTTAAATTTTGGTTCAGGGACAAGAATAAATATATCAACAATAGTTAAAAGGGCTCCAGTGTGATGCATGAATGTTTGAGTAAAACTTGAGATGTAAACTTCACAAGAGATATTCAGCTATAGAGATCAGGCTGTGCACGTCTTGAACAGAGCCTGCATTCAGTATTCTACTCCACACCAAAACAGTAGTTAGTAGAACTTGAGCTGAGGTCATGCCTTGTACATAAACAACAACAAAAGAATAATCGAGCTCACATTGTTTGTGTTATTACAGCAGCTTTGTGGTCTGTGCATGTGTATGTATGTGTGTTTATGTAAGTGATTTAATGCAAGTGTGGTTGTGTGTGTGCATGCATTTCTACGTTCAGTACAGTGCATGGACGTGTGTGCATGTGGATGTTGTCTGTTTGCAAAGGTGTGTGTATGTGTGTGTGTGTGTGTGTGTGTGTGTGTGTGTGTGTGTGTGTGTGTGTGTGTGTGTGTGTGTGCGTGCGTGTGTATGAAATCAGATGAGCTCATTGTAGCACTATGAATGGTAATCATACAGCCCCCTCTCAGCAGCCGTGTGTAACCTTCTGAAACCCAAACAAGAGATGAAGTGTGATAATACACACACACACACACGCACACACACACACACACACACACACACACACACACACACACACACACACACAGTATGATAGGATATGCAGGGCTATTGTGGAACTTGAACCCTCATGTCTCACTGCCAGGTGATCTCATGTTTTGGGAGGGAAAGAGAGAGAGAGACAGAGAGAGAGAGAGGCAGGTACATTGAAGCAAACAGGGACAGTAATAAATACAGCAGCAGTGATACTGTAATCTGATATCTATTCTTGCTGTTGCAAATGTATCTTCATAAAATGTAATTACTGTCTGTTACAGGCACTAAATAATAAATAATGTATAATAAAATGAATAAATTAAAATGAATATACATATTTGTCAGGGCAGGAACCCTAGATTTAAACCATCTTTTACAATGAATGGATTGTGCATTGTCCATGTTGTCCATGTTAAATAAAACAAAATAAAGACACAAACATCTTCATATTTCATGTTTTTCACTCAGTTTTTTCTGTCCACATAATTGCCTGTTTTCATTATCACGGCCACATTATTCATAGTATCATATCATGACTGACCCTGTGATTACCAACCCTAATAATAATAATACTTATACTACTAATAATAATGGGAATAAGAAGAAAGAAAAGGAAAAAAAAATCTACCAATTAGTGATTTCAAATAGAATCATACAGGAAGTATCGGTTGAAGCTAGCAAAGATAACTTTGTTCATTGTCTCACCACAGTTTGAAATGAATGTGGTTTATGGTTATCTTTTAGAAACTCTGAACAGTTCCATCATACACATTGTGAATTGTATAATTCTATTAACGTTTTTATTGTCCATGCAATATTAGAACCATGAAATGTAAAAAGGTATCAACACATTTCAGGTTAACACAATGTTCCATACTACACATATAAAATCAGACGGGCCGGAGGTACTCAGAGTCACACCTGTGGTAAAACACTTAATTTGCCTGATTAGACCTCTTCTCTGGACTGTGTTCGACCAAGCTCGCCCTCACTCTCCTGTTACTCCTGTTGCACCTGTTGAAGCAGGACGACTTACACTTTCACCACTCTCATTGGGACACTGAGTTAGGTTGAACCTAACTGAAATCAAGCAGAGTAAAGGAGTGCACCTGTATGGGACCTTTAAACAGGCAAAGAAAAACAGCAGGTAGGAAATTAAATAAATTAAGTTTTGTGTAATAATGATAAAAAGCAAAGAAGTGAGTTAAATCCACTTTCATGGACTATAGTTTGAGTTCAGAAATGATAAATATGTCCTTCACCATGCATTTTTTTATCTAGCTTTCCCACTCTGTGAAACAAAGCAACTTTTAGTTGCAGTTTCCGGATGAAAAGCAAAAATTATGAATTCCTCTTGAAGGGAAAACATCTAATACTACAGTAGATGGAATAAAAGCTAAGTCACGTTTTTCTTACATAATGGCCACCTCTTCTGACAACCCCCTTACAACCACACACACAAACACACACATATTATGACCCCTGTGAGCCCTCAAAACCCCTCATGCTCCCCGCCAACCCTTGCCCTCTGACCTTAGGCTGTAAACAGGTGGAAGCTGGGGAAGTGGCAGTGGCTATTGGGGGATATTATCTGTTCCAATTAGTCTGGTGGCTTGGAATAACCTGACTTTGTCCTTGGTTCTTTCAGATTTTAAAAAACAAGTAAAGAGAATTATTGAATGAGATTTGTTTCTCAGCTGCTTTACAAAGCTCTGCTGTGTCAAAATTTGGCACACACAACGCTATGGAGGGCATTTTGTGCAAATCAGTATTTTGGCATATCAGGGCTTTTTTGTTTCTCGGTGTAAAACACAGGTTTTCACTCACTAAACTATGTCTCAGTGAAGTTAACAATTACCTAAATGCATTGTAGGGGGCTGGAAGTGACAGAAAGCAGGGACAGAGAGACTGCAGAACTAGTTCAGTGTATTTTCTGCACTGCAGGAACTTTGTACCAAAACCAGAATATTTATTGTTTCAATCTCTGTTTTTTTTTTTTTACTGCAACAACTCTGTCCATGAGATTCCTGCATGTGCAGCATAATAAGCGTTTTGTGGCCAAACACACTTCATAGCTAAAGAGGTAAAACAGGATTTTGTGTGTTGTCACAGTCCAATAATTAATATTTATTCATGTCTTGTTTTGTTACCGCTACCACAGTCTCTTCCCCTCCAACTCTGACCCTAACTTTAACCACGCTTGTTCATACCAAGAACAGATATCGTAAATATATGGTTTCATATAATTATTTTCAAACACTTTGTCACTGAATGTCCAAAAATCTTGACATTGTTACATAGGGGTATTTGTCCACCATCAATATTGTATCTGGTGACAGGTTTAGTCACTTCAGTTATGCTTTTAAAAGAAATTGTTTCTGATATGCAGTGGTTATACTTGTTGACAGAATTTGTATTTTGGGCTAAACTGTTCCTTTAAGAACAGAGAGAGGCACTGAGGTGAGTGGGACGAAGGAGGAAAAAAAGAGGGAGGCAGGGCAGGAGGATAGGGGGCGGTGGGGGTGGAGGTGGAGGGCAGTCACCTGTGGTGTGGGAATGGAGCAGTGCTCTCCACAGGGGTTGGTGGTCTCCTGCCCCCACCATCACTCCCCGCACATCCCACCCCACTTACCTCATCCCCCTTTTCACCTCCTCCTTTCTTTTGGATACAGCTGCAGGAGGGGAGGGAGGGGAGGGGAGGTGTTCGTGGGCGAAGTGGATGGGTGCACAGTGAGGGGGGGTTAGAGTGTCAGAAAAGTGACAGGAGACAGAAAAGACAGAGATCAGAATGGATGAGTGGATCAGAGGTGAAGCAGGTGGCTACACTGCTTCACCTCTGACTGGACTACACTGTCTGTGTGCACGTGTTAAGTCTTATTGTTTCCAGACACGGTTACACACCCAGTTAATAATCTCCGTTCTTGTAAAATACTTCCAATGACATATTCAAATCAGGGTGTGATTTATTGTAATTTGAAAACAGTTCAATATATTTAAAGTTTTACAGTAGAACATGTATTTGATCACGTTTTCTGTCACTGGGAATTTGCAGCAAATGTTGGTGACAACACACCATACTATACACGATGACGTACTTACCAGTGCATGTGTGTGTGTGTGTTGCCCTCTGTCCCCTAGGCAGCTGCTTCCAGATGACCCCCAGCAGTGAGCTGTCACTGGACATCTACATCACACACACACACACAAGCTCGTGTGACTGTGCGTGTACATATGAGTGTGGTGGCCTCTTTTCTGCTTGGTTGGGATTCTGTCACAAGTATTTGTAGCGTCTCGCAGCCACACACACTGACAACCACTGACACTAACCACAGGAGATGGACAGACAGATGTAAGTGTGTGTGTGTGTGTGTGTGTGTGTGTGTTTGTTGTGTGTGTGTGTGTGTGTGTGTGTGTGTGTGTGTGTGTGTGTGCTTGCGTGTGTTTTGCTGATGTTAATGATGAGAGAAACAGTCGTGTTGCTACAGCGCCGCCGAAATCACGGCCCATGACCTGTTATCAGCGGACACACACCAGCAATCACACACACAAATGTAAAAATCTTTGGTAATAACATGATGAAATACATGTGTTTTTCTTTTATAATTTCTTTTGACAGCATCTGACACATGCTAGCTCTGCACAATAAACCTCATATAACAATAACGCTAAAGTTGGTTTGGCTTGATCTGATGCAGCTATAGCTCCAGTCCAGTGTCCAGATGTGCAAGAGCAACAGATGTTAATCAGTGAAGTTAATTTCATCCTGTACAGGTGTAACAGAATAAATGCTATTTGCAGAGAGACAGGAAAGACACACTGGAGATACTCATTGGACATTTTAACTAAGTGGTCATTTAAGAGTTGGATGAACTATGACCTCTTGTAAGTGATCATTATAAGGCAAACATCAAAGTCACATATAGCAGTAATATCACTAGTACTGTTCACTTATGTATTTGTCATGTATTGTTTTTGTTCTATTCATTTAATGCTGGTTTAGAAGTGTGAGAAAGAAAAAGTGACTTGGCAAAAAGACCATCAGCGCTCTGAAGATCATTTATCACAGATTTGAACTTTTCTTTGTCTAGCATGACTTTCCTTTTTTCTTTTTAACAGAAAATTTGGGGATTTTAGTTTGAATGCATGAGATTGAAAAGTCTATAGAACGCTCTTGTATAATTTATTTACCCGCCCCTTTAAAATTATAGTGAATGAGAGGATGAGAAAGTCACTGGTGAGAAAATAGACAGGGACAGACAGGAAGTGAACACGTTTCTTCCCACTCGTCTCTGACTCGTTCTGCTGTGCTCACAAGCTGCATGTCTGACAGAGTTTTCCGGCAATCTCCTCTAATCTGTTGAAACAATGTGCTGAGGTGTGTGTGTGTGTGTGTGTGTGTATGTGTGTGTGTGTGTGTGTGTGTGTGAGAGAAAGTGTGTGTGTGTGTGTGTGAGAGTGTGTGTGTGAGTAGGGTAAAGTAGGGTAGGGTCCCACACCACCGTGATTGGGGTCAAAGGTCGTCAGGGAACCAGGGAGCTGTCATGCTCCATTACATTGTGCTTTGGGACAGAACTAAAACCTGAGCGAGGCACACTGAAAACTTTTTTTTGTCCACTTAACAGCCCCATTCTACACTCATCTGGACACTTACAGGTTATGCATGACCACACATGCGCATACATACACACACACATGCACAATACTGTATATGTAGGGTTCATTAACCTGTAGACAATATGTTATAATGCTCCTAGCAAACGAGAGCATGCATGATGTTGGGCGTACACAGTCAGACACTCCCAGTAACTCTTATACTGTTGCTCAAGAAAAGCAGTATAGTAAAATCTCACCAAAATTTCTATTGTGTCTCATTATTTTAATATTGTAGCTCACCAATGTTATTTTTCAGTCAACACAGAAGCTGTGTTGTTCATGTTTTTCACATTGATCAAGAAATACATTGATTAAAGACTTATTCTTTCAACATCCGGTACAACAGCAACATCAGTCTCATCCATGCTCTACTTGCCGTTTTTCTGTCACTATTTTTCATGATCATAGCTGCGTAGTAAGCTTGTTATGCAGGAAAATGATGTCTCCATTGTTAATACTGACAACTCTGAAGGGTCCAATGTTTTTCCAACTGTTAGAGACAGCAGTCAGTGGGTACAACACCAGACCTATTTCAATCACTGAACAAATTGGATATGAGGGCAGCCAATCACAGGATGAGAACCAGGCAACATGTCTCACCATGGCAACAAAACTTCATGTAGACACAAACCTAAAAGTTCTGGTCACTAGTTTAACCACTGTTCTCACTAATGAAACCGCCACCAGCAGCTGGTTTCAATTGAACACTGTGTTACTATAGCAACAACTACTTACACGGGTCTATAACAGTTGCAGTTGAGTAAGAGTGACATTCTCGCCCTCCACCTCATCTTATTATCATACATGAGCATCATCCTGCATTACTGCTTATGTCGACTGTTGAACCTGTCACTTTCTTTACCAACTGACATATAGTAGTATGGTGGGTGCTGAAGTGGGATAAACATCTAGCCCCCCCCAAAAAAAAAAATTCCGCTTTCTGCACTGAACAACTCGACCGCATTGCAGCTGAAGTCAGAATCTACCAACCAAGAATTTTTTGACTTCCTCTCTGATGCAACATCCAGCCTTGAACCGCTGGTACATGGAAAATGACCACTGAAGAATGTTGATTTGAAAAGGTTGTAATGGGTTTGTCCTTTCTATTCTGAGGCAACTTTCCACCATCTACGCATAGACTTTTCCCCTGACAGAAGGTGCTCTCAGCTGTCCACAGCCTATTCATCACTCCAACAGGCTGGCTGACTTAATGTCTGCTACCTCTGCACAGAGACACGCATGTGATGATGGAGCACACAGTTGGCCGGGGAGCAGGTGTGTGTGAATGTGTGTGGAGAGAGGCACAGAGAGGTAGTCTTTTATCTCTCATCCCGTCTGGATGAGTGAAGATATGATCGATTTGAATTTACTATCATCAGAGACTAGAAGTGGAGGATTTTGAGGATTTCAGATCTGTCACCGTTAAACCAACTAATAATATCTAGCTTTTTACATTTAGGATCTAATTGAGATTTATGTGCTTCCACACATGGGGGGGGGGTTAGTGTATCCTGATTAATGATTATGTTGTGTCAATAAACTCCAGCCTGTTTCGGTACAAGTTGGCATGGAGCTCTGGATACCAACATTTGTTTAAAACATTGCAACAAGCAGGTTTCATATCTGAATATCTGCCAGAGCCAGCAGCTGGATAGTTTAGCTTAGCTTAAAGCAGAAGTCACTAATAGGCGGACTGTGATGCGGATTCAGACCCAGACTCGGACCTATAACCTATAAATTGTAGAGAATTATTACATTTTCATGGAGCGATTCTATTTTAACCAACGCAGTTTTTCTAGCACCACGATATTGGTCACATGATGCTACTTGGCCATTTCGAGTCAGTGACCAAGAGATTACACACACAGGCAAGATGAGACGATATACAATGTCGGAGGAATAAGTGGCGAAATAGGGATATAAAAGGGAAAGAAAAAGAAAGGGAGGAGTTAAAGCTGTTCACTTGTAAAGATGTGTTGAGATTGTTTATTATAAAAATGGTTGAGGATGTGAAATGGACATAACAAAAAAGAAGAAAAATCGAAACTGAGGCTACACTTTTTGGGCCTATTTCATATTCTTTATAATTAAGCACTTTATTTTAAAATGCACATTTTTCAAAAGCTCTCTGTTTGGTCCTTACTACAACCCTTATTTTCCTTAATATGAGAAAAGACCATATTAGGTCTGACCTATTTTGTCCAACTGGACCTCTTTGAATTTTAATTGAATACCCCCGCCATAAAGACTGGAAACAGCTAGGCCTGCTCCATCCAACAGCAACAGCCTCTGTCTTCCAGTATATCTAAAGCTCACCAATGAACACCTCAGATTGTGTTACTGTTTCTTGGCTCTGTGCAGCCACCAGGTGACAATTCCACTACTCATATTGACTTGCAATTGGCCTCTGAAGAACTGAACAAGGCCTAAAGGACTTGAGACTTAACTTGGACTTGTCTCAAAAGACTTAAAAGAGACGTCCCAGCATCATCTAATGGCCTTGAATTTGTAGTAACTGTGTGTAATGCAATGTAATTCTGTCTGTGTTTAATTGCAGCCAAAATTTCCACCTTTACTTGCAACATTCATATATCTTCATACTCTCCAACCACGTTGGCCTGTTGAGCAACTTTGTGTTTGCCGATAAGAGGACACAAAGGTGAGCTGTGAGAGCTGCCGTCACTGAGATGTTGGGATTTGCAGCAGGTCTGTGTGAACTGGGTGGTGATGGTGCAAGCTGCACCTAAGCAAGCAGCTCATGTTTAGTCCCAGTCTAGTGGAAAAAAACCTGCCTAACCTGTCCCACACTCTCTCTGCTATGTCGATGTGTGTGTGTGTGTGTGTGTGTGTGTGTGTGTGTGTGTGTGTGTGTGTGTGTGTGTGTGTGTGTTCTGTGTGTGTGGGCTACTTACCTCACTGGGTGCTGTAGGAAAAACATCCGAACATTCATCAAAACAGCAAAACACAGATGAAGATAAGACCGTTCTGTTTTCGTATGACAAGTCTGTTTTTGAGCGTGTCCCCCTCAAAGTTAAGAGAAAGAGGGTTTCCGCGTGTGTGTGTGTGTGTGTGTGTGTGTGTGTGTGTGTGTGTGTCTGTGTGTGTGTGTGTAACAGAGAGAGGGAGGGAATCACTGTGTTTGGGAACGGGACACAGAGACAAAGAGCAGGCTACAACTAGTTTTAAGGCCATATGCTGCCACCAAGTCAAAGTTCTGTCTTTGATTGGAGCTCTCCTGGAGGCCAGATAAGAAAGGCCTCAGCACTGTTGTGTGTATGTGGTTTTCAAAGTGCAGCTTTTAAGGCATCTCATTTCCCCCTAAATTCCAATAACACACATTAAAGGCCAGTACAGCCTGAGCTGCTTTATGTGCGGTGTAGGCGGGCAGAGCGTCAGTAACCAGTAACAGAAAGCAATATAAGGCAACAAGTCCTTAAAACAAAATGCCAAAATATAGTGTTTATCAACCTTCCAAGACTTTTTCAATTATAAGAGCCTTTTATAACTGGCCTCCTCAGTGGTTATACAAACTGTACATGTTTTATGTCTCAATAATTTGAGAATAACATCACACCACTTATGACTTTGCTACCTATTTTCACAACCACAACAGTTGCTTGCCAGGAAAATGTAACTCCTTTCACGTATTTAAACAAAAAACTGTCATACAAGACATACTGTCTTTTTTTCTGGTGAGGACAGTCTGAGATAAACAGTGCATCTCCAGAATGTGCAGCTTCTTCTTTAGCCAGTTGTTGTCTGGATTTGAACAAAGGGATGATTGTGAGCCAGCGCGAATACATTGATTCATTGACAGAAAGCATGATGGTTATTTTTGCTTTACTCTTTGTGATCGAGGAGTGAAAGAGTTCATCAAGAAGAATATATAATTTTTCATAAAAGGAAAAACACGGTCAGATTTTTTTTTTTTTTTTCTTAACTTGTGCCCAGAAATGAGTGATTTATACCCTCTAATTAATCATTAGTACCTTCAAATGAACAGAGTGTAAACTGTTATCTTGTACAATATGTTTAGGGGAAGTCACAGATCACATTCAAGTCTCTCAGTCCAAACTTAAAAGGCCGATTGTTCGTGGCCTGACATGTAAGCAACTGACGACAGCCAGTCATGTAATGTATATAATAACAAAAAAATAACCTAATGAATTCACTATTTGTAGACATCTCTCATCATCTCTCCCAGCATGTCACGGCCTTAACACTAATAGAACTGCAGCTTCTCAACAATCAAGCAAATCTACAACACTTTCATATGTTGGCAGCACATTTCCAGCTAAGGAATAATATTTAGTGAAGTGTGAGTGGGATTTTAAATATCCACTTGAAGCCTTCTGTTCTTTTCATTTAAGAAAGCTAAACTTAAAAGTGAGAGTGTTAAAATGTTTGATGAGGGATGGGCCCGCGACTTTAAAGTGTCTAAAGTTTTTTTTTTTTTTTTCTTAAGTCTTTCATCTCTCCCTCCCGGAGACATTTTAATATGTTACACATTAACTGTACAGATGGTGTCGGAGGCGACAGACCAACGTGTGCGTGGCAGAGGCGTGTAATTGTGCCGTCGCTCGACTCGGCGGTTTGTTTTCGAAGCTGCGAGATGATTGGAGCAGATAAGACGAACCTCTAAATATAAAGTTGTGGAATCATTAAAACCATGTAAATATTCCCCTCCAATCCCTTTACACTAATCCTCACCATGGCCAATGAAACCATTCATTAGAAAATCATCAGCTTTGCAACATTCCAGGATTTTTGACTTTATGCATGTGTGAGGGAGCCTGTGCATGAGAGTGTGTGTTATGTATCGCTGCAATTGTGCATCCATTTCTGTGTTTGTGTGTGTGTGTGTGTGTGTGAGTGTGTGTGTGTGTATGCATGCATTGCCTTGATGTGCACTGCTTATTTATGCAAATTACTGTCATTTTTTTATTTAGGTATAACTGACAACATTAGGTCTAATCCTGAGTAGAAAAATATCAGACATTGTTCCTGGTTTATTTTGCAGATTGGTAATCTGGGAAAGAGAGTCGCTACCTGTGACCTGAGTTCAAATTTTCACTTTTGTGGCCCAGCTTCAAGGTCAACAAACTATTAAATTTTGAGAATCCAACAACAATATTTTCTATATACCTCATTGAGGTTTGGGTATGAGGTCTCCGTTCTTACGAAGGTTAAGGTTTGTAATTAACTTTGAGGCTAAAGATACAAAACAGTTTATCCACAAAGTACAAACTGAGCTATGTAGCTGATATAAGGAGTACATGCCTGCTGGGTAATTGAAGGCAGCTGGCTTATAATAAAAAGTGAGACAGGGCTACTAATAATCGTTTGAGGCCAGGTTAATGTCATCAGATGTCTTTGTCTGAGCATCAATTCAAAACCTAAAGATCTTCAATTTACTAACTTTACTTTATAAGACAAAGAAAATCAGCAAATTCTCAACTTTTAGAGATAAAACTGTCATTTAAATGTGGACTCAAAAGTGCCACTCATTTTGAACGTGGCTCTTCCACATTTCGAAGAGGAAACATTTTAAAGATTAAATATGGACAATATGGACAATTGGAAAATATGGACAATTTAAAACGGAGCTAAGTTGAGTGTGGTTTGCAACACACACCTTCCTGTTACCAAGATGGAGGAGAGGGCCTCCATTTCAGGCCCAGCAGTGGGTATCGGTGAACCTTCCCCCAGGTGTGTGAGTGACTGAGTGAGTAAGTGAGTGAGTGAGTAGGAGAGAGAGAGAGAGGGAGAGAGCTGAGGCTCCCTCCTTGGCAGCCGGTTTGAGGAAAGATTATCTTGACAAATTGGATAAACATCTTGTGTGTGACAGGATGCTGATGGAGGGTCCGCCTGCCCACACACACACACACAGTCACACACACACACACACACACACACACACACACACACACACATAGTTACACACACCTGGGGTAGTCGGTTTGTTTAGCCACAGACCATGTGTGTATTTGCGTGTATGTGTGTGTGAACCCAGCCTAAAGGCAGGTAACAACAGGTCTCCCTCCTCAAACAGAGCATGCAGGTTCTCAGGTGTGTCTACCTGCTCTGCTTCAAATACTCCACCTCTTTACTCTGCACATGTTTGCACGTGTGTGTGTGTGTGTGTGTGTGTGCAGAGTGGTACTCAATAGAGGTTTTAAAGTGACCTCATTGGTGTTTTTATCTTCTTACATAAGTTTGCTGTAATTTCCTTACGACATCTCTAAGGTGAATTGTGTGTGTAGGTGTAAAATCACTAAGGTCATGTAGATTTTGTCGCCGATGGATCCTTGTAATATTGTTCTGGTGAAGTATGTCTGTAGGTGTAGTCATCATGACTGATCAAAGGTCTGTAGCTGGATTCAAACTGTGGATGTTCTGTTCATGCGTCTTAACCTTTAAGCTACCAGGACACACCGACAACAGATTCTTCACAGAGAGCCTGAGTTACAAACTGGATCAAGGTTGAAAGATGGGTGAAAAGGTAAAATGCTATTGAACTGCATTAGGGGAAATGTAGGATCCAGTCTGGATACCTCAGCCTCAATTTTTACTATTTACTTACAGTGTCTCGTGCGAGTCTCCTTTATGGAAGCCCAATACAAAATTGTTGGAGTGCCCCTTTAAGTTGAGTCGCACATTGCAGTTTTTCATTTTTGTTGTGCAGGAAAGTGTGTCTGTCAAAGCTAAACAAGTATCATTATGAAGTCCAGAAGGGTAAACACAAATGTTACAACCTTGAGCCATGATTTAATGTTCATTTGTATGCTACTAACTACTGCCCTAAGTCTGAATGGACCATGTTATGACTTTTAAGGACTTGTTTTAGGATTGTTCCTGTGACTCTGCATCTTCTATTCATTATTGCAACACCAAAAGTAGAAAAGTAGAAAGCAAACATCAAAATGTAAATAATACAAATAATATTTGACTGCAAATTAAATTTGAATCTTACCACACTAGCTATATAGTTTATTTTCTTAAAAGGATTATTGATGACTCTCTTCTTGCCTTTAGTGTTTGTGGTAAATTCTTGCAAGCAAGTTAAACTAGTGAGACTTGTGTACATCTTTAGTTAAAGAGATTAAGCTATCAATCCCACCTACACACACACATGCACATACAGTATGTGACCGCAGACAGTGGAGTCATGGAGAGGTTAATATATCCACTCCCACCATCTTTTAGTCCTACTTTGATGGGTCCATCTCTTTTTAAATCCAGGATTTGGCGATTCGTTATCGCTGTCCCTCTCTTCCTCTATCTTTCCCTGGTCCTATTTCCTCTCTGCTCCACGGGGGGTTTGGAGCTCTCGCATTTGGAGGATTTTCAGGGCCACTTTTGTCTTAATCAAACCAACAGCCCAGCTCTGAGCTTCACCACGAGAACAGAGAGATGACTGTGCTTCACAGAGGGACACTGAAAACACTTCTGTGTATACATGTGTGGTGTTTGTGTGTGTCTCAGTGTGTGTGTGTGTGTGTGTGTGTGTGTGTGTGTTGTGTGTGTGTGTGTGTGTGTGTGTGTGTGTGTGTGTGTGTGTGTGTGTGTGTGGATGGGTGGCACAGAGAGGTCACAGGCTTTACTGGTAGCATAGCAGTGTCATCTTTGATGCTTATACTCGCACTTTTCATTTTAGGCACTTAGCCAACACTCTTATCTAGAGTGACATAAAATAAGTAAAAGCCAACATTATGATAATAAGTATTAAAATAACACAAAGCACAACATGAGCAGTGAAATCAGCAGGGTGGTGGTTTTTACTGGAGCGGACTGTGAAGTATTAATCCGCAATATTTTCTTTTTATAACTAAATATATAAAAGCTTTTACATTTTAACAATCAATTCTTAATGTAGCACTTCAAATTAGCTTTATTGGCATAAAACACATTGTTTGTTGCCAAGAGAAAACACAATAATACATAACAAGTATCAGTAGCAGTTCTCGGGGCTCAATTCAAAAAATATCTTCGCACCAATGAAAATTAAATCAATAGAAACAAACGTTACAAACAGCTGTGAACAAAACCTGGTGTTTCTGGTCATCAGACAACCACTAGCAGCTGCTGGAACACACTCTTTGACACACACTCTGAAGCAACATGTGGAGATGCTGGTAAACCAGTCTCTCTCTCCGTTTCCTTCTACTCTTCCATCTGGTCAAAGTTACTATCTGAAAGCGATGCAAAAACGTCAAAAAGACTCGATTTAGCTGAGAAGCTGGAGTCAAGTCCAAAAACTAGTAACAAGGCAAGCACAAAATAAACCAGATAACAAACAGGGGTTTTAAACAGGGGTTTGTTTTTCACCTGAGTGAATGTGCACCTGTGTGGTTTGGAACAGGAAAGCATCACTTCAATGACAGGATGCAATTCGTAGCATTCAGCTCAGTTTCTGTATTGCCTTTCGTATGTGGTCCATTTGTGGTTTCTTCATGGAGGATGAGCTGCAGGAAGCTGAAAATAGTTCAGCTTTAAGTTAGAGTATGAGCGTGAGCAGAGTGGATCACCTGTCAAACTGTAGCGGGCAGCCTGTAAGGAAGAATATATCTATTTCTGACAACTTCTTGATCACAGTCAGCTGTTCTGTCTACAGGCTACAGCCACACCAAAACAATTTAGTTTTAAAATATCATTTCATCTGCTACGTTTACGCCTGGCGTCCACACTACTCTGGAGCTTTTGAGACTTTTGGAAACGCTACTGGCCCCGTTTGGTTTGAAAAACTCAGTCACTGCGTTGTAGTCTGGACTGACCTGGACCTTTAACAGATAACAAGCATCGTTGACCTTGTTGTCTTTTCCAGCAGCTGTTGTGCACTAAAATTCTGCATTTTAACGCTACAGCTGCATTTGCTGTTCCTCGTTCTAACTATTTTCTGCAACCAACCAACTGCAGAGTAGACAATCTACTTCCTGTTGACACCAGCACCCACATGCCCAGTGTAGGTGAATGGTAATGTGATATGTGTTTTCAGGTGTGTTAGTTTGGACGGAGAGTATCTCTGATACAGAGCTAATACAGTTGTCTGGCTGGATATTGTTGTGCTGTGTAAACTTCATTACAGAACACACAGATTGGATTGTTTGCATCTTCAGCTCCATACTTACTTTCCCTTCATAGTAGAATAGCAGAGAGTAATGCTGCCCTGACAATCTGTTCGGTCTTAGATGAAAATTAAATCGATTAAATCAGTGGCCTTTATACTAACAGCAGCGGCAACAGGAGGATTAAGAACTGGGAATTTATCATTAACAGTGACAGTCACAGTGGCTCAGAAAACAAAGAATGCAATATACGCGCATCGGTCTTTATCAACACAACTTTCAAATAAGATGTGACGGTGCTGTCACTGTTACGACGAGGCTTTCGGTTTAGGAAACCAGGGTGTGTGTAGGAACAGGTCTTACTCGTTAGCTGCTGATGCAACACAGCTGAGAGAAGCCAGGAGGAGCAACTGTGACAATCCAACAAGGATGCATTGTTTAATTTGCTTGTTTGTTTTTTTGGATTGTGCAACAATCTGGAACCATAAACTAAAATAAAACCCAGACTGCCGCCATTAAGAGCCACAAAGACGGTTGTTGTTTTGCATGCATGATACTAGTCAAAAAAACAACAGTACAACCCCCACCCCCACCCCCACCCCCACCCCCGAATATTTCACCATGTAACAGCACAATCTGATTGGAGGGATCCTTCTTTCAGAATTACAAATGAATCTCAGTTTAGTCCTGAAATATTTAGCATCAATTAGATGGACGTTGAGTTGTGTGGGTCACACTGGGTTGTGTGTTAATGTCAGTGGAGCGTGGGGAGGTTACAGAGCGGTGGTCATAGAACTCATCTTCACTAAAATACAACGCCCGCTGTTCTGGTTTCGGAAAGCAATGGTGACTATAGACCCTCAACACACATATTCAGTAGTGCATACTTGGCTACTCTCTCTTACTCTCTTTCACACACACACACACACACTTACACACTCTAAATACAACCACTGTTGTCAAAACCTACTCAATACAATGTTGCCAGTCTGTGCTTTGCTAAAAATACTCCAAGCAAACAACATCGTCTGTCTAGTGTGCATGCGTGTGTGTGCATGGTTGTGTGTGTGTGTGTGTGTGTATGCGCGTGCAAATGAAAGAGGCCACTAATCAACTAACAAAGAGCTTGTGGAAGAGAGAGGAGGGGAGAAAAGGGAGAAGAGAAGAGATAAACGGTGACAAAATGCTGCAGAGAGAGGTCAAAGAGAGACAAAGAAGGTAAATGAATAGATAATAGTTGGGAGCGGAGGAGAGCAGAGTCATGATGTGGCAGAATAAACGTCATTTTATACTGAAGCACAAATTCTTCAGTATATCTGAATGTGAACAGTATGTGGTTCTATAAACAAGTAGCGATAAATCAACGGGTGGATGGATGTTTTCCTGGTTGGTAACATGCAGCACAGTCTATTCTTCACATTATTTTGCCTTCTGGCCAAAATGCCATATTTTGTTGCATTGTACCCTGTCAGCACTTTGAGTTCAGTTTCTTTTAGTTTTAAAAGTGGAGTTTGATCTGATTTAAGATAAGGTATTCCTTTATTAGTCCCGCAGTGGGGAAATGTCCAATTTTGTTTTGTTTTGGGGTTTTATTTTAAGATTTTTAAGATTTGGGTTACATCCTCTGTTTTGTTTTGTTTTGTTTTGTTTTGTTTTGTTTTGTTTTGTTTTGTTTTGTTTTGTTTTGTTTTGTTTTGTTTTGTTTTGTTTTGTTTTGTTTATCAAGTCAAGAATAATAAAATTGAAGGATTTAGTTGAATTGAAAACTGCAATTAGTTTGTTTAGAGCCAAAATCAGATTATAGCCTGAAAAAATGCAGATATTGTTTGTGTTAATATCAGGTAATGATGGAAGGAAATTTGATTTTAAAACTCTGTTTGCCCACATGACATAAAGCAGATGTGTATTTCAGTGGGTGAAGTCAGAACTGTGGAATTCTCTGGGGAATAATCTGAAATGTTTTATAAATATTATTCAGTGTGTGTGTGTGTGTGTGTGTGTGTGTGTGTGTGTGTGTGTGTGTGTGTGTGTGTGTGGTGTGTTCATCAACAAACAACCATATGTGGGAAACTATTTATGTTCTTTGTTTGGAGAAGTGTCAAGTAATTAAAGTTTTCAATCGTGGATCGAAGATTACGATATTTCACATTGTGGCTTATATTTTGTGTAACATTTTGTGTTGGAAATGTACATTAGTGATTGAAAAACTCTGTACTTATAATTAATGGTAATAATACACTTTTATAAATGTAAACAATATTACAAATTGCTTAACGGAGGGAAGCAAAGGAAAACAAAACCATACCACCTTCAAAAAGAGGATCCAGCTAAACAAAACAGAAATACAATTGTATAAAACGCAATTAAGACACAGACAATGACAACGTGCAAAGTGTGGCAAGGAATCTACAATGACAATAAAATCGAATAAAAGCCCGTTCAGCTATGTTCCATAGGAACAGCCAGACGAGCCCTGCCAGAGGATCTATACTCCAGTTACCAGTGAGGACAGGCTAAAGAGTGACTAAATCACCACTTTGATTCAGTCAAGAGCCGACCAGCAGCAATAAATCAAGTACCAATGAGAACCAGCCACCAATAACTGTCATTGTTACCATGCAGCAAAAATACACCCCCCCCCCAAAAAAAACTTACATCACATGGCATTGTGATTAGTGCAATATTTTAGCTCCTATTTCTCAACCTTCAACAGATGCTTCTTTGCCTGAATTCGTCCTGTTAATGTCCTTCCTCTGACTGTTTATGCAATCACACCACCATTATTGTTCATGAACAGTATATTATGAATTCTCATCTAAGATCCTGTGGAACAAATAACCACTGATTCATCTTTGATGGACTTGTTCTTGTCCAAACACTGCAGTGTATTCGGGTATTCCAGGGTGATAGTTACATTAGGCACATTAGGTACTGAGCCATTGAGCCCATGTTGGGTCTGATACTGGCTGATGAGGTAGTTGTGTACGTTGAGTTCAGCGGGACCGTGGTACTGGCTCTGTTTTTCCCCTGTGGTACTGCAGGGCTAATTTACAGCTTACACACAGGAAATGACCTTAATCCCCTGAGCTTCCCTTAATCTGCAAACTCTTTCTGTTCTTCATGCTCCAAAAGATCGGGCAACACACACATCCTCACACACACACACAGACACACACACACACACCTACACACACACGCACACAGTCCTGAGCTGTTCAGTGGTCAATGGTAAAGGAGATCCCGTTCAAGGTGATTAAGCCTCGCCTTCGGGACAACAAAGAAATAATCCAAAACACTTTGACATTACACCCACTGGGACTGACTGGAATATCTTAGCGGCTGCTGATGTTTACCCTCCGTGCTTTAAGTGAAGCAGAAGGTCCATGAATATGTATCTTCATATCACTCTGAGGTTCCAACTTCAGGAAACTCTACAGATCTAACTTCTGTCTGCGTTTTTGTTTCCCGGAGCAGGGGACAGGTCTTTCTGTTTATGAGGCTGCACTGGAGCCACATATGTAAAATAATGTTTGGCTTTCAGCGGCATCTCTTTGAAACCAAGCGGTGAGTCGGTGCCAGCTGATTTTTCGGACGAGGGCCGTCTCACCTTGGTGATGATATGGAGGATGATGTCGGCGGGGGGGGGCCAACAACACTTGGCTCTGAGCGCTGCCAAGGTACACGGTGTCCTCCTGTGAAATGCCTTTGGGCCCGTTTTCTAAGTGGTTAATGTGGTGTTTGTTGCCAGGGCAACACAGCACCCACCAGAATGATGTTTTAGATTTTTGGCAGCGCCTAACATCCATTTGGACAAAATAAAAGCGTAAACACGCACACAAATATTTGCAGTGAAGCAGTTTGATTTTTTTCACATGGGCAACCCCCCCCCACTGAGATGTTAAACCACAACACACACATCTCGCTGTTCCGTGTGGTCATGTGATACCAGCACTCGTCTCAGGTATTATGGCCATTACAGCATTTTCACACATCAACTAATATTTTTTATATTTTTTTAAAGGACAAATGTGCTTTTAAATTACAATAAATTGCTCCTGCCTGGCACAAAACGAAGACACATTTGTGAAAACCGGCTTTTTTGTGTGTAATACCACTCAAGCACTTGGCCATGCTCCCAGCATCCTGTGGGCTGTCCTGTGATGGAGCATGGAGAGGCTGTACCATTTGAGAACTAGACTCTAGGGGAGAGATGTGTAGCACTCTGCCATAATCATTTTTACCTTCTTCCCTCTGTTTCTCCACCTTAATATCTCATTATGATTTCACCCGAGAAAAGGCCAAAGAGATTTTACTTCCTCTTAGGACGCTTTGCTTCTATATTTATATGTATATTTATAATTTCTTAGTTATAGTTTTAGCTTTGTTGGAGCAGGATCTTCTTCTTTCTTATTTTTCCTTTCCCTTAATAGAAAGATAAAATCAATTTAATGAATTTTCACTGAAAATACATCAACCTGTGTTCTTCCAGATTTGACATGCTCTACAACTCATACTTTATCGTATGTTTACTGCTGCAGGGCGACACTGATCGCCACAGTTTACAGTACACCAGTATCCGTGTGGAACAGCTCAGCATCACAATTCAGACGGTGGTTCTGGTTGCGGAGGAGCATAAATGAGGTGCATTATGCTCCAAATTTCCTCAAAGTTAGGGAATAACATAAAATGAAATAAACTGTTGAACTACTACAAAATGTCTGAATAGTGTTTGCACATGGATGTGATAACAAAAAGTGAAACTAAGAAGCCCTACATACTGTGTCATACTGTATGTCTGTGCATCTGAAGTGGAAACAGATGATGATTGTGACAAAGGGCATCAGAGGAAAAGGCCAGAGGCTGGAGATGGAGGGAGATGGGAGGAGAGACAGAGAGAAAGACAGACATGTCTGTGAGTTCTTTCCTGTTGTGACGAGGAGAAAAGAGTCTTGTCTGCTGTTGTCCCTCACACTGAGACTGTATTGTGTTTGTGTGTGTGTGTGTGTGTGTGTGTGTGTGTGTGTGTGTGTGTGTGTGTGTGTGTGTGTGTGTGTGTGTGTGTGTGTGTGTGTGGTAATCAATGCCATCAACTCCAGTCACTGCCTGCACTTCATCAGGACTCTGTGCTATCGCTCATTCAGCAAAGGAGTGAAGATGAAATGACATGACACGGTTTGATATGACATGATGGGGAAATGCATTAGTTTACGTTTCATTATCATAAGAAGATAAGAGCAGAAGTGACGTGAGGTCATTCAGAGGAGGTGAAATGAGATGGAACAGATGATATATAAAAAAAAGTAATGAAATGTGTTGAAATAGCATGAGTTGGAAGGAGATTAAGAGATGAGAGGAGAGGATATCAGGCGAGGGAAGATACAACACATAAACAATAAGTCAGCTACACCTCTGCCAGATTTCCAGTGTAACCAACAGCAGCATTTACGGCGCACATCTGTCACTCGGGACACATAGGTGTATTTTTTAAGGGTGCTGGCGGTTGGTGGGTGGTCATAGGAGGACTTTCTATTGCCTTAACTTCTCACAAACACACACACTATCACATTCGCACGCGATATCGACTCATTGATACTTGAAAAAGTGTATTTATAAAAATTATACGGGAAATAGCAGAAAAAAAATGTATCATGCCTAAAATTTTGACAGTGAAGTGACGATATTTGAACCAAATACTAGTTTTACAACTATGATGAAAAAAAGGTGTGTGTGTGTGTGTGTGTGTGTGTGTGTGTGTGTGTGTGTGTGTGTGTGTGAGTGTGTGTGTGTGTGTGTGTGTGTGTGTGTGTGTGTGTGTGTGTGTGTGTGTGTGTGTGTGTGTGTGTGTGTGTGTGGTGTGTGTGTGTGTGTGTGTGTGTGTGTGTGTGTGTGTGTGTGTGTTGTGTGTGTGTGTGGTGTGTGTGTGTGTGTGTGTGTGTGTGTGTGTGTGTGTGTGTGTGTGTGTGTGTGTGTGTGTGTGTGTGTGTGTGTGTGTGTGTGTGTGTGTGTGTGTGTGTGTTTGTGTGGCGTCATTGTCTGCAGACACAGTTGTGTCATTTGGAGAGCTGGAGGCTGAGTGTGTGGCACCAATTCACTCTCTGTCTGTTGAGGCTATTCAGCTTTTTTCAAAGGAGAAACTGATGACTTACACACACTCTCACACATTTATCGGTCAAGTGAGTAGGCACATTTGTCTGTGTGTGAGAGACAGAGCCTGAGGAGGCTGTAGTGCATATCTGCTATATTGTAGTTAAAAAGCAAAGCCATTGTTTACCATATTTAACATTAGGGCTGAACAATGATTCCAAATGTTATCGAAAATCACAATATGGACAAGTGTAATATCCAATTTCCCCAACCTACAAATCATATTCTCCAGACATAAGGGAACATGCTTGTTTGGTACAAGCACCAACAAAAATCACTTCATCATAATTCTTTTTTTTTTTCTTCAGTGAAAATGAAATACAAAAATTAATATTCCAACTGAAATCTGGACTCATATCGCAATATCTGCCGTGATTTGGTTCATGATGTCGTTAAACCCTATTTAATATAACCATGAGACATCCTGTTTGAAGGTATATTGTCACTCCCCATTAGTGTCAAAGCCTTGAAGCCAAATATCAACTCCACACATATTCTGCATTTAGCAACAAATCCTTTCCCTGCGATGTGGTGACCTGAACTACAGCTGCTGACCTGGACCAAGCGTCGATCTGTATAAACTAATGTTGTATAGACCCACAGAAGGAGCCCGTCCTCCTGTAAAACGACTCCATAGGTCACCTGTGCATGTAGCTCAATACGATACGTATGTTTTATTGTTAGGTGACCTCTAATGACGGTAGTTATCATGACAGGAGCAAAGGAGGACGTGAGGTGACGTATAAAGAGCGACACAGTCTGGTTGCAGAGGGGGAGTTTGGGAGGCACAAACGACCTATAACGTTGTTAGGTTGCACAGAACTGTATTTTATGTTATAGTGAACTCAATGTACAAAATACGGGGGTCTCAGGGGGGAGAGGATCGAATGCAAATGTCAAAGTTGACTTTTGTACTGTATTAAAATAATTTACACATATTGATTTTAAATCAGCACAGGAAATGTGACTGGCAGAGAGCAGGCAGCTGATTCAAACTATAATAAAAACTGTAAATAATATATTTAAACTCCATGATTCAGCTCCTCTTCTTGTTCATACTTGAAAAGCGTCATTTGAGTCTTTAAAGCCCAATGCACATAAACAAATCAATATGCAAAAAAAAGTGTTACTTATCCAACAAAAAAAGTTCATAAGACAGCCCTTCTTAATCTTACATCTTTTAACAAACCAATACAAAAAATAAGATTTAGAGATCTGCCACTCAGCTGCTATTCTGCAAATCATCTCACACTAAACTTCCACAGAAACATGAAACTATGACAGAATATGATTCATCTCAATTTGATGTAACCACCATGCCATCTGATGCAACACAGTAGCTTGTGTTTGAATATTCTGCTCGGTTATAAATCTTCAACTGAGAGTTGAAACAAGCAGTCATATATATATATGACAGTGTCATACACTGTCATATAAATATATTTAAGGTCAAATCAAAAGGAGCAAATTAATTATAAAGACAACTGAGCTCGGTGCAGACAGGTTTAGTGTCTCACTCAGTGTCTTCAGAGACGAGACTGTTTCTCTGTAAGTCTAACCTGTGTGTCTGCCTGCTCGTCTTCCTCCTTCCAATCTAACAGATAATTAGCAGAAGTCTCCTTCAAGGGTGAAATCAAATTTTTAATTTTATGCTTTAACAGCGAGACAGAGAGAGAGACAGAGAGAGAGAGAGAGAGAGAGAGAGAGAGAGAGAGAGAGCAGTGAGGATCGAGAAAGGCAGCTGCCTTCTCACTGACCCTATAGCTGAACTGCAAATATGTTAAACCATTTTCTCCTGCTTTCTCATTCTACTGTGTGTGTGTGTGTGTGTGGGTGTGTGTGTGTGTGTGTGTGTGTGTGTGTGTGTGTGTGTGTGTGTGTGTGTGTGTGCGTGCGTGTGCGTGTGTGCGTGTGTGCGTGTGTGCGTGTGTGTGTGTGTGTGTGTGTGTGTGTGAGAGAGAGAGACAGACAGACAGAGGTGAGATGAAGAGAGTATTCCAGAGGGCTTAAGGGCATTTCACAAAGGGGTAGGTTTTCAATTACAATGTGTGTGCAGGCACGAGTGCGTGTGTGTGTGCATGTGTTCATGTGCTCTTTGACAAACCTATACCTCTCACTCGCTGCCCTGCACAGTAACACACACTTTTTATGATGCCAGAACTGACAGGATAATACACCACAATGTTTGTTTTTATCTTTTAAGTACTACATGAGATGTGAGACGTCTGAGACATCTGAGACATCAGTGTGATTACAGTAAATACAGGAGATCACCAGGAAGCTGGCTGTCTCTGTTGTCCTCTACACTCTGATTTACATTCTGTGTCACCAGGTCTGATATGGTGGAAAATCTGATCTTCACTAGAAAAACAACAGCATTAGTTTGACTGATTATGACTGTTGCCTCCCAGAATCAAAGGAAGAAATAATATCATGTTGTTAATAGTTTGTCAAACTATCAAAACTTCAAGGACAGGGTGTGAGGTGGGTGATACTGAAGTGTTTGACTTTGACTTGAGGGGCTTCAGCTTTAAATAGTTGTCAGTAGCTGTTACATGAATTATTTTTCTAACAGTCACATCACACCATTTCAAATGTCCGTCGAGTAGTTTTTCACAAACTGTGTGTTGGTTTTATGGCACGAAACAGGAAGAATCTGCTGTTTTCTACTTGCAACCTAAATCTAATCTAAGAGTTAATCAAACTGTCAGTTGATGGAGGCAAAGAAAAAACTTAATGGGTCCATTCAGTTTGGGTCAGGTCAGGTCTTGTTTTACTGCCACTGGTCTTGGGACTGTGTGTCAATACATCTAATACCTGAGTGGAGCTGAGCAGACAAGGTATCAGGTGTGTTTTGAGGTGAGAGGAAAACTAGAACTGTGACCTTCACAGCTCACTGGACCTTTGTTCTGACCAGGGAAGTGATGCTGAGCTGATTTTAGGAGAATCTGTAGCCTACAAGATTTATGCTAGTAAATTATAGTTTTATTTATTTATTTATTTTTTGGAATTTAAGCTACAGAACTCTGTGACTATTAGATTCATTCTCATGGCATTACCTTTATTATTATTGTTATATTTATTATTATTATTATAAGTATTATTATTCTTATTATTATTGCAGCTTTTTTCCACTGCATCTACTAGCTAATTGATTTAATTATCTGATAGATCATGATGCTGCTGCCCTCTTCCTGCTCCCTCTCTGTCTGTCTAACTATCCTCAGGTTTGTTCAGGTTAGGTGGGGCTGTTCTCGGGTCTCCCTCAGATCAGGTCATTCTTCTGTGAAAAGGAAATATGCACGTCAGGTTCAGGTAGGTTTTCCGCAGGTGAGGACCTTTACCTTTACCTTTTACTATGTTAGCCCGTTTGGCCACTGCAAAATACTCCCTGTGCCCTACTAAAAAGAACCCCATAGCTCATTTGTACAGGCAGGTTATTCTGACCTATAGATATGTTGTATTTAAAACCACCGGGTTGCCGACGACCTGTTTACCAAGGCAGGTTATTTTTTTAACAAGTTTTTAAGAAGTAGCTAGTAAATGCTTAAACTTTAGACAGTATCTGAATGCTACAGTTGGTTAGATTTGTTAGAGACCCCTCAATTCAACCACTGATTTCATTTTGCATAGCACATAAGTATAATTCATTCATATTTACCAACATCATAAACCAGCAAAAACAGTGGAGCAGTGTAGACTCCCTACCTTTGAAGAGTCCGGTTCTCTGACTATTCCTTTACTGGGCATCTCTTCATACCATAAGCGTCCACCCATCACAAAAATCAAGGTTTCTGGCTGGTTACTGGCTTCAAAAAGGAGGGCTCCCTCCAAGGAACCGTTCAGATTTCAGTCCAAGAAGCCTAGGTGAAGACAACAAAAGAAAAACCGATGATGGCATCTGCCTTGTCCAATGACACCAAACAAAGGGGGTTGGGCATTTCTGAGCTAATGCTAATTGGTTGTGAAAGATGTGAACTGTCCCACCTCACAGCGGAGAGGCTGCAAGAATAAATGTAAGAGAAAAATAAAGGATTGAAGGATTGAAAGGATTGATCAGATTGAAGAGTTAAACCACATTTTTCCATTTGGAGACCTTTTAGACAGGTTCAAGGTCCCTTGTGAAAAAAAAGTCCATAGCTCCCATAATAGTGCCCATAATATTAAACCCAGAGGCCTGAGATTTCACACAGGTGATTTTGACAAAATGGAGAAGGTTGATTTTCATAGTTCTTGTTTAAAGTATATCCTAATTTTTTTTTTAATCAAATATGCCTTTTTTACGCAGGGTTGGGTTTTACTCCCATGCTAAACAAGCAACTTTTCAGAAACTGGAAGATGTTACCTTTCAAATGATGTCTCGTGAATGCATTTTTGGCCTCACAGTCCATCTGTTATAAGCGATTTCATTTGGATATGCAATGCAAATTAACAAAAGGATGGATCGCATTGATAAGCAACATCTATGTGAGAAGGCATTAGTCTTTTCAGCAAATGGCTTAAGATGACATGTTTTCGAGTAAAGAGTAAAGGGGGAGGTCAGGTGATGTTATAAAGTGACAAAGTCTGTGTAGGTCAGAGGTCAGGGTGGATGGAAGGGTCAACAAAACATTAGACTTTAACACAGGAGACTGCTGTTCATTTCCCATTTCAAACCGATAATCAACATTGTTTTTGTTTTTTTTAGCCATTCTGTGATTGTTTGACATTGATCTTTCACTAAACCTAACCAAACTTTTACCATGGCATTGCCACAGCATGAAACAGTATATTAGTTATTCTTCAACAGTGATTTTGCTAAGTAATGTTCAGTAAGATATGATCAGCAGTGTCAAGCCTTGTGGTTACTGGCCTAAATTCTCACTGTGAAGGCTAAAAACGTTATACGCAAAGTAATCTAGCAGTTGATCTGGGAAACTGTATTGAGTATTGGGTATAGTTCCTTAAAACCTACCATGTGACCAGGTTATTGGATTTTCAGCAGGTATTATATCGAACCATGTCATTTAAAAGAAATGCTTTATTTCATCATTTTTATGCAGACTCTCCCTCCTTCTCTTCTCTGTGGAAGATTGATCAGAGCCTGAAGCCTCCTCATCGTCCCTCTTCCTCTTCTTCAGGTGATCCTCCTCAATCAAGCCTGAAGCCTCCTCATCGTCCCTCTTCCTCTTCCTCGGGTAATTTACTTCAGTCGAGCTGGACTGGGCTCCTGCTGAGTTGTTGAGTAGTTCTAAAAAGAAAAAAGTTATTTGTATGTTTTGTATGTTCACCAAGCTAATTCTGGTAAAGTGTCTCATCATACATGATAGACTCACCAAATTATCTAAATGTATTCCCATCAAATACCTTTCTATATCAAATCTAAATGAGCCATTCTAGAAATGGGTCTAACATTTCATTTCCATTATGAGCCATCAGAACAATAAATCCAAACCTATTTGATTTAAAATGAATGTATAAAGAGTGTGTCTGTGTGTGTGTTGTCATAGGTGGGCTTACTTTTGACACTGTCTGTCAGTTCTTTGTTGAGATTTATGCCTCTCCACCTCTTTGCCGGGGAAGTTATGCGTAAATCATCATCATCATCCCGCTTCCGTTTGTGCTGCGGTGACTCTGCTGGGCTCATTTCCCCACTTGCCTCAGTCAACGAAAGTGCCAGCCATTGACTCCTTCCTCTCTTTGCTGGAGAAATGTCTGGGCTTCGATGTTGATCAAAAAGAAAACAATGGTTAAATCTCTTGGATCTTAAAGCAGCAGTTTGACATTTTGGAAAATGAACTTGCAGAGAGTTAGATATGAAGATCAATACTTCTCTCGTATGAATTAACTATGGAACATTGAACTCTCAGCAAATAAGAATATTTACCAAAATGTTGAACTATTCTTCTTAAATATTAAATAATCTATACAGGGTGATATGTCAAACACCTACCTGTTTCTATTCTCATCTTCAGCAGGTGCATCTGCATCATCATCATCATCATCCCTTTTTCTTTTATAGGGACTATTTTCCCAGGTGATGATGGTTCTCTGGAGGAAGCAATAGGGTTTGTCGCTCGACCCAGCCGGGTTGTCCTCATTTGGGACAGTGTGGTTGGACGGGCTGGCAGGGCTGTGAGCAGACTCCTCAGTCAGGGATGCATTCAGGGTCATCTGAGCAACATCCATGCTGTCAGAGCTCAGCTCCTCACAGGCGCTCATCAGCTCTTCGCACGATTTCACACTGGAAGACAATTAATCGTTGAGCCAAACAACTTCATCTACATCTATAACCACAGTATATCAGCATAGAGATAATGCACACAGCATATAATCACTTACTATGGGCTGTCATTGATTGCACAGGTGAGGTGTTTCATCGTGATGAATGGATGCTGAAGAACATGGCTCGGGGTGATTCTCTCACCAGAATCCACCATCAGCATCTGCTTCAGCAGGTCGACAAAGCTCACCAGGTCGTAGTCAAAAGCTTCAGCTTCTCCTCCCGAGATGTTATCAGACACCTTGTTCAGGATCAGAAAAAAACAAAACAGTAAGAAAATCTGAACTTGTTGAGTTGTATGTTCTCATGTTTGAGTCACAAACACAGTCTCCTACCATCATGAGGTCATCAAGGCTTGTAATCGTGCATGGGGCAGATGAAAAATTCCCCTGGAGTGATGACTAAAAAGAGGAGATTTCGGTTAGCTAACGTGCTCCAAATGCAGTGGATGGCACAATGGAAAGAATAATTTAAAAAAAACACTGATAAACGATGGTCAAATAACGTTACCATCAGTCTCCACGGGTGGGCCTCCAGAACTGAGCGACTTTCATGGTAATACAATCCTGTGTACATTCCTGCATCCAGCAAATAGTCTGGAGGGTTTCCAATGGTGTGCTCGATGTGCCTCACCTGTGGACGAATACAATGTTGTGTTACAATTGTCAAATTAGAAACATACTGATCAGGTAACTCGTGTGAATTTGCACTTATATTATTCAAACATGGATTAAGTGTCTCTGGAACATGATTTATCTCCCTCTATTCTAACTCAATACACAGATTAAAAGATAATAATAATACAAAGACATTGTGGCTAAGGTGGACATGTTTGTTGTGTTACAAGTGTATTGTGTAATGCTTGCCATGTCATATTCATCATTGCTGGGGAAAAGTGGAATGCCGATGAATATTTCAGCAGCAATGCAGCCGAGAGACCACACATCGATCGCCTCACTGAAGGGAGCCCCTATCAGGATCTCCGGAGATCTGAGCAGAAGAAGAAGAAGAAGAAGAAGAAGAGAAACACCAACAGATTACTGAGGTTAAAATGACAAACTAACATAAAACCCTCAGATGCCGACGTACAGGACTTCTTTCATTTGCTATCCTTTCTGTCAGATGTACTGTCAGTCACTTACCTGTACCACAGGGTCTGAAGAGTCACACCCCTCAGTACCTCAGGATCTTCACATGCCAAGCCAAAGTCGATGACTTTCACTCTCAGTGGCTGCCCTATATGATCCACCATCATTATATTTTCAGGCTTTAAGTCTGCATGAATGATCCTGACGGTCTTCAGGAACTCCAGGGCTGTAGCCAGCTGAAATCATGAGGTCATCAACAGTTAAAATCAACTGTAGTGCAGGGTTCATTTCATCAACAAAAACTAGTACAACACACGGACGGATGTTTTTTCAGAATGAGAAGCACTAAAAAAAACAGATACATACTTTTGTTCACAACTACAGACAGTTTCTGTCAAATATTCCAAACTAGCACAGTCAACTATATATATTACTATTTCCCCTAGATAAATCAGACACTTGTGTAGTCATGGTGATAGTGTACACTAAACTTGGTGACTGGAACAACTGAAGATGTGCGCTATCTCTAGTCCTATGGAAGTTACAACAGGGATTGTGACAAAACCTGTAATACATGCATTGTAGAGATAAAGTATACCATTCACCCTGCAAAGCAAAGTGTGTAACAGCTTTAGTATAAAAAAAAAAACAAACCTGTTGCACAATGGGGCGGATCTCCTTCAGCTCAAGAGACCGATCCTGGCTCCTCTGCAGGAACTCGTGCAGGCTCATGTCCAGTTTCTCAAACTCAAGACAGTAAAATCCCTCGTAGGTGAAGGAGTCGTTCCATCTGATGATGTTGAACATGTCTGAGTCGAGCTCTTTCATCTTTTTGAGTGTAGCCTCCTGGGATCATAGGAGATGTTAGAAATTTTGTGAATGGAATGTGTTTATGATTCATTACACAAGTCTAATGTTGATACACAGAGTTGGTGCTGCACCTCTTCCATTGCTGCATCAATGGATATCCTGTTCTGGATGATTTTTAAAGCCACCGTTTCATTGGTGGATCGCTTCGAGCACTGGGTGACCACTCCAAAGGAGCCACTTCCCAGGATGTCCTCCACTTCGTAATCTGAAGAGGCGGAGGAGATCAGGCCTTCAGAGATGACGTCAAAGAACGGCTTTCCAGCCATGGTGAAAGACGAAATCTTCTGCTGATTTCTCACACCTGAGACGAGAGGAGAAAAGAAGAAATTTAGACACACAGAGTTGTGTCTCACCTCACAGAACCTGACAGCCAGCACCCACGGGTTTACAGGCAGGGAGGCAAATCATCAGGCTCTGTCAGGATCAGTCAGTCATCTTAATCTTACACCACAAATACTATAACTAAAGCTTCAGCAAGTTAAATTACAGATGTATAAATATTGCTTTCTTTTACTACAACTACTATTACTCCTCATATATGAAGGCCCTATATATATATATACACACACACACACACACACACACACACACTGTAAACTAAGTAAAAATACATACAAATAAAGCTACTAACACATGAAAATATCTTGTATCTTGAAAGTTTCCTGCTTCATGATCACATCCCTGCCCATCAATAAGCACACAAACATATGCATGTGTATTTGTATATAATTTAGTATTTCATTTAAAATCAATATCAAAAGTTTTGCAGTAATATAGAAGCTGAAAGAAGTGACTTAGTCATTTCTCAGGAAATCTGCAGATTGTGTAACAAATAGACTGTGTTTGTTTATTTATATGTGTCTTTTTAAAGTGTTCAGATCTAAATACAAACTTCCAATTATTAAATACAGTGTTAAGAAAATGTGATTTTATATTTACATTGTAACCAAACGTTGACTTTGAGAAGAGAGTTGTGATTTTTCTCTGCTGGAACAAGTGTGATGTGGAAAAATGTAATCAACTTACCAGAGGGCCACTCCAGGTCATGTGATGTCAGTGATGTTTTGTGTTGAATGTCAGTGAATAATAAGTGTAACTCTGCGATACTGGTTGAAGGTTTTCTTCGGGTGAATGTGCCAACAAACAAGGTTGAACTGCCTGAAGTGATGAAGCTTCAGTGTGAACAGATCTCTGTCATTGTGACAACATTCTGTCCCATCATTGTGTCATCACATGGAGATGGAATGGAAGAATTCTACAGCAACATTTCACAAATAAACACAGAGTCCACAGCAGCTGTAGTGAAGAGAGATTCCCTATATTCACCTAGGAAGAAAACTCACTTGGTGTCCAGTGTTTAAGGAAACAGGCCTTTTTCTCTTCATCCATACAGAAATGTATATGACATACTGTATATGCCCCTATATCCAGAGTGATGTGGCCTATAAGGGGATATATTATTATCATATATATACATCCTCTGGATTTATGAAGATATAAGTTCTATAGGAAATACCTAAAGTAAAATGCAAGTTTGTCAAAACAACATGTATGCTTCTATATGTTTCTATATGATTCTCTCTCATCATTTTTAAAATTAATTTAAAACAAATATGTCTGCCTTTTACACTTACATGTATAATATCAACATATATTGACAGACTTTGGGATGGATATACAGTATATTTGCCTAACATATGTCTAGAATATAAGCATACATACATAAACACACATGTTTATATTGGCTAGACGTACTGTATATGGCAATATGTGAAACTGTCCAATTTCTAACAGGTTACTTGTGTAAATATTTTACATACGTACCTATTTTATTTTACTTCATATGTACATATATTTCATGTATGGAAACTGAATAAATATATATATATATATATATATATATATATATATATATATAATATTTGTGTATGGGTATGCACCATCATGATTTGTTAAAGAAACACACAACAAATAAAGTCAGCCTGTTCAAAGCAAAACTGATTATTTGTGTTTATGTTCATACAGTGAATGCTACAGTACTGGCAGTTTATTAGGAACACCTAGCTGAAACTGCTGAAGTCTGATACAACAATCCTGCAATAAATTCTCCCTTCATCAAGGTTATAATGTTCAGTTTTGAATGCGACTCTTTCAGAGGAGTGTTCAGGATCATTTTTGCAGTTTGTGCTGCTGTTGTTGAGCTGTATTTCATTGTACACTTACTTTGTCCGTCCCACTTTTATCAGTGAGGGCAGGCTGAACTGAAACACCACAAACTACGTGCAACCGTTTCAACAACAACTGATTACAACCTTTATAAAGGAAGGATTTATTGCACGAGTGAATGAGTTTTGGCTAGGTGAACCTAATAAGCTGCCAACTTATACTCTGTAGCCTATATGTACATATGTACATATGAGTCCATATATGTAGCTAATGTATAGTATGTTCCCTTTTTTGCAGACCACTGATATAGTTTTCAAAATCTTTTAACAGGTGGTAAAATGTCTGATGTTATTATAGTTTGAGAATAATATCCCATCAGTGATCAAATCGTAGCCTATTGAATTAAAACAAAAATCAGCAGGAGAAAAAGTGAATGAAAGCTCATGTTCAACCACCACTGTTATGCAAAAATTAGGAGTTGGCACACATGAAATCAACAGTTGGTTGGCGCTACTTTTCCAGTTGGGGGCTATTAAACCTGTGACCATAATGTAATTAAAAGAGTGTCAGTCAAACCGCACACAAATGTGAAAAAACATGATGGGAATAGAGTGAGGATCCTTACAGTCTCCTCATGGCTCCACACAGGTCTGCTGACCATCATGATTTATTCATTAAGTCTCTTTCAGTTGCATTCTGTTGTATTTTGCTTTTGTCGATACACCTCGGCCAAATAAAAAATAAATAAATAAATAAAAGACCTTTTTGGAATATTTTTCAACCTTTTTCCACTCATGATTTTTTAGATGAAAATTGAAAATGTTCATAAAACCAGAAGATTGGAAGCATTCTTCTGACAAATCCCAGGGATGTACAGCAATATAGTGTTGTAGCATTTGCTGCATTGTTGTACTATGCCATACGTTTGTGATTGCATTTGTGTGTCTATTTTAATCCCTGTCAATTAATGTGCCTCTCTCTATGTATAAACTGTATACGTCTATTTTTGTACACAGGTCTCTCTTGAAAAAAGAGATCTCGATCTCGATCTCAAAAAAGGATTTATTGATAATAATAATAATAATAATAATAATAAAGGAGTGTTTAACAGAAGGTAATTAACACATTGTTGTTTGCTGTTTCAGAGTGACCATACTCTGTTTTTATTTTGTATGCCCTCACTCTGTAAAATGTGACTAATCTTGTGCTGGCGTGTCAGACTCTTAAGAAGCCAAACATTTAGTTAGATGGAGGTTCAGGGTTGACTGTGTCAAGTTCAAATATTTCAGTAAAATTCAATGTCGTGAGACAAAATTAGAATTAAAAACGCTGTAAGACTGTTGTGATAGTAATGTTGGTGTGCGTTTCAGTGTAAAATATGTTTTTATCTTAGCACTGATCTAAATGAAACTCAGCTGCTGTTTTACATTTTTATTAGAATAATTGCAGGTTTGTCAAAGTCGCTCATCAAAACCAGTAGATGAGATCCAGAGTGTGTTTTTAGTGAAGGTGCATTTGTGTTTTTCCATCAGGAACAATGATTTTGCTTGTGTTTGTTACAGCTTGGCCTCTCTCTCTCTCTCTGTCTCACACACACACACACACACACACACACACACACACACACACACACACACACACACACACACATACACACACACACACACACACACACGCATGCTCGTGCGCGCGCGGCTGCACACAGGGGATGGTTCCTGAATGGAGTTGGAGGTTAGCAGTCGGTTACACGTGACAAGAGGGAGAGCTCGTGTAAATGAGAGGTGATGGAAAAAAGCTCTGTATAAAAGCAGCCATTCACCTGTCTTTATAGACAATATAGATCATCCACACTCACTTAATCTATTGAACATTAAACAGCAAACAGATCTACTGCACGTATGGTATGTATGTCAGGATACTTCTGCCAGCTAGCGAGGCTACGCTAACCAGGTTACCTGTTAAACTGATTTAACAACTTTCCAGAAACCACTGAACTCAAACAATGTTGGAGTTGGGATCATTTAGTCTTCATCCAGTATCATTGATACTGTTCATGTCCAGTAAAGTTATGGGAGACTTTATACTGTACATGTATTCAGACTAGTGTTGCCTTAGTGGCAACATCCGTCCGTGTATCTGTCATCTTTAATGGTTATCAGGCTTTACTCTCCACATCTGCATCCAAACATTATAGTAAACATAAATCAGGAAAGTTACATCCTCTGTGACCTGACACTGCTTCATCATACATCGTGTAATTAAAGGACCCATTCATTTAATATTTATTGATTTATATTTATTGATTTATTTTACATAAAACGAACTACAGAGCAAAGAAACTGCAACAAATGAATGATGGAGAAAAAAAGATCCATGTTTAATACAATGACGATTTTAAGTCTGTGTTTTATTAGTGTGGTCTTAAAGATTTCACATTCTGCAAAACTGTCTCCCCAGGAGGGAATTTTAGCTGCATATCCTGCATGAAAAGTGTCATAAGCTGTAAATCAGTGATTTATTGATGGATTGATTAGCAGCAGCAAATGTGGGTCCATGAAGGCTTCTTAAGGACTTTTGAAGGACAAGGTGAGTGACATTGTTTTTATTTTATTTTTTTTATTGTAATGATGTGAGTGTAATCATTTCTGTGTTGACAATGCTAATTATCATTATCAAGCATAAAAATAGCACTATATGTGCAACAACTGCTTTGATTACCTTTCAAGCATATGTACACATTGTTGTTTCCATTTGAATGTGTTTATCTGACGACAATCCAGGTCCACATAATCCTTACATTATCTCAGAGAAAACCATAACTCAGCAAAACTTTACAGTCTTGGACGGTCAAACCATTAAACATCTGAAATGTGAAAGAAAATGTGAGTCTGTATCAAACTTTATCAGTAACCCCCAGTGAATATCAGGCCATTGTCACTGTGTGTGTCTCTTCACTTCACCGTGTTTACTGATTAATGCGTCATCCATCACTATCAATTCATCTCCGCCCTGCAAACAGAGATATCAGTGATGGATCACTCTGATCTGTATCAATACACAGGACCTAATCAATAAGGTTAAACACACTAATGTGGGTCTAGAGTGTGGGCAAACAAGAGTGTGTGTGTGTGGAGGAAAAAGTCAGGCAGGGGGTGTAGGTCTGATGTAACAGAGTCAGTTTCATCACCCGAGGCACCGAGGAGGGGGGGGGGGGGGGGGGGGGGGGGGGTCGAGAAGAGACAGAAGGGAAGGGAAGCGACATGAAGAGTCTAAAATGACACACACACACACACACACACACACACACACAGACATTAGGTGTCAGCTTTTATCAGTAGCTTGTATGGCTGTGAGTTATGACCACAGCTATGCGATCATTTACACTCACTGCTGTACATAGCCAGGGGCTATCGTTCTCTCTCTCTCTCTCTCTCTCTCTCTGTGTGTGCTGACACTACACACTTGCTTGACTGTATTAGTGTGTCAGAAGATGAGCATGAACAGAATCTTTCATTCAGTGTTTTCACATTCTAGATCTACAGAAATAAAGACACGTATGTTCACAGTTCCTGTGAAACTTTCACTGCAGATGTTTCATCTTTATTAAATGTGTCTAAAATAACAACATACTTTAATTGTTTTCAACTTTAAAAGACCATGTGTCAGAAAAGCTTAAGTAGCTCTTTTTAAAATTGGTTTAACTTTAATTAATGTTGATTAATATTTGTGCACATTGGATCTAAACACTCCAAATATCACAAATATCACATCTTCAAATGACACCTTTTCATGACCTATGATAACTTAGCTTTACATATTTTTAAATTATTTATTATTGTATTTACTGGGTTTGAAAAGAAGAGATTTCTTTTACTTGCAGTCCTTCAACTTAACTGATAATGTAACAAACACCAGATTTGAAGATGTGTGCTAGTTTCTCATTCAATGCCAATAGACAGCATCAAGTCCCGCTCCTCTGTAAATGTAGGTAAGTGTGAAATTGAAAAAATACTATAAGTATAATATTTGACATCCCCAAAATTTCTATCAAAATGATCTTAAAACGTTAGCATTCTTCTGACCATGGGTAAAACAGACAGATAAGTAATAGCTCCAGTGGCTTTAGACTTTTATTTTTGTAACATCTTTAGTCCATGATGAGCCCTCATAGAGGTATATGGATAAAGTTACATATGAAAAAAGAAAAAAGAAAAAATAAACAAGGTGGACATTGGCACAGGATACTTAAGCAAATTACATTTTTTGTTTGTGATTAATTAAGAAAATAAAGAAAATAAACCTACAGAGTCAAAATCTGTAGGTGAAATTTGAGGTTGAATTCATATCATACAACCAACTATACGGCTGTGAATAAACAGTATATATTGAAAATAAAGCATAGGAAGTGTAGGACAGGACCCCCCCCCCCCCCCCCCCCCCCCCCAAAAAAAAAAACAAAAAAACCACAGGTGTGATTGACAGCAGGTTTTCATCTGTGTTAATTCTCTGCCTTGAAATTCAGAGCGCTGTGTGTGTCCTGTCCGGCTCAAACCTTCTTTTCAGCTCAGGTCAGGTCGTTCCAGTTCACATCAGTTCAGCTTGATTCCCTTTAATTCAGTTTGCCTCACCTGGAAATGGCTCACACTAGTGACAGCAAGCTCCCATTTACTGCCGTGCGTGTGTACAAGTGTGTGCGCACAAATGTGTGTGTGTGTGTGTGTGTGTGTGTGAAATGTCGGCATCTTTTCCATCTCCTGCACTCCCACTGGTTCGATGTTGTACCATCAGCATCACCTACAGAGAGACAGAGAGAGACGCAGGGTTATTATATGTGAAGAAGAGACTCAGGTGTGTGTACATGCATTAACTCTTTCTTCCTCTCTCTCACCCTCTAGTGTGATCACACAGCTGTAATGAAAAGCACACACCTCCAGGATGTCTGCTTTTGAGGAACGTCAGGAAGACAGGATGTTTCTTTAAATGTTTCAGTAAAACAAACATGAATTTGTAAAATGAAGAAATGTTTTTTTTAGTAGCTTGTGGTCATATTTTGCTCAAAGGAAACTAATGAGCGCTTAATTCAGCCACTGACAGAAAAATATAGACAGGTGGAGGTGCAGCAGAGGGCTAAGGCATCTTAGTCAAACACCCCCCCCCCCCCCCCCCCCCCACACACACACACACACACACACAGACACAGACACACACACACACACACAAAATTCAATCATGTCACTGCTGCTGCCTGAGGGAAACAAACTGTGGAAACCTCACTATGCTGGAAAATCACCTTTTCCATGTTATTTTACACAGCAGCACCTACATTACTTTCACACATACACACACACACACACACACACACGCACACACACACACACACACACAGTCTGACTGCATTTACACAAGGAACCAAAAGATCAGATTTTTTTTCTTTTAACTCTTTATGGTGCAGATCTCACGCCGTCACGCCCGTCTCCAGCAGACAGGTCGGTGACTGATGTGATTTTAATACAACCGTGAACAAAATGACGCGTGTGCCTCAAAGAGCTAATGTGAGCTAGCGACAATAGAGGGTTTTGTTTGTGTCACCTGATCCGACTGTGGTCCAACAGTCACCGTCATAAAAATATGACTGACTCCTGATGCATGGTTTAATACCCACATCTGATTGTTTGGCCATTATAATGAGTATTACATCAGGTTGAATGATACACAAGTACAGTCAGTGTAACTGTTATTATTCATTGTGATTTATACATGATTTATTCATTGTTGAGCTTCCCATACAACAGTTTGTTCCAGTGAAGCTACAGTACGATGAACGTAGTCTGTGCTACCAGGAGATTTCATCATTACCACGTGAACCAAATCACAATATGAACGGATGGTGGTAACTGTACAGGAAGTAGAAAAAAAAAGGGATGTTAACTCAAAAGTAACATATTAGATTGTGTCCTAATGAGCATTAATCTGCTTGTTTACTGTATGTGAGGTTTCAAAGCAACATGGGACAACTCAAGCTGGTGTTCTTAAGGTTATTAAAGCATACAAAGAGCAGACGCCCTGTGCATGACGCCTGTTTCCACCTACACAGACTGAGTAAACCCTGTCTCCTGAATGACATTCATATATATCTACTAAACCCGTTTCTCACTTACATTGTGGTGGCTGGATTATGTTCAGAGGAAATATTTTTATTTATACAAAATATAATATAATAAAATGACGCTCCACATTTAGGCAACAAAAGCCCTTTGGTTAAGGTCAGCGAAAGATGGTGGTTTTGGTTAAATGTAAATAAACGTGTTGTGTCTGAGGAACTTTTTCTTGTATTAAACCAGACCAGGATCTTTCCCTCACCTTGACCTTAAGTGCTGTGAGTCTAAACTGAACCATAAAACACTTTAATAAGGCAGTGGTCACAACAGGTAGATGTTGTGCTGCAAGATCATATATTTTGGTGGGAAACAAATATTTTTTACTCTCTGAAAGCACAGTACAGATGTTGCTACTGTAACCTAATTGTATTGTATTGTTTTTGTTTGATTATTTGTCTGCATGTTCTGCTGTTGTCTGTCTGTCTCTTTTTAGACTGTACATCTGTATATCTTTAGCTAATTGTATGATATTATCAACTGTTTAAGTGTATTTGCTATTGCTGTCTCTCCTTACACTACACATCGCAATCAATGCATTCCAATATAGTATTTACTTTACTTTCATATCTGTAGTGTATTGTGGTTTATTGCATCTAAACTAAACTAAACTGAACTAATGTCATGGATCAGGGCGTTGCTCGCAGTTTCAACCAGGTTTTTCCTTATTCTCACACATGTAATGTCCACAGTCCCAATTCCACTTTTTAAAAAGTGGAACAAAAGTAAAACATGAATCCTTCTAACACTATACAGGCTATGATTTTATCCCCCCAAAAGGGACTGAAGTCCAGCTTGGTCTCGGTGCCCAAATCATATTTATACTTGGCCGGCTGATCTTAAAAGTGTGTCTCTGTCCTGACAGCGCTCCAAGAAGGATTATCTGGGACCAGATTTCAGGAGCCTTGGTCAAGATAATGTCCGACAAGTCTGATTGGGTATTTTCATTAACAGAGACAAACTAAGGTCAGTCGTTAATAAACAGGCCTTTCGAAGCACATCTGCAGTATGGGGCAAGAGGCTGACAGTAAAGCTGAGTGGCATATAATGTAATATGACCCACCTTCAAAAACAGGGCTGGTACTTCAAATGTAGAGTTGTTATTTATGAAATGTTTGTGTTCTTTTGTCTCATACTGTAGATCTCAGGTCAGCCTACAGAAAACACAAGGGGAGTTCACTGAGGACAAACAGGACTGAAGAGATGTGAACCAGCAGTGCTAATGCTACAACCGTTTCACACACTGAGCCGTGATTCAAAGTGTCACAGAGGAGAGAAATAACGTGTTGAGCATCTCGTCAAATCACCCCGGGTTAAATGGCCTCTCTCCAGAGTGTGTTTAGGAAATTAAAGGCCAGGGATTTTTTCATAATTGTCTGTTTTATCATTTTATTACAGCTAGCTTTCCTCTGATGGGCTCCCTTTATGATTTATCAAATACAATTACTGCGCGACTTATTTCAGGAGCCTCTCCATGGCTGAGGACCATTAGTGTGTGTGTGTGTGTGTGTGTGTGTGTGTCAGCCCTAGTGTATTTAAATAGCATTAAGTAATTGGAAAAACACAAAAAGAGGCTGGAAAAGCCGAATTGTCTTTATGGATTTGTGCCCCCTCCTCCCTGATTTTGTCTTTCTCTCCCTCTTTTTCTCTGTTGCCTCTCAGTGAATTTTCCAGAAGCTTCAGTATTGAAGTTAAAATAAGAGAAAATTGTGTTTTAACTGAAATAGGTTTGGGCTATTTTTTTTTTTCTGCTGCAAAGATTTTTCTCCAGGAAAGAAGAAAGAGAGGATTGAGAGAGATAGAGAAAAGGAAAGAAACAGACAGAGAGAGGCAGACAAAGAGGTTAAATCCATACCTTCCTCACCCTGTTAATGAAGTGTAGGTGGCGTCCCGGTCAGCGCCGCTAATTGAACAGTGGAGATTACAGCAGCCGCTGCTCCTCTGTGAAAAGAAGGCCGTGTTCATTAGTCGCTGCCATTTAATATTCATTCTGAGAAATGTGTAGATAGTAATCTATGCAAAGAGCCGCTGGGATGATTGCACTGTGGTAGCAATAACTCAAACAATCATCATTTCAAGTACTGTGGCTGTTGGCCTGCAGTCCTGCTCATGTTCGTCATATCTTCACTTTCCCGCTAGATGAGGAGTTGATAATGAGTTTATCCAATGCTTTTACTGATAATGAGCTTGGTGTGTTTGTTCTTTGATGCTAAATCATTTTATTCTCAACATTTTAGACCTCTTCTGAAATAAAACACAGCCCTCAGTAATGTGTGAAAGGCACTTTAGATCAAATTCATATCAGAATATGGGATTTATGAACAGATCCTTAATTCAACAGACATTTAAATATTATTATATGAATTATTTTACATAGAGATTATTGCCAAATATCTGTTTCAGTGAATGTTTTCATGCACTTACTGGCTTTAGAGCGTAATGCTGCTTATGCTCAAGTTCAACACATGTCACAATGTGTGAGATGGGTTTAATAAAATCTCGGTCACACTCTGACAGGCTGTGTAATATCAATTTTGAGGCATGTCAATGAATGACTATGTTGTATATAATAGAAACAAGTGCAAAGCAGAGGCACGTCATTAACGTTTTCAAAACACGAGAGTCTTGAAAACAAGATTTGGCCAATGTGCTGACACTTCAGCACATTAAAAATCTCATAAGAGGAGGAGGAAGCTGTGAAGGTGTCGAGGCCGGGGGAAAGGTGCGCAGCAAGATCGCACAGTGTGAAGGAGCCTTCAAAGTTTGGTGCGTTCATCCAAAGAGCAGAACACATGAAGAACTATATGTCAGCGTCTTATCAAACTACTCTATTAAATTAATTTCTTTGCTTATATCCTCTAGTTAATATGTATAAAAGCTCATGAAGTACAATGGGTCAGAACTTAAACTAATAAACTGATACAGCGTGAATCATAAGCTACAGACGGGCGACAAATTAAAGGAAAAACAAACATTAAGTGTCTTTGTAAGTCGTTGAACCACCATGAGCTGCCAGGACTGGGGGGGGGGGGAGCACCAATCTGCCAAAAGATATTCCATCATGTATTGTGTCGATGCTGTCGCTGGAGGTGCTGTCTAACACGTCGGTCCAAAATCTCCCATAGGTGTTCAGTCGGGTTGAGATCTGTGAGGGTCACAGCATACGATTCACAACATATTCATCCTCATCAAACCATTCAGTGACCACTCGTGCACCATGTCATCCTGTTTCACTTTTCAGCTTTTTCCTTTAATTTGTCAACGTCTGTTTGTTTGTATCTAAATATTGTGCAGATTTTAATGAATGAATGAGTGAGTGAGTGAGTGAATGAGCAAAATGAGCTTACATAATTAAAAGAGCAGCACTAGTAACAGGTAAGTTTCAATGCTGCCTCTGGCATGAATTTAATCTACCCTCACACCATGTGACGTTTATGTCTGCTGCCCTACTCTTCAGGCCAGGAGCAACATGCGGACCCCTAACCCTGCACTGCCAGACATAAGAAGAAGAAGTCGAAGCAGGTTCCTCAACAATCTTCTCTCCAAATAAACTGCATCCACTGCATCTTGCCTGCGTTGGTTTGTCACATTTTCTAACTCAGATGAACTTTTTATTTATTTATCTTTTTTTAATGTCTGGTGTTTCTTAATTCAAGATGTGCCTGAGAGCAGGTGTAATGGACCCCGGATGGGACGGAGAACAAGCAGGCGTGATGCTGACCCATTCATCTGGTTTCCTGACGCTGCAGTAGAACGCAGTAGAAACCCAGCACGTCTTTATCAGGACAAAAACAAAACTCCTCTCTGCTTCTGTCACTTTTCTAACCCCAGCGAACCCCCCTCCTCGCCTCTCCTACCCCCCCTTCCCCTCCCCTTCGGTTGCCTGTCCAGCTCAGTGGGACCCTCTCTCTCTCTCTCCCCCTCCCTGTCTCTCACTGTCTCTCTACCTCTCTCGCCCCCTCCCTCAGGGCAGAAGTAAACCACGCCTTGAGGCCCTGCTCCCATTGTGTGTCTTCTGCTACTTCTGTTTGGGGCCTTTGTGTGTCGCTAATCAGCCGTGGGGCCGTGCTCAGCCCCGAGTGTGTGTCTGTGTGTGCGTGAGAGAGTGTGAGTGTGTGTGTGTGTGTGTGTGTGTCTCTGTGTCCCTTGCCCTCATTACGTAGCCACACTGGGAGGCCAGCATGGGAAGTTTCTGCTGCACTATACCATCCCTCCACCCCCCCCCCTTCTCTCTTTCCCTCCCTCTAGCTGTCCATCACTCCCTTCCTCCCCTCTCTCATCTCACCATCCCAACACTGAGAGCTGCACTGGTCATGATTTTTAAATTAACACAGTAATCTTTTTATAGTTATAGATATTTGCTCAAATTATCATCAGTATCGTTTTGGTGTCGGTTTGAACTGCTGTATTTGTCTCATGTGAATTGATTCTAAGTCTAATTTTAAAAGAGAATTTAGCAAGAACCCTGACGGCTGGACTCCTGCACCCCAACACACAATAAGACGGTAGTGACCTTACAGGATTTCTGGGTACTGAAATTCTCAAAAGTAAAAATGTGTACTTGGCTAGCACAGATCATTTCACCTTGTTTTCACTTCTTCCTTCTTCGAGATTAGCAGTTTTTAAGTAAGTTGGGCAAATTGAATGTGCGGTGTATACTGTAGTCAGGAGGTAAAAGTGTACAGCAAAACCATTTCAGCCTGCACATCAGAAAAACCCTCTTTCTGTTAAACATTACAGTTACAGAGTACTGTACTACACTGTGAGGACACACTACTTTTTGTGTGTCTTCATCTATTTTGTTGAATGAATGAATATATACATTGCATTACACTGTGTAATTTCCAGAACAAATGAGCGAACTCCTGATGATGAAGGCCACCAAAATGTGTCTGAAAGCTCTGGGAAACTTTCAGTTAATGGACTATGAGCTACCAAAATCAGTTTTGTAGTTTTTTTAAAGATGAGTTAAAAAGTCAATCCACAATTCACCTCAATTAAAGTGAATAATTGGTGTGAATGAAAATTGCCATTTGAATTGTTAGATTTGTTGGTATGACAATATGTATAGTAATAGTACACTATGTCAATTTTTAATTACAGCAAATAACTTAAGAAATTTGAGGGAATTAAATAAGTGAGGGACTAAATAAGTACACTGAGGGCAAGAATGATGATTAATAATTTGAGGATGAATTTTAGAGACTCTTCATCCTCTGTGTGGAGAGTCTGAGCTCTCCCATAGTTCAGAGAGCCGCGTCTGACATGGTGAGAAATGATTTTGTCTCTCAAACTTTTACATGTTTAGGAAGAGTCAAATGATGATGATTAGTCTTCCATAAAAAGCTGTTGGATGATGATGTTAATGTTGTTAGGCTGTCCCTGATGTACCTTGTTTTAAGTGAGCTCGTGTGGCAGATTTCAGAATTTTTAAAACATATTTTTATTGTATGTTTTATGTATTTTTATTGTGTTTTCATGTTCAAACATCAGTGTTTGTTCTGTGTTTCACTTGTCTATGAGACACATTCCCTCTTGGGATCAATAAAGTTGAGTTGAAAATGTTTCCCCCTTGACATTTACCAGGCTCAGTGTCAACAGGAAGTTGAACATGACGCGCTGTTTGTTTGGCTGGTGATCAATAGTAAAGAAATTCAACAGTAATCAGAAAACTGAGATGATCTCTTTAATACTTCCATCAGTTTCACTGTTACTTAAATACATGAATACGCTGGAGCGACTGAACTGTCTGTTGCTCTTTATTGCTCCCCTCTGTCACCCGCTGGGTGCCCCCTCACCCCCTCCTTCTCTCCCACTCCTCCTCTCCTTCACCTCCTTCTCATCTGTCCATCCCTTCTTTTCACTCCCTCTCTCCCCCGTCTCCCCTCCTCCTTCTCACATCCATGATGTATCACCTGTCCGTGTGTGTGTGTGTGTGTGTGTGTGTGTGTGTGTGTCTTGGTGCCCGATGGGGTTTTAGCCACTGGAGCTCTTTGACTTGAGGACAAGCGTTGTCTGTTCATCGCTCATCTAAACACACACACACACTCTCTCTCTCTCTCTGTCTGTCTCTTTCTCTCTCTCTTCAGTCAACAGCTACACTGCTTTCTCAAATTTCACTGTGGGACCGAGAACATCTCTCTTTCTCTTTCTCTCTCACTCCTTCCTCTCTTCCTTTAGAGCTCATTTCTTCCTTCACCTGTATTATCACACAGTTTACCGGTCCTCTCTCACCTGTCCAACAATTTGTCTCCAGGTCAACAGGTATAGTCAACTTAGTGACCCATATTCATGTTTCAGCGCATAACTGTTACTTTTGCTAATTACCATTTCTACCTGAAGGGTGAGAAAGAGAGAGAGAGAGAGGGGTGGGGGTGGGAGCGCGAGCTTTGAGACTTCTTGAGTTTTCCTTCTTCACTTAGACTAGTTTGCAAGGGGAGTAAAACTTCAGGATCTACTGTTGAGTCCTCAGTCCGTCCAAGTGGCCTTCAGCTGCCAATCTCAAGTAAGGAGTTAGATCAAGTGGTAAATCAGTGAGGTTTGTCTTCATACCGCATTAATCCACCTGTCGATCTCAAGCTCCATCTGTCCCTAGATGTCATAAACAAGGGACAGAGATTTTTGAACTCCATCACTTGCTTGGAACTTGCTCCTAAACCTGAAGGGGAGTGGGGGTCTATCATTTTTGGGCTCAGACTCAAAGGTGCTGACTCTCATCTCAACTGCTTCACACACAATGAAGCCAACAGGACTACGTCCTCTCCAAAAAAAAAAAAAAAGCAGAGCCGCAATAGAATCAACAGCATGTAATATCCTTGGTAAAGCTCATTACCCACTGAGAACAGACTTGACTTGCAAGTGAAAGGTGTGAACGGCTAAGAGCAGCGAACCTGGCACCTTGTTTCCAAATCCTTGAGAGGACACCCCAAGCGACATGGTCATAGGCTTTCAGAGGGCCATTTTCACCTCAGGGAGTTTCCAAGAACCTTTTTGAGGACCTCAGGAAGTTCACTTAGTGAACAGAGGAAGCAGGAACTAAATTTAGTTCCTTCACCAAAGTTGGAGGCAGCTGTGGGCACTGTGCTTTACAGCGGTGCAGGAACTAACATGAGTAACATCGTTCACTGATCAAACACAGACTTCACAGATGCTATCACTTGTTCACCACTTCATTCACAGTAGAGAAAGTCGTTCCAAACGCTGTCGTCATTTTTTAACCCTTCATTATTCTAATCAGTTGAATCGTTCTGCGACCAGAGTTGAATCTGCAACTAGTCAGAGTCTCCTTTCCAGCACCTTTCCATAAGCTTTCCTGAGAAAACAAGACAGTGTCATTAGGGAAAAAAAAACTGCAGCAACAACTGGAAAAAAAAAACAAGCTTGAAAATACAAACAGCTTATGAGTGAATATCTGCACTGGAAACTCAACATGGAGCCAAGAGAAAGTGATATCCCAAAATAATAACTACCTGGCCCCGTTAAACTGCTACTATGGAGGATTTCCACTGACAAAGCCACTATGACCTTAAAATATCAATTAAATCTCTTGAGTTTGCTGCAGGGGGGAAATATGGGAACTGTGTGTGTGTGTGTGTGTGTGTGTGTATGAGAGAGAGGGAGAGAGAGAGAGCGAGAAATAGATGATAATTAGTGGTGACTCAGGGCTTCCCTGACCATAATCCCCTGAACAATCTACACTCATACAGGTGTTCACTAAATCCAATTACCAACAGAAAGGAAGAGAGACGAGAGCGCTAAATTATTATTATTATAAGTATCAAACAATTCCCCCTCTTCTTTTCTCCCTTTTCGGTTGGTAAATAATACAATTGTCTGTCCCTGCATTCATCTGGTAGAAAGTGGCATTTTCCATTAACACAGGAAAATAGTGAAGAAAGAAAAATATTAGCAGGACATCTACACTTCAATCAGACTTGATGTTGGATTGGAATTGATAGTGTCTTTCACGTCAACAAGTGCTTTACAGCCGTTTTGTGGTATGAGGTCAATAGCTCTACTAACATTTAGTTTATGCATAAGAATAAATGATAATGTGGTGGACTTACGGCTCTCATATGACAGCGTCTCTATGTTTACAGACCACAACAAAAACAAGACATTATATTTCAATAGCTGCATTTATATCCGGAGAGCTTGTGCTCAAAGAAATGGTAATTGAGCTTTGGTTGGGTGCATGGCTAATTACCCCTGTAAGACTGCCTCTGCTATGTCTTTTGTATTCCTACGTGTATCACTTTCAATATGTAAGTCCAGATATTGTGTACAGTAGATCCAGTATGTGTCACTGTGGTATTGTGCAGACCTCATCCTCTGATCCCCTGTATGGTTAGCAGACCACAGAGCTCTGAAGGGGCTTTTGCAGCTTATTCAAATCAGCGTGCTATTCCATGTGAGCTTCTGTTAGTTTAGCTTACAGTGGGTTGTAAGTGAAGATCCAGTCTGAAACTAGACAAGAGAAGAATCAAAGGCAGTCACGCCATGTTCATGTTTAGCTAAAACGTGGCTTATTTATGGCCTCACATTCTGGTTCTGGTGCTAGAAAATACAAGCCATGATCCACGGTCCCCAGTCGATGAGTGTTAGTGATTTTGTTGACCGTCCGACCTCCAGAGCCACTGTCACACTAAAGCTTTATCTTAGTCCCAGCTATATATGCAACTTGTAGGCAAGACATCTCATATCCTAATTGACAGATTGTCATTCAATTTGCTTTGCTTATCCAAGTGGTGCACATACCTCCATAAATGCTTTGCAGGTGCTGGAGAAATTTAACACCAAAAGGGAAAATACCAGAGGGATAGTGTGGACATGTCTTTTTTTTTTTTTTTTTTTTGGTGCCCAAGAGGAAAAACTCTATAATCTTTCTGTAGTGCCACTGACAGTAACGAGAGAGCCAAGCACCAGTAGGGCCTTAAAGGCTTTTAGCCATGTTGGGTTTTAACATTTAAAAGCTGTGTTTGAATGTTAGACATGTCCATTTTGATGTGACACCAGATTTTGCATTTCAAACTGAAATAAAAGTTATGTTTCCGACTCGGAGTTCTGACTTTCAGAGTGATTCTTGCACATTTTGGTTGTGACCTGCAGCCAGTATATATTCCATGACATCCTCCGAAATGCACTGTACAATTTTCATGCATCTGTCAAGTTCAAATGTCTACTTCGGATAATTCAAAAAAAAAAAAAAAATCGCTGAACTTGTTGCTGCAAAGTGACATCATGGCAAGCACTGTAAAAACCTTCTGCAATAACTAATCCATATTGTCAGATCACGCTTGATGTCAGTGTTTTATATTGGTTAGATCAAAGTGTGGGGTCATACAGGTGATTCCAACTGTTTTCATATAATTTTTAAGAATATTAATGGAGCTTTATTTGTGAAAGGATTCCAGCACTACATATCACCATGCTACTGAAATACTTCCTGAATATTACACACAGTTCAAAAGTTAAGAGACTTTTGGAGAAGATGAAGGAGCAGGAGGAAGGTGAAGGAGACACACTGAAGTTAGCAGAAAGAGGAAAGAAGAAGAAGACTCGAGACTCTTGCTTCATTCCCTCCAAACTTGTAATGGAGGTTTGATTAGCAAGCATGTAATGTACTTTACCCCCACGGCTGGAGACAGAGGGGGAGGAAGAGGAGGAGGGTGAAAAGAAGTGAGGGATGTTGGGAGAGGTATAGCAGGAAGGAGGAGGAGTGCATATAGGCTGCCCTCTCAGCAGGTCTCCTCAGCCCCCCCCCCTTCAGAGCAGGACACAAGTTCCCCCCAAACTCTAAAAACCTAACATCACCTCTTCTGCCCACATACACACACATACAAACGCCATCTCCTCACCACTATCACCCCCCCACCCCCAATCTGTATAGCTGCACCATGCTGTGTATGTGGTGGGTGTGGGTGGGGTAGAACGGGGTTGGAGGTCAAAAGCAGGAAGAGATTTTGTTTTCCTTTTTTTTTTTGTTTGCCTGCCCCTGTTAACAAGCTGCGCGTCTGCATGCAGGAAGTTGTTTGTGCACAGACACAATGCCAGTTTATTCGAATCCAGCAGGGGAAGAGTGGGCCGTGTTATCTCTCGGCTGGTTTTAGGGTAAAAGGCTAAAGAAAATGTTGAGGTGGCATCCATCAGTGTGTTGCTTTTACTAGCAGAAGAGCAGAGAAGCCATTATAAAGGAAAGGGCCTTGTACCTCAGTCATAGCAATGTCCATATCATAACTTCCACCTATTTCACCAAATGTTTGCTCCTGAGGTTGAAATGTTTTTCATGTTCTTGTTTTTTTTGTTTTTTGTTTATTTTTGATCAAAAATGCACCTTTTAACACCAAAACACCACCAACTCGTCACAACTTCCAAAATGATACAACACTTAAAATCTAGTTTACTTCTCCAGAAAAAGATACTTGAATAAATAAATAAATAGTTTATTTAGTGTTTCCAGTGCTCTGAATTATGGAGGCAAGATACAATCAAAATGCAGTTTTCTTGCATAAGTATGACTCTCATTTAACCTTTTAAACATCACTGATAACCTAATGAATTTCAAGGACTTTCCCAAATGAAAACAAAACCTATTTTGAAAGCTTATTTAATACATGAACAAAACAATTAAAAATGGAGTTTCCCTTCGTCCTTCTGTGCCTCCCACCATGCCAGATCAGCATTTCTCCTCCCCCTCCCTCCCTCTGCCTCGCTGTGCTGTCGGCTCAGGGTGTGAGCAGAACAACGTTAATGTGTGGAGACACCTGACAAGCCCGCTGGCCTTTAGGGCACAGCCTAATCACTCTGGACCCAAACCCATCGGGAATTAAACCTGCAAAACCAAACAGTCACTGTGGGAGCTGGCTGGCATCTGCTGGAGCCGTTCGACTGGCTGAACGTTACGGACGGCATGTCAGTTAAAATGAATTTAAAGAGAACCAAATCGTAGCCCCTGATAGATTTATACACAAACCTGTAGTGCTATCAGTTACCCAAGAGGCTTTATTATATGCATCGCAGTTTCAAGACTGATTGTTTGGAAATTTTACTGAAGCAAAATGCATCATTTATTCTATTTCTTCCACTGTAGCCGTCTCTGTGGGTCATTCTTTACAGGACACAACTGTGACGGTAAATCTTACAGCATTAAAGTCTCAGGGTTGAATCCTACACGCATGCACGGACATATTCACATGCCATTGTATTCAAAAAAATGTCCAGAAAATTATAATTCTGCATGAACAGGCAGAGTCTGATAAATGCTGGCATTTGACAACATAAAGGAGGTTTGACAGAGAGAGGCCAAGAGTCAGTCTGAAGATGTCGCTGTCATGTGTTTGAACTAACATGAAAGCTCTTTTCCGTCATTCAGAGTACAGTAGTGCGTTAACTTTAAAATTAATGGGGATTTTCCAGTGTTTAAAGTACAGTAGCTTGTTAACTCCGGTATCTGTTAAGCCACGCAGGGCCCCTCTCCTCTCCCTCTCTCTCTCCAGATGCCCTCATTAATTTTAGATTGGCTCTAAATGAGTCTCCTTCATCGCGGCCGAGGTTTTCTAAATTAGATTCATTTATATTTAAATTGTGAAACAGGCGTGGTTAATGAGAGAATCGTTATTTTTTGGGTTATTTCAGATGGTAGGCTGATAGTTGGGCAGCTCAGTGCTGTGTGAACTGAAGCCACCAGAGGAGTCGCACTCACATGATGTGAGGTGCACAGTATTGGGAGTTTTTTTTAACATTATGAATTGTCTATTGACAGGATTTCAAAATAAAGGCTTTCTAAATAGAAACAGATTATTTGTCAATAAGACCACCTGAGCAGCAGAAGCGCTGTTCTGAAGAGTTTAAATTAGCAAAAAAGGAGAACAAATAAACGGCTCATGATTCTGGAGTTTTTATAAAACCTTTTGGATACATCTCAATTCTTTTCAGTGTGAAACAAACAAATAAAATTGGGGGTAGGGGAGTTTTTTTTTTTTTTTTTACAGGTTTCAGTGTTTGTTTCTTGAAAGCTCAAATTCAAAACTGGTAAGAAGATAATTTTTTATGCTTTCTGCATCATTTATTAGAAGGACGAATATGTAAAAGAAGACTGGCATACAAACATAACATATCCTTGCTTGTTTCCTTTGGTAACGCCTAATTTACCACTCTTAAAACTAACGTGTCACTTTCAACACATCTGCGTAGTTCTCAGCACCACATGTGCCAAAAAAAGGATTACAAGACACACATGTTGACTTAACAGGTGCCTCCTTCGACACGTGATGCCCCGACAGAGCAGCAGGACGCCTCGCGACCTAAACTGCTAAAATTGGAGTGTTGAAAATGTCACATCCGAGGAACCAGAACGTGAGGTGGAACAACAGAGCTTCGGCCCCGTCCCCGTCAACCAACCCATCCCTCTCATAAAAAACACAAATCACACAGCGCTTTACAGGCTCCTTACACAGCGTCTTACAGCTCTCAGCGTCCTATAGCAACCCCCAGCTTCTCCCCGCCAGGAATTTGACTGTTAGGAATCTAAGTGCCAGGCGTTTAAAACCTGAGGAATGCTATTGTTCTGGTCACAGCTGCACTAGCACTGGCCTGGCTACTGCTGCCACTGTGTGTGTGTGTGTGTGTCTGTGTGGAAGAGGGGGGTTTGGGGGGGGCAGGGGAGGAAGGAGGGCGGGAGGAGTCGAAGGTGTGAAAAAGGCAACTTTACGTGTTTCCAGTGCTCTGCGGTCTCATGACAAAGCAGCACATAGCTGACAGCAAGTTGACACATTCCTCAGGCCTGGCCGGTTGCAAAGCTCTCTCCACCTCCCACTCTCTCTCTCTTCTTCTTCTATCGGCCTCCAGCATCATATGTCCCACTTCATGTCTATCGCTCTCTCTTTTTTTCATCAGATAAATGTAAGCAACACACATGCTCACCCTTGCAAAACACACTGAGGCATGTATGTAGAGATGAAGGGGGGGATTAAACCAACAGAGTTCATATGATGCAGGTGTGCTCCTAAATACAGAGCTCAGTATGAGCAACAGATAGTTCTGTTTTTTCATGTTGTCTCAATCTTTGACGCTGTGATCGACTCTTGTCGTTTAGGTAATGGGAAACTTCTTGCCATGAAGATATGATGTGGTTGAAATCCCACAAAAAGACAGTAAGTGATCCTTGAAATACAGTTTTATTTTAGTTTTTTTGTCAACCCTCCATTTGATTGCTTTAGTTGTTTGTTTGTATACTTTCATTGTTTTCTATGAAAACACATTCAAATGTGTTTTGTTTGACTGCTGTTGCTTTATATTATGTAGTTGGAGGCTTTTATTCATTATCCCTTCACAAAATTCCATGATATCTTTTTTTATGTTTATGTTCTTTTCCTGGTTTTAACTTGAGAAAAAAAAAACTCAATGTCTTATAGTATGACACGTCTGACTGGAGCCATAGTTTCATCACCTTTTGATGTAGCGCTACACCCCTGATCCTGTACATGCATGGAGAGTATTCTCTGTCGTCTGACTCCCAGCTGGTTTTTTACCATATAAATCAGTTTCCTATATGATACATGCACCAGGAGAGGAAGCTGAAGCAACAGTAGTGAGGTGGCAGAGCCGCTCTCTCTCTCCCTTTCTTTCTCTCTCTCTCTCTCTCTTTCTTTCTAGTAATTACCATCCAGCTGCTTGGAGGAACAATGCTTGGCTCTCTTCCAGACGGCTGACTTCATACACTCTGTGCCACGCTCAATTTGGAGCGCAGCGGAAGCTGGGCATGACTGGCACCCTCCAGGGCATTGCTGTGTCTCTCTATGGGACTCACTGTGTGCGAGTGTGTGTGAGTGAGTGTGTGTGTGTGTGTGTGTGTGTGTGTGTGTGTGTGTGTGTCTTCCCTAAACCTACCGGTCCCCATTTGCCATCCGGTTCATGCAATGTCCTGGTCTCTTGACTGAGTCTTCACTCTTCTGTTACATCACTGAGAAAAGAAAACAGAAAGAAAACAATTAACTTCAACTAATAATCAGGGGCATTTGATTTTACAGTTGATCTACTGTTGATTCTTAACAACAGTGTTGTGTTGTAGGGTTTTTACCAGGGGCGAATCTTCATTCACAAATGAAATAGTGCTTTTCATTTTTCTGATTTGTTTGCAGTATTTAGTTGAAGATCTGAGTAGAAGCAGCATGTGCAGTGGTGGAGGATTGATTGTTGATCGGCACTTCATGGAAACACCACAGAAATACTGTATTCAGTGTATTATTAGTAGTAACTGGTTGAATTCAAAGGGAGAAAACACTCTGCTGAGACTAAAAGGTCATAGTTCACAGTGAATCCTCGTACACCCACAACAGTTACCAATGCTGCCCCGGATGCAACGTTGTGTTACCAGGCAACAAGTAGCTACAGTTCAGGCTAGCGACTAGTTTTTCTTTCCCCTTGATGCACTGCAATAAAGTTTAGTTGCAGGAAGTTAGAGCTTACTCTGTAGTGTTGTGTTAAACTGATGCGAGGTTTGGCTAAAGCTAATGTAGCAGCAAATCTACCAGCAGCCATCTGAATATGAAGAACTCCCTCATTATACGGGTCAAAGGAAGCTATTGTTGCCCCCCCCCCTCCTCCTCCAACACACACACACACACACACACACACACACACACACACACACACACACACACACACACACACACAGGATTTGGAGGAGGGATGAGGGTAGAACGCAGATAAAATCCATCCTCCTAAACACAAATAGTGGATGTATGCATCCAAAACTCCAAGCAGTCATTGTATACTACTGTACTCTCACACGGCAAACATACAAAGGCATGCACACAAACAAACACACATAGTGTCGTCGTCCCCACCCCCCACTGCTCCACTCAGTCCAAACTTGGCTGAATAGGGTGCAGTACGACCCAGCTCTTCCTTCTCCGGCACAATGAGGACCTGTTTGGGTACAGTATGCCCAGTTACCCCGATCCCACTGCCCAAAAAAAGCAACACAAACAAACACGCACGCACGCACACACACACACACACACACACACACACACACACACACACACACACACACACACACACTACCAGCCCTCGTCTGGTCCCTTGCTGTTGTGGACAGAAGGGCATTTAAAGAGCAGAGAAAAACAGCAACAGTTGCTAATTGTTGTGTAACACTTCGACGAGGAGATAGCAGCATTAGACTAGCCTTCTTTCAGATAGTCACACCATCCAGCTGACATGGTGTGATCTGACTCTATTTTATGACAAGACACTGTGAATCTATGACAGAAAGCTCTTTAGACAATACACATTAGAGCCACATCTTCCACTTTCACCAGATTTCTCCTCACCTGTAATTCTTCTTCTTTTATTTTTACTCTTGAGAAACTGAGGCTACGACCACACTAACACGTTTTTATTTTAAAACGGAAACAATGTCCGTCCATACAAGTGTTTTAGCTGCGTACAAACAAGCCCATTCACGTACACTGGGTATGAGCATGCAGGTGTAAACAGGAAGAGATTGTCTACTTTGCAGTTGGTTGCTGAGGTGTTGAATATACTATGAATGAACAACAGCAAGGGAAAAAAAAGTAGGACCAGGGATTTCTTTGCTTTGATGGACGACAAGGTGGAATTGTTACTGAAAGTAAAATATGAGTATAAGGCAGTCGTGGCAGCAGGAAACAAATTCTTTTCAACTGTTTTCAAACTAAACCAGGCAACAAGTTCTCCAACCTGAAGGTTGTTTTTTTCAACCCTCTGATACAACCCATAGGCGTGTATCCTGAAATAGTGCCCCTACTGGCGGCAGGTGAACCGGACCTTAGTTGTCATGGTTACTATAATAAACACGCAGACTGTACTGACAGTGGTGTATCTACCTTTGTCGCCATGGTTACTATAATAACAGTCACGGCTTGGTTAGGTTTCCGAAAAGATTGTGATTTAGGTTCAAATAAGTACTTCCTCAACATTACGTAGTCTTTGTTGTCATGGTTACAATATAAACAGCTAGTTTCCCATGGGAATTGAACACTGCTCTCCAGTGTCATAATCCTGTGTTTTGTTGATCAATCCATCCACCACAACATCCTCCAAACACAGACTTTGTTTCTCTGCAACGTCGTACTTTTCCCTTTGCGCCCGTCATAATTACTATGGCCACTGGATGTCGCTTAACAACAAAATGTAACTATGGGTCATAATAACTTGCTGCATAAACGACCGATGGGCTCCATTTTTTTTTTTTTTTACAGGAGGACAGTCTCAAAATGGCAGCAGCATCCCAGTTTTTTGGGCTCAAAAACTCCAGAGTAGTGTTGATGCCAGACGCAAATGTAGCAAAAGTGATGTGTTTTAAAACTAAAACATATTGTGTTGATCCGTGTTTATTGTTCAACCGACTCGCCAAAGAGAACAGAGCATTGACTGCAAAAGCCTTATATATGTTAAATTATAAACACGTTTGTATATTAACAGACAATGTTTTTTATGATTATTTTTTGCCACAACATGCACACACAACAACTACAGTATGGTGATCTTTTTTGACATTTAAACTACATGGTTACATTTAGACAAAGACCTTAATGTTTAAAAAAATACAAATTATATTTCTGGTTTAAGACAGGACAAAAACCTGTCTGCATTTGAACCGTCAGTAGGAATTGGATGCAAATTGGATTCCCATGCAATTAATGGCTACAGTGATATTATTCGACTACATGATGTACAGGGTACGATTACATACCTAACTCAACCTCACAGTGCTGGAAGAAGGGAGGATAGTAATGGAAAACCAGTTACCTGTTACCAGTTCTAACAAAAGACAAAAATTATTGTTGCCAATATTTTGTTGTTGTCTTCAGCATCTCTCAGTGGCTTGTCGTCAGTTTGACCTATCTCCCTGTGTCCTTAAGATAACGACCTACGTTATGTCGTTATCATATCTATACTAACGTCTGCCTCAGTGCAGTCACAGTATATTCATATGAACTCCAGCACGAATACAATAACAGTAATGTCAGTCCTCATTTACAAAGCATGCGTCTGAGGCCGGTGCAGCGTGGCAGAGGGCCAGGCCAAAGCAAACAGAGGTGTGTTTCTGATTTGACTGCTCACTCGCACACAGTGCAGCGTCGAACAAACGGTTGCCATTTTTAACACTGTAGGAACTGGCTGAATGTCTTAATGACTTATTCCACAGTTTGTGTCAGTTTTGCTTTTTTAAAACAAACACTGAATCGGTTGTGAAATACGAAACAATTGGTTTTACTTTCCTTAACAAGATCTCACTTTACACTTGGTTTCACTTTCCTAAAGTTAAGTTTCCAGCTATATTTTACAGTTGGAATTAAGTTACTGAAAAAGTAGTTTATAGTTGCTTGTACCTTCCTAAAAAGTACTTCCCTTTAGAGTTAGTTTCAGTTTTCAAAAGTCTCTGTACTTTACAGTTGGGTTTTATTTCCTCAGTGTAATTTACAGTTGTTTGTATTTACTAAAATATTTTACAGTTAATTTAACTTTCCTAAAATGCACTCTCCTTTACAGATGGTTTTACTTTCAGAGTTGGAGCATATGTATAAACCAGATAATCCTGGTTTAATCCAGTGTCAATGAACATGAGGAGAGATTTATGCGTATACACATGGTGGCTAGAGAGGTGGAAATACACTGCATGAGTGCACTGATACTATTACATATGTGAGTGGATGTGAATGTGTAATTGAGCACATGTATGTATGTACAGGTAGAAGTGAGTGTATGCCACCTATTCTACATATATGTATGTATGTACTGTATGTATGCATTGCACCTGTGCGTTTACTGACCTTGTTGATGCAACTGCATGCATTAATTTCTGTGTAACTGTGTGTGTGTGTGTGTGTGTGTGTGTGTGTGTGTGTTTGTGTGTGTTAACAGCAGAGGGCCCCCAGGCAGGGCCCCCCACAGTGTCCAGGGGGATTGTGGGTAGTTGGGAGAGGGTTTGGATTCTGGCTTTGTTTGTCTCTGTGTGCTGACATCACTGTGCTGATGGCACCAAATCCCCCGTTCTACTGCACACAGCACTTTCTATACAAAACACCAACACACATATACACACACAACCTAACACACGCGCGTGCACACACACAGTATAAGTTATGCCAACTTGGCCAAAAAAAAAGTGCTTTCTCTTTTTTTAAATGCACATGCAGACATCCATGTTTGCATGTAGGCACACACACACACACACACACACACACACACACACCACACACACACACACACACACACACACCTAACAAGGGAGTGTGATCATCATATTCGGCCTCATGCAGCAACTTCATCTGACAAATCTACTTTTTCAAATACACATTTGACATTGTCTTCCACCTGCTGATAAATTTTATGACCCGATGACGCCTTCTCATATCAACATCAACAACTAGAAGCTCACTTAATCACTGAATTAGATTTTAATCATGGCTCAGAGATTACTTGAGCTTCTCAGGAACTCCTACATACCTTCCTTCTATTTGTTTATATATAAGCATGATATATAGTATCACTGATACTTCTAAAGTACAGTTATAACATTATACAAGCATGGTCACATCTGTGTATCTACACAGCCACATTATATTTACAAATCTTTTTACATATCGAGTATTTAGCTGCCTCTTCAGAGCTGCAGTACCTCCATACATGCCAGCCATTAAACTTGTTGTGTTGTCCCACACACATATTAAGTGTATTTGCTAATAAGCTCAGCTATCTGACTCTGTCTTTACACAGTCTAGTTAAACATTAACAAGGAGCCTTTCTCTTCCCTCCAGTGCTGTCTTTGGTATGTATGGAGTTCAGAGAAGGGGTGGGAGGAGTCGGTTAATCGGGTTGACGACACTTCCACTCGAGCCCAAGAGGAAATGGGCAGTCATTATTTCTCATCACTGAATTGTTTCATGGTTGTATTTGGTTGTTATGTGCAGAGATCCTTTTTTTTTTTCTACTGATGAGTTATTGCATCTGCCAGCAACAGTACTTATAAAGAAGTTTTCAGAGGAGGTAAATGAGGACACTCAACAGTATGAGGCGGATCTAGCATGTTATGTTTGATGAAGCTGTACAAATAGAGCATTAGCTCAATAATGAAGTGGAGTTATGATATCTGAGGGACACCTGTGTGGGGACAGGGATTCAGTGTCTTGCTCAAGGACACTTCAGTGGGGCCGTTGCTTGCTGACACAGTTTCAACCCCTATTTTCTGTCTGAATTGCAGTCACTGAAACCACTCAGCCTCCCTGATGCCCTGGCATGGTTCTGTAGTTTGTAGGGCATGTAGCGACTTAATATGATCATACAGACACATATCTGCACACAGAGAACCTCAGACACACACAAAGAAGGTACTGAGGTACACAAAAGACATGGGCGACACACACACACACACACACACACACACACACACACACACACACACACACACACACACACACACACACACACACACTGCTCCTAAGGACCCAGGGAAGCTGATGGGATGGACCCAGCACTCAGAGCCACTCAAAGCCAATCAAAGCTGATGATAGCTCAGACATTTACACCATCCATCCACTGCATCTCTGCCTCTCTCACACTCACTTGCACACAAACATGAAAAAAAAAAAAAAAAAGTCTTCAGGTGATCGCCATTATCGTTACCATATCACTCACACAAGGAGGGGAAGAAAAAGAGAGAGAGAGAGAGAGAGAGAGAGAGAGAGAGAGAGAGAGAGAGAGAGAGGGAATGGATGGAGGCAGAAAAGGGTGGAAAACATGGAGAGGATGTGCACACTGGGCTCGGTAAAGATTTGAACATGGTACTGGTGGGGGCCCATATCTGAAACACTGATGAGGAAAGAGAATCATTCACAGTAAATCAGTGAAACAATCATCAAATTGAGTTTAAAATAAAAAGATCAGTTAATAATCCACTCAGACGAACACAAATTATTCACCTTATGTTATGATAAGGTAAAAATCATATTCATAAATGTCTTCGATTGTTACTTATTGTTGTAAACTTATTCACCTGCTTAATGCCGACAGTGCAAATGACAACCTATTCCATACACTTCACCCCTAAGTGGGAGCAGAGCAGCATATTGATAGTTGTCTCTCATTCTTAATGACATGTATTAATAATAAATGGCTTGGTGAATATATTCAATAAGAATTTATTTTACTCATAGGTGCCTTTCAAGAGGCTGTAGGACACCTTTACAACACACAGAAAAAGAAATAAAAAAGTACATACATGGCATAAAAAAATGTCAGTATTTTATATATGAACAGATACTTACAATACATTTGTTGTCTACACAAAAATAAGTCAAATTTCTGTATAATTAGTATTATAATTATTATTAGACCCATCAGTGTCTTTAACACTAAACTGTCTTTACTCTAGTTTTGTCGGCTCAGTTGACGCTTTGCTTTAAATTTCTCCCAAGCACAAAAAGGCAAGTTTAGTTAAATGAATGACAGTAAACATGAGTGTCATTAATCAACTTGACTCAAATTACCTCTAAGTAGCTTTTTTTTTGTCGCCCAATAATTACACTCTCTTGTCTTTAATTTTTTAAATATCGGTTAGTGACGCCGGTTGATTCAAGGTCTTTATTCACAGGTTAGAAAAGATTATGAACAAATCAGATCATCGTGTTTTTAAGTTTTTGAAGAAGCCAGGCCTGTTTTCACTGTGTGTGAGTCAAACTGAACTATGAGCTCTCTGAGTTCATTCAATGAGTAATTACAGCAACAAAACAATTCATTGGCTATCTGAGAGAAGACTCATCAAGCTAATAGGAATGTAATTAGTTATTAGAAATAGACAGATTGGAAACTTTCTTGATATGTTTCATGTGATTTTTGTGAATGCTAATATTACTAATATTACTCTTTTGCGGTCATATAGGACCTCAGGTTTACCACAAGCCTGTTTATGAAAAAGTGAAAATATCCAGGATGAGATCCAAAGGGAAAAGGAAAAGGAAAAAGTATAAAAAAATTCTGATGAATCTGATGCAAAATGGTCGACATATCCTCATGATAGATTCATCATCATCATCACATTATTATATCATTTATCATTATATTATTACACAATTCCAGCTTGTAATAAAGCGAAAATTACTTTTATGGTGCACTTGCATTCCCTCAAAGTACATCATCTACTACCTCAGGTAGTGACTTCCTACATTTCCCAGAATGCTTCTCAACAACGTGCAGACAATGGTCCTGAAATGTTTGAGTTTAGAAGCTAAAAAAAGAATGAAAAAAGGAAAGAAAGTGAAAGACCCTAAATGATAAGATGATGACAGCAAGAGAGCCAGTTTTTTCAAAAACACTGAGTGAGAAGCTGATTGTTTGGGAGGTATAAGGAAGTAGCTGTAGCAGTGAGCTAACACACACACACACACACACACACACACACACACACACACACAATTGCTTCCATGCTCGCTGATATTCAGTCCCATTTTCCCAACGGTTGAAAAGTTTTTAATAAACTTTTAATGACCACTCCAAGAACACGCCCTGTCCTCTGAGTGCTGCTTCTCAAATGCTTTACTCTCGCTCTCTCTCAATGTTATACACACACACACACACACACACACACACACACACACACACACACACACACACACACACACACAGAGGGTCCTGTCAGGGCTAACTAAGCGGAGTGGCGGGCAGGGCAGCGTTTGGATTGGCTGGACAGGGGTTGCCGGGGGTTACGGTGGATTTGGTGGACCACCTGCTGAGACTCAGCCGCCAACTGACTGAAAACATTTACATCAGAAACCACCCAGGATAGTGACAGAGAGAGAGAGAGAAACTATGAGAGAGAGGAAGTTAAGAAGAGAAAGAAAGTTTGGACTAAATATTAGAAACACAGTCAGATTATCGCTGCTCTAAACTGCTCAGATAACAAACCTGATTTCCTCTTCCTGTTGCCTAGGAACCTAAGCAGCACTGATGCAGCCTTACTGGCCTTTAAACACATATAATTCATGTTCAGCAGTGATGAAAGAAGAGTAGAAACTTCATTTGGGCTCAATTGCCCATACAACCCCTCAGAAAATGCTAGAAATCTTTCTAATTTTTGTGGGACAGAGGAAGGTTCCTGTTGTTTCACAGACTTAAGTCCAGTTTTACAACCTGCCTGCTCAGTTGTGTTTTACAGCATGTGGGGATGAGAGGGCTGCACCTGCAGTGGCAGTGTGGTGGCAGTGGAGGACTTTTGTGTTTGCTCGTGGTGCAGCAGTTGTCTGCGACTGATGAGCTGAAACTACTTCCCAAAGCCGGGAGTGTTGTTCAAGGTGTCCGTGTGAGTCTACACACAGCCCGAGCTGTTTATGTGCACAGAGAGTGTTTGGCCCACAGTCAAGGCAACAACAAAGTTTCATTGACAACAACACAAAAGCTTTGGTGACCGTTGGACCTTGGCTGGGCCAGAATTAATGTTTTTGTTTTTTGGGGTGTCTGTGCAGCGCTGGTCCTGGACCAGCTTCTGTGTCATTTACTTCCGGAAAACATAACTGTACTCGCTGTGGATGGTTTGAACTGTCAGCTCGCAGCCAGAGGGATCCGGGCTCATTCTACAGCTTAAGCATTTATTTATTTTTATTCTATGTTACATTACTCTTGTACAGTTGTACTCTACTGCATTTCAGAGGTAGATACTTTTTATCACATTCCATCTATGTGACAGCCTCTGAACTGTTACTAGTGACTTTCCAGATTAGGTTGTACATATAAAGCATACGGTCAGCTTGTATGATAAAACTACCCAATGGACTGGATACTGGATAAGCAGCAGTCGCTGAGGTTTAGTTTACTGATCATCATACTGAAAGGATGGAAATGAACACCAGAGCAACTGAACTGAAAAAAATCCGATTATAACCAAGAGTGAATCCAAGTCAGATATTGTTCATAATCAGCTTGATTTCAATCCCAGAAATTGAAAAAGTTCTGGTACCACAACTGTTTTAGATGTAGGACTTTGCAGTGGCCCTTGCCCCTCCAAAAACATCCATTCCCCCACCTCACCCCCTCACGTATAAGGGCCCAGGCCCATATGGGGGTCCCCTCAACACCCCTACTCTCTCTCTTAGGCCTGTTTGTGTGTTTGTGTGTGTGTGTGTGTGTGTGTGTGTGTGTGTGTATGTATGTGTGTGTGTTTGGGGGTGGGGGGTGGAGGGGGTTATTCTGACCCGCAAACTGACCTCCTCAAACTTCAAACTGAATACTTCTGGCAGTTACCACGACGACAGAGCTCTCCAAGCCTTATCCTACTTACTGAGACGAGACGAGGAGCGAGGAGGAGGAGGAGGAGGAGGAGGAGAGCAGGAACGGGAAAGTAAAGAAGAGAGGGAGAGAGAACAGTGTGGACAGAGAGAGAGAGAGAGAAAGAGAAAGAGAGAGAGAGAGGAGGGAGGAGGGGGGCAGAGGGAGGGCAGCCAGGCAGAAAGCGAGAGTTGCTGCTGTTGCATCTCTGTGTTTTTCATGAGTAGACAGTTTACTGGGAGATTATTCACAGTCTGGTATTTAGCCTTATTAGGCCGCTGCTCCCAATACAGAATTCCCCTCCCATCATCCACGGCCACACTGAGGCTTTTTGTGCTTATTTGTTTGTTTGTAGATGATATATTTTACGGTTTTCCTCACCTTCATACAGTGTATATTAAACTTTTATTCAATGCACATTGTGTCCTATCTGCTGTTTGCTTAAAATAGAGTGGGGCAAAGTGGGAAACGTTATTTTGGGAGAATCCAGGGATCCAGAAGTAAAAGCCCTGTTCATTTTCTGCATGTTAAGAGACAGGCTGTTGGAGCACATTCAAAGCTTGGATGGACATAAAACTCTTCTGTTCTAGAAGATGAGCAACTGTGTACATAAAAACTTAAGGAGAGAAGTCATCTACGGCTATAACTACCCAAAGAGCATCTTAGTGGGAAAACTTCCAATCACAGGATTTAAGATTTTGCTCCATGCTTTGCTAACGGTGAGCCAAAACTACAGCTGAAACTAAAACTGAAACTACAGCCGAAACTACAGCCAAAACTACAGCTGAAACTAAAACTGAAAATACAGCCAAAACTACAGTCAAAACTAGTCAAAACTGCAGTCAAAACTACAGCCGAAATTAAAGCTGAAACTGAAGCTGAATCGAAAGCTGAAATTCAGTCAAAACTACAGCTGATATAAGTCCTCCAATTAGATGACACAATACCTTGTTGATAATTTCTCTCCAGAGCAACACATAGAACATAAACATCTTCTGATTGAAATCCCTGTGTTCAAAAACACCATATTAGGGTGAGGGAATGATCATAATTTGGGTTAAAATAACTTGGTTATTGTTAGGAAAAAAACAACTGCTTGGTTAAGGCTGGGGGGAGATCGTGCTTGTGATTTTGAAGACATCAGCTTTCACTGTGAGTATTGATGAGGAAGGTGAACAACCAACTCTGTCTCCGAGAAATTACACTCATTTATGACAAAATTGTTTTCCCAGTTATGTTGTGGTGGTTCAGAGACATAGTTCTTCTAAATATATGAAGCGCTAGATTTAATAATAGCTGCAGATTCTCCACGAAGTGGTTGGCAAGTCACACACCTGTCACACCAGAGACCTGCGGTCACATCCAGAGTCTCACCTGTGGTTAGATGGTTTTGGTTTGGTTTTCTGTATTTAATAAGACCACAATCATTCCCTGATCACAACCTGAGTGCATAAAAAAATAACCATAAAAAAGTTTAATAATACTGTGGTCACCACGAGTGACAGAAAACAAATATGATGTCTGATGCATTTTTGTGAGACTTGCCAAATATTGAAATTAACAACATTTCCTCATTACATTAATAAAAAACATGATTCAGTTGCACATATTTTTCCTTCAAAAAACATTTGCTGTTGTAAATTAGCTGTATATAAACTGAATTTATAGCAGACAAGGGCACAACATCACACTGCTTCCTCCTTTTCTCCTGCTAAAAAAGAGTCACGATTGTTGCGACCACTCAAGGTATTTGTCATTTCACCACAAACATGTTGTTATTAGTCATTTGCTTCTCTCATTTTTCCTTGAGACACCAGTGTCATCTTGGAAGAATCTGGAGAACTGTACGCCACGGTTTTTGTTTAGCATTGCAATGACAATCTTGTTTTGAGTTTGCTACAGCTGTGATGGACACTTCTAACTGTCTTCCTCGTCATAGCAACCACATCCCAGTCTAATGGGTACTGCAGTATTTAGTGCTATCCACCATACCAAACTGACAGACAAACAATTTCTCAGAATCAAAGTTGAAATATTTAGAGTTGATGGCCACAGTATAAACCTGCTGCAGTGTTGTTATCTGGAGTCTTTGAGAAACTTTGAAATGGGAATTTGCAGGAAAAGTTTACTTTCCAACATCAGTTTAAACTTTGTGTTCGATTTTTCCTTGAATGCACGTTTTGCCATTTATGCAAGTGATGTTTATCAGATCATTTACAGCCACAGTGTCATGATTTCTTGTTTTTGTATGAACCTTTTCAAGCTGCACTTCTTCTCAAGCTGTAAACTACTTAGTACATGACATTTTATTGTTAACAGCTTCCTTCAAGTGCCATAGAAACCTCCCTCCTTGCTGCTAAATATCCTGTAGGCCTGTTAGAAAACGCGGCCTGAGGGTCATTCCTGCTAACAGGGATTCACACACAGTAAGAGTCCTGTCACCAACACTGGGTGTGTGTGTGTGTTGGTCAGAAAGAAAGACAGACAGAGTTAAAGGAACAAGGTCTATCATCATCTCAAGTGTGTGTGTGTGTATGTGTGATTGTGAATGTTTGACAGCATTGACTTGAGGAGAGCAATTAAGAGATAGAAGGCGACTCAGAATCAATAGTCTCCATGTTTGTGTCCCGAGGCTAGCTGTCACTCACCAGCCCCGATGACTGGAGTGACTGATCAATCTCCACTTTAATCTGCACTCAACAGCCTCACCTGGCGCGTTCCCAAGGCCACACCCTCTACCTACGCGGAGAGAGCCGAAACTCTCGGTGCTGGCAGCAATGAAAGGTGCCAAACGTCCCGCCTGTCCCAGCACTGCCAATCCTGTTGACTCACCAGACACACAGGCATGTAATGCAGCATGTCCTGCCCTTTTCTGCACTGATTTACACAGGCCTGGACTGTCTTTCATCTCCTCTACAAATAATGTCCTGGTTATGTCCAGTCCTGTCTTGTTTTGTCTTATCCTGTCTTTTTCTGCCCTGTCCTCCCATGCCCTTAAATGTGGCTCTGTCTCTTTTCTTGCAATGTCCAGTTAAGTCAAGTTTTATCTTGCCCTGTCCTGTCCCTCTCATGTTTTGTCTTGTCCAATCCTGATCTGTCCTGTACTGTCTTTATCTGCCCGGCCATGTCTGGTCCTTACATGTTCTGTAAAGTCATGTCCTGACTCGAGTCCAGTCCACTTCCCTTTTGTCCAGTCATGATTGGTAATGCATTTATATTCATAACACTGTGCTGTATTTGTGCACTGACAATGTAGAAAACCAACTCAATTTCAATAGAATAAAAATTGTACTTTTAGGCTGTAAATAGTCTTTTACAAATTATTCACCTCCATTAATAAGAAACTGAGACCCAACGGGCTAAAAGACTCAATCAAATCAAAGAATCAAATTTCCTAATGTCCTTTTCCAAACGTAGCTTCTTGTCACCTCATTCAAATAATTAAAAACGTTGGCGAGTGGAGCTTTTAATACGCAGCGCTCCACATTCTTTAACAGCATGTTCTTATAAAAGACATTTTCAACACAATTTTCTGTGTTGAATCTGCTGAATGAAATCCTTCATGTCAGTAGGAATCATTGACCTCTATCATATTTTTGCTGCTATATTCAGTCCATTTTCTTATATTTTGATGTTTCTTTTTACGTCCTGATACATTTGTCTGTTTCGTCCTGTTCAGATACATTTTGTCACATTTCATCCTGTTTTGTTTTATTCTGTTCTTCCATCTAATATTCTCTTTTTTGGCATCATTTTTGCTTTATACTAAATTATTCTGATGTGTTTGGTTCTGTCATATTCTCCACTGTTGTATAATGATGTTTTGTTAAAAAACACTTTCAGTTCAACTGTTGTGCTGGTAGCCTGCCAAAGACACAAGTTTACTGTTTCTGTTTCAATATATTTTTCAAGGAAAACGCTGTTTTCACAGCCTGGGTCTTACTTGCTAGCTAATTTCTCATTTACTTGGTTCACAAACATGGGTCCTACCTGTTTAAATCACATTTTTACCCCTACTAGACTGCGTATCATGACGACTTAATCTGCTTTTCGGCTTTTGTATACAAATTATTGTATTGATTGTTGTGGCATCAAAAATGAGCAGGGTAATCTAATGTGCGTCCTGCGGGGTCACAGTGGGATAGAGATGATGTTCATATTAAAGCGGCGGCTGTGAACATAGACTGCAGGCTGTCCAGGCTAACAGGCCTAAACCCTCCCTCAGGGCTGCGTCGCATGCTTGAGCTCCGTCAGTTGGTAAATCGGTAAGTGATCCTGGCTGTCATTTAATCAATATGAACAGGCAGCAGCTGTCACACATCATCGTCTCCCCTGGGGGTCATTGTCAAGACGCAACATAAAAAACATATGTGGGCGAGTGTGTACATGTGTGCGCTTGTGGGTGTGTGTGTGTGTGTGTGTGTGTGTGTATGTCTCCTTTCGTGTTTTATTGGATCCACTTTTAATAAGCCATTATTCTTACAGCCAGCATACTGAAGGGCAGGCTCTGGTTTCTTAGCGTTATGGTCAAAGTGAACGGAAGTATTAGTTGTGTAAATGAATTCATTCAGATGTATTAAAAGAAGCACTTATTTCATTTAGTGCTAAAATGATTTGTTGATTAATTGTTAATGATTTAAGTCACCTTCCTAGCCAAACCTTTCCTCTGATATATCATTGTATACTGAATATATTTGGGGTTTCTTGGACTCTTTGGAAATTGTGATGTTTATTTTACACAGTTTTCTGTCATTTTACAAACTAAACAATAAAAAATAAAAGAGAGACATGAATCGATAGTAAAAATAAAAGAGCAGACCCATTTCCCCTGCTGTTAAAGGTAGGACTAAAGCTTTAGGATAAATTAGAGCTTGAGTCTTGACAGTTAAATTAAACAGAGTTGTGCACAATTGTTTAACCCTGAGAACAATATAGAATGAAATTAAATTAAATGACAAGGCAGTAAATTGTCTGTAGAGTGAATAAAGACATTGGATTTTTTTTTTAATGCCAAAGAAAATCTGATTGAAAGCATCTGTGAATTCTGCTTTTTCTTGCATCGTCGCTGTCAGATAACAGAGCCAATGACAGGACGGCTTTCAGGATGTTATAGCACTGCGGGGGCCGTTCCTCTCCTCTTTCCTCCCCTCCTCTCCTTTCCTTACTTTCCTCTCCTCTCCTAACGTGAGACAGTGAAATCTCATCCAGCCACTCTGCCTGCCCTTATAGCCAGCAGGGAGGGACATGTCATTTCACTTGTGTGTGTGTGTGTGTGTGTGTGTGTGTGTGTGTCCCTTACTGCGCAACACACAATGACGAGAGGAGAGGGAGGAGGCAGGTGGGAGGGGGTGACAGGGCTCTGATCTCTCAGATAGGGAGATAGCCACCTGATTCAAATGGCTCGCTTGTTCCCGGCAGTCACTTGATCGGCGTGTGAACTGACTCCTCTCTTATTTACAATCAAATGCTGCTACACTGACCTGCCCAACCCAACCCAGGCCAGACCTGTCTCCTTCTCCCCCTCTCTCCCCGTCTCTCTCTCCCTCTGGCCTATATATTATATTGCCATGTCCCTCTCTCCCTACCTCCCTCCCTCACACACACACACACGCACGCAGGTATGCTCAGAAATGCTGCGATGGAAACTTCCAGAGATGAAGCTTGTTATCATCACGCAATCTCTTGAAAAACAAGACTGATACAGTAATAAAGTCAATTTTTTTTCAACATTATAATATCCCTGTTTAAATTCTCTTTATTAACATTTGATATCACATAATAATTCAGTCTATAGCCACTTATTGTCAGGTAGGTCCTTCCTGGGGAATATCCTCTATCATAAGAGAAGAGATGCTCTATGACTCATGCTGTAGCAAAAGAGCCGTGTTCAGAGTAAACTGAGGAAAAGGTGAGTAGTTAGAATGACAAGAGAAATTAAACTATATTTTTTAAAGGGATCTGAGAGATACTATATGGACAGCTGCAGTGTAGAGCCTTATGAGCAGTGTGAGCAGTTATACTGAGGTACATCCCCATGGGTCTGATGGTTTCCCTGAAGAGAAGAAAGACGAGGTTTTTGTTAGTGATGTAGATGAAATTGAAGACAAAGTTCATGTTTATTTGTTCATTTTCAGATGATTTAAGGGCTGCTTCTAATGATTATGATAAACCGTAGATGTGTTTTATGAATGGAGTCCTATTTGTGGCAGGTTTTATTTGAAGGGATTTGAACCAAACGTTTGTTTGTAATTTAATGTAAGAAGTTATTTTGATGTCTGACATGTGTCACCACTGCAGCGGTGGCGTCCTATAAATCCATGTGAGACACTTTTTATGCGCAATACACAACTAATAACTAATAATAACAACTAAATTTACAGTCTGAGCGTTTCAGTGATTCTAAAACTTTTCATAAGGCTCAATGCGATAATTTACATTTATTTATATATATATAGATATATATATCTATATATATATATATTTTTTTACCTTAAACAGAAATTAGGTTTGCTCCTATTTGATGTTCTTGTACTGCAAGAACCCAAGGAACCTTTAAGACTCCTTCTAATTTAATCTAATCTAATCTAATCTAAACTAATCTAATCTCAAAGGTGTTTTAATGGTCGACTCTTAAAATGATAGTGAAGATTTTTCAGAGACGAACTCACTGTGCTGCTCTGATTAAACTGCAGACAGAATTTAAAACCTTAACAGCTGACTTCAAAGGAGGAAAGAAGTGGAGAAAACAATGTTAAACTGTCAAAAATTTTAAAATCATAGGTCCTTGTTTTAAAGATGTTTCTGGGGGGAAAATCACAAATGCCCATTTAAAATTCTTCCAAATGCGTCTTGGTCTGAGTCAGGGAGAAACAACTTGCATCTGCCTGCCTGTCTGTCTGTCTGTAACTGTCCTGTCTGATTATCTCTCCCAGTTGGCCCCGAGGGGACACCCACACTGAAAGAGGCCACTCTTCCATTCAACAACAGCTTCTGTCAGAGAGACCAGAGAGGGAGAGGGAGAGGGAGAGGGAGACCTCAGAGTCACCAGCTCCAGAATAGCCTGATAGTGACTGATGCAATCAATCGAAATCTACACTACAGTCCACCCGATCGACTGGGAAAGAGGTTTTTTTTTTTTTTTTTACGCATGATAAAAGAAAATTGCTCTTCATACAGTTGGATCTGAACAAATGCAGGAATGTTAAGATTGGACAGGTCCACACAGCTTTTTCATTTTTTTTCAATTTTTTTTTTTTTTAAACATAATATTTAAACCAAACACGGCTCAGCTACGAACATCCTGTAACCGCATCTCAGCAGTGGATGAGGAGCAGATTATATATTAACACACGATTACATCACTGAGCAGAAGTGTTTGACTCATATCAGCCACAGCACAGCCTGAACCAGTCAAAACAAACTGATGTATAGATATTCAGTGTCTCACTGAGCTGCATGCCAGATTACAGATGTGAGATAAGGTATAATCTGTAAAATGACAAGCTGTCAGTGTTAATTATTATGACATTATTATTATCTTAAAGATTAATTGTGCCAGTAAATTGATCGTGTTACAGCTTTTATGGGCTGTGATGTTAAATGGTTAATAACAAGCATGATGGGAACAGCCATTGCTGATATCAGTGTCAATTTCAACACAGCTGTACATATATAAGAAGACAGTTCACTCATATTAAGTTGAATTTATTTTGTTTTTGTGGACAAAGGTGAATTAGAAAAAAACCCAGCTGTATTTTTTCCATTTTTTTTGAAGAAGACATATCAAACACTTTTATGTTTGAAGAGGCCTATGATCCATCCTGTGAAAATGCTTTGAATGCTTGTTAGAAAGGGGGGATTCATTTAGCCAACAAGTCGGACACAATGTAAGTAAACCAGCAAAGGTTCACGGGTGAGATGAATAATTCACCACTGAAAGAGATACGGCATTTCCACTTGGAGAAATGTAATCTGGGCTGATGCTCTGTATGTCAACATGATTTGTTATAACAGCCCAGTATCTCTGTAGTGAAGGGTCTAAATTCATCAGCATGTGTCTGTTGCTGAGGCCTGTGACACAAAAACATTTGGCAAATGACATTTAGAGGATGCTTTCATCCAGCAAGCACGGAGGCATTTATCTGATGTGCTGATTCCTGGAGAGAGGAGGAAATAAGTGGAGAAAACACAAGTGGAGAGTGCTGTCTGAAAGATGAGCTTGGCCTACATACTGTATATATGTCTAGCCTCTATGTGTCTGTCTGTGTGTTCCTGTGTGTGAGTGCCTGTGTGTGTGTGTGCCTGTGTGTGTGCATGTGCGTGTGCTGTCATGTTAATGCCAGTGACAAAGCCTTTGAACAACTATCTCTGTGACACGTTGCAATGTAAACCTATCCTTAAAACACATTAACACCTTGTCTTGGAGATCTGCTTAAAACACACACACACACACACACACACACACACACACACACACACACACACACACACACACACACACACACACACACACACACACACACACTATCTGAGTCAACCAGTGACATGTGGAAAAGAATCTCCTCTAAAAAAAAAAAAAAACCTAATGCATCAAATCAAACTCTGGCCTGAGGGCCTGAATTGTTTATCTAACATATTAGCAGCATTAGCTCAAAGTCTGTATATGTTTTTTAAGTATATTCATACTGTAAATCGTATTATGAAGACGGCTAGAGTTACCTACAAACACATGATCAATACAGATTAAACTCTTTATAGTATTGTATAAGTATCTGAATTTTGGTAACAGTGTCTGAGTCCATAAAGAGACCAACTCTATGAGAACAGTTTGATGTATGCACTGGACTCTAAAACACTTAACCCCCACACTCTGTCTGGGCTCCTGGAGACCCCCGGCCATCTTTAACAGCTCAAACAACATACTTAACATTGTTTTATCCAGCTATTTGAAATTTCATTGCTTTTTCTAATTTTGTCAAAATTGCTCATGGACACGATTTTGAACTGAATGTGAATTTCCATACTTTTTCACCTTCAACAAAACTTCAGAAGCTCAGTTTGTTAGAAAGGAAAGGGTTAGCCTGCGATTATAAGTATAGCTATTTCTATACTTTATTGGGTTTTAATATGATCAGAGGAAAATAAAAAAATATATTCAAGTATATAGGTTGATGTTGCAATATAATATTGCAATTTACAAATCACTGGGGTGAGTTGGATAAAGCTAATGTCAACAAAACACCCACATTCTGCATAATCTCACACTATGTAGCCTGTTATGAGCATTGTAGTACATTTTAATGATAGATAGATAGATAGATAGATAGATAGATAGATGCAAACACACTTTCAGTTCCTCCAGCATCCATTCAGATGGGTCGCGCATGTCCCCGAGGGCTAGAAAGGCACGCGGGTTGTGCGCCCCCCCCCCCTTTTTTTTTTTCCACTGCTGCACATCATTTCTAAAGCTTTTATTCTGAAAAGCAACGCACACAGCACAGACGAGAAAACTGTGGCTATACTGCGTGAACTTACATCCCACTGTTATTAGTTATTACAGGCCTGTTGAATTATGCTGAAAGAATAAGCGCGGTTTTTAGTTTACACTTAAATGATTTATTTCCTTAGCACATTGAGTGATCTATATCTTTTATTTTAAATTAACCTATTCAATATTTATTTCGAATTATTTATTTTATCTTAAATCTATGGTATGAGTTATTTCCCCTCCAACAGGAGTCTCTGGTGGAATAAAATGCTGAGAGCCACACCTTTAAACCCACTTTCCTTTTTTCTCAGCACGCATTTCTGGATGTGTCATATTCTAAAATAGGACAACCCCCGCCGTCCCCCTCCCCGTTTAATGTGCGAGTGGAGTTGTTGGTCAACAGTTGGGTCGGGGGGCCAGGCAGAGGGAGGGAGGGCCGCGAACAATGGACTGTGCTGTTGTGTGCTGGAGTCGGTGGAGGGAGGGAGAGGGAGAGAGGGAGAGAGAGAGAGAGAGAGAGAGAGAGAGAGAGAGAGAGAGAGAGAGAGAGAGAGAGAGAGAGAGAGTCAGGCTGATGACAGAGTGAAAGAGGTTAGTGTCTATGCTGGGAAATGAGACCAGAGGAGGGGGGTTCCTGTGTCTGTTGGCTTGTTAATGATGATTCAGTCCCATCAGCTCAACAGCCTTCTCTATCAAGGAATCTCTGAATGCCTACAAACTGCCTCCAGTTCACAAATACATACTTTCAACTACACATTTCTGACACTGGAATTATTACTTTAAAACGCATTTTAGAGCAGCAGGATGTGCAGAAATTAAAATCAATGGAAAAAAAAGAAATCTAAATTCCTCTGATTTATATTTCATGTAAAATCGATCAGTTATTTAATCTTCCATCAGTTCATAAAAAGAAAACTCTCACTCCTCTTTCAGTATCACATGTAGAGATATTCTCCACTTCTCTCGACGTGTCAGGCGATGATAAAGCCTCATAGCTTTTGAGTGTTGGTTATGTGTTCACACTTTCGTTGGCAGACAGTGAGGAACAACGAAAAACGCTGATTCCAGACGCAAAGACACTGCTCCGTTTTCAAATCACCCGATTCAACAAGTGCCGAAAATTAAAGCTGTGGTCCAGAGACAGCAGCTGCCAAACCTCAGCCAACCGGATCGAAATCTGCAACCGGTGTGTGTGTGTGTGTGTGTTTGTGTGTGTGTGTGTGTTAGTGGGGGAAAACCCATTCACTGCAACGTTTTTGCAGCAATGATCGCCTGTTTCTGTGTCTCCACATGGCATCCCACCCGCTCTCCTCTCCTCTCCCCTCTCTTCCCCTCCCGGGTCTGCCAGGCTCCTTGAGCCGGCCATGGGTGGCCGTCAGCCGGGGAACCCGCTCATATTGTTCCAGACCAGCGACGTGCTGCATGGAGGCAGAGAAATAGTTGCTTCAAAGTCTAAAGAAACAACAGTGTCAGTGGTCTGGGCTTCCCAACAAATATAGAACGGTGTCAAACTTGCTTTAATTTGTAAGCAATTTCTCCTATTTTCAGGGTTTATTTTTTATCCTAAATTTGCACTGATTTTCCTGAAACAAGCTGATGGGTTTGATCTTCTTTCTGCTTACACTGGATCTGCAGATTATAGCCCCCCCCCCCAACAGGCCCGAGGAGGGGCATCAGTAAACACAGTCTCCAAATTTCCGGACAACAAAAGACCAGCAGACCATGCAGCAGCACTTTCACTTGCAGCCGCGTGACGGGCCGGTCCCATACAGTCACCTGTTGCTTCAAGCTGAGTGAGCCCAAAACATCCCACAGGAAACAAGAAAATCTAATAAATAATTAAGATGGTTGTTGAAAATGACCTTTATTTTATTTTCATTTAAAGACGGTTTATTTAAACCGGTGCCTTTTCACACTCAATCTCTTCACATTTCTGGCAACCCCATAAAGGCCCGTGTCCCTGTCCTCCCTGTGACCATATAGCTCATGAGTGAAGCTCCTGAATTGGAGCTGTATTGTCTTCTTCCCAACAGCAGCCAGCAGGCTCAGCAGCCAGCACAGCCAGCCAAGCGTTTGACGTTATTAAATAATAAAGAGATGCTGATCTGGTCGCATTGTTGTGCAGCAAAAAAGGCCAATTAGCGTGCCGTTATACTGTCATTATGGCTGTATTAACTCGAATTAGTTATAAGACAATGTGCATATTGACACTTGCATTTTTCATTTTTTTGACTATAGGGAAAATTAGTCTGTACGTCGAAATAACACCGTGCGACTGTAACAGTGACTGTAATAGCCCTAATAAACGTAATGGTTTTTAATCTCAATATTCAGAATAAACACTCAGATACTGGCCCACTCATAATAATAAAACAACAACAAATAAAACATGAAATAAACAACCTATAATTAGATATTTTGTACTAATGAAAAACGGTGATTTTGAGTCTTGGTTTATTAGCTATCATATTGAAATTGATTTTGCAAAATGAGGAAACTCAAACTAAGTGTTTTCTAAATGAGTAATAATATTACTCATTTAAAATTTGCAGCTTTTGAGTAATGAGCTCTACTGATTTATTCTCATGGCAGAGCTCAGATCAGTTCTAGCGCACAGCAGAAGGATTTCCCTGGCAGGCTACAGTACAAAAGGCCTTATATTGTTGTTTGTCGGCTCTTCTCAGAGAAAAATCCCCCTCTACCCCCCTTACTCTCTCCATCCCTCTGTCTCTCTTCCTTCTGCCTTTAACTTTCTCCTGGCCTGTGCTAATCTCCTCTACAAGCAGAATAGACATATGTTATCTGAGTTATCAGTAACCTCATATTAGAACCTATCTTAACTGAGGCCAAGACAAGTCATCTTTAAATTTATTTCAGGAAGCACGAGACTCACATGGACCAGTTATGACTTTATGAAACTACAATTTTGTCTAAAATCCACATTTTGAATATTTATTTTTCACTTTAATCAGCAGCTGACACAGAGTTAGTAATGAAACATGGATCCACAAGTTAAAGAAAAGCATGGAAATTGCTGGAGTGGCAATAGGGAGTGGAGTGGAGACTAAAAACTGTTTTGGTGGTGCTGAGTTGGATAAAGTTTCAAGCCTATAGGTCTAACCATCCGACATTTATATATCACTGTAACTCATTTCGCACACAGCACCAAATGGTCTGACGTGATGGAGGGGTTAAAAAAAACTTAGAGCCAGTATGTGGGTGATCTTCATGTACGTCAGTGAGCTACAGTTACATTAAAAATAAAAAGTAACAGAACTGCTGGTTGGTTTTGGTTTGTCCAGAGTTGTGATCTGCTGCATTCCTTTAATGATGGCGCTCTATAAAGCTGTCAGCATCAATGAGCACAAATGATAAACGGAGCCCGAGCTGCTGGTGACGTGGAGGGAGGAGGTGGAGGGTGGTGGTGGTGGTCGGAGGGGGGTGGGTTGGGGTGGGGGTGTCGCGGAGGCCTCGAGCCCCTGAGAATGCAAGCAAAGAGCAGCGCGAGGCTGATGGCATGCTGGTCTGTGTCAGTGTGTGGTCCTATTCAATGGAAGTGAGTGTGTGCGTGTGTGCGTGCGTGCGGGAGAGAGAGAGAGAGCGACAGAGAGAGAGAGAAAGAGAGAGAAACCTCCTCTCCACACACACACCGCCCGCTTCCCTCCTCTGCACCTGCGCTAGATCAGCAGGCTACTGGCTGCCATTCAGTCCCTCTACGCTCCACACACATTGAAACACACATACACACTAAAACAGACACACACACACACACACACACACACACACACACACACACACACACACACACACACACACACGCAGCCGAAACACACGACAGCTCTCTGCTCTGACAGTTTTGCTATTCAACCATTCTCGCAGTCTTTCTGTGTGATGGAGGCAGAGATGTCGGGGAGACTTTAAAAAAAAAAAAAAAAAACTTCTGGGCTGCAGAATAATAACGACACAAGAGGAAGAGAGGAAGATAAACACTAAGGGTGATTATTTGCAGAAGTTTGCACATTTTATTTATTCAGCACCTAATTCACTTTACTAACTTCTCCATCTTTAACTTGCAGACCACCCTCATGAGTCTACATCCATCAGGCACATTATAGTAACTCTAGGCTACTTTATAGGCCCAATCAGACACACGGACTACAGGCACATAACAACATGAAGAAAAAACGTCTCGTCGTATTTATACTTATAAAACACAGACCTGATTTAATCTTATGCTCACAAGTTAAAGATAAATAAATAAATAAATAATCAGTAACTGCCTCTGAGAAATTATTAAATTATTTAATTGTTGTCAAGTATCAGTCTTTCTATTTAAACACCCATCAATCAATAAGGGACATGATAGGCTACAATCGATTTTGGCAGTGGAGATTTGAAACAAGGATTGTATCTTTAGTGACAATAAATAAATAAAATCAATAATCAAATCAAAAATCAAAAATAAACGGGACTGGAAAAACTTCAATAAAAGTTTTTGAAACTATAACAGTTTTAAATTGTGATGTTGTGATAATGGAGGTAAATACTGGCCGAGCTCATTTTAACCAACAGGCCTGTAATAGACCAGCGTCGTATAAGATGATTACTGTATGGCTGTACAAAACAATATATATCCTTGTGAAGTTTAGTTTCCAGCGGAAACACATATAAGGACCAGCGCTTCATCTGTGGGTGACGTCATGCCCCCTCCTCCTCATTATCCGCAACGTGGTAAAAAAGGAAAGTGGCTCTCGTAGGATTACAGGGCCACTAAGCTCGTTTTGTTTGCTTGCTTGTGTGTGTGTGTGTGTGTGTGTGTGTGTGTGTGTGTGTGTGTGTGTTTGCGGGTGAGGGGGGTCATTTGACCTAATTTTAAAAATCATATAATCTCAACAACAAACACAGGATTTGGAAAGCGGCCAGTATAAGCTGTGGACCGACACACCTAACCTTGTCCTCACGCTGTGGACTAATAGTCTTTCAGTTTTCATTTAAATTATTGATTTTGTTTCATTTATTTATTTATTGACTTTTTCCCGAGGCCTGATGGACTCCATGGCCTTGTTTCTTGAATGGTTCATGACCTGCTGTTACCCGAACCCTACAATACATGATATTAAATTATATTTTACTCTGTTACAACATGCGGATACTAACTTCTTCTCACCTACAACTTCAATCATTTTTACACCTGTGTAATGAAACACTTCAATATTGTGATAAAGGCCACTTGAAAGCTACACAGGCCCGAGCTCTAGACACACACACACACACACACACACACACACACACACACACACACACACACACACACACATACACACACACACGCCAGGTTATCATAGATAACATCTGGGAGCTTTTCTCTCTCTTTTTCTTTTTTTTTTTTTTTTAACCGGGGGCAAAAAAAAGCAGAGGCGCGCGCTTACCACCTGTTGCAGTCCAAATATCCTCGAGCTGCGACAGCCAGACTCTGCACGCGAGCAACAGAAGGGGAGATGGATGGATGGATGGATGGATGGATGGATGGATGGATGGATGGATGGATGGATGGATGGATGGATGGATGGGAACGCCTTCCCCGGGCCTCCCAGCTTCTACCTATGTCACACAGAACACACCTGGTTGTTCGCGCTGCACATGGACATTTACAGGTTCAGGAGCTCCTGTGCTTCCAACAAACAGCATGTTTCAACCTTTGCTTTGATACAACAATCTGAAACACGCAGCTGTGGGCCCTTACAGCTCTTTTGTTTTAAACCAAGGAGATTTACAGAAAGTATCATCGTGGATTCAGCCCCCGTCCACACATTCTCACCATGTACGAGCTGTAACACTTTAGACACCTGGTTCCCTGTGTGAGCGGCTGCACTGTGCAGCGCCTTTATTTAATGTTTGAACAGGAGCGCCAGGCAGCTTAAAGCGCCTCTGAGATTAAATCACATTTTGGAAAGCACAGGGGCAAAATGCGGGCTAATATTTTTCTACCGAGATAGCGCGATATCAGTGTTTTCAGAGTGAACATTTACCGTGTCCTAGTTAGTGACTGGGCTACTTGGCCTCACTCACGTGTGAAGGGACTGATTTTTATTTCTAGGACAAGACAACACGTAAAATGTGGAGCATGAACGGATTTGACTTCGATTTTAACCTCATATCCAAATAAAAATAGAAATCTAATACGGTGAGAAAATGCATCAGTAGATAAAGGTGTGAAATACCCTGGTTTTGTTTTTAAAAGCAGCCTGGGCCTTCCTTCAGTACAGTATCCTGAACCATCTTTACAGGCGTTACAAATAAGCCGCAGCTTTTTATGATACTCCACACAAAATATAACTTGATCTTCAAATACATCATTTATTCTCCGCATCCACTCAGAAACCTTTCCGCCACATCAAAGCTGCAACGCGCAGAAAAAATAGTAATTTCGCGGGGCCTCCGGGGCCTGCAGCAGGGGCCCGGTGTTCATGGGAGGAAGAAGTAGAGTAAGAAGAAGGAGAAGAAGAGGAGACTTTAATGCGTCTATAACCGACCTTTTAAAAACAATTTGTTTATCACCGATGTCCTCGGCTATTACAACCGATTCAGATGCTCGGATCAATGATTAATGGGGCAACCAACCATCCCTTGACCTCGTGAGTGTCCGGCTGAGAGAGAGAGAGAGAGAGAGAGAAAGAGAGTGGACGGATAAATACCGAGGGGCCTCTTCAAATATTCATCCACCGGTTAATGTGAGCTCCGCTCCCCCGGGACCCAGCCTGCAAGACACAACGGCCCTAATCTATCTCTCTGTACGTACACACACACACACACACACACACACACACACACACACACACACACACACACACACACACACACACACACACACACACACACACGCTCCCCCCAGATTTAAAAACCGTTAGTTAAATTCAGAGCGAGCTGTTAGCTCATCATAAGGATTATTATTATAGGAGGAGGAGGTGTTGGGGGTGGGGGGGGGGGGGGGGGGAGGGGGAACGCAGCCTGGCTGGCAGAGAGATGCATGGGAACATTTTTTGGAACCGGCTCTGTGTTGTTTAAAGGAAGGAGAGTGAGCACCGAGACACCGGAGAGTTTGAACCGTGAGAACCGGGGGTTAACGGGAAACAGCAGGGCCTGTTTGATTAAACATTAAATTAAAATGGCCACACTCGACACTCTGTGTGGAGTTATTACATCGCGGGAGAAAAAGCATCCCGACTGGTCCCGCGCGCCTGGCTCCTTTCAAGAGGCCTCACCTTCAATTTAGACCTAATTGAACATTTAGGCTGATGAGCCGGCTCCTGTGATTTGGAGAAGAGCAGAGCAGAGGACGCGTCCAAAAAAAGAAAGAAAGAAAAATACCACAACTTTTTAAAACCAAACAGCAAGAGGAAATGTTACAGCATGAAAAGAGGCCTGAGCTCATCATATCAGACTGCTGTAGATACTCTGAAATATCCAGACATGCTGCTGTCACAGTCAAGTGTCATTAGAAATTGAAAATCCACCAATGACAGAAAATTCTCCCGTCAGTGTGAACAAATCTAAAATAAGCGAATGGGGTAATAAATGTGTTTATAGATATTAGCGCTGTGTGATTATTCCCTCTGCCAGTCAAAAGCAGGCCCATAATACTAATAACGACACTGCTAATAATAGATACTGCATTTTTAAAATTAATTAAAATGAATATAGATTTTTTTTTTTTATGTAAACCGGGTTTCAACAGTAATTCTGCTTTCTTACTGATAATAGAAGAGGAGAAATGACAGTCTATACCTGGGGATGTTGGGCATTTTGATGGAAAAATCTTCCCCCTTTTTAGGAAACAGGCAACAAACTTTGGCTTGATGGGGCCATCCGCAGGCACTAGAAAATAGAAACGTGGTTAACCACGACGCACAAGCTGAATGATTTGATCAGTAAAGTTTAAAGGGACAAATTCCCCTAAAAGTATATTTTTTAAAATCAGTTGAACTCTGATACTTTGCATTCATAAAAAAAAATGTTAAGAGTCAGTGTTGAATTTAAGAATGGACACAACTGCAGAAAGACAGATGACAACTCAACATGTGATGACTGCCTGCACACACAGAATGACTTGAGAGAAATAAAATCAAAACTCATACAATTTCAAGTATCCAAATTTCCAAAATTTATTCATTTCAAACTGCATATTGAAAAAAAATATACTCAGCTGAAACTGTAACTGTTATAAGGATGGTATTAGTTCCGGTATATATATACATGGAGTGGTTGGCTTCTGCGTACAGGCCACAATTTTTAAAATACAACTACGGGAATGAATTTTGAAATAAAAACTTAAAATATCACAGTAAATATACAGAAATTGTACAAATCAATTAGAAAATAAAGAGCACAAGCGTCATACCTCTAACAGATGAAAAGTGGGAGACGGAAATATAAATTAACAACCTAGATTTTAAGCTGTATGAGAGAAAAAGTGTCTTATCTTTTTTTAAGAAATTAAAATGTTTAGTAACATTGACCTTAAATGAAAAAAAAAAAAAAAACAGTATTACCTGCTTCGTTTTATGTCCCTTTTCTTTCCAATGTTTGCAGTAATAAAGGAGCATAACTGATCGCTCCCATATAATTCCAGTTCTGCCATTTTTCACCTTTAATATTTTTTGCAGAACTGGCGTTGCTTTATATAAAAACAAAAAAAGAAAAGAAAAATGCAACCTCTTGCAGTTTAACAAACAATTTCATCTGATTGTAATGTTTCTTTGATAAATACTGTACAAAAGGTGATTGCAATAATAAAACATTTGATTGCGACTCCCACTTTCTAGTCTTCCAAACTTCATCCACCAGTGAAGAGGGGGATCTCCTACCGTTTCCTCTAGAGCTTCCTTAGAATAAAATGAAAGAAAAAAAGAGTCGTGTGTCCTTTTCCTGGAGACTTCTATACAACTTTTCCCACCCCGAAATTTTTCTGTACAAAAATAGTCCAACGTTAAGTAGTCCACAGTTTCTCTTATAAAAGTTCTTTTTTCTCTCTCTCTGCTTGGTGTCTCTTACATGTGTGTTAACGGCAGCGTGCCGTTGATCGTCGTCCCGGGCACGGTGCTCTGGTAGTGCCCGGACATGTGTAGCCTGGTCTGGGCGGTCTGCTCGCTCACCTCCGCCCCGGGCAGGTACATGCTGATCATGTCCCTCAGGTCTCCGCTTTGGCAGCCCGGGGCGGCCCGGTGGGACGACGAGGTGACGACGGGCGGGCTGGAGCTGCTGGACTCGGACTTCACCACGGAGGAGGGCCCCATGGAGCCCAGGGCGGTCATCCCCGGCGTGGTTTGCTGGGAATAGGACATGGAGTATGTCGGGGAGCCGTTCATGTAACTCTGGGAGCTGGTCATAGTGTTGTACTGCAGGGCGCTCATGTCGTAGCGGTGCATGGACTGCATCTGGCTCGGGTTGTGCGCGTTCAGCCCAGGGTGCTGGTAGCTCAGCTGGTCCTGCATCATGCCGTAGCCCCCGTTGGTCCAGCCGTTCATGTGCGCCGCATAGCTGTCCATCCGCTGGTTCACCCCACCGCCCAGCCCGGCGCCCACCCCTACACCGACCCCAGTTCCCATCCCGTTTCCTCCCGGAGCCAGCAGCCCGCCGGGCAAGGTGTACTTGTCCTTCTTCATCAGGGTCTTGGTTTTCCGCCGGGGCCGGTATTTGTAATCCGGATGCTCCTTCATGTGCAGGGCCCGCAGCCTCTTGGCTTCGTCGATGAAAGGTCTCTTCTCGCTCTCCGACAGAAGTTTCCACTCCGCGCCCAGCCTCTTGCTTATCTCCGAGTTGTGCATTTTGGGATTCTCTTGGGCCATCTTCCTCCTCTGGCCTCGGGACCACACCATGAACGCGTTCATGGGTCTCTTTACCCGCTCCGGACTGTTTTTCTGGTTGGTGCCAGTGCCGGACGTGTTGGTGTTGCCCGTGCCCCCCGTGTTGGTCTGGGGAGCTGGGGGCTTCAGTTCAGTCTCCATCATGTTATACATCAGGAACAGCTTTTCAGTTGGAGCTCCCGAGCAGAGGAAAAAAAAAACACAGAGACAAACTCCACAAGCCAGAGGCAGGACAGTGAGGAGCGCAGGGCTGCTGCGAAAAGTTACCTGTCGATTTTTCTCTGCAACTTTTTCTCTGGACCAAAAAAAAAAAAACAACAAGCACCAAGCCGCGTCTCCACACACTCTCACTCTCTCTCTCTCTCCCTCTCAGTGAGTGTGTGTCAGAGTGTGTGTGTGAGTGTGAGACAGAGAGCCTTCTCCCAATAGGTCCCTGCTATGTTGTTTCCACAAAACTTCTCCCGTCGCTTCTCCGAAAAAGCATTAACAAACTGTACTTTTTCGCCTCTGTCCGTCTGAGCCTTGACAACTCCAGATAGTTTTTGAACAAGTTAATAGACAACCATTCATGTGACGGGGCTGTCAGCGAATAAATGGCTTCGACCTGGCCAATCAGAGCCGGCCTGCTCCCCTGACACACCAATGGGAGACCTTAATTAGCATAAAGGGGCGGGGTCTGCCCTGCCCCGAGACACACACGCATAAACGCACAACCTGCCCATATGAGCCAATGCAAAGTACATATTTACTATTTCCAGGCTTATGGAGACATTTCTCTGGGAACATATGCATGGTGGCACTTAATGAACATTTTCTAGCATCAAACAGAGGAGGAAGGGGGGGTTCAAAAGCTTGCCGGCTTTTACATTAGTTTATGTTGTCTTGCAAACTTTATGCTTAAACTAGGAAAAAAAGTTATCCAATAAATACAAAAAAATATACCAAAGAATTTCTCAGAAGTGAGTCAATTCATTCATGTTTGGCTCAGTCTTTTTTTTTAAATTATGGAGCCTGAATTCTAGCACAAAAAAATAAATATCCACATTAAAAAAATCAAATCAAATAAAAGTTAAATAAGTGTTTCAAAATAAGTTTAATAAATAACACTATACTCAAATGATGACATTAATGGTGTCAGTCTTATTCTGAAGGTGAAAACAGCCTCGTTCTGACTTGAAGTCACGGCCCACGACGCTTCTGTTGTTCAAAATCAAAAAGTCACTAATTCCTCCACTTACGGCCCCAATAACATAACAACACTTAAATAAACTTTGTTAGTTAACTGAAAGCATTGAATGGCGGTGGTGTGTGTGTAAATGCGTGTGTGTGTGTGTGTGTCTGTGCGAGTGAGTGGGGGGGGGGTGGGGGGGTGGGGGGCACGGCTGGTTTTTAGCGTTGAAAAGAGGAAAGGTAATCCAAGATGTTTCCCCTAGTCCTTTTGTTTAGTGAAGTTGAATGCCAACACACAGAAGGCAGACGGGCTCATCTCAGCACAAATAAGCGGTTTTTGTTTGGGATGTTGTCGCTACATCTGTCCGGACAAAGACCCAACTCCACTCCACTTCCACCGCCACAGTGCTGCTGTTGTTGTTAGGGCTTTGTAGTTAAGGGGAGGGTGGGGGGGGGGGGGGGGGGGTGGTGGTGGTGGTGGTGGTGGGGGGGGGGATACGGCCTACCGGGGACACGAGGGGAGGAGAAATAAAGGTGAGGAATATTTTAAGATAAAGTGTGTTTGCACAAAAGGCGCAGCTCATTCATATAAGCCTGAACAAGCGTGTCAGCCAATTAGTGTGAATGAAAAGCGGCCTCCACCTGCCTCACTTTATTATGGATCAAACCGACCAGACTGCGATTATGATGATATGACACCGGCATCACACACGTTAAAGCCAAATAATTCACTCATATGCTTTTAATGTCCAAAACGGCTAAAGTTTTTTTTCTTTTTCTTTTTGTGAGGTTGAGAGTGTTGTTGCCACTTGTTTTGCTTTTTTCCCCTGAAATCTCCATCTGAGGACCAGGCGTCCTGCTGCGTGACACCAGCGCCGCCTACTGGACAGAGGCGGAACTACAAGTGACTCCACAAGCAAGACAGGGGGTTTCTCTAAGTGTAGAGAGAAGGAACAGAGGGGGTGGCTGTTATTAGAAGTTCTGGTAAAGAAATGCTAAAAATATTATTTTAAATATATTTATTAACCATCAACAGGCAGCAGTTTAAAAAAAAAAAAAAACTGAGGTATTCAGTCACAACACAGCCACACATCTGCTTGTCTGGATCTGCAAACCTTGCCCAATAATTAAAGATAGATCAAGTACATACACCTGAAATAATTTAATTTAAATGCGTGTCTCTAGATTAAATCATAATTGAAAGTGAATAGATCAAGCCTTATTATTTTGTTTTAGTCATTTGATAATAAATGGAGGAGCGGAGCCCCCGTGCTCTCATTATGCCGGCCCCGGCAACCTTACATAAGATTCATCTTGTGCGTAATGGGCTGCGAGAGGCGACACATGCAGCTCGGTCCATTATAATGCAAGGTTGAAATGGGCCGCTCGGCTGTTATCTGCATCTGAGTGTGTTCCCCGCTACCTCTAATCTGCTTATGATAATAAAGGAACAGCGGGGCCCTGCAGCTCTCTGAAAGCAGGCCCCAGCCAGCCGGGAATGGCCCTGCATCCACAATCATCCTGAATTAAAACCGTTGTTTGACAAAAACCAGGAGAAACTAGCGGGGCGGCTCCCTCGGACCACTTGTAAGCCCCCCGCTACACCAGGTTTGGATGGATACAGCAAATATAGAGTGCAGCACGCTGTGATATCAAAATACTGTTTTGTGGTTACACAATTTTGGGTGATAGGATCTCTGCTTAAAAAAAAAAAAAAAAAAAAAAAAAAAAAAAAACAAGCGACAAGAAAGAGCAACAATAAAGCTGAGATATTTTTTTTCCAAGAAGAGCCACGCAGGAAAAATCTCCTCTCTGAACTCTTATAAAAAAAGTTAAACTATCTAAAATTAACATTTCCGATCGCGGTGACACCAACACACGCCAATTAATCCAAGTTAAATTTAAATTTACACATGACAAAATCTACAAAAGGATAAATCCCGTCCAAGCCACGCAAACATAACAATTGTATATGGCAATGAGAGAGACAGATTTCAGGTGAAATGTAAATAAACTTGTCTGTTCTTGCCACTAGGGGCCGTACCAGGGGCTGGAGACGCAGCCAAGAAAATACTTCAACACATTAATAACTCCTGCCTGGAAATAATTATGGAAAGCATATGTAAGGCTTTTTTTTTTTTTTTTTTTAGATAAACGAAGGAATAACATTGCTCTTTATTTTGAGGACATTAATGAGTTTTTAGGTAGATACTTAACTGATGATTTGTTACAATGTGACTACATTTTTTCCCCAAAAAATTTGGACAATATTTATTTGTTTTAGTGCAAAGGTAAACTAAAATAAATGAGATCATAAAATAAAGCTCAGGCTGTAAAAATGACAATATGTTGTTCGATATATTAGGCTATGATGAATTAAAATATAGAGTAAGATTAGTAAAATAAAAACTGAAAGTGTAATTAAAATCATAAAATCATGACATTCGCTGGAGTCTAATACAAATATTTGTTGTAATAAAAGCGCATCAGTGTAAGTAGAAATAATTCAGGGTGTTCTATTTGATTTGTGATTGAAATGTTATAAATGAACGCTTTTCTTAAAAATTAAAAATGTAGCCTACTGGAAGAGGACAATAATTAAACTGCGTTAATTGATAGCAAGAAAGGTAATGTCAGATGTGATGGTAATAAATATAACAAACGATGTTTGTGTATGTTGAGTCGAAAACCAAACCGGCCAGCAACAACTCAGGCAGTCAGTCAAGCTCGATGCCATGCGCTGTCATTCCACAACACTGCATGTTTTACACACACACACACACACACACACACACACACACACACACACACACACACACACGCACATACACACAGACACGCGCACATACACACACAAACGCGCACGCGCACACACACATTCACACACACACACACACACACACACACACACACACACTAGCATGGGCTACACGTTGACACACACACACACACACACACACACACACACACACACACACACACACACACACACACACACACACACACACTCACACACAAACACACAAACACACAGGGTTCTCTCCACCGCACTCCAACTTACTGCCAGTTTGGGAGTTGTCTTCCTCTCGTGTTGAAATAAAACAAGACGCCGTTTCGTTCAACCTCCTCCACATCCTCCTCCTCGCTTCCGTACCGGTGAAGCAGTCTCAGCCTGTCCGGGGGAAGAGCTCCGTGCCCCGGCCGTGAAACAGCCCCAACCGGCACCCTCCGCATGTCGTTCTCCCCCCCCCTCGGTAGTCCGCGCGGTTTCGATCCGGCAGCCGGCGCGCTTTGGCCGCCGTGCAGCTCCGCGGTTGTCCCGCTGTCTGTCTGGAGCTCCGCTGTCTTCTCTCCGCTCGCCCTGCAACAAGAAAAGCCGTTTATGGCGACACACAATGTGAAAAGGGGGCCGATTTAAAAAGGAGAAGAATGCAAGCAAGAACAACAAAAGTCAGTTATAGCAAAGTCTATGCCTCTCCTCTCCTATCTTCCACCCCCTAGCTTAGCCCACATAATGAGCAGGAAAAAGCTTTATATTTTGTTCACTGGGTATTCACAGATAATTTGAAGCCATTGTTTCTGCCACAGATGGTTCTTTTTAATACAATAACGGTGCTCTTTGTGAATAGCGAGCCCACAATAAAAATCTAAAGCGTCCTCCTGAATAACCATTTTGTTCTCTCTTGTATAGGCCGAACAAAAGCGCCAGTGAGGTAATGGCCTGCCTTATTGAAAGCCTCAGAATGGGGATTTGATAAAGATTTTTTTTTCGCTCCTTTTTCCTTTTGCACAAAGTACATGGCAATGTCAAAGAGAAACTGACACGGTATGAAAAGGAAGGCTCAAAAAGTGCTTCTGTTAAAAGTTGTATTGATTATTATTATTATTATTATTATTATTATTATTACACAAGTATTTACTTTTCATAACTTGTGCACAAGTCAGAGGTGAGAGGTTGTTTTTCTTTTCTTTTTTTTCTTTTTTGGGGTGGGGGGCTGCAACAGAGCAGGTCAGGTGCAGGCGTGTTATGGGTTTTTACAATGGAGCTTAAATTCAGAATACATTAGCCTCCAAAGGTCTGCTGTGGATTTGGCACAGTCTCATAATTTTGCATAGGGTGAGTCAAGTTGTGCTTGATAAAAGTAAGTATTCAGGGCATATCCTTGGTGTCTTGCAGAAACCTCCTGTTTCTAATTCTACCCTTTTCACCACAATCGCCCAGAAAATATTGCATGGCCCTAAAGCGTTGATAAGGCACTGTAAAATGTCATAAATGCATGGATGTTAATAGAGGAGGTGGGGGGTGGGGGGGTAGACTAATGTAACCTGCTAAGGTTGAGATGCACGCCTGCAGGTGTGTATGTATTGGCTCCTCCAGGATGGACCCTGCAGCCATGTAGCAGCCACCTTAGTCTGCCCACGGTTGATGTAATTTGTAATTAACTCATGGCTAATCAATAAAGCGTTTAACAGAAAGCACAATGGACACACAGGGGATGATCCCAAGCCAAACATATTGGATGTCAGTGATCGTTACAAGGTGAGGACATCCTGTCTATCACAGGGGTGTGTGTGTGTGGGTGATGGGTGGAGAGGGTGTGCATCAATAGAAGATAGGGGGCATTAGATGAGGGCGATGATGGGTGAGAAGGAGAGAGGAATGAATGCAGGGAAGGAGAAAAGGGCAAAGAGGAGAGAAAAGGGGATCAAAAGGGGGGGTAATGGAGGAGAGGAAAGATGAGGGGAAAGAGAGCAAAGAATCCCATTTCAACTCGTCTGGTAGTTCACAGAGCTGCACACACGCAGAATCAGTTTCCTCCTGTAACCATTATCCCTCAGCCTCATACCAAACACATGTATGTGCAGCACATCAACACACACATATTACACACACTGGATTAAGAACAAAGCCCCACATCTTACAACAGCCTACATCACACATGAAGCACAAAGGAAAAATCAGTCGCAGATATTTGGCAGGATTGTGAACATCAGTTCACATGAAAAAAGAAAATGTCCACATACACTGACAAAAAAAAAAACTACACGAAGTTCTTCAGATGCAAAAAATAAATAAAATAAAATAAAAAATCACGTTATATGTGTAAAAGTTGACACAACGTGGAAATAATGTGACAGAAAATGTAAAGTTTTGGTTTTAGCATCATCGTCTCCACAACACTGTCAGTGTGCAGAGGTGATGTGGGAGTTTGCTACAAGCACCACCTCTTGTAAAAATTCAAGAGCAGAAGTTCTTTCACATTTGTTTGAACTAAATCAGTTTCTCTCCATGTCCTTGCAAAGATGAAATTCAATATAAATACAGTATAAACTGATTTTTAAAACAAATAATCTACATTATTTTCATAAACACACGACTATTTTTCTGAATTTCCACCAGTTTGTGAAATGATTTAAACTTGCTGCAAATTACTGATCACAGCAGCAACAGCAACATGATGGAAAACCAAAAGAGTGCCACCTACAGAAACAACAGATAATTCACACCATACACAATCATTGAGCTTATAAGGGAACTACATTTACAAAGACACAGAGCTGTTGACAGGTGAAATCTGGACGTGCAGTGCAGAAACACAGCTATGACCATGTAGGAGCACTAGTGGGGGGGGGGAGAGAAAAAGCAGCAGAAGATAAGCGCTTGAGGAAGATTTAAAGAGTCAGAGACAAACACAGAAGCAGAGAGCGAGGGGGAGGATGACAGAGAGACAGGCAGAGAGAGAGGATCAGTGCTCTCAGTGTGAATAGGCTTAGCAGCAAAGAAATATGACTTTGGCTCGGTATCTGATCAATCTGTGCCATATAGTCTAAACCACAGTCATACCACTCATATTAGAGCGCTGGAGCACTTTTAATTATAAACCCATCCACAGAGGACAGAGAATGTGATGATAGCATGTTGAAAAAATGTGGGGAGGGAGGGAGAGGGAAGAAGGAGAGAGAGAGAGAGAGAGAGAGAGAGAGAGAGAGAGAGAGAGAGGGAGTCCAGTGGCACCATGAGAGCCTTTAGAAAGACCAGCATCATCATTGAATGCTAATGCATTTTACATTGAAGCTGCCCATTGACACACACACACACACACACACACACACACACACACACACACACACACACACACACACACACACACACACACACACACACACACACACACAGCAAACTTCCACACATTTATATTACACACACATGTTAGCATTTCCATATGCATGAGAGTGGACACATTTGCTGCGTCTGTTTTGTGTGTTTTCTCGCAGCTCGGCCTGATGGGAGATCCACAGTGGGCCTTTTTCACCCTTTGTGTATCTGCATAGCATTGTGTGTGCAAATGCAAGTGAGTGAGAATGTGTGTGTGTGTGTGTGTGTGTGTGTGTGTGAGAGGGTGTGTGTGAATCAGGCACACTGACACAGTAATCAGTGAAAAGGGGGGGCCCTGTTGAAGGAGACATGGCCAGTCAACTGTCAATCATGTCAAATGCACACACACACACACACACACACACACACACACACACACAAATATATTCATTTATTAACACTGCTTTACTTGCCTTTACCCAGAAATAGCAATATTGTCTAATGGCAGTTTTAAGGCTCATGCTGTGGCAGGATGACAACACAACACACCTTAATGTTCAACGCAGTTCAAGTCTGCTTCTCAGGCCACGTTTCCTCAGTCTCACCCATCCCTCCTGTCCTTATATGTTTCATTTTTAAGGTCTGGCAGTATTTGTTTTCCTGAAGGACATTCCAAGTTGATCTGCAGGTAAGATATTGGCAGATGTTCAGTATCTAGATTTGGCAAATGAAAATGTTTTGGAGCACCGTTTGTTTTGCTTCTCCTTATCTCTGGTTGCTGTAATGCCGTTGTAGCAGCACACTGGTGAATTATAATGTCTTTATCTGATGCAAAACAAATCTTCAAAGGCAGGCAACTTAAAAAAAAAAAAAAAGTTTTACTGTACAAAATGAAAAGTTACAAGATCTACTTGTCTATTGGTCACGGCAACATCAATAGAAATAAAGTAGCATGTCAACAATGGCAACAATTTATCTACCATAACATTAACAGCATTGATTTGATATTCCCTGAACACATTCCTGAATGTTCTGTGTTACAAACATTTCTGCACTTTGCTTGTATTAAACACCAGCAGTAACGCATGCTACTATCTGTTCATGAAAGAAGCAGTTTTAAACCTTGATGAAATATTGCATCGCCTAAGCCAAATACATTTAAAAACAAAGCCAGTATTTTTCTCATCAATAACAGAGCCCTTTGTAAAAACTCTCCAGAATGTTTTAAATGTGCAAAGATGGTTTGGTATTTTCATTGTAGACAGGACAAATGGTCACCTACACCTGCACAGGCAAGGTGAGAAACTGGAGGCTGACTTTCTGATCAAAACCTTGACGATCACACACAGCTGTTTATTTACATTATTGGGTGATTTTTTTCTTTTTCTTTTAGTGCAGCAGTACAGGAATGACTGTGCTGTAAATCTGGGTGAGGAGCCTGCATTCATGAACTACAATCAAATCCCTGTATAGAACAGTAGGCAGCAAGGCTAAGGTTTCCCCATCCTCAGACTCCGCAGTGAATCCAGCCTGTGACTGTCCCACTCCACCAGATGATGTAACGCACAGCTTTGATGTTGCTTTACAAGTTTCAGCGTGGACGAACTTTTCAATAAAGACTTGAAAGTGCTAGTGTGGACATAAAATTTCCATATGTAAACAGCATTTTCAAATCTATCTGCTGCAGTGTGGACATGGTCAGACACAGTAAAGTTGAGGATTAGAGCTTTAAAAAGATACTAAAATGCTGACCACCACCACCACCACCACCACCACCACCACCACCACCACCACCTCCACCACCAGAGGGAAGGTGGTTGGTCAGTCCTGCGGCTGTTTGTTCAGGAGGCAGGCAGGAAGAAAGACGCGCAGACCCAGCTGTCAGATATTTACACAACAACACTCTTCAATGGCATCTCATTAACAAAAGAATGCAACATCAACACTTTAAACAGAGCAGGTACCGAAAGTTTCCTGCCTCTTGTAAGCCACCATGCTTATGGTTCATGTTAACAGTAGACTGTGTTTAACCAGCCCGGAGTTCTATGATGGATTTTAGTGTTGAAGATAAATAAGTTCAGACAATATAGAAAAAGACTTGACTCTAAACGTATTATTTTTTCAGCCATGATGGCAGTGTGGCTCTGTAGAGATGACAGCGCATGGTCTGGTACTCGGTCCACAACTTTGTACAGATATTCATGGTCCCCGGAGGATGAATACTAAATGATTTGCATCCACATTAGCATTTCTGGTTGTTGCTTTTCTCTCAACAAACAGCAAAACAGCACAACAACCAACATCTGATAAGGAGAAGGACAGACAGCTGACCAAGTCATTATTTCAAGGCCGGGACAGTGTCAGAAAAAATCAACATGAATACAGATTCATTTTCAGCAGCTGTGCCGTATAATCGGCCATCTCATCATTTAAAATGTGTGACTAAAAAAAAGTTAGAGACAACAGGAAGTGATCTTCTTAACTTTGCAGCTACACAATCCCACCTCACAGCTGGTTACTCTACTGAATGACAGTCCACTCAGTGTCCTCCTGCTCTCTGTGTTCAAGTGATGCAGTCGAGTTCACGATATAGTTGTTTTCATTCACATATTTTTCTGTTGTTAGCCAACTGAACAAATATGAAAGCGTTATTTAATCGCAGCCCATAAACACTACATGTTAACCAGCAGTCATCCCAAAGCTGCCGCACTGTGGTGGTACAATCCTTATTTCATTATCATAACCTCGTCTGACACAAATCAACCTAAATACAAGTTAATGACAACAGCCCTGCTGTGCATCCAGCTGTACTGACATTTAAAATGAGGGATCACACTGAAATTAGAGGCGACTAAAGGTTGTCTTAACTTTACTGCTACACGGCCCCGGACCCTCACAGGGCTGACTTACTTTATCATTTTGCAAAAGCTCATTTTATCCCGAGCACACTGAAACACAATGCTGGCGTTTTCAGATTTACAAATTCTGAAGGCTGTTCTGGAAAAGCTCAGATTCAGGGGAGAAAAACAGTTTGAAAGGAGGTTTAAAACAGAGAGAAAAGATGCTTTGCAAGCTTAATGTGGACGTATTCTGAGATGGTGAACATGGTAAATATTATGCCTGCTAAAGGTCAGATGTTAGCATGCTGATGTTAGCATTTTAGCTGTGCCTATGTACAGCCTCACAGAGCTGCTAACATGACTCCTAATCTTGTTTCCAAACTGCTGTTTGTTCATCTTGATCATGTTTAGTTTGTCAAACAGCCATAAACAGATAAATATCCAATTATGACATAAGAATAATGTAATAAATGTAACTATCCTGCTACTTAATTTCATCAGGCTGAGCGTCATTATCATCACCCTCAACAAAACCATGATCTTCATCGACATAAAAGTGGATAATTGTGACAATATAGTACCAGGTCACTCCATATATAGCGGCATCAGATAGTGATACTGAAAACACATAAAGATCTCTCCGACTGTAGTTGATCATTTTTATTTTTTAGATGCGTCTGTTGCATTTTTCCAGGTGTGTGGGAGCTATGGACTTACTATAACCAGCTACATGCAACAGGCACATTTCATCCAAAAATCCAATGGTACCTTTCATCACAAACACAAACACCACTCTGAACTAACATGGAGAGATATCTGTGGAAATGAAACCAAAAACACTGATTTAAGAAGCAGTTTAGCATCAATGTGTAACGAATCACAGATTCAAACATTTAGGGAAAACGTTAGATTTAAGATTAAATGTGAAATGAGGGGTGGTGAGGGTGGATGAGTGAATGCAGTCACCTCTATGGAATCAGATGATGATGAAATGTCGGTTTAGTAGATGTGGTAGTTTTGTATAGTTTTTATAACATATAAAAACTCTATTTCAGGGTAACTTGTGCCATTTAAGGCTGACTTCATGACAACCAAAGCATTATCTTTAACTGGTGTTTACTAATACACACATCAGATTATTTGACCAACTACATGACTGACACACACATAATCATCATCTTTGGAATGATCACAAATATTTGATGAAAATACTGAAGCCTGATCATCAGATCATCTAAATATTCAGCTGACATAATATTAAAATGATGCTTTATATAATAACATATTCAGTTTTTTTGAATGACAGCTAATAATGATCAAAACTAATAACAACCGATTACTTAAAAGATTGATGAGCATCAGAAAATGTGACTGAGGGCTAATGTGCCAGAGCAGCTGGCGGCATTTTAAAGCAAAATGAAGCAAAAAATAAAAATCGAATCCAAACATCAGATCCTCAGATCAGGCGACTTTAAGCTGACTGATTGTTAATGATCAAGTCAGATTAGTGGACGGACTGAAAGGATGACTCTCGTCATTTGAGTGAGTGTTGGAAGCGCGCTGCAGAGCCTGCTACAGCGGCTGCGTCCGCCACGCTGAAAAGACAAGTGGATCTGGTGTAGAGCCGTCCGACACAGGAGATGAAGAACCAAATGTTTGGACGGACTGACATTTGCTTCACAATGAACGAAAAACAGCAACCTCAAAAGCTTGTGCAGGTAAGGATATATTTTAAAAAAAAGTGCATTTTGTCATTTATTTGCCCAGGTTTCAAGTTGTATGTCTGTGTCTCCACCCCAGTACAAAGGAGGCACATTACATTTCATCCGTGCTCAAAGCTTGATAAACTATATTTGAAAAAAATCAGCATCATTTCCAGAGACAATGTCCTGGTTACTCTAAATCAGTGGTTTTCAAACCGAGAGGCCGAGGAGCTGCTGGGTTGACGCAAACATGGCCACTAGGGCTGTGTATTGGCAAGAATCTGGCAATACAATACATATCACGAGGGGGGGGGGGGTGACGATATGATATATTGCGATATATTGGGATACTATAAGCAAGGCGATATATTGCGACTTTTTTCCCAAAACAGTCTCTTCTTTAGAAAAACTCTCATAGTATAAAGAACACACAATGTTATATGGATAAACAAATACTTATTTCTATGCATTCAGACTCAGAACAGTTGGAAACTTGTTTGTGTGAAACTGCATTATTGCGTTTTTACCATTTTAATCAGATCTGTTTGTTTTTGAGAGAAGACCTCTGCGGATCAGTTTTTAAAAATCGCATACTTTTTCCCAACTCTGCATCTAGTCTGCAAAATGTCCGCAAACACACACGAACTCGGGCGTCAAGGCCAAGCAGTGACGTGAAACTAGTTGCAAGTAAAAAGCCAAAACTTTATCAATACACCTGTTCAGTCTGCATAAACGTTAACTTGTGGATCGATGAAGTGCTTCAAAATATCGATATAGGATCACATCATGAAATATCATGATATTTTAGTGTATCAATATTTTCTTACACCCCTAATGGCCACAGCGAAAATGTCGAGTGAAGCTCGAGTCCACTTGACCTTTTATACAACAGCCACTTTGACCCATCCAACACAGGTGTAAGTAATATCACTATTAATTGCTGCATTGTATTGAGGCGAAACTGAGCCATCATTAATGTTTTTAGCTGCTCCTGCTATGACGGGTGAAATTTCCTGCTGTGAAAAAAGGTGTTTGAATCTAATTCATTCGGAAAAGCAAAATTTTTTAAAAAGCAGAATGTGTTCTGGAAATAAATCATGAATATTTTTTCAGCTTCTAAAAGGAGGCATGACTGAAATCAGTGGGCGAAATACTTTTTACTGAAAAGCCAGACTGTCAAGACTAAGTGGGGCAGTGATGTGTTGCTGCTGAAATTTCAAAAGGTAATTTGGTTAAAGAAAAGGTTGAATTCCTGCACACCAGCACAGTTTATTAGAATTGCAAAAAATTTCAGTCATGGACCTTTGCTAGGCATCAGACTCACAATAAGTGATGACAACATCTGTATACTAGAACAGGAGACAAATCTCAAACAGCTAAGACAATTACTACACAAAAAACTGGTACAAACATCTTTGTCAGAAGCACCTGTACATTAGACAAGTTTGAGCCCCAAAACTGAAAGTCCATTGAATTCCATTGTACTGGGGCGGTACCAGAAGTCTCAGAGACAGATATCTCAAAGCCTGAACAGATAAAACAAAACTGTGCACATGGCTACATACCACAAGTATGTGAGAAAATGTGCTCTTTCATAATGTTAAATATACCGAAGGCTAAAAATTCAAACACTCTGTCTACACACTCTTTTGATTCTGAAGCATCTGCCCTGTACGAAAACCCGCTCTCAGTAATATACACAGGCCTCAAAACACACACACACACACACACACACACACAAGATGCACATACACAAAACTGCAGCTATATTACACATGTATACATATAAGATGCTCCACACTCCCTCCATCATACTCTCATCTCTCTCCCGGCCACCGCTGGTTTTGTTTACAGGCCAATTTGAATGAGAATGAATCTCTCTCGGATGTTTCTAGAAAGCTAGTCTAATCCGCGCAGGCTGCTGCGAGGCCCCGGCCCTTTGTTTGGGATTACTGCAGCTTAGCGCTTGCTAACAATGAGGAGATGAGCAGCTCACCTCGTCGCCGCTAATGAAGTGTGGAGAGTCATTTAGCTGCTAGCTAGCTGCTACCGAGCCGGGATGATACCTTCACACACGCCTGCACACACACACACACACACACACACACACACACACACACACACACACACACACACACACACACACACACACACACACGTGAGGGCACTGACTGGTGACGTTTATTTCTTGACTATTTATCCCTCGCTGTTACACATTTGAACTCAAGTGTTGCCCTTGCATTTCCTCTTAAGTAGCTTCAAAGTTAGAAAAAGTTTTTTATTGCATTCAGAGTCTGTATCATATATTTGTTTAAAAGCTTAACAGAAACTATCATGGGTGTATGAAATAAAATTTCAAACCTCAGATGGCAATTTTTATGGCTGCACCAGTTCCTTCAGATATGTTTTCCATCATTTTGCTCTGTTATTCAGTCTGACGTGCTGAATATCTCTAGAAAATTGAGCTCTTCACTACACTTAACTACACTACGCTAACAAAAGTTCTGAGCTTGTATTCATGATGATAGACGTACCAAAGTGTCTGTGAGACTGAAGGTTAACACCTAATTTGTAATGGAAATCTGATCGCGATCTTAACCCTAAACCAAAGTCTCATTTGTATTTGGCTCTTCAGTGGTAAACCTGCGAGACTGGAAGCTCATTCAGTGCCTGAACTTTAAACCTTTGGCCCTTTAAGGTACATTTTGTTTTTAGCTGACATGTTGTATAAAGGGTATTTTGTGTATTTTAATGTTTTATTATTATCATGTTTTTATTACTATTTTTTGTTGAATGCTGTCCTGTGTGTTCTGCACAATGACCTCACCAAGGTAAGTTCCTGTGTTACCTTAACCTCAAGAGAAATATGTCTGAGCCTTGTGTTCTCTAAAAGTACAAGCATTAGCTTTCTCTTCAAGATGGCGCTGCTGCTACTATAAGCACTGATTCAAGAAAAGGCTTCCTTGTTCTTTTAAATGAGCTTGCCATGTTGCTGTGCAAAGCCTCATCTGGCAAAAAAGTGTAACGTGACTCAACTTTTGCCACAACACCATGCAGCGTCACTGCACAGGCCGATCGATGCAGGCATACAGTGTAGCGTCACATCAAACCGTGGTTGTGATAACTTTGCAGAACCGCAAAATCTCATCATCATAGTCATGTCTCACAGCGTTATAAACCACTGTGCAGTCTTCTTGGTGTCCGATAGGCCTTGAAAATCATAGATGCAAAGCTCAAACTGCACTTCCTGGATCATGTTTCATCCTCTGCTGTACCCTTTCGGAATGGGAATCTGAGTAAAGTGCAACACTTGATGAAAAAGCCTGAAAAATACTTTTAAATACAAGTGTCTGAGGCTGTCAGACCCAACACACATCCATGTTCATGTTTACGAGTTTGTATGTGTGTGGGGGAGAATATAAGCCATGGTCACCAGGGTAAAGAGGCACAGAGGCAACAGGAGAAGCAGGAAGATTTAAGCTTGGCTGAAACACACACAGATAGCAGTGGTCCACATTGAGAGTATGTTGGCTTGTCTTCTGACAAAGTGACTGAGCCTGGCGACTGATTAGGACTGAGGAGAGGAGAGGAGAAGAGAGGAGAGGAGAGGAGAGAAGAGAAGAGAAGAGAAGAGGAGAGAAGAGGAGAGGAGAGAAGAGAAGAGAAGAGAAGAGAAGAGAAGAGAAGAGAAGAGAAGAGAAGAGAAGAGAAGAGAAGAGAAGAGAAGAGAAGAGAAGAGAAGAGAAGAGAAGAGAAGAGAAGAGAAGAGAGTTTGATATTTATCCAGGTCTGCAGATCATCATGGCAGGATCAGACCTCTGTGATGGACTTGGATGGTTAGCAAGGGAATGGCCCTGCTTTGGTAACATACCAGGACATTCCCCTGGCTTTTGCATCCACACACACACACACACACACACACACACACACACACACACACACACACACACACACACACACACACAGGTACATACTACATACAAGGGCTGACAAAGGAGAACAAAGAAGATTCACTTTCATTACATTTCCTCTCCTCTTATGTCATTTTACTTTCACCACCACAGTAACCTTTCTGCTCTAATCTTCACATCCTACTCCTGAGTGGAAGTAGTAATCTGCACAAGGGCTGCAACTAATGTTCTTTTTCATAAATGGTTAATCTTCTGATTATTTTATCAATGAATCCTGTAATGGTTTGGTGTGTAAAACATACAACCGTGAAAAACGCCAGTCACAATTTCCTTGAGCACAAAAGGATGTCAAATGTCTTGTTCTTGTCTGACTCACAGTCCAAGAACCAAATATTTTCAATTCACTATAATGTTCAGACAATAAAAAGCAGCAGATTCTTACACTTCAAAAGCTGCAACCATCAAATATTTGGCATTTTTCCTTAAAAAAAAAAAAGGCTTAAAACATTAATCAATCAACAAAATAGTTGCCAATTAATTTTCTGTCAATCAACTAATTCATGAATTGACTTATGATTGCAGTTTTAATTTGCACACAAGAAAAACAGCAGAAATCTGTAGGAACAAAATAAAAAAACAGCAGAAACACCAAAACAAAAGGCAAAATGAAAACATAATCTGGAGACACAGTTCACCTTTACCACCAGTCTTCTGTCTGTGTTAGCCGTCTATTTACTGTCACAGTGTGGTGTCATATTTACTGCAAGACTCCAGCTTGAGAAACTACCACTCCTTACATACACGTAAATATTTGAGGTTTGCTCTGTTCCACCTTTTTTCTTGTCTATTTAGCAGCTGGTTACGAAACAAGTTAAACAGGGAGAGAAATTCCTCCAAGATTTCACCAGGAGACTTTGCTGACTGCACAGACATAGATATTATGCAGATATACAGATATTCCAGGGAAAAAATTGAAAATATATGTATTTTTCTATCTCTCAATATTCATCTTTTTACTTCTGTTTTATCATATAATGAAGGTCAAAGGGTATATTTCCAGTCTGATACAGGAAAATACAGAAAATAACATCTAAAATTCACCTTCATTCAGAGCGTCTGAGGCTCATATTTCCTTGATCCCACTGGAAAAAATAATGGATCCAACCGAACCAATTCTCCGTCTGAAGAATGAAAGGTACAATGTTTTGGTAAACCAACAGGTATATAACTCTATGACTGATACTGAGAACAAGCTGGTAAAAAAAAAAAAAAAAAGACACATTTTTCCTTTATGGCTCAATATACTTCTGTAAAACCCAAAATTCCAACACAGTTTCTGTGTCAAGTGGAAATAGTTGCTTTTTTTGCAACACCTAACTACATGCACTCACTCACTCACTCACTCACTCTCTCTCTCTCTCTCACTCACACACACACACACACACACACACACACACACACACACACAGAGTTATTTCATCCCACAGTGTCTCCGGCAGGGCCATAGAAAGTAGAACAGTCAGAATCAGAGAGTCAACAAGCCGTAAAGTGAAGGAGTCATAAACGTTCAGTGTTTATCTTCAGCTGACAAACCTAGCACCTCACTGATAATGTGTGTGTGTGTGTGTGTGTGTTTCAGGGCAGCCTCAAACACTGTGGTCAGAGCAAGTCGTGACTTAACACTCCCTGCACACACACACACACACACTCCTGTTTCCATCCTATTTAAACAGTCCCTGTTGAATTTCACAACCAGCTCATAAAGGACACAGAAACACGTCGAGATCCACGAGAAAATAAATCAAGGCTGTTTGCCTAACTGTGTGTGTGTGTGTTTGTGTGTGTGTGTGCGTGAAAGGTAAAGAAAGTGTTGATATGTCTGAGGCCTCAGAGTATTCATTCCAAGCATAATGTCATGGCTGCATTACATATATACGTAAGAGGTACCATTGGTGTAGCACTGTCAGTGAGAAGAGAGAGGCAGAGACTGAATAACCACTGCTTTATATGTGCATTTGGAATTTGTGCATTAAAACCAAGTAAATGCCAGAAATTCTTCAAATAAATGTCTAAACATCGCAAAAAAGTTTTAATTGGTTGCTTGAGATAGAAAAGTTGGGATATAGACAGTGATAAGTAACGACATTGAAGGCTTTGCTTTCACTTCTGCTACTGCAGATCACTGCAGATGTTAGTCCCACCCTCCGTTACAGGCTACCTGCCGGAAAGCACACGTAAAAGATAGAAGAGGAGGCTGACGAACCCGAAATTTGAAGTCATTATCTTTAGTGTGAAACAGCAGTAAGATTCTGTTCAGTTACAAGTGCTCATTTAAAAGGCCTTTCCCACAGGGGACACTTTGACATGTCACAGGAGAGAAATCACAGGTGGAAATAATAAAATGAATGACGGCTGAATTCCATTTAGCTGCTGGTATTGTGAATGCTGGCCCACTGTCACACTGTCATGGCTTAATGTGAGACTTAAATAGAGCAGAGCCATTGTTAATGTCATAAGTAACACCTGTGTTTTTCCTGCTATGATAAATCAAAAATGTCTGCTGTGAAAAAAACATTGAATTTTTGCACTATTTGATCCGTTTGATTTCACGGACCTTTTGTAAATTTGTTTAAAACGTCCACAATCTTTGATTAGGAACTGGAGGTTTAGAAAAACCTAGTCTACTGACTATAATACTTTCCACATTATAACTTTAAAAACATATTTGCAGGGGTGTCACGTAGCTCAGTGGGTTACGCAGGCGCCCCATATATAGAGGCCACAGTCCTCGCTGCAGCTGGCCCCCGGTTCGACTCCCTCATCGGACGACCCTTTCCTGCGTGTCATTCCTCCTCTCTCTGCCGCCCCATTTCCTGTCTCTCTACTGTCCTGTCCATTAAAGGCACAAAAAGCCCAAAAAATTCTTTAAAAAAAAAAAAACATATTTGCAATCAAAATAGAATCCAGTATATTAAAACAACCATTCGTGTAATAGGACTCACACTCAAGGTCGAGAGACAGTCCAAAACGGATGAAGGCGCACACACGCACACACACACACACACACACACACACACACACACACACACACACACACACACACACACACAGACACACACACACACACACACACACACACACACACACACACACACACACACGCATGTTGTTATCACTACACTGTGTGTCTGGAAACTCATTGAGTACTGTCGGTGCATTTAGGCCACATCATCCTAAATTTCTGGCTGTGTGAAGCTAATTTATGACACGCAAATTCTTACAGGTACGCAAAGGAGGAAGTATAATGTGGGCTCCACCATCACGAGCAGTTACTTTACACTGTTAGGTTAATACATCAATATTTAATCACTCTGACAGGGGCCGAGCTCTTACACTTTGATACTTACATGTATCTTGCAGTTAATACTTCAGTAATCTTGAGTATAAAGGGCTTTTACTTAAAAAGGAGTATTTTTCTTTTCTTTTTTACATATGCAAATGCAATTTCTTCAACCACTGATACTAGCACACTCTTTAGTATATGAAACAGGTAGCAACATGTCTGTGTAAATGAGTGTGTATGCAGTATGTGATTCACCAGTGGATACACACGGTGTTATGACTCCACAATATGTTCATACTTCTGTGTTTGCTTGTATTATTCTATGCGTGCATTCCACTGATTATCAACATGTATGAGTGTGAAAGTGTGTGTGTGTGTGTTTTCCCTCCACCAAAAGGCTCCAAGCTGTCATGTTTTAGCCTCCTACGGTTAACATCTGCTGCATTTAGTGCTGCCATGTCGCTCTGTGATACACACACTGTCTAATAGAATACACACATTTACACACACACACACACACACAAGCTCATTATTCTGTCAGCCAGTGTACCAATCAGTTGCTAGATTTTTTTTTTTTTTTACCGCTGAAACCTGTCACGATCATACAGTATTTAAATATGAAACAGTAAAGGACGGTAGACATTACAGATCATTCCTTACATTCACTGTGAAATGCACCATGTTTACATTTTCTAATTATACTATAAAACCCATATAGAATTACGGATATTGTCCATATTTTTAATTTTCTAATTTATCTTTATTTGGTATTATATGTGTGTGGACATTGAACATCTCATTTGCCTGAATCTGTTTATTCGGACTCTAATCATGTCCAGTTAATGAGGTTCCACAAACAGTGAAATAGCTTTTGGACGATTTTGGCGTTGCTTTTCGGCCAACTGAAGGGTTTCAGTCTTCAACACAGCTGTACTCTTTTTGGGCTGGAAACTTCAATAATTTCGAAGTAGTTAAAAATCATTCTGTTCTTTCTTTCTCTCTCCTTCTCCGTCTCAAACACGCAGACAAAAAAATCCAATCTTCATAACAGCTTTACACCTATTAGCTCTGATGTGGAAAACTAGATGACTCCACTGATGTTCACATCATCAGCCCCAATACCAAATATTTCTGGGCTCCCGAACCCAAACAATGCCAACATCTACTGCCAGACCAATCCTTTAATGGAAAATTCTCCCTCTCTCTCTCTCTCCTTCTCTCTGTGTCTGTGTCCTTCGCTCGCCCATCCAGGCACTAATGTAAATGAAAAGCAGCGGGGACAGGGTGTGTTGTTAATGTGTGGACAGGGACAAAAAAAAAAAAAAAAAAAAAGCCATGGTTCTGTGGTATTGTATTGACCCTGTGACACACATCCCAACCTCAACACACACACTCACTCCCACCTCCTCCTCCTCCTTCCTTCTCTTCTATTGACAGCTCCTCAAAATCAATAAAAATGATCTTGGAGTCCATCCACCATTTGGCTGCATCATCTTGGAAGTGCCTTCTTTTGAATATAGCAGCCATACTGTACAATGGGCCAGCCGAGCGTGTGTAATTTGCCATTGATTTCCCCCCCTCCTCCCTCTCTCTTCCTGACTCCTTAGCCCCTAGTCACTGCACACAACACAAAAAAACTAACTTCATCATACACCCTGTTAATGCACATGCACAATAACCCTCTTTTCTCCTGCCCTCTGGTAATTTCACTCTTTCTTTATCTTTTTCGCTGTCTCTCTCTTTCCTCCTTTATCTCCTTCGGTCCTCCCCTTGCCTCGTGCTCCGGCCCTATTCCTGAAATCTCTTCACAGGTCACTGTTCTCTATCTGCAGTAATGGACGACCGGTGCAAATGTTGTGTGTGTCCAACCTGTCCCACCCCCCACATTCGCTCTCCCTCTTTTTATTTTTCTGAAATAAAAACATATTGATGTCGTCAACCTTGTTGTTTTTCTCAACACAATTACACTTTTATAAGTAATATCTTATTTATCTTATCTCTTATTTTCACTGTTTACCATCGACTATTAACAAGCTTCAATTCTATCAAGTACATTTTGTTAAATCTCAGATTTCTTAAACTTAATTAATCGAAAGAATTTTATCTGATGTTCACGTTCTTCTCGTCCTGTGACAGTTTACCATTATGTCAATGTGAAAATTTGAAGCGGACTTTATATGAGTAATGATGTGCCTTTATTTTGTAATATTTTGACACTCACTGATGTATTTGTCACAATGTTAGACAACTAACCAAATGCCAGAACAAAACCATTTTTAACATTTAACTCTTAGCAATTTACTTAGAGATCTTTTTAAATTGAACCATACATCTCACTGCATATGATACAATCTGGAATTAAAACAATATATAATTACAATGTTGCTCCTAGATTTTATTGTGTTTAACCAAATAAAACAACTATTTTTTAATAACAAAAACCAAAAGTTTGATTTTCATGTCATAGTTAAACCAAACAACCACTGCCGTATATTTAGTTCATGAGTAACAGTTTTTATTGAATCCAGCTAAAATTAATTATAGAAGTTTCTTCATAGACCCAAGTGACTCATTGTACGTCATAGCCTGGACAGAAATGAGAAGTCATTATCATCAAGATGGTTATACACTATAACCCAAGTTTTATAGCTCACACAGGTGCTCTGAGTTACTGTGATCTTTTCTCAGGTAGAAATCAGGTACAGAACTCACTGAGCTCACCAAACTTCATGTAATCAAAAGTACGGAAGCTGTAAAAGTGGTGGGATACTTAACATGAACAATCAAACTGACCATCAGATAACATGAGACATCAAACCAACACGGTCCAATCAACAGTAAACCAATATGGCTTTTAGGATTGCAACTAACAATCGTTTAGCATTACCAGTCAATCTGCCAATTATTTTCTCAATTAATCATTTATAAAGTAGTGAAAAGAGGCCATCACAATATCCTCCAATATCCATATCATCAAATGTCTTGTTTTGTTCAACCAACAGTGAAAAAAACCCCAGAAACAATTGAATTTACTAGAATGTAAGATGAAGAAAAGCAGCCAAACCTCACTTTTGAGAACCTGGAACTGTCAGATTTTTGCATGAAATTATTAATCTTCAATTGACTAATCGATCAATCAATTAATTGTTGCAGTAGAGCTTAAACTAAAAAATGGCTGGAACCATAAATTTGTGAAAGCAGACGTCGGATCTCAAGTAATAGGCTGAAGTTTTTTGGGATGGCCGATGTTGTTTCCAGTCATGGCGGTGGCATTTCTGTCCCGGTGATGATGCCTCTGCTTACAGTGATGACCTTTCTAAACAGGGTGATGATGTTTCTCACCGGAGTGATGAAATTTCTACTCGCAGCGATGACATTCCTGTACTCTGTGATGACGAGTCTACGGTTAACAGCTCCACACGTGATTAAAACACTTTCAGTCTGCAGTTTTAAACATGCCCAGTTATGGCCTCTCTCTTTTGGGGTGATGACATTTTTAACTTTTAGTGAGGGACGTTTCAAATATCAGTGACAGTGTTTGGGAAGATCTGGATCTCATTCTAATACCTGTTGTGTGTTGGGACAATGATCTACACCCACACATGGACCTGAATCTGAAGCAACGTTCATGTACACACGTATGCTCACACATACATCACTTGTGTGATGTATGCTCGCTCACACTCACACACACACACACACACACAACACACACACACACACACAGACAGCTGTCAGTCAGTCTTTGAGAGCAGCGTGTTGTTTGTTAAGTCTGATACTCTGCCTCAGCTGCTCTAAGCCTATTACTGTATTCTTTCTCTGCTGTTCACAACACACACAAACACACACACTCTCACACACACAAACACACATAGTGGTGCTATCAGTAAGACCTTATTCAATAAGCTGAGCATATCCTCCAGCCATATCACACATCATTCTCCTTATAAACACACCCTCTGTCTCACACACACATACACACCCCCACACACACACACACACACGATATCTGGATCTTTTTTTCCTGAGCGGTGTTGTCGTCCCTGTTTGTTGAGAGTATCATTTACAGCCAAGGTGTTTGAAGAAAGACACCTCTCCCGTGGCGTAATGTGTGTGTGTGTGTGTGTGTGTGTGTATGTGAGAGAGAGTGTGTGTCTCTTTAGAGTGGGGCTTTGCTGCTCCTGACACCGTTATCAGCTCTAGTCGAATGTATTTCTTATCGAGGTGGAGGTGTGGAGGGAGCTGGGGAGTGTGTGTGTGTGTCTGTGGAGGGGGGGGGTACCACCGACCGACAATACAAGCTTATCAAACGTCCTCAGCCACGATTCGACCTGTCACTCAAGACCCACGTGCACAATTGCGCGCACACACACACACACACACACACACACACACACACATATATATATATACATACACAAAAACACAGACAGCACCCCTTTTTTGATTGATAGATGGCTTTCCCAACAAATAGAAAGCTGGGATCAACATACTCGTGGGCCCCCCCTTTTTTTTTTTAAACCTTACACACACTCCTGCGGTGGCATAACCTATGTATGGATGTGTGTGTTTTATATGTGTGTGTGTGTGTATACATGTGAGAGAGACAGAACATTCCAGAGTAACAAAGGTGGGATTAGGGATGCATTAGTTGGCCATGGAGCGAGAGGCCTGTCAATAACAGCAGCCAGAATAAACCCTGAAACCTCGATAAGAAGACAAAGGCCGAGCCAGATAGCAGCAAGCTGAGAGAGAGGGAGAGAGAGGGAGGGAGGGAGGGAGGGAGAGAAGGAGGGATCAATAGCGGGAGAGAGGAGGGGTGAGAGAGAAATGGATGGATGGAGAGGGAGGATCAATATCGAGAGAGACAGGAGGAGAGAAAGTTTTCACAAAGACAAACTGAAAGGGTGAGGGTGGGTGAGGGAGGAAGCTGAGAGCTGGGACACAGGTAAGAAGAAGGTTTTGACTGAAATGGGTCGATAATGAGAGCAGTGATGTTGCCTTACATCCTGCTGCAGCCAAAAGTTATCCAGAGCATTTTTATTGATGAGAGAAAGACAACACGTTTCCTTAAAAAAAAAAAAAAAAATGCATCTGTGGGTCGGAGCAAACTTGAAGTTGTTGAATTGTCTCTATGAGAGGCCTCATGAGGGACTGGCTACCACACACCTCCCTTCATTTCACTCAGGAGCCACTGGTACCGATATTACAGTGGGTGTAATGGTGGGCATTTATTGTAGGACTGATTTGTCTCACCAAAAACATCAAGATGAAAGTAGAGTCTGGAAATGAGAAAAAAAATTAACAAATGTAAATTATAATTGATTAAATCCAGTTAAAGCTGAAATAAATACTGATGACACACAGAGAGGTTGTCACTCCTTTGAGACAGGCGTTCTTTATGTCGACTCTTTTCACCTCCTTTGCAACATCCATTTAAATGTAAGAGTCACGCAGCAGTAATCTGCACACAACTCGATGGTTGTGTGCAGTGGTTTTGTTATGTGCCAAAACTGGTCTAAAACACTTTTCAGTTCCTAACATTTTTTCAGACCCTCTGACCTTGGGGAAATATTTGAAGCACCACAATCGCGTAACGGATGATTCGCACCATTTCGCTCAACGTAGCTTTGCATTTAACTGAGTCAACGAGTCAGGGTCTTTACCTGGGAGCAGTTGGCATGACTGTAAATTTGTGCACTTTAAGAAGGGATTTTGTACCTGCCTATTTTTGAGAAAGAAATGCATGCGATGTCTGCATTTTTTTGTATTTTCAATTTAATCGTATTTTGTGTCTGACTTTCTTGAAATTATTTTTATTCTCATCTCAGCAAAGATGATGAACAGATCCCTTCCCTGATTTAATAAATCCTACAAAGCATGATTTTCTTGCACGATTTTACATGAAAACCATGCAGGTGGTCTGTCAGTGACCTGAAGTAACCTTATAATTTATGCCCAATCAAACAAAACGTCCAGAGTGAGCAAAGCAAGGCTTCTCAAAGCTGCGTGTGGTGAAATAGCAGATTGGGGATTTTTCTGTAAAAGCTTCCTTTCTCCATTAACTCACCAGACCTCCTTCAAGGACAGCACATGGACCCAGACTTCACTGTCTTACAAAGGATTCGCACACAAAGTTTTTATTATTTGTACCTGAGACTTAGTGAAAATCAAAGTGCTGAGAGTTTGAAGCAAGGTCTGTACCTGCTGGTATTGTCGGAAAACCCTCAGAAAGCAACAGTCTGTTCTTGCCTAATATTCGTGTTTAAATGTCAAATCCCGAACACACACATTCAGTGAATCACAGCCCAAACCAGACCATTGATCTCTGTATTTCATTTCCTCTCAAAGAAACGTATTATGACGAGTTCACAAGGCCTCGCAAACAGTAACAACACCATTTCACATTAAAGCTTTTGCATTCAAATCAACATAGATTCAAATCTTACAGTGAATTATTTTATCTTTTTCTTATGTTTGTCTTGTTTCTGTTTTATTCGATTTTTTACCTCCGACAAGGAGGTTATGTTTTCGCCTGTGTCTGACCTTCATTTAAAAAAACATCAGACACATTTATGGTGTTGACATGTTTGAACAATTTGGTGCTGATCCAGGTCTGGATCTGACAGACATGCGTAGGATTGCTTGGCCTTGGCAGATGTTAGCGCTCTACTGAGTGCCATTCTAGTTCTTTCTGTGATGTAAAGTTCTTGGAATCAGCTCCATGAACAAAACCAAGTTCAGCTGATATGAGATCATGGACGCAGGTTTTTCAGGGGCAGCGCAAAGAAAGACGCAATCTATCCGACAATATCACTTGTTTCTGATGATGTAAATATTGATTATGAAATTGACGACATAAACCATGGATGGAAATTAACTCTATGCAGTTCATGAACACCACTGCGAGAAATTTACATCGCAAAGCACAAATTATTGTCATATTCAGGATTTTAAATCTTATTTTTTTCTAAAAAAGTAGAGAAATTCGGCGAACGAAGTGACAAATCATCACTTGATTTAAATGCAGTTTTAGTTTAGATGAATGCACGAGTAACAAGAACAAGTTTGAATCAAGGCAATGACTTGGCTTTTATGAAACTATGTAATTTATGTAGCAAAGCAGACTTTTCCATTTGTCTTAAGAAGAATTTTTCTGAATTGATAGATCAATATATTACAGTCAAGATACCAGATAATCGTGATACAAAAACAGTTAAAGACAGAAGATTCAACTTCAAGTCAAACCAGAACAAAGTCGACGTGCAGCTGAGGCCTGATGAGCTGTGTTTTCATGGAAAAGGAGCTAAATAACTCGCCTGTATGCCATTTATCACCCTGCCAACGACGTGCCATCCTGAATTGGCGGTTAAAGAGTGGCGGGCTCTTAGTCACAACAATCCTACAGAGGCTTGAACCAACGACAGCAGGGCGGTGGGCAAGCGGAGGGTGGGGAGGGGCATGTAATTGTTTCACCGGCTCTCATTAATTAATTTCCCTCCTTCATTTATACTGGAAACACTACATAGGTCTGGGAGGTATAGGTAATGATACAGAGGGAGAGACATGAATACAGAAAGAGAGAGAGAGACCTAGAGAATGCGGAGAGAGAGAGAGAGAGAGAGCATCCTGTTCCCATCAGTGTGGCAGCGAGCAGCTAGCTGTCACACAAAGACACAATGAGGCCCGGCAACAAACAGCCACTTAAAAAACAGCCTGGCAACAGAGAGCAAATTCAATTAGAGAAGTAATTAGTAGATACAGGGCCAGGCAGCAGGCTGCAGCGACGCCACAACACAGGAATTAATAGGCACGGATAGGAGGAGGACGCTGTCATAATTAAGAGGCAATCACCTATGTCAATGAATACCTAAAAAAACACAGCCCCCCAACGCAAAACTATTAATTCAGTGATCAAAAAATATTTCAGGAGATGATTAATACAGCAAATTCATTTTAAAAGACTAATTTCTGGAAAGATAGCAAGACAATTGCACATAATGTACTCCGCCTGGCATTTATATTGCTAATTAAATTTTTTCTTTCTGATAATTTGTGGAAGGATTGCTCTTCCCTCTCTGCCTGCCTCTCCTCGTGTGTGTGTGTTCGTTTGCTTCATCTAGAGTTATGAACCAATGGAGGCAGTGTTGCAGCAGTAAACACACTCAAATACACTGCAGAGCTCTGTCTTGAAACGCCTCCAAGCAAAAAAAAAAAAAAAAAAACGTCCGCCACGCATGGGCGAAAGAAACAACACGAACACGAAACAACAACACAAAAACTTGCCGCTCTTTTCCTCCTTCAACTCTGAAGCACCCCCACCCCCCCACCCCCCACCCCAACACCACCACATCCTCCCCCACGACTCCACAGATACAAAAGACCCTGCAATTAAATTAGACGATAAGGACGTGAAATAAATCAGCAGGTTATTGATTGATTTGTCTCTCTCTTGGGGTGGGGGTGGAGGGCGGGGGCTGTATTTTCACACCAACGGCTCCTCTATCACTAATTACTCTGTTTCTAAAATCCCTCAGATGAGACACCAAGGTTTCATACAACACACACACACACATACATGACGCTGAAAAGAGACAGAGGGATCTGAAGGATTAAGAGAATCATCAGAGAGTGTAAACAACATGAGAAATGCAGCCTTGGGTATCTAACATGCATTGTGTGACAGGATGTGGCCTGATGTTGGCGTCATCCCTGTCAGTGGAGACGAACCCAAGCTGTCTGAAATACATTCATCTAAACAATGACCTCCAGCACGCCTTGAGAAGCTGTAGGGTCGGTCTGGTCCAAGGTTTCCATAGCGAGTCTCTTAAAACACAGCGTCGACTCAATGAGAAACACGTACAAACTTACAGGCCACACAACTGCTGACAGAGATACAGGAGCTCGACAGAAGAAGGTAACATCTGTAACATCTATCAACTTTATATATCGTCATTATACAGACAAATACGATGAAAACGGTTATTGGTGGACGCTTCACATAAGTGCGTTACACTGACCATTCACCACGTAAACTTGGTGTAATGTAATAACATAAGACAATGTTGTTTTTATATGATAATCAATTTTCTTGTAGTTGTTAGCAGTTCCACAAATACTGACTTTCTCCTCCAAACTACTTAGACAGTTTAATTTGAATATTTCGACAAGAAGGTAAGGTAAGGTACAAAAATCAGTCATCATTAAGACCCCTCAGATTGTGTTGGCCTGATTGTAAACAAACATTAGGACCCTCAATCATATTGCACCAAAATTATCTCAAGGTTTCCAACCGACGCTTAAAGGCTTGATGTAAGAAATGAAGTTATGAAATAATTCAGAAATCAATCAGGATGCAGCTGTGGATGCATTCTCTTCAAAAGTGAAAGCTTCAGTAGAATTAAACTGAAAGATAGAAAATCCAAAAACCAGAGTGGTGTTTAAAGTTTGTGTTAAATGCATTTAACCTGAGGGGTTTCGCATCCCGGGCCTCCTGAGAGAACAGTAAACCGATAAACATGTAGAAGAATTGCGATGAAAACTATTTGCTGTTGCCTCAACAGTCTCAATTTCCACTCTAGAGAGAAATACCTTCACATTTTATTTTATCTTCTATCCGGAAATGAAAAGCAAAGCCCACGTTGAGGAGGATGGGGGGGGGGGGGGGGGGGGGTCATGATGAGCTGAATTTCCAAATCCACATCTCTTAAATACAGATTTAGTTTCTCGGACTGGGTTTAAAAAATGGAGGGAGATCTCCATATGCAGAATTTACATATTCATCTGTGACAGTTGGGGGTTATTTGGAGCCCCATTTTGGAGTGATGTGAGAAAAAAAATATCCACTTAGCCATATCATCTCCAACGATCGGGACTCATAAGCCTGGCAATAGGCTGAGAGGGGAGGATAACACTAATATGGCCTCAGATTTCTATGCAGGACTAGTTAATGCTATTTACTGAGGAAGGTAGATGATCGACTGGAGAGCAGAGAGGAGAAGGGAGGGAAAGAGATGGACATTAAGTGGCCTTCGGAGTCTGTGGCCGCTGCTTTAAGAGCCAATTACCAGGCTAATGGAGTTAATGCCAGAGATGAGATGGGCTTGGAAGATGAGAGAAGAGAGAGGAGAGAGGATAGCGGGGAAGCCTGACACGGAGACAAACTGCAGCAGAGAGAACGATTAGTGTTTGTTAATCTGATGGGCAAATCATGAAGCATCAAACATACTGTAACACATGAGGAGAGAAACCAAAACGGGACGGAAGGGCAAGGAGAACGCGCCGCGCAACACACACATGGACGAGATCCGTCTCGGCTTCATGATCCGTCATGTTAGGCTGCAGATTAAAAGTGTGATCTCCGGGCTTATAAACGATTTAGCCAATTACCAACGTTATCTAAAAACGCTTTAATTTGCCATTCAGAGCTGCAACAGGGGCCCTCGGAGCCGTCAATGAGGGTGATTAGAGCCCAGATTGCGGCTTCGAAAGGCCCCAAACATCTGCCGTCAGAGTGACTTGGAGACATCAACGCAGGAAAAAAAAAATACTCTTCAGTGCCTGGCATCTGATTATCGAGGAGAGGAGAGGAGAGGAGAGGAGAGCAGAGGTGAGAAGAGGAGAGGAGAGGAGAGCAGAGGAGAGAAGAGGAGAGGAGAGGAGAGAAGAGGGAGATTAGAAAAGAGAGGAAAGAAGAGGTGGAAAGACCTGAGTTGGTCGGCTGCCAGATAGCTCAGTGTGACAGGGAAGGCCCATCTGTGCTCCCCGACACTCAAGATGGCAGATGTAGAAGCAGATTGATTTTCATTCAGCTGTCATGATACACAAGTGGAAAAAAAAAAAAAAACACTCACACACACACACACACACACACACACACACACACTCACACACTCACACACTCACACACACACACAATCATGGAGTTTGAGAGCTCTGTCAAGTGCCCGGGCTGCTGTTGGCTGTCGGTCTGCCAAGCTATTTCTCTCCTTCCTGTCATTTCCTCATTCTCTTCCCCTCCCTGTCTCTCCCTCTCTCTTCCTCCCTCCGTCTCTCTCTCAACGAGCGCTAGCAGAATCTAAACGCCACATCTGGCGCTCAAATTAAATCATTTACAGTCCATAGAGAGAAGCGGCATTTAGTGACAATACAGCCGGTGGGGAATCAGTGTGTTTTCTCTAAGCTCTGACACCAAGCGTCTCCTCTGGCATCTGATTAGATGTCATCGCGGTGCTGTTCAGATGTGCGAGACGTGTTTTCTTGCTGCATGCTAGAAATCGGGAGGGTTGAAAATGTCATGGAGGGAGATGATCATCTGGTGGCGTCGCCTCTGACACCTGCACTCCTTTCTCCTCGTTTCACGGCTGCCTCCATCTGCGGGCCTCTTGACTTCAGCAGATTTTGTTTTGTTTGGGAATGCGTAACTGTGCGAATGAAGGTTACTAGAAGAAGAAGAATGAAGACGTTCTTCCTTTTACTTCCACAAATGTTTACAAGGTCACCGAGGCGTTCGCTTGAAATGATGAGACATCGAATGTCGGGAGTAATTCGAAGTGATCGGAGCAAAACGCTGACGGCTGCACTGGTCAGCTCCCATTTTAAATGTGTGCAACTTTGAAGCCGAGTGTTAGTTGCCTGCGGTAACACCACACATAGGAAACTGCATAAATATCTTAAATATTTTTTATTAAGAGTTCTAACAGACCTGAGTATATTTAGATCTGATCTCAGTTACAGTCAACCCAAACAGAGGCCAACAGAGACAGAGGACAGCAACACTGGCAGCAGCATGATGGTCCACCAGTTAACAAGCTGTCAAGAAGCGCAGCAGCACGTATATATACATATACATGTCTGAGTGGACCAGTTATCATGTGCCGCCAGATCGGACCTGATAACTGGTCCACTCAGATCCACTCGGGTATTAGACTCACTAAAACGAGGACCCAAGACCAGCAGCAACATTACCGACCTGATTGGGCTGAATATAAATTGGTCTTGAATACTAGTAACTGAATGGACCCATGAAGACCTGAACCTTGAATATACGAGAAAAAAACCCCCAAAAATGACTGATGTTAGCAAGAGTTCAACAAAGAGCAACAGGAAGGATGTAGATCCGCCACAAACACTGCTAACCTGCTTGATGCGCAACCTACTGTAAACAACTACGAGTTCTACAACTACTCAACTTCAACACTCGATCTCGCAATCTCCATCTCTTGATCTCTTTTCAAACTACAATTCCAGACAAGAGTTATGTATGTAACTATTGCTCTATGAATTCTGGATGATAACCAGAGACAGGAGCTGGATTTCTACCATCGGTGGCGGTTGGAAAGACTAAAAAGAACCCTCCACGGCGCCAAGACTTACCGGAGGAGTTACAGCCATATTGGACGATTCTACACCTCACAATTCACATTCAAAGGCAACGTTCAGTGCCGGTTGAAGGAACCGGAGTGGGGCATGAAAGTATGTCTGACTTTCATGCAAAACCAGAGTTCACCTCCCATCACATCCTTGAAATAAATGTCTTCTTATCAACCAGAATAATGTTTTTAACCATAACATAACCAAGCCTTAATCATACCATAGCTGCCATGTGCAGATATTGTAGATAGTGAAAAGGTTGTTAACCCTTTTGACTGGCAGCACTCTAGCTTTGATATGATACATAATGGTTTTAATAGTTCCTTTGGTCTGGTGCTAAACAAAATAACATGCCAACAAGTCATGTGGCCTAGTTCTTACAATATATATTTACTAAAGTATAAAATAACATATATATTTATCAAAACTCCTGATGCAGGTCTTCTTTTTTCCCAGAAGTTTTCAGGCATTTTCAGTCTTTATGAAGGTGAACAGACGAGATGTGACAGGAAAAGAGGGAAAGAGATGACAAGCAACAAAGGTCCCTCACCAAACTAGAACCGCGGACATTTCCATTACATGATCAGAGCATCTTAAACTCCCCCCCAGGCCACCAGTGTGCCTCAGTTCAGGCTTTTCTGTTTATGTTACTTCCCAAAAACAACCATCTAAAACTAGGATGGAATAAGGCGGCTTGCTGCCATAGTATCCAGAAAAATTTCCTTTCATTTTAGAAAATGCCCCAGATAAGTTGATTTGAATTGAAGTGTAATAATACCACCCCATTGACAGCATTTTTCTTTTGCTTGTCTTAAGAAAACAGGATTGGCTCAATAACAGACTAAATGACTTGTTAAGACAGAGATTTACACTATAAAAAAGGTATCATAGTAATGCAGTCTCACTAAAAGCACAAAACACACTCTCACGTGACAACTGCTGTGCATAATATGTCCACACATTCACAAAAATGAACAATAATGACCACTGGGGTTCTGTCAATCAGCTAATACTGACACTAATAAAACATTCCACTCCCTGCCACTCCCTGCTAATCACATTCAGCTGTCATTAGCTGATGCTGTATCAATGGCTGATTCAAGCCCTAATAAAATCATAAAACATTTCTCTTTTTTTTTTTTCTCCCCAAGAATTCAGAAACATGTCATTTTAGAGATTTTGGGAGCCCTGATAGAAGGCTATTGACTTGTAGCTCAGCCTGGGAACAGACTGACTCCTGTGAAATCCCTATAAAATATGAGAGTGGAGGTCATCCATCATTATAGTCAGACGGCACAGGCCTTTGTTTGTCCGGCGCTGGCCTGCACTGGACTGGTCTGGCTACTGGAGAGACTGTAATGTGTGTGTGTGAGAGCGAGAGAGAGAGAGAGACAGAAAGCAGTGTGTGTGTGTGTGTGTGTGTGTGTGTGTGTGTGTGTGTGTGTGTGTGTGTGTGTGTAAGAGTGTGTGAGTGTGAGAGAGGGAGGCAGTTGACCTAGTGTCAATTAGGAGCCCATATCGTTCCATTCCCCGGAGGCGAGGCCGACTCTGAAACATTAAATCATTTCATTCACTTCAAACCGATCCTGCTGTTTCCCCCCTTCACACTGCCTGTGTCTGAAAGCTCCTGCTGCTCTGACCACATTTTGACTAAGCTGCCCATGAAAGTAGCTTGAATCTCAGAGGCTGTGACTCTGCAGCAATGCCTCCCTGAGCAAGTCGAGAGGTAAAAAAACCAAAAACAATAATATGCACAAAATGCTCTGGTAAATTAGTTTTTTGATCAACTAATGTTTATCTGGCTCATTTAGAGGACAGCGGGGATGCAACTCAGATTTAAACATAGTAATTCACCCGTGTAATATTACTGACTCCTCTTCAAGACATGAAACACAGTCAGATTCATGTATAAAATAGTATATCGCTGCTAACTAGCAAAATATCTTAAAAACTAGTTTTCAATGAGATTGGATGGCGAGTTCAGGCATGAGCCAAGGAACAAGTGACTCCTGTTTGGTGCGGCTGTGCATCTAGGTTCACACACGGATCCAGGCAGTTTTAACAGCATGTCAAGCTTAACTTATTTCACATGTATCCCATGTTTTTTTTTATTATTATTATTTAAATTTTGATGCTGATTGGAATCCAGATTTTGTGTTTTTAAAATAAGAAATGGAGAAACCTGTCTGTACAGTATGTATAATCTCTCTCACTGCTTTCAGTTCTACACACTGGTTTTGTTTGCCTTATTATAATTATCAGATGGAGGATTGATTATCAGATGTGCTGTAGTTTACTGCCCGACTGACGCAGGATTTCTAAGGCCGATACCAATATCGATATTTCAGATTTTAGAAAAAACACATAATGATCTATCGGCCATTATTCATGTTATTTACACAACCTATAATATAAACTAACATTTTAGATAAAGTTCACTTAAACTTGTTTTATAACAACTGTAACAACAAGTTTTAAAATATATCATTGGCATCTGTAATTCAATATCTTGCCATTTATTAACCGACATATTTGCTTATACTGAACAATATGCACAATATGCAAAAAAAAAAATCATATTCCGATTATTTTGGCAGATATTTCGATTGCAATTTGAGTAGCAATTTCAATTGAAATGGAATTTATTTATGGTCTGTTGTGACACATTTTACTTTTATCAAAAATAATTGTAGCTCCTGCAGTTTGGACAATACACCGGATATTAATTAATTGTTCATCCCTAGCTGATCTACATGAGCCAATATCTACATGTACTGTCTGTCAGCCTGAAACCGGATGGCAAGTTTATTAGTTGTGCTCCGGTGTAGTTTACAATTTTTTACACCCCTACTGGTCGATATATGCTTAGCTGTATGTTTCCAGCATCACTAAAAACGGCACAAGTCATTTAACAGAATATGTGAATTCAACACTGTCGTTCAAATCAGTTCATATCACAAATATCAGGCGAGTTTATGGGGTGACAATGCATGATTTCAAAAAGGAACCATCAAAATAAAAGCTCAGAAAAAGTAAGACTATTGTTTAATATCATAATGATCAATAAAAACTGGAAAAAGAAAAAGACTCCAGATACCGATGTTGTGTTGTGTGGATTAACGTGTTGAGCCTGTGTGTTTCCTGTTCAGCAGCTGTTTTTGACAGAAATGTGTCACTCCCAGCACCTGCGGTGTGAGGGGCAACACATGTTGATGTGTTGTGTAGCTGAAGAAGTGTTAATGGAAAACCATGTTTACACAGCAGGGAACGTCAATAATGTCATGTACCAACACTACATTAAACACACACTTACAGTAATTAGTGCAAACTAGTTGATAGAGTATCTACATGGAAGAATTACCAACACAATAACTTTTATAATATTACTACTGAAATTCTGTTAAGATGTTGATGGAGTGCACATTTAGAAAGTGTCACACACACTTAGGCGTTGTTAACCTTCATGCAAATTCTCAAACTGATTTCGTAATAAATCCCATATTTCCGATCGTTGTTTGTTGGTGGCAGACTCCAAATCAGCTTTTCTATAAAATCCTCTCTGACAAAATGTGACAAACTATTGTTGTTCTTTGTCTCCATATCACTCTAATCCTCTTTCTCTCTCTCTCTCTCTCTCTCTGCCTCTCCATCCCTCCATCCGCACTCCCAAACCGCAGGGAAAGGCCTCAGTACTGACCGCCATGAACACACACACACGGCTCTGTAGGTCTTACTGGGAGGCTAAGCTGTATGGTCACATTTTACATATGTGTGTGTCCGTGTTAAATGGGGAGTTGGCCTGGGTGTCACTTGGTTTTGGCTGTTGGGAACTATATGTATGTCTGTGTACGTGTGTGTGTATGTGGCTACAGTAGATGGACTTGGCCGGACATAGGAGTGGGCTAGCCGGATTTGGCTATTCTGACTGTGTGTGTGTGTGTAACTTGTTGGCACATGCTCAGGTAGATTGGGGTTGCTGCATGCATACATGTGCATGCCTGCATCCGTGTGTGTGTGTGTGTATTTGGCCGTTGTTGGAGGTATGCTGCAGATCAGTTTAAGCCTTATAAACCTATTGTGCCATAAACCCATCCTCTCTCATCTCTTATAACCTCTTTGTCTGACTGTCTATCCATGCTTCTGCTAATATGCACATACACTGAGGTCTAATACGCTACTATACATCACTGCAGGCAGATCAGTGCTCTGCTTCTATGACCAGTTTTTATATAAAAATATCCTAAAATAAATAACAAACAAAACTTACTCACAGGCTTCTTCATTTTATTTAGCTTTTACTTTGGTTTCAGTGACGTTGGTTGATGAAATTGATTTCACGAAGCCGCAGCAACAAGCTCTGGGCTCAGTGACTGAGTGTTAAATGAAAAGAAGGAAAAGGTGGGTGGCTGCCTGACGTGCTGTTAAAGCGACACTTTAGATCGTCTCTGCGTTACTCATACCACTCTCACACACGAACCAAGTTTCGGACGCAGGGTATGAACCCTGTGTTCTTCTTGCCGTCATATGAGACGGCTGTCACGTGTTCATTACTGGTTGTCACCATTCACACAAGGCTCAGGACTGCATCTGTAGTTTAACACTGTGTGAAGAAACTACAGAATTAGTAGCAGAGGAGGAAATATAAATTTATTTGGTAAACGAAATGAACGAAGATATGTGGTTAATTCACGTATTTGACACTTTGATACTGAACATATCAGTGAAATAGTTTTGCACCAAAATATCCAATCTTGCAGTACAATATCCTTTTGTAGTGACTACAGCATTATTCAACTTTTTTTTTTATGGCACTGACAGCTCTTTGTTGAGATTAGGGAAAGATCGTGGTCTGGCTTGATAGAGAAAAAAGTTCACATGGCTTCAGACACAACATGTTTATTTACATTGTATCAAAATCACCATCTTTCCCTTACCTTAACCAAAGTGCTTTTGTTAGACGGATGGCGGATGTGAACCCTGGTCTCTGGTGTAACCATCCAACCTCAGCCACCTCCTAGCGTCTCTGCTTTGCTTCATACATTGAATAAACACGTTGCCTCTGAACATAGGATAATCCAACCAGCGATTAAGTTTCCTACAAAACGTATTTCCTGTTGAGTTTAGCTGTATAGAAACATCAATTTCCAACCAACGTCGTCAGTCTGCCGTTGGGTGCTGGGCAGGCGGCGTACAGTGGGGTTTTTGAGCTTGTTTGCTGAAAACAGCGACCTGCTGCGTCTGAAGATGATGCTGATGAAAATGTTGACATTAAGCACAATTTGGCCATAAAACCAAAACGATTAGATAAAAGACCCTAAAAAGCTCAGTAGAGGGGAGTGGAACAGCAGAGTCGGAGCCTATGGCATACACCTCGTCATTAGATCCATCATTATTGTTATTATTATTATATTAACACAATGATCATCCTTACCAAAGCTGGGCAGTGTCAGGCAAACTCAACTCTGCGCACAAATAATTTGGGACATGGATGTACATTTATTCTGACTCGGAGCTAAAGGGTTTACTCTAAGTCACTGTGCTGGGTATGTATGTTTCGTAATCACAGACAAATCTTGTTTTTCTCTCCATGTCAAGATTTTTAAGGTGAAGTTTTTAGGAACAAGAATCAGAACATAGCAGCAATAACATACCAAAACAATTAACAGGATCTTTCAATACTTAAGTCTAAAGCAAAACTGTAGAACAGCTAATAATTCAGTAATGGTTACTGCTTGATCACTGAGCTCTCAACACCATTGTCATTCAAACCTTTGTAACCAGATTACAACCTTGATCTCCAAAATTGTTTTTACTGCAACTTTAGCTTCATTAAAGTTTTTTTTCATTGGCGTAAACACAAAAGTGTCAGTAAGATATGTGTTTTATTCCCCCGACATCTCAGAAACGTCCCTGAGCTGCTGGTTGTTGTGAAGTCTCCTCGTCGATAAAATAATGCTGCGCTGATTAAAGCGGATTTAGAGCTTGTTGCATTTGATCAGAGTCCAGCTGATATCAGAATCGCAGACCAGCTAAGCTCTCGGAGCCAAATCCATAATAATACTCCTACACCACCCACAACAAAGAGACAGCCGATGCAAGTAAATAAATGGAGGAAGAAAATATCATTTGAAGACCCCTCACATCTGAGTGAAGTAATACCACCAAATATTTACTATTGAGGCTTTTGAAGAAAAGTGTTGTTTGTCCTTGATGGTGTGTCACAAAGATTAGTGTCACAAAGAGTTATGGATTTGTAAAATTATTTCATTTTTTATTGATCTCTTAACTGCGAGAAAAAAAGTCAACAAAGTGAAAAAAAGCTTTATGTTTCCGACTGAAAATACCACTACGATAACAAGATACAAGTTCGATCGTGTTTGCATATTTGTGTTTCAGGGTAGTGAGTTTATTAGCGGAGCTGCATCGTCAAAAGCAGTTTTTAAAACCTGTAAGCAGCACTTTTAGCTCCGCATTCAACTTCACTGTCAATATTTTCTCCCGTTACATTAACCCCAACAACAGCTGCACAGCAGGACCGGCGAAACACTAATGTGTAATGTCTTAATGTACAATAAAAGAGATGCAATCTCTAAAAGAAATGCGCACACACACACACACACACACACACACACACACACACACACACGCTCCTTTATCCGATCCACGTGTTTGCCTCTCTTCCTCTTAGAGACCAGAAAAGTTTTCTCCATCAGTCTCTTAAGTGTCTGGCCTTCAGCTATATTACCCTCTTTTCCTCCTCCCTCCACCTATCCCTCCATCACATCTTAATGTGTTTGATAAAACATCAGGCGTAGCGGGAAGGGCACAAGGCGGATGATGTGCTTTTTTGGCCAAAACAGGTCTCGGCTAAAGGACGAGGATAAAGAGCTGAGTCTGCTCTGTCTGTCTATCCAAGTCTGTCCGTCCACTTGCTGCATTAAGAAGCCGTCCAGCTTCTATTCAAAGCCAGCCACTCTCGTCGAACCTCTGCATCTCAGGGCTTTTGTCCCCCCTCAATCTCCCCATCCCACCACCGCAGCCACCCACCCCCATCTCTCAACCCGCCGCTGAGTGTCTGTAATGGCCCAGACGTGGAGGAAGGAGGGAGGGCGGGTGGGTGAGAGAAAATTAAGAAAGTGAGAGAAATGGAGGAATGGAGCGAGAAAAAGAGAGCAAGCGAGAGGAACTGGAGGGTGAAGGAGGGAAGGGACAAAAGGAGGAGAGAGGAAAGTGAAGGAGAGAGTGGTGGTGGAGGAGAGAGAGGAGACGCAGGAGCGCGATGCGTGGGGGGAAAAGGAGGCCGAGTCTTTAGGAGGAAGCCAGGCGGCACTAAGCGTCTCTGTCGCTGCCCAGTCAGGCCTGCCTTCCCCCTGGCCACGAAAAACTTCCCTCCCCCCCCCGCACCACATCCCGCCCTGACCACGCTGCACTCCTCTCCTGCCCTCCTCACTTCATCCAAGCATCACACACTCACACTTTCATTTGGATTTGCTATTCTTGTAGGGACTCTCCATTGGATTACTTTAAATCTATTGAGTCTTTCACTCCATTTACAGGCTTATGGTATGGTCACTACATGTCCCAGCGAGGCAAGTCATATGTTGCTATAATAGGACAAGTTATGTATGCATATGTAGGAATGTGAGTGGTTCTAGTATTTTTAATGAGAAAAGTCACAATATGAGATGTATTTTTTATGTATACATACGTATGTAGACATACATTAAAGTATCACTACTTTTTATGAAAGTACTACAGTTTTACATCCAGGAGGTTGAAGGGTTAAAGTCAAACTGTCTCATTTTAATTTACTTCAATTTACATTGTACAATTTGGGATTTGGCTCAAAACCCTTGAATTGCTTTACAGCACAAATCACTTGGAGTGTGGCGCCTTTCTTGTAGTGTCAATTACAAATGGAAAAATAATTTACAAAAAACCAAAAGCCAGCGAAGTAAGCTACAACGTCTTTGCTTCACAAGGTGACAGGTCATGAGAAATGCATGTTAATTTGCAGTTCAAATTAATTTTAACATCCTTAACAGTTATCTGTAACACAGACCAATTACACCAAGTTAATAGCAGTAAATGAACACATATATTGATGTTTAAAAATTCAATTTAAAAGACGAAGGAACAAAATCTTCCCTTCTTTATAAGTCATTTTCACTTTGGCACAAAATCTGCTTTGCTTTACAGCACAAACTCACAGGATGGTGCTGTTCTTCAAGTGTAAATGCATCTTAAGTTTGTCATCATTGAGAAACATCTTCCAAACTTTTCATCCTCTTCTGAACGAGAGCTGAAAGGTTGCAGCATCCTCTAAAGGGGCTCTGGATAAATGCAATTTTAATTTTTTAGAAACACTATCAGGGGTGTGAGGCTAACAATCATCTCCGCCATGGACTATATTGTATAAAATGTATCAAATAATTACAAGAAGGTAAATATATTAATTTGAAAATGACATATTGATGTCTCAGAAACATAAGTGAAGAAAATCACTATTTGCCTGTCACCAACTTGACTCTTCCTGTTTGGTCCTCGCACGCACGCACGCACGCACGCACGCACGCACGCACGCACACACACACGCACACACACACACACACACACACACACAGCCAGTGGCCTCAGGACTAATTGCTAGATTGGAGCAGATTTTCTAGTTCAGTTCAGGGCTGTAATTGTGAGGAGAGCAGGGAGGAATGACAGGGCTTCAAGCTGAGAGGACAAATCACCAGGGGCCGCCGATTAGACGGCACTGATGTTCACATGTCCGTGTGTGTGTGTGTGTGTGTGTGTATTGGGGGGTGAAGGGTTAAGCCAACCATCTCTCAATTCCAGGTTTCCGTGGCACTGACCCCAAACTGCCACACACATACACCATGTTGACCCCTATAGACCCCACGGTGCCTCACACTCACAAGCCAGTGAGAACCATGTCAGGAACTACTTGTGTTACACTCACTGCGAAAAGAGAAACCTCCCACTCCTCTATGAGTGTTTATCTCTCTGAAAGAAAACGAACAGTATGAAGAATCTGTAAAAGCCACACGATCATTTATATGTTCCCCTTGTGAAGATCACAAAAATGATGATATACATATATATATATGATAAATACATAACAGGTTTTTAAGTTGTTCCTAAACTTTTAAATGTTATAGCAGCTTAATGTTTGATAATTAAAGTTAAATCATTTTTAATTCCAACATAACTGCCATTTGTTGTACAGAGGAGGTGACAACACAACAGGTTTAGTTTTATCAATTCACCTTGTGTATAAGCTGATCAATGCACTTACACTTCTGAATTCTGCTTTTTAACATTATATGTCCCTTTGTGTTCGACATTGTAGGAAAGCTATGGACTGATCACTGGTATAAATCTTAGCATATTTCAATTCTTTCTGATATTTGTATGTTTAGATTGTTGTTGTTGTGTGTAAATGAATTTAAGTGACCGCAGGTCAATGAGTCAACACCTCATGGATCACCTAAGACTAAACATTTATTATGTGTAATTGGAGGACTTATTCTAAAGGTAAAGTCTGATATACAGTGGTGCAGTTATATATCATTTCCTGTTAGTGTTAATAAAATGATAAAGAGTAGCTGCAAACCTCTATTATAGTGTATAGTGTATGTTGTATGGAACTGGGATAAACTAATTGACTTTGTCTGTGACCTTAAACAAGACGTGTTCATCCTGGTCAGCTGTTGGCAGGATAATCGAGAAGTTTGCTCCACAATCTCTCTACATGGATAAAATGCAACACAGATAAAATTGTACCATGTCTCCAGGATGAACATGTGTCATCTGACAGCAGTGAACTTCAAAGACAGGATGAAAAACCTGTATTGACTCCATCCCATCTCTATCTTGCTCCCTCTCTCTCTCTCTCTCTCTCTCTCTCTCTCTCCTATCTGCAGCAGGAGCCTCATCAGACGCAGCAGGACAGGAAGGAGATGCAGAGAGGAACCACAGAGATGGCAACGCACACAGAGACAGAGAGCTCACTCTAAGCTGCACTACAGGCATTTCGCTACTAAATGCATCTGCATGAAAAAAGCAGCACAGCCAGGAAGGCCCACATGGAAACACTTCTGTTATTCCTCACAAACATCCCACATCTGCACTCACACCTGGATTCTTTCCTGCGATAGTTTGCTTCAACAAGGATGAAGGACAGAACGAGAAAAAGAAAGGATGAGAAAACAGCCAATCGAACTGTTCTCTGTCACTCAGTCAGTCACTCAGTAACCCGGTCACACAGTCAGTCAATCATGCAGCCGATCTTTCAGTCAGCTTACCTTGCAGTGATGTCATGGTTGTCATTATGACAAGGCCTGCAGTCCTGTTGTCTGATTGGACGTTACCCGCTGTCCAAACCAGCATTACATCCATGGCAGGAAAAGGATAACAGACTCCTACAGCTGCAATAATGATTTTCTGAGCTTTTCCTGCTTCTGTTTTGCTCTCTGATCGTCTTGCTACCTGTCTCTGTCTCTCTCCAGCCCCTGTTACATCTAGTTTCTATACCTTAACTGTGTTTAGACTTTTTCTTCAGTTTAAATTCTGTCCTTTCCTACACTCAACCCGCATTTCTACGCAGGAATAGTAATATATGTCTGTCTATTTCAACCCTGGTCTCAGTTGATTCTTTCTCCCAGTTCCCAGTTTTCCCTCCCTGTCACCTTTTCTTCCCTGCCTCTCCCTGGCCTTCTCTTCCTCTATCTTCTTCATCCCTCCTTCAGCCCAGTATTCCTCTCCCATGCTATGGCATCTTCATCACGGCCTCCGCTCAGCCTTCATCTCCCTCACCTTTCTCGGGTTCCCGTGTCCACCCCGCCATCCCACCTTCACACGTTTTTCCCTGCCAGCCTCCCCAGGCCCGGCATCCCCCTAACCCCCCGGCCTCGGAGCCGCTACCCAGTCCCCGGCTCTCCCTCTCCCTCTCCCTGCCTCTCCTCCAGCCTGCCTTTCCCTCTACTCTGCCTCCTTCAGCCCCAGCCTTCTGCTCAGTGTTCAAGGGGAGAGCCAGCTAGGAATGCTGTGGCTCTAGACGTTTTGTCCAAGCCCTAGGTCTCTTTCACTGAGGCAAGATTAGTTCATACAAAAACTCAACAATACACCACTGAAAGCCATTGTTGATATTCAACATTTTTCACATAGCGGAGCAGAATAGACAATGCGGCAGCCGGGAAAGCCCGAAGCGGACTAGCAGGGTTGATGGCTGATGGTATCTCAGCCGAGCGAGGGCCTTAATCCCTTTTATACACACACACACTCACACAAGTACACACGCTCTCAAGAGCCTGGAGACAACAAAATCAATACTGCGCTCTCTCTCTCTGTGTCTGTGTGTGGATGAGTGGGTGGGTGAGTGTGATAGGGAGAAAAAAGAGAATAGTACTGTTTGTACCTCTGTTTGTGTGTTTGTGTGTGTGTGTGTGTGTGTGTGTGTGTGTGTGTGTGTGTGGGGGGGGGGGGCACATAAGCATTCTTGGATCTTTGTGTATAAATGATATCTCAAGGTTTTCTATCACAGGGGCTGATTAAATCAACTTTTCAAATGAGCTGCAAAACAAAAAATCACGAATGGTGAAATTATGAATTTCAGCTCTTATGAAAAACAAACATGTAATAGTCTAAAGGATGAAGGATCAAGTCCAGATTATTAAAATAACCTCTGAGTCCTAACCCTAACAGAGGGTCATAGCATGTTAACATTTCACAAAACAGCAAAAAGTTTACAAAAACTAACAAAATGACTGTTAAAGTTTTAGTTTAGTTTAGTTAAATGATAACGCAGCCGACTGTACTGAGCCTCTTTTTATTTATTTTGTTTTGTTTATTTGGAGTCCCGAAAGTGATGAAAGATGATCATTATTGCACAAGATGGTCAATGTCTTGCACATAAAACTGATTGTGATTTAAATTTCTGGCCAAATCTCTCTAATCACAATTTATGCTTTGGTTTAAGTTTTTTTTTTATTATGTTGTAAATGTACTTAAGCAAAGAGCTTAATTCATCAGATTTAACTCAAATTTTTGGTCAGCTTTGCGCAATTGATCAAAAACACTCAAAGACAAATAAGCAACATGTTAAGTGAAAGTTAAAACTGTGAAAACATATTCAATTACCAATAAATATCATGTATTCAGAACATTACTGGAGTAAAGCTACAGGGGTATTACCCGCAACATATGGTTCAAGTATCAAATATTAAAATATTACACAGCAGAACAGCCCGTTAGAGTTATATTGTCATATATCATATAATTGTGTTAGTACTACTGGTGTATAGACATGTAAGAGGCATTTTAACTACTTTATATACTGTTGAGCAAAGTGATCACATGTTTTGTGTGTAAAATGTCATTCTGCTAAGTAACTATCATCTGTAGCTTTCAAATAAATATAGTGGAGTAAATAGTATTTTCCCCTGAAAAGAAGTGGAGCACAAGTACAAGTACCCAAGTAAATGTACTTAGTTACTTTACACCACTATATTTGGCTGCCACAGTCAGTATCACAGTCCAGAGTGAAAATCAGGGCTTCACTCTAACAGTCTAAAATCACAAAGCACCTTAGAAATGATATACTGTAAGACTAAAAATCAGTTGAAATCTGCGATACCTCAACTCAGCTACTATTATCATGAAGGATTTTTTCCAACAGTAGTGTACACTATAATCTTCTATAAAATGAGTCAGCTTTAGAAAATGTACCTTGGCACTGGAACGTGCTGCAGAATCTAAACTGCGTTCCTGGCAGATTGCTAAGGAAGCAACCAAATGACAAATGAACTGATGGGAGAGGGAAAAAATATAATTTTAAATAAACTGCTTCCTAATTTTCAGTCACAGGGACAGAGCAGGATTGTGAAACTGGGCCTGGAATGAGTCTGCAGCAGCCTTTATGATTACAGCTGGTTAATGTAATGAACACCATGTCATGTAAAACTCATAAATCATGTCACGCCGGCGGAAACATTTCATAAAACATGATTAAAAGTGTCGTGTAACATTGAGAGCGACGGTGTCAGAGTGAGACATGTTAATTGTGCACTAATGATATGTAATGAATGTCATCAGCCCCGAGGCTTCGGCTAACGAGCTAAATGAACTGGCACTAATGGGCCTGTTAGCTTATCTTAGCGCTAACATTAGCTAGCATAATAAAGGGTTCGTCCTCTGCCAACGTTTCTAGAAGTGTCATTTTACAATGAGACACTTCTTTTAAAATGCTTTTTGACAACAACAATAAGTAGAAAACAAAGACTCAGAAGGCTTCTTGTCCCACCGACAGCTAATCATGGAGACAGATAAACACACTTATTTTTACGCTTTCTCATAACACTTTGCCCCAAATAAATCTTCCTCCTGCCCTCCACCTGGACTCCAGATCCTGATCCAGATCCAGCTGCCGGGCTTTCCCAGGACCCCCCAAGTCCGCTAGGTAGCAGAGAAGAAGAAGAAGAAGAGGAGGGAGGGAGGGAGCAGGGGCCCTCTCTTTCTCTCTCTATCTTTTTTTTTTCTTCCAATTGACCAATTGACAGCTGATTGATGGCTATCTCCTCAGCCCGACAAAGAGCAGCATTAGCATAACTAAAGCAATGTACAGTAGAGTGGGGCAAACAGTAAATTACATGTTACCCCCCCCCAACTCTTCTCTCTCTCTCCCTCTCTCTCTCTCCTCCTCTCACTCCCTCATTCAGACAAACACTACGGCAGGCAAACAAAACAAAACAAAGTATGCTTTTTGTCCCCCATGTGAGCCCTTAAACAGTACAGCTTGACAGCTTCTTTAGAGGGAGACACACAAAAGGCCTGACAGAGAGAGAGAGAGAGAGAGAGAGAGAGAGAGAGAGAGAGAGAGAGAGAGAGAGAGAGAGAGAGAGAGAGAGAGAGAGAGAGAGAGAGAGGTAGAGAGATGGAAAACGCACACACAGTATCATTTGAACAAGATACTGACCTTGAGGAGGGTTTCTGTGGTGTGGTTTAGGGATGGCTCTGTTGTGCATTTGTGTGTGTGTGTGTGTGTGTGTGTGTGTGTGTGTGTGTGTTGGGGACAACAGGGATCACAGAGGAACAGCGAACACATGAGGGGTGTATAGAGGAAAAGATGATAAATATTAAAGGATACTGTCAATGAAGAACCCTGTTCTTCATTTTCTCACTAGAGAAACCAAGGCTGACAAAGAGCAGATCAGCTGATCAGTCATGTCAAAGTCGGACCCTTGCATCGTCAACTTCGCACCGTCTCCTTCAATTGTATTTCCTACGCCTTCAAGAGGGTTTTGTCACGTGAACAAAGTGAAAATTGATGGCAGACTACACACTGGACCACGACCACTTCATAGCATATCGTATTTCCTGAGTGTGTCCACGCTTTGCATCCATCGCCTTCCTACACGGGACGAAACTAGCCTCACACCCGTCTGTCAGGTCGAGCCGTCACTGCTCTGATATCGTGTAGTCTGACCTCAGCTTTAATCATGGATGCAGTTATGTTGCCCTGTTGTTTTTTCAAATGAATAAAACCTGATGATAAGCACACAGGTTTTAATCTAAAGATTTAAAGCTGTGAATAAGCATGAACATCAGCTCCAGATAAAATAACAAAAACTTTTAACATATTAACTTGTTTTATATTTGATATCACCTCTATTTTATAGTATATATATTTTTTTGTTGCTTTTCCTGGAGCCATTTGCACTGATGTCTATCTACTATACTTTATCACCTTTCAATATTTCTTGATGGATGGAAGGGTGTATGGACAGAGTTGGGACCTCATACTGGCCTCGTCTCCTCTCTCCCTCTGTCTTTTCCTGTCTCTCCCCCGCTCAGGCCGGCAATCTGTTCTCTAATTGTTCATTCATGGTGTGAATCTTTAAATAGGAGGCCCTAGCCTGGCGCTAAGATAATGAATCGCTCTGTGTCGTTAGCTAGCGAGGCTAAATTACCGCTTGGTGCAGAGTTACCATGGAAATAGGCCACAATGAGAGTGATTAGTCTTGTGTCTTTTACACACCGAGACACTTTGCGGTTCAGCAGGAAACACTGAAACCCTCCTTCCTCTCCTCTCTCTGCCTCTGTATCTATAGAAAACAGTATTTTCAGAGTCAGCCACTTTAATAGCACGGAGAGCGTGCTCAGGTTGCCTCTTGGAATTAATGAACATTAGCACAAACTGTACAAAAGTGCAACAGTGTTTATGAATATTTGCAACAAGATGTTTTTTTTTTTCAGCTGTTGTCCATTTGACTGGTTTTTATCTTCTCCTTATCTGATTGGTCAGGGACGCCTCTCAAATACACATCAGATAAGGAGATAGTTGAGGCTTTATATAAAGATATCAGTTTCATCTTCAATTTTGTTTTGTTTGCTGTGTCAACAGACACTTTCAGATGCTTCTTTCTTGCCATGAGTTTCTATGACAACCTTTTTCAATTACCAAGTCACAGTGTCGGATCCTTTGTTGCAGGTTTTCCTTTTCCTTTACTGAGGCAAGGAGTTCTACTAGATAAAAGTGTCTTTTGTGGAGATATGTCGCAGCCAAATGTGATATTTATTTAGATTTTGTATTCTATACTTTATAACATTACTGTGCTATGTGAGCCTTTTTTTTTTTATGTGTTTTCGTTGTATATTTGTTCCTTTTTCCTCTGATTCTTGTTTGTTCCTTTCCTTCACGTCTCTTCTGCTCTTTTCCTCTGTTGCTCAACATACATCTCTGTGCAGGTGTGTTTCTGTAAATGTATGTGTGTGTTTGTGTGTGTACTTGCTCATCCACATGTGAGGATCCTCATGGTGAGTGTGAGTGGCATGCTGCTGACACACAACAGGAGAGTATTCTGCCCACTTCCTATCTGCCTCTCTCCCAAACATGGGAGAGGAGAGGAGAGGAGAGGAGAGGAGAGGAGAGGAGAGGAGAGGAGAGGAGAGGAGAGGAGAGGAGATCTGTCTCAGTGTGAGATTGCCAGTCAATGTGAACATCAGTAATAGAGACCCTGCTACAGCCATCATTACCTGGCCTGCTGCTGGCCCCCGGTTGGTGTGCAGGCATGTTTTAAAATATCTTGAAATATATCAGTGACTCAAGGCTGCACTGCAAAAGTTTTTTCTTTATCCCATTGAAAGTACCGATTCATTTATTGACATGCTGCAGTCGAAGTCAAACAGATGCTGGTGTTTTATAGGAAAATGTGATGATGTTCTGTGGCAACGTTTGTTAGATTGAGGAACATTTGACAACATGACAGGGAGGTAAATTATGTTCCTTTCAAACGTATTTGCTGTTGTAATTAGTAGTTTATAGTTGTAATGTCTACGTCACAAACCTTTTGTTTTTTTAATAAAGTAAGCACAGATTTGCTCAGTTAGCCAGTGAATTATGAGATTTCAGTCAAACTGGGTTGTTTGCTGAGAAAAAGTTTGATGCGATGCATTTCACAATTTTAGTTCTCACAGCAGAACTCTAAAGCTGCTCTAGAGAACTCTGCTGCCTTTAACTAGTGTTTTCACTACTGTGTCTTCATCCGCGTTAAAATGAAAAAAAAAAAGGGGCCAGTGCCTATAGTATATTGTGAACTGTAAATGCTTCAGATAGATTAAGTGCATTCATTTTGATATAATTAACATAATACAAAAGCAGGCTCATAGTTGAATTTAGTGGCTAAAAATCAAGGTGATGCAGGAACTTTTTCACTCACAAAGCAGTTTACACATGCAGTCTTTAGATGACCTTCCTCTCTACAATAGAAGGGGTGTAAATATATGCACACCACATGCAAGTGCAAGGCTATAAAAAAAAAACACATTGACTCAAAAGAGCCACAAAACATTTCATTTTTGAATCGTTTTTTTTTTTTGGCTTGGTGTCAGCGTGCAGGCATCACTTTATTTGCTGATGCTTCCTCTGTACAATCTCATGCCTGCACAAATAAAAACATGTCACTTGCGTGGTCATGTGAAGAGTGAGATGGCCTTCAGTTTATTGGGAATACTATAAACGGTGAAAGTGGAGTATTTATATTATGATGGACATTTAGCGATCTATTAAAATAAAGAACTTTCTATCAATCTACGGGGTCATCGAGTGCAAACATGCAAAGATACAAATATCATTTTGAAAACTCATTAAGCTTGTGTTCGAGCAACATGTGTCCACGTTTTGAAAGAGAAACAGTAGTCATCAAAATCTCAGCTGAGTCTGTTAAGGTCTTCTGTTTCCGGATTTTGGATAAGCTGATAAAGTCCACTTTCCTCTGCTGTTTCACTGGCTCAGACCGTCACACTCAAACATATATGTAACACGTGTGTGTGTGTCTCAGACAAACTTTCCTCCACATACATGAGTTTTATTTCGCAAACTTTTCAAGTTTCTTTTTCTTTTTTTCCCTTACTGCCAATTTTATTCAATTAAGGCAGTTCCTGGTTATTGTCTGTTGCTTTCTAACAATCTATTAGCCACCAAGGCTCCAGTTAATGCTCTTAACACACATTACTAGCAGTAATCCTCATCTCCAAGCTAAAGCCGTTGTGTCTGGACAAGTGAGTGGGACTGTCGCAGTGACAGCAGGTGCTAAAGCCTCCGCTAACTCTGACTAACACCGCCTGAGCTCCATAAGACAGGAAATGCTGGGAGGGATACTTACCTACTTACAGATTTACGTACACACATGCATCACACACACTCACTGACTCACTCTCTCTCTTTCTGTCTGTCTCACACACATGCACACAAAGGGCGGAGACTTAAAACAAAAGACGCCGTGCTGAATGGAGGAGATGATCGTTGGGTCACATCTACATGACAGTGATGCACTGCAGGAAAACAACAGGCCTTCCTAAACCCCTGGAAAGGCTCCTGTTAGCCCTCAGGCCAGTATCCTCACAGTGTGTGTGCGTTAGTTAAAGAATAACACATTTAAAATTCTAACTACCTTCACTGTTAAGATTAACGCTGCATTAATCACAGATTTTAGCACCTGGTAAAACTTTAACATCTGTTAAAAAGGTGGTATTGACTGCTTACAGCTGTTAAACCTCTCATGTCAAAACAAGGCATGTAAACTTCCCAGAGTCCACTGTGACATCTTGAACTGTCTTGTTATGTTCTACCAACAGACCAAAACCAAAAAAATATTCAGTTTGCAAAGATATGAAACAGAGAAAGTCAGGAAATCATGGCAGACAACAGATAATATTTTGCATCCTTTTACTATTTCTGCTTGAAAAATGACTCGAGGAAGAGACGATGAATCAATTATCAAAACTGTTTATTTTTTTGAAAATTGACTTAACTTAATTGCCTAATCCTTTCAGCTCTAGTTTTAGCTATCTAATCGGTCACTTTACTTTCTGAGTAAATATGCGTTAGATTTTGTTTTAAACAAAGTTGTTGGAGGGAGGAACGTCTGCTTTTAGTTTCAGTTAAACAAGCCTGCTAGTCCCTGATTGTCTCTGCATTGTTCTAAAAAAACTCCTCACAGTCGCAACATAAGAATAAAACCCAGTTGTTAAAAACTCTAGTTATGTCAATTAGAGTGCTCCCACTGTATTGATTTGCTCTGTCAGAAATGGTGGAAAAGGTGAAATTATCTGAGTTTGGAACAAAAAAGTCAAATGATAACCTGTCAACATGACAGGGAAATCCGTGTGACAGTAATACAGAGAGAGCTGAGCCAAAAGACGCAAGAGAGGAAACTTCACCAAAGCTTTAGAGGAGAAAAAAAAAGGTAAATATAATTCTGCTAACCCTGTCTGACACAAATCTTCATCACGAGAAAACAGCTAATAAATTTTAGTTAAGGTTAAGGAAAGATTGTCTTCTTGAAAAAAGTCAGACAGACATAAAGCACTGTATTTAGGCTTGCAGCGATTACCCAATCACACACACACATCTCTCTGTTTTGAAACAGATTTTTGTGAAGAGTGAAGTGGTCACTTTACATACCGTTTCCCTATGGATTCCCTTTTGAAATATAGCTCTGATAGACCACTTGTTTTCTGATGCCAAACTGCATGTGTCATCATTGATAGTGTCACTGTGACTATGTCTGTTCTGCTTGGTATATTGGTATTAGGTTATTTTATTACATATTCATTAGATGCATCCCCTCAAAACTCATGTTGGTATTGATGATTGAAGAAGAGAAAGGCTGATACAAGGACAGAATTTGTGTCATAAGTACAATATTATTAATGGGTATGCTCCTCGATACTTATATAGCTGGGGCTCTGGTGCTGTGTTGTGGAGCAGCCTCCCATTACACATCCAGCTGTTTCTTCCGGACTTTTTTATAAATAAAATAGGATCATAGATTTATAATGAAATTTTCAATCATCTTTACTTCAGCCAACAAACCTGTGGTGCACTTAAGTGTTTTGATGCGGCCATTTGTTATTTATTTTGTAGTGGTGTCCTTTTTTCAGATTTTATTGTTTAGTTTTTCGTTAAATGCTTTGTCTTTTGTCTTTTAAGACCTTGGGAAATAAGTTTTTTCATTTTAACATGTTATCCATTGTGTTTTGTATGTGTGCAGTTCATAAAACTCAGTATATCACATGTATGGATAAGGGAAAGGGAATATTGTCATTTAAAGAGTGAGTGGATGAAACAGAGACATTATGGCAGATTTGTACTCTGTACATGTATTTATATTGGTGAAATAGTATCTAACATTCCTGCAGCTATATCCTTGCTGCTTGAGGACTGGAAATAGAGTTGAATCATTACCACTGTGAGAAGAAATGTCGCCAGCTGACAGAAACAACAACATGCTGCTCTTCACTGGCCCAACAGGACTTAAAATAAAAACTACGGATATTCATGGAACTTAGTGCAAAGCAAATACTGTAACTGGTGTCCGGGTAAAATTGGATAAATGTTATTACACCAGTCCGACATAAAAACATCACAGCACAGGCAGTGACACTCTCACCACCTGCCAGTGTGTTGAGAAAATAAGATCTGATCAGAAAGCAGGATGGCTCATGATCAGATTATTGTTACTTATTGTCTCGATTTCACTGATGCAAACGGACGGACTGATGAAAACATTTCCCAGAGGTCTCTCCTCTTCATGAGGCTCTGAATTTCTGACCTTTGGAAGAGGATGTTCTGACCTCTCTTTGTTGCAGGGTGGACAATATATTTGAGGTGAAACTATCAATCAACATATTGATTAGCACTAATTAGGATCAATCCCATAGTGTTTAGCTCAGCGAGTGAAGTCTGCTGTGTGTGTGATTGGCCAGTCATGCATGTATGTGACTCCATATGTGTGTGTGTGTTTGCCCCTGTATACATTCTTCTGTGTGTGTGTGTGTGTCTTTGTCTCGGTTGTCACCCTGAAGGTTATCTCCGTGGTGGCAGCATCGTCAGGTGACAGCCATATCCCATGATGCCAAGCGAGACGTCAAACTGTCCTTCCAACCAGGGTTCCCTTGACGACAAGTCACACACACACACAGGCACACACAGACACACAGGGTAGACACAAACCCAAACACACCCTCCTCTAGTAATAGGTGAAAAGTAAATGTGTGTTTGTGTGTGTGTGTGTGTGTGTGTGTGTTGTTTTTGAGGCTGAGGGGCTGCTCAGACTTTGATAAGCTATCACATGTCCCAGGTGATGGTCTCTAACAGCACATCAGTCCAAAGGCACTGCCTGACAACCGAATCAAACGCACCCAGACCAGACATCCTGGCAACCCAAACCAAACAAACCCAAACTGACAATATATATTATACATACGTTTCCCTGAAACACACTTGCAAAAAGGAAAGGCCTTTATATGTGACTGGTTACCCCAAAAAAGAAACATCTCTGATAAGAAAGTGTATTTTCGGGACAGGCTGGTGGTCCAGTTTACTGATGTGTTCACATTGTCAGCCACAGGAGCCACAGGAGGGTCCGCACAGAGCAGCAGACCACACTGATCCTGAGCTTTCACTGCTGCGAAGAATATGCACTTTCTAAAGATCACTTGTCAGTCAGACAGTATCCAACATTTTGACATTTTTTTATTCCATTCTTTGAGCAGGGCTCTTTTCACTTCTATATACAACTATCTTCTTTTCTAATACAAAGGGCACAACAGCAGCAGATTTTGGTTTAGATGCGAGTGCCAGTGAAGAATTGGTTTAAAAAAAAAAAAAAAAAAAATTAAATTAAAAAAGTTTGACATTTCTTAATCATTCCGACCTCTCTGGAGGGCAGCAGGGTTTCTGCCAAAGAAGTTGTTAGTCCTGAGAGCTAGGTGGCTAGTCGGCTAGAGAGCCATTCTGACAGTAGCTGTCTAACTGCATTAGGTTATGGGGTGCTCAACAAGTGCGTCTCAATGCCCCCCCCACCACCACCTTGAGTCGATGAAGCATTTTAATCAACAGATGTCTCTGGTGAGCTTTCCGATCATTATATCCAGATGTCCATCCGAGCTGCCGCAAATTCCCCTTTGCTTAGTCCTGGTGGGGGGGAAACTTATACCTGGGGTATAACCCACTGTGTTTGGAATATACTGGTGGAAACCCTGGCATTTCTTAAAGGAAAAGTACCATGACAGCCTGTGTCTGGTATTGTTTTCACCTAGTGAGTCTGTTTGTATTATCATGGCACAATTCTGTAGTGGAGACACCCACTGCAGCAACAACTAACACAGAGGGGGTTTTGAGTACTTTGGTTGGTGTTTATATGTCTGTCTGTGGATGATTTCAGTGCGACACAACCTGCGAGATACAGTCACAAAACGTTACAGGCGTGTAGCTGTGATCAAAATGGCCAATTTCAAAGATGGGCTTGGTAGAACCCATAACTACTGAGTACTCATGGGTCACAATGTCAACATGTTGGTGTGATCCCGTCGCAAGATGGTCCCTAAAAATCTAAAAATAGTTAATCTCTCAACACGTTACTACGTTAATGTTGAAGACGGTCATTCACACACACTAATTCAAAAAGCCGGGACACCACTGGCTGCTGCTCATTGTGAATGAGACCTGGTTTGGCAGCCCTTCGCCCACTGCTGAGCTCGACGGATTGAAAAAGCATCCAGCTGCACCACAGAGGAAAGTTGAGAAAGGCTCAACTTCATGCAAATATCCACTGACACAGTGCCAACGACAACCAGGAGAGAGCCAAATCACGATTATCTTGGTTACAGCTGAAATAAAAGTACAGATTTGGTCACTACTAAAAATAATGTTCTATAATATTCTAAAATCTCACTCTGAAACACAGTAATTATCTTATGTTGAGGAAAACATAATACCAATTATCCTTATAGACACTACAGATGTATATGTTCCCTTGTTGATTCAGATATTTCTACAGATGTAGATATGGATGTATTAAAAGAGGAAGGGGACCCACTGACACTGCATTTGTACAGGACCCAGATTCTTGTGCTGCACCGCAGTGAAGAACCATCTCACATATCTCCTTTGAGTTCAACATTTACTTTGTGTTTCAGTGCTACATAATCAAAGGGGCACTGCAGAGAATAATTCACACCTAATAGTATACACACAGACCCAGACACACATATACACACACACACACACACACACACACACACACACACACACACACACACACACACACACACACATACACACACACACACACACACACACACACACACACACACACACACACACACACACAGCATGCCTTGTACAATTACAGAATTACAGCATCTTGGAAATGAGACATGACACAGAAAGCATGCTAGCACTGTAGAGAGCTGTTTTCTTTCTCTCTCCCCCACACACAGACACAGACACACACACACAGACACACACACACACGGCAATCCCATAATGAAGTGTTTCCCGTGCATGTGATGTCAGTGACACAGGTTCCATTACCTGGCCTGTCACCACGTCGCCTTGGTGATGGCCTGTCAGATACTGTTTGGTTGCCATGGCGAGAGACATTGAAATCCACATGATTCAATAATGCAAGGCTTTGATTGGTTTAGCTGTCGAAAATTGTGTGGCATAATGTGGCGTGTGTGTGTGTGTGTGTGTGTCATTGTACTTGTGTTCTTGCAAGAATCTGAAAATGTTGCTGTAATTATTTTCCAGCAGCTTGTTGCTACATGAGTTTGGTCAACATTAAAATTAGGGTTAAATCTAGACGAATATTTCCACGTCTGATTAACACTCATTAAATAAATAAATTAAATTCCTTCTACTTGTGATAGATGAGACGTAATGATATAAGAAGGGGAAATGGCTCTACAGGATGGCAATGTTGGTCGTTCGTTCGTTCGGTCCATAACTTTGGTCCAGATTGAAATCTCGACAACTATTGGGTGGATTAAGATGAAATGCTGCACAGACATTCATGGTCCCCAGGAGATGAAGCCATCTGACGTTGGTGATCCTCTGACTTTTCCTATGGCACCACCAAAAGGTTCAAATTTTTGATTTCCAATTAAACGTCTCGATAACTACTGGATGGACTGCCATGCAGTTTGGTTGAGACATCCATGTCCCTCTGATGATGAATGATAACTCATCTAGCACCATCAAAGGTGTCTCCAGTCCTTGTGAATAGCCAACGCTGATGTAAAAATCACAACTTTTTGATCAAACGTGGATGCCTCAGATCAGTTAGTGAATGGCTTGGCAATAGTTGGATGGATAATTTTTTATTTTGAGAACCAGTCTCAAAAAAAATAAATAAATAAATAAAAAAAACTGAATCTACGGTTTGCATCCTGATATCATCAAAATCTGCAGCTTCACAGTACATTTAAAAACACACACATGGATGTACAGTATGTTTTTTATTTATGTTTATCGCTTTAATTCGGACAAGTATAAATGTGTCGAAGACCAAATATGACAAGGAACACTGAACACGAACACACACACACACACACACACACACACACACACACACACACACACACACACACACACACACACACACACACACACAGAGAGTACGGAGGGTAATGAGCTCTAGATAAGCGAGGAGGAGGAGTTTTGGTTCCATTCAGTTGAGCTCTACAGTGGCCCTTGTTCTTGTGTGTTTTTTCCCCACCGGAGGGAGAAAATAAGAGTAATTGATTTCACTGTTTTCTTCTGGTGTCAGATCTGCTGCCGTTTATCATCATCAAATCTATCCCTCTGTCCTTCTTCTCCCTTTCTCCATCGCTCTCTCTCTCCCCTTGTTTGTTCTGCTAATTAACTTTATTACCCTGATAGCTCCCCACTGCCTCTGACGAAAACAATTACCATCTCTGCCGCCTCCACCTCTCTCTCTTTCTCTCTCTCTCTCCCTCTCTCTTCTCCCTCATCATCCTTCGCTCTTTCTCTTCTGGCTGAGAGTAGTAATTAGTCCTGAGGCTTTGCTGCTGCTACGCTTACTATCTGTCTTTCTCTCCCTGCCATTTCCTTTCAACTATCAGGAGAATTTTTGAAAACTTCTGATATGAGAAAAAGTTAAGAGCAAATTAGCTTTGCTTGGTTAAAGCAAATACATTTCTAGATGAAAATATAAGGTAAAGGTATAAGGGTTTTTTTCCCGGTTCAAAATGTTCGGTTTTCCACAGAGTTTCCTGGAAATAATAATAATAATGTCATACAAATTACACGGTTAATATATAGTCTGAGAGAGCTATTTAGTTAGTTGTGTTTAAAATTGCCAGAGGAATTTCCTTGAATAAACTGCTCCATTTAAACCTAAACACATATTCATATTGCCTTTATTACTGTGAACTTTATTCTCTATATATGTGTAATTGTGGGTTTGCCTGTAGGCAAATTTCCCCACTTTTGCAGCCTGAGCCCAGCATGACCTGCTGTGCTCTGACTAAAATACACTAGCGCTTTAATTGGAATTAATTAATTGGAAGAGTACAATTTTCCCTATAATTAGTACTAAATCACACAGTCCTTCCTATGAATTTGAAATTACACCTCAGTTAATTTCTAGGAAATGACGGGAAACTATGGGATCCATAAAATAAAGTGAACCATGAAATAGATGTTTTTTTTCCTAAGGAAAGAGAAAGAATAATTTAATCATTATTATAGGACAAGTTGTTGTTGTTTGTTCGCTATTATCTAGAAACCAAAACATAAACTCTCTTTTGTTAATACAGGAGACTGTATCACACCAAACAACCAAAACAGGGACTTCATCTGTAGGAAATAAAGCTGTTTCAAAGCAAGTCATTAATTATTATTTGTTCTACCAATGATCCCATTTACACCTGATACTATGATCTGTAGCTTGCCATCTCAACTTGGAGACGAAAACCACATGTTAATGAAGGTGACAGTGCACACAGAGAGCGCTGTAAGCAAAATGTGACTGGATTAGAGGAGCTGTGTTTCTCATTGTGGCCGGTCGGTCTGTATAATCTGACCACAGACACAAACTGTTTAAAAGGTCGCCTATCTCCACCTCTTTCTTGTATCTCAACCTGCCAGTCCAAAAGCTACAGACAAGCCTTCCCTCTGCCAAGATAACAGGTGCAACTTGCACAGCAACATCACTGTGCAAGAGGCCCCGGTTAGCAAGGCTACCAAAAACTATCCTACAGAGGCAAGCGAATATACAGTACCTGTGGTTGTCACGTGATGCTCACCCTTGCTTGTTGTAGCAGTTCAATATACAATCCGATCACAATGAAGAGAGAATCTATGTAACAAGAATCCTTATTGATAATGTAGATACATATTGCATGTTAATACCAGGTGTTGATGGATTCTTGATCAATGGTCTTTGGGTAGCACTGTTACTGTATGGGCTCTACTTATTCTCCCTTTCCTGAGGTGTTCAGCCAAAACAAACAGATTCACTCATTTATACCCTCTGCCCATCTCCATCCTAAATTCTACGAGGAAAAATTAGTTGTTGTTTTAACTTATTGTCTATTAACGTACTGTTTCTGTTTTGTTTTTATCAACTTATTGACCTTCTATCTTTTAGTCTTGGTGTTGTATTGATGTGCCACGTGTCTTTATGTTTTCATGTTTTTATGTGTGCCAAATGCGTATATCCCACTGTTGAATACACAAATGCCCAACTTGGTACAAATAAAGTGATTGATTGATTGATTGATTGATTGATTGATGGTTGGCCAGACTTTCTCTTAAGAAAGCGGCCAAATTGTACAGTGCAGTTACACCCAGCTGAGATCTCCTTATCCAGACACAGATAGCATGTTAATACCAAGAGTAAATGAGGTCAATGTGTCAAATACAATTAATTGCATAATCTTTTAACATCTATTCAAAGAATAGATGTTAAAAGTTTCTTTTTGTAATATCGTGGAAATTTCAACATTTTCCATTACGGCTTCCATTAAACTAAATCAATGCATCATCATTTGCATGAAAATAATAATTTGCATGAAACCAAACTACTTTCTGTGTCGCTCACTGTCTGTTACTCCCCTCTCTCTATCTTTCTTTCTCTGTCATGTCCTGGCAATCTCTCTCTCTCTCCCTCTCTCTAGTGGCAGACAGGATAGCATTACATTGTCAGTGGTAATTTACCTCTCATCTGTCTTCACTAATTATTGTCACATTCATCAGATTCATCAAGGCAAGTGGGGCTCTCGCGGGATTGCACCATTTGCCGTTAATACAGCATCAACTGCTATTAGGCCTGAGAAGCTGAGAGGTGAGTGTGTGTGTGTGAGCGTGAGCATGTGTGTGTGTGAGCATGTGTGTGACAAGAGGGACAACGCGTATTCATCTCTAATTAGACCAAGCTGTGTGATTAATTATACAGTCCGCCTTTTTTTACTCCAAGGGCTGAGGATGATGTTGTTGATGGGAGGAAAAATAAATATAGAAGAAGGAGAGGAAAAGATGGAGGGAGAGAAAATAAGGAAGTAGAGAAGGAGAGGAGATGAAGGTGAAGATGTTAAGGCAAGGAAACACGGAAAAGGAGACAGGATGCTGACATCAGAGGGAGGGAAAGGAGAAAAAGAGGCAAAATCCAAAGAAGCGAGGGAACGAAGCAGAGAGGTGAAGTGTTTTGTCATGTGCTCTCAGTGTAATTCCCACCTGACAAAGAGGCCTTGAATCAGGGGGGAAATTGCAACTTGTCACCCAGCAAATAAACTGCCCTGATAACTGATTAATAACGCACACCTGGGACAGCTGCACACACACTCACACACACACAAACACAGATGTAGGCACATGCTGAGACACTCTTGTAAACAAAGAAAGCGCCAACACATCTCTCATACGCTTTCTGTGCATTTGTGAGCACGTGCACTTAGCATGCACACATATACACACACACACACACACATAAAATGCACATTCAAAGTTTTATATAGAGCCATTCATAGGCACATACAACTGGATGCATATTTAGCAGTCTTTCAGAAACAAAAATAAGAGCAGTGAATTATGTGGAGGCGTTCTCACTGTTCCAAATAAACAACACATTCATTCGGACCATTTTAAGTTTCAGGTACTGGCTGCTATTAACCAAGAACAGAGACAGCAAAATTGTTTATGCGTGAATCAGAGACATGTGCAAACTATCTGACAGAAAGACAGGGAACCTGACAGTTTTGTGTTGTAGAGGGCCGAAAGTGAAAAAGAAAAATATGATGGATGGATAGATTGATGGCTGAACTAAAACTAGAGGAAACCACTTTCCATGTTTTGACAGGCAGCAGAAGTGGCGGGCATTAGAAAAGTATTCGTAGTTAAAAAATCTTTTTGCAGCACAGGACAATCAAATAAAACAGATCACTGATACTGGTTTACTGGATACTTGAACATTCAATGGCAATGTGCAATATCTGCATGGTATATACACTGGTATATACATGCTGTTAAGGTTGAAGAAAGCTTGTCACTGGTCAACAAACAAGAACATAGAGGTAGCCATCTTCACTTTCACATCACTTTCCTGTCGCACAATTTGAAAAAATGACGTCTGTCCCGCTGTCATGAGGCAGAACCGATCATCTTTGCCTTACAAGTACTAAAAAGTTCAGGTTATAGATTCTTAAGTTGTGACATGACATCGTCATCCACTTCTGTAAAACCATCTAAGAGAAATATATTCCCTTAAAAGAAAATGCTTAACGTAAAGGAACCTAAATGATGGATTTGGATTTTCTCTGGTTTATTTTTATATAATACTCACATGCGAGAGTTGCAATTAATACTATTCTATTTACTACTTCTACTTCTTTTGTAGTGTCACCACACTACAGTATAAGAAATGAGGGACAATATGCATTTTCAAATTGAGTGAAAGCTAACATGGCACTTCAACGGTGTAAGTTAGCAAAATCAAATGGGTCCTCGCAGTTCAGTGTAGATTTATACCTGTGAATTTAACTAACAGAACCAACCCAGCTGCAAACTCAAGTGAGTAGAGATATGGCTCTGGCAAATTATGGAGGGTGTATTTCACAACTGAGACTACTTTGTAGCCTAAACAACTGATCCTAACGCAAAAATATAATCCACATGAAAAAGCAATTATCTGTCTTTTGGTTGATTTGAAGTGCTTGTTGCCTCTGCTTGGCCACACACCTCTTTCTTGAGCTTCTTTTTCTGCAACCACTTCTCTACTCTGTGCTACACGTGAAGTTGGCAGGCGGCGCACATCAGACGCACAATGCTGACTGATGAAGTAGTCAGGGTACAGTGCCCAAGACATGTCCCGATCCAAGGGGCAACACTGATAAAACTGCTGCTTTTCTGGAGAACTGAAGTGCATCAAGACGCCATAGGTGTGTAAGACTTTACATAAATAACCACAGGTATGTGTGTCTGTAACACTGGCTTGAGAAGCGAATCATTTGCCACCTGAAGAAAAAGAATATGATTACAAACTGAAGCAAAGCAGTTTGTTCACGGCTGTTGCTGGGGTAATAAAAAAGCTACACACTACTTCCCCTTCAATTTAGCCAACTCAGATACTAATGTTAACCTTGGCTAAACATGAGAATGCATTTTTCAACAGACTGTAAATTTTGTTCCCCATTTCTTACAGTGGGAGATCTTTCATGGCCAATATCGAAAGGATGAATGATTACAGCGACCCATCACTGCATTAGATGTCCATGTGAGTATAGTGTTAAAATAGACTTAAAACCATCTGAATCCATCCTCATGTCAGCATGGAGCGTGGGATTTCTTTCAGGTCACTTGATCTTCGCATCAATCTCGCACACAAAAAGAAAATATATAAGATAAAGTGCCACCAAGTTATTTTTGTAATGTGCCTGTAAGGTAGAAGCTGAGGACGGAAAAAAAACATCCGGCCATCCAGCCCCCAGAGACAAAGACGACAATAATGGCAGAGGGAGAGAATTCAATTACAGACGGACAGAGCTTCTGATAGACTGAGAAGATCAGCTCTGTTCCTTCTTTTCCTTTTTCCTCTCCTGAGATGATACACAGGCTTACACACACACACACACACACACACACACACACACACACACACACACACACACCAGTGACCCACCCAGGAAAAGCCATTTAGAGTGACATCTACTCTTTGTGTTTATTATACCCTTACACCTCTCTCTCCGCCCTCATACCCCCACTGTATTTCTAAACGCTCACACGTTCCTGGCCTCTGATCCTCACTGTGATTGGACAATAACAGTGGGACCAGGACGAGGCCTGGCCAGGCCACGCTCGGTGCCCCCAAACTCATACACCCCTCACTCTCCCTTCACCACACACACACACACACACACACACACACACGAGGCTGGGCCATCTCCTCCAAACAAAACCTCTTCATCTACAGCACAATGGAGGCTTTCCTGAAAGCCTATCATTTTCACTGGCACTGGGTTGAACGGTGACGGAGAGGAGGAGGAGGAGGAGGAGGAAGGGGAGGAGGAGGTGGGATGGAGGACAGGAGGAAAGGGACAGTGTCGAAAATTGGATCAGAGCCGAGTGTTGTCGTTTGGAGTTTTATCAGCGGAGCCTGACGCCCAAAAGGTCATCTGACATAATGGCTGATGAATTTAAAAACGCGCTGAGAAGGATTTTCATTTGCAATTTTCAATTTAGCCAGGCGGAGCCTCTGGCGGCAGCCCTCTCTGATAACCGTCTCCAGCCTGTCAGCGCTATCGCACTGCCTGTCACAAACATCAAGCAGCTGTTGCAACCAGAGAGGGACTTAAAGAGAGATACAGACAGAAAGAGAGAGACAAGGAGGAAGACAGACAGGTGAAGAAGAAGGAGAGACAGCCAAAGATAAAGAAAGAGAAATAATAAATATATTATTTTAAGTGTTGATGAGAAGATAAAGAAACAGAGAGGCTGGTGAGGTCAGAGAGGTCAAGTCATCAGAAGCAACAAGGCTGTTTCAGTCACCGATGCCTCTGTAGCTGCTATTATATCTCCACTATGTGCGTTTCATGATAACAACAAGATCAACAAATGTGCATGTAAAATTTGTGTCGTTCACAAATTCATTGTCCACAAACAAATACTGAACAAATGTGAAACAATTTTACAAATAAATATGTAGCACCTTGAATATATATTAGTATTTTATCTATGCAGTGGGATCCACTTTCCTGTGTATATAAATATTGTGAAGTACTTGTGTGTGTTGAGTCTTTTCTCTGATCCACAAATGTACACCGTGTTTAAATGCTTGAGGAAGAGTCAGACGTCTGGCTTTTATTTATGCATCATTTCTAAACTGATAAAAGGGAAAAGCTTCTTTTTCTCCCAAAAGATGAAATAGCTGGAAGATTCTGGTGTCATGTGGCTTTAACTTTGGCAACTTCAATTTCACTGATTATTTTTTGTCTCATCTATAGTCTATATATAAATATATGGAGCATCTAACTAGCAGACATAACTTATGTTACCTATTGAACTAATGTTAGCTCATGATGCAAACCATGTTAAGTTTTGATTTAAACTCGCTCCGGTTATACTCACTGCAGAGGATGATCCACCTGTGTGTCCTGCCATGCCTGAATTTCACTTATTGCCTGGTCTGGCCTTTTCCCAGTGGAAAAGAAATCCACTACCTTGATGTAGCAAGTCATATAGCTGCAAAGTATCTGTAAAATCTCATACATATCTATCAGTCATGCGTTTGCCACCATTGCAGAGGCTAATTTCTCTCCAGAAAAACAAAGACATGACTCAACTAGCTTTCATGCGTTATTTTCTTGGTGTGCTAACATGTAAAATACCCACAGAGAGTCCTGCATCGATTTGGAAAACTGCAAAATGTGTGTGTAAAAAGTAAAAATATGTATTAATTTCAATTTACAAGTATGAGTACTGGTAGGAAATGAAGAAAGAAATTAGATACAAAGGACAAAGGGAAAACGAAAACAGGATTTCGAAATAATTCGACAAATAATGTCAAATGTCCAAAATTTTTACAGTTGTAAACAATGTGCGTTTAACCTGAGCCTTGTGCTATTAAACATATCGATAAGACTTTTAAAAACCTGACAGAATCACATACAACAGCCCTGTAACTAAAACTAATGATATGAATGAAAAATTAATAATTATAATAGCATTGTTGACACTGTGGCTGAGAGGCATTCATGAAACTCTACAGTCTGAAGCTGCAGCTTGTGGTGTTTTTGTATTGAATTAAATTTTTCCAGTAAAACTGCATCTTAAAATGGAGAAATCATCCATACATTAGATATAATCACCTTTTATACACGTTTGCACAGCCAGCATATAATAATAATAACTGAGGTGTATTACCGGACCTCAAATAGCAGTTGTGTCTTAAACCCGAGTGAGTGACAGATGCGAATTCCCTGTTCTGATGTGCCGCACAGTATCAGGCCCTATTGTGCTTTAATTATACAAAGCTAACCATTTAGAAAAAGCCAGCTACTGAAAACAAAACTACTGCTGTTAAATGATGATGAAATGATCGTGTTTACATTCTTCCATTCCCTTTGCAGGCTTTGCCAAATCACAACATATATTAATTACTGAGCCTTTCTTCAAGCTGCTCAACAGTAAACTGAGAAAACACAAGCAGCCCAGGCTGACCAACATCCTGTTCTTAAAGTCTCCACGTGGTGTCGTCATGGCAGCCACAGCCCCAATATGTAGTTACAGTTTTGAATAGCTGAGCTTTGTGTGCAGGCACTTTTTTTGTTCCTTGTTTTATTTATACTAAAATACTGATGAACAGCATATGAAATAACTCATTGCTCATTGTTAACATTTTTTTCCAATCTTGCTCCATTACCAGCATTAATTATTATTTTTGGATTTACTTAAGTGATTATGCTACACTATTTCAAGATTAAATTTTTTGTTCTTGTTGGTAACACTTGGTGTCTAATTTTCATTTTATATTTACAGTTTGTTTGTAATAGAAAACAAGGAAAGGATAATTAGCATGAGCAGGGACAACCGTCGTCAGTGAAGGGATGAAATAAAATCAATAAAATAAGAGCGTGACCTTCAGAAACTCAAAGTTCATCAGGGGACAAACATAGAACAAAGAACTGGTAATAGTTTGAGTGACAAGTGTTCGGTCAAAGCAGCAAAGACAAGCTCAGTAACAACAACTAGTATCTGGAATTCCTTTTGCACTTAAGCAGATCTACCAAATTTCTTTTTTTTTCTTTTCTTTGTCAATTAATTGTCACTTAAGCATTATGTGGCGGCCATTTTGGAGGACTGGAGTTGACCGTGATCTGCCCATTCATTTAGTTTGTATCCATGAGGACTGGAAGATAAAATCATGGCTCTTAAGTGGGCTTGCTGCGCAGAGAACCAGGGCCTGGAGCCAAGGTTTCCAGAGCAAACAGCCTCACAGAGCTGCTCCCCATCACTGCCTATTCATCCCTCTACATCCCACCTGACAGAAAGAGAGAGAGACACAGACCAACAGACCAACAGAGAGAAAGAGAGAGAAAGAGAGAGAGAGAGAGAGAGAGAGAGAGAGAGAGAGAGAGAGAGAGAGAGAGAGAGAGAGAGAGAGAGAGAGAGAGAGAGAGAGAGAGAGAGAGAGAGAGAGAGAGAGAGAGACTCCTGGCAGTGAATCCAGGCCTTGGTGGGTTCAGTTGAACAGCTGTGTCTAATAAAGTGTCTCGCCTCAAAGAAGAAGGGAAAAAAATGGAGTACTTCACAGCAATCCAGCGCTAAGAGAAAGACAGCAGAGGAGGAAGAGGGGGATGAATGATGGAGAGATTTTGTTGAAAAGCTTAAATGACAGGGGCCAATTTCTCCTAACCAGGAGGAAAAGGTACAATGAGTCTACTGATTGGTGGATACTCAGGTTTAAAAGCTGACTGATTGGCTCGAAGAGGATCCTCCTGTGGCTGTTTAGATCGATACCTTCCATCGTACTTCTACCCTGCATCTCTCGTGCGTCAGGACGTGCGGATGAAAATGCAAACAATGCAGCTGCATCCCAGAAAGCATGTGGGAGGTTGAAATATTGTCAAAGCAGTATATTGACACCATGTAGTGTCCTTCTGAAAATGAATCGTTTTAAGTCACAACTCCTGCTGCTGGAAAAGATCTACAAGCTCTAAACCTGACCAAAGGGAACCAAGTGATTCAGCATCTGTTGCTGAACCTATTTACTACACTTGGAGATATCAGGTTAAGGCAGGAATTTATTCAATATGTTTGTATACAGTAGTTCTCACTATTATAGGTGAAGTTTGCCTCTCCTGTGTTGTGTGTGTGTTAAAGTTACTAATCGCATGATTTGAGTTTGGTGTGAACAGATACACAAGTTACTTTTCTACTTTAGCATTTCTATGAGCCCATGAAAGGCAAATTTTCTGCCTCCAGTGTTCAATAAACGTGTAATTTGGAATTTTTTTTAACAAGGTAATCAACTGTTTAGCTGTATAAAGATGTTCATTTAGTCTTATTTATATCATTTTCAGTTTGCCTTTAGTACTGTTGAATACATGAACTCACTACTAGAGTGAAAATTTTTCCTTTTAACCCTCTAAACAGCTGCAACAGTGACAATTTCCCGGTCTGAGGTCTAAATCATAAACATGGACTCCTGTAAAATCCAGCTTACTGTTATATATGGTCTTGAAATCCGGTCTCTCTCACACAACTAGGTTTGCCGTAGTCTTTTAGCTACATTAAAGAAACCAGGTTTGTGTGTTTAATGAAGTTACTGCAGACACCCAACAGTTTTCAGATTATTCGGGTGCATGTAAACACAGTCGCTCATTCTGCAGGTCAGAGAACGACAAATCTCTCAGTGCTCCACAATTTATTTTGTTGTGAAATACCAATTGGAAACCACTATTAACATGCGGTGCCGAGTTACCTCCCGCAGGTGTATCAAGCTCTAGAACAGAACTGATATTATAGTAATATAATAGTAATTATGGATTTCATATGCAGACTTGAGGTTTACAAACTTCCTGGGCTATATGATCAAATATCTCCAGAAAATCTCAGCATAAAGCATCTACGGAAATCAAGCAGACTTTATAGCCTTAATTATATTTTACTATTTCAGGTGGATAAATGGAGGACTAACCTGGAATAAAGTGTAAATAATAGTTGTTTCATCTCACGGCAGAACAGGGGCAGGATGAGGAGAGAGAAAAAAGCAGCACGATGACCTTGAGAATATGGATCCTCGCCTTTCAACACCTTTGTTTGTCTCAGAGCATCACAAGAGAGCCCTGCATGTGTGTGTGTGTGTGTGTGTGTGTGTGTGTGTGTGTGTGTGTGTGTGTGTGTGTGTGTGTGTGTGTGTGAGAGAGAGGGGTGGGGTGGGGTGGGGTGGCGGGGGTAGCTGGGCTGTGTGACAGAGTCTCTCTCTGCATTAATTGCTTAAATTGAAGCGCTGCCACGTCTCTGTGAGAGACGCTTTGATATGATAATGGCAGCCTTCTCAGCACAGGAGAGGCCTGCTTTGTGTGTCTGTGTGTATGTGTTTGTGCGTAAGTGTGTGGATGGTAATTTGGTGGCATGCACCTGCCAGCACGCTACTGTCTCCTGTCGCCATCAACACGGCCAGGGAGACAGGCAGAGTCAGAAAAACAGAATCAAAGAGAGAGAAGCCTCAGCCGTGTTCATCGGGTTCTGGGTTCACAACGGTGATCGGGATGGAAGATGAAGGTGATGATGAAGATGACAGTGAGGATGAGGATGTGACCACTCCCTGTGATGTACATCTATGTGAACCTCTTTCAAGAATTGTTTTTTTTTTTTTTTTTTCCAGGATATTTTTAATGACCTAATGGACCTTAAAGGCATCACAAGCTGCAAGTCAAATTGTTGGTTTAAAAATAACACAATGTTTTGTTTCAATTTTAACTCTTCCCTAAAAAGACACCAAATATCAGCTAATGTAGTGATCAAACAAAATCCTTCCGGGGGCTTGTGATGCCTATGATAACTAATGTAACAGCCTCATCATGAATGTTCAGCAAATTTAAAACATTTCCATGACAGATCATCATTTTCCAGGACATGCTGTATTATTTAGCCACTTTCAGCACTTTTCCATGACTGGATACCAACAGAATATTGATGTGTGTGAACGCCGGCTCCGGTCTGTGGAGTACCAGGAAGTCACAGGTTTATTTTGCCCTGGCTGTTAACCCAACTGAAGAACAGCTCCAACCTCCTCACAGCTGTCTGAAATAATAAACCACACTGAAGCTGTAGTAAAAATCACTTAAGCTCCTTGCAGTTTTTTGACAGAAGTACTGCTCCATACTGCTTCAGCAGGAGGTCGAACACAGTCCTACTGCAGCTCCACTGAGGCAGGAAGACCATCCAGGGCCAATAAACCAGGACTAGTTTTAAGAAATGTGGGCAAAAAAGTAAAGAATAAAAAGGTAGTGTAAGGTAGCTAAAACTGATTGTAGTTCCATTAAAGTAATAAAAACTACTACTGTGTCCTGATGAAGACATAAGACTTTAAAAACAGTAGCAACTCAACACAAGCTCATAAAAGTGTTTTTAACAGAGGAATGGGCTATAATCAGGCTTTAACAACACACACAATACTTATTAGTAAGATTTATTCGTTGTTTGTTTTGTTTTTTTCATGAGATTTGTTGATAACAAGAAAAATATAAGAATATCACCAAATTTATCCTTTAAAACAGTCAGACTTCAGCCCTCAGTCTCATCTCTTTCACCTCAGTAGTCATCAGTGTATCTATTCTGAAGACCTCGAGAAGAAAATGGTTCTAGACACTTACATTCCTCTAGTATGAAGTTGTAACAAACGAATATGACAGTAAATAAACTAACTGTACTCATCTTAAAACAACCCACAGCAACTACAACTTTAGCTGCTTTTCAAGGACTCTATTTGCCCTTTCCCACTTCACTGTACTGACTCAACTCGAGTGTCCCGTCAAAGATGACGTCACGATAGCTTCCTGCGCCGTTGCTATAGTAACAACAGCAAATTGCGGGGGTACCATCTGAAGTACGTGGCACCAAAAGTGAGTAGAGTTCAAGTCGAGACGATACCATGCAGTGGAAAAATGCTAGAATCTTAGCACGATGACATTTCATTTTAACTTTAATTAACAATGATCAAAATTAAATAAATCAAATATCTTTTTAAATGACTAGTTTGTTGGAAAGTGATAATTTTGTATTTGGTCTAATGTTTTTTTATGAATTTATCCAGAGGTATTTATTGTACCCTTTTATAAATTTGTTTATATTCTCTTAATTATGTCAGTTTTTATTTGACTGTAATCATAAATCAAATAATGCAGAATGATTTAATCCCTCTATAAACTACTTTGGTCAACGTTTGTAATTTTTAAATATGCTCTATAAATAACCTGACTTGACTGGTCAGTTCTGGTTTATTTAGTACATTGACTCTTGCATCTTTAACCAGTGGTGAATGTGTCTGGCCTTTTAATTTTTCTTCTTTTATTTCCAGTCATTCCAGTTTACTCTCTCATTCCCACAGTCACTGACCCAGTCTAGCTCCCAGTTAACGACAGACCTGCTCATCATGCGTCATGGTTACCAGAGAACCAATCAACTGTCTGATCCCCTGATGATGTCACAGGTCAGCGGGCCTGCCATTAAAACACAGAGAAATCGTCATGGTAACGGTGAATGTGCTGCCATGGCGGTGGTCGTGGTAGTTGTGGGAGAAGGTTTTACTGGAAGGGACGTGTTCGAGTGTGTGTTTGTGTGTGTGTGTGTGTGTGTTATTCAATGGTGTCTGGGATGCCCAGTTGAGTCAGCCATTACCCAGAGGCCACTGCAGCTTCAGGAGGAGAAAGGAAGCACTGTGTCCCAAAGTCTGACACATACACATGTACACACACACAAGCAGAATGGCCTGATAAAACACACACACACGGAGCTCCTGGTGGCTTGCTAAGCCAGCTGACCTTTACACAGGCCACCCACGACTGACCCGTCCTCCACCATGTGATGAGGTGGGAGGCTGAAACTACTACACTCTCCCATGGTACCACACACACACACACACACACACACACACACACACACACACACACACACACACACACACACACACACACACACACACACACACACACACACACACACCAACTCCACCCATAATTGTGTCACAGCTCAGATGAAGACACCTCAACAGCTTTTGTTAGTGACCAACCTGCTGAGTACAGAACAGTGAAAGAGGGACATGCTGCAAATTCCTAGAAGTTAAACATTTTAAAAATTCTTGCTTTTTGCACATAACAACTACAATATGGTTGACTGTGATCACAGATATATATCAAATAAACTATGTTTAGAGATAGACAGCTGAAACACTTGGTTAAGGTCAGGGAAACATCAGAGTTGCACTTGGAGGGGATGCTGGGCTGTTCAGACACAGATGGGATGGCAACATTGGTTCTCCTACGTGATGGTTGTGAATTCAATGTTTTATTGCCACAGAATGTAAACCATTCCTGGTTTGCATTTTGTCTCATTTCACTGGGCAGATTACAAAGTAGGTCTACCCAGCACTTGCTCAGGGGCCTAAAAGACCAGGGAGACCACATTTTGTTAACATTTCTTGTTGGAGAGTCAAATGTCCAAGTAAAAACTTCTTCTGAAAAACATCTTCAAAATGAAAATGGCAATAGAAAGAGGTCCTCATCATGACACCTTTATGATTTGGATAGGATGAGGGGTCATTAAAGCCTTTATGCCCATGAGCTCAACATTTCGCCTCTATGACAGCAATCACTGCAATTTTCAAATTTTGTCTCTTGTACTGTTTGATATTAGGTTAACGTTCACATGTTTTGTCCTTTAATAGTGGGTTTTATGTGTGAACATATAATTAGAACCATAAATACATATTTTTTTACAGTATATTGCATATCTGTAGAACTGTAGTAACTGTAACTGCGCAGATATTTAATTAAAGCATTAGTTGGAGAGTTTGCATTTGGACTGTCAGGACATTGTCCTCGCTAGTCCTCAGTGGTGTCTGAATCAGAGGAGAAGAGTGGGAGAGAGGGAAGACAGGAAAGGAGGAGAAGAGGGAAGCTTTGGGATCCGCCCAAGTGCTCTTGAGCCGTAACACATTTATAGTTTTCAGTGGACTGTAGAGCAGAGAAAGTGTGTGTCAGAAAATCTGTGTTTTCTACAAACACTAGCGCTGACTTGAACTGTCACTATTGTCACTATTAATAGATGCTGGGTTGTGTCACAACGAGTTGATCCTCTTGTTCATACTGTATCTGTGTGTCTTTAGTGTGTGCGTGCGTGTGCGCGTGAGTGCGTGTGTGTGTTCATCTTTCCCTCACTGCCAAAGGCCCCATTCCCATCCCTTGATCTGGAACAATGTGTTTCAGTCAGAGAGAGAGACAGAGCAGCCTTAGAAACTGGGGGCCCCTTTACACACACACACACACACACACACACACACACACAGAGTCACACATTACCAGTCAGTTTCAACCCACTCAAAAAACAGCTGAGTAGCGCTTGTGCATCCAGATACTAATAAACCCCAACATGAATATATGATTCCAGTTTGTCATACATTAAAGCATCACACAGAAAGATTCTGACTCTCGGCCCAAACACTCAAACGCACGTTTTCACAAACAGGGTCCCATCCCATGAATAATAAGTGTCCAAGTATGCCAGAGGTCACATCCACGCTCCACTCCCCACAGCTTTCCCAACCGACCCCCTCATTAGGGAAATGTTTGTCCCAGTTGGGAAGGTGGGACGGGTGAGAAACAGCTAAGGAAAACAGAGAGGGAGGGGATGGGAGAGTTTTGAAGCTCTTGTTAAAGAAAGTTAGGATGTCTGAGAGACTTGAACGACTAATTGCAGTCGAGTACGTTCTTGCCAAATTTTGTCACTTAAAGCGTCCACAAAAGCTTGTAGACTTTCTGGTGGTGAGAGAAATTCTCATGAAAATGTGAGTCCCCTCCAATTGAGAACAACTACTGCAGTTAACAAGTCTTATTTCTGTTGGAGACCATGTTTGTGCTCAGTCATATTCATCACAACACACAAACAAACCGACAGTCAGCAGTTTGCACTGTGTTCACAAAATTGGGCACGTTGGCAAAAAATGTTTACCTTTCACAAGACGCCAGAGCTGCAGAGACGGTTGAAAACACTTAAAAAGCTTGTATGGATGTGCCGAACATTTACATTTAGCAATCTAACAGTGAGACATTAAATGAAAGTGGTATTCATGAGTGTTCATTTTTTAAAAGGGACAGTAGTGGTAGTGTTTCTTGATGGTATAAACGAGGTTCAGAAATGCAGGTCAGCACATGTTTTTTCTCTTTTCAAAGAAAGACAAAGAAAAAACCTGTAGCTCTTTAGCTGCAAATGCACATTGCTGTTTACTCTTTTTCATTCATATTCTTCTATCAATATTACAATAAAAACGACATTTATAGTTAATGATGACGTTAACAAGAATAAGGACAAAGATCACATGAAGCTGAATCTTGTTTGTATAGTAAACTACTTCGTTTCTGTGGTCGACCATTAACAAATGAGTAAATAATGTTTAAGGAATATAACGTACAAGCATTGATAATAATGTTGCTTCAATGTGTATCTCACCTGACCTACCTGTCCTGCTTTGATTGGCTTGTGTTAGTGACAATTAAATTATGAATCAGTTGGTTGATGGAAATAATTTTCTTGACGGTTTTTTACCGCAATTGACTGATTGTTTGATTAATCCTTTAAGCTAAGATGCCAAAAGCTTTGCTGGTTCAAAACGGGGCCTCAGTTGCAAGTGACAGTAAACCAATTGGTCAGATCAAAGCAAGCAATCCGAAGACATCTACATGGGCTTAACTGTGGTGGGCATTTTTCATAATTGTCTGGCATTTTATTGACAAAACAATAAGATAATCTCTAAAGAAAAAAATCTTAATACCAGGTGCTACAATGGTTGAGTGATTGACGACTGACTGATATAAGTGATGAAGATGTACAAGAAGATAGCTCTATCTTTAGTGGACGTACGCACGCACGCACGCACGCACGCACGCACGCACGCACGCACGCACGCACGCACGCACGCACGCACGCACGCACGCACGCACGCACGCACGCACACACGCACACACGCACACACACACACACACACACACACACACCACACACACACACACGCACACACACACACACAGCAACACTCAATCCTCTGTCAGTGGCTCCTGCTTCCAGCGAATGAATGAAAGCCTCTGTTCTCTCTGGCTCTCGGCCCTCTTCATGCCCCGCTGCTGACTGGCAGATTGGAAGTAACAAATTGCTGCGTCCTCAGAATGATAATTAGCAAAGCCATGAAGGCGGTTTTGTTTAAAGGCGCATAATGAAGCCAAATTTTGTAGTCTTTCTGATCACCTGACTGACTTCTGATACCCTGAAACTTTACAAACAACACAGAATTCAAACACTTTTTTTTTTTTTTTTTTTTGCCATTTCGAGTGCAAAAACAGAGTGACAGTACATTTCTCCTCACTGTCCCGGAGCCTCCTATAAGTCACCAATATCATAAGCTATATCTGAGCCACAGGGGCAAAGGTCCAGGATTGTTTTAAGTCCAGAAAAACCTTCCATTGATGTCTCTGAGGGAAATCTCCATGGCACATTTATTTATTATCTTAGGTGTGATGAAAACAGAACTTGGTGGCCTTTTAATAATCAGGTTTCTACAGTGAAGAGAGAGTCTCCTCCCCTCACTCCGGCACCTTTAGCACAGCTCCAGCATCTCCATCAACAAGTCAATAGAGGCTCTGGCTTGCCGAGACATTAGCTAGGAAGCTATGGAGGTGAGCAGGGCTTATTATAAGCCTCTTAGTGATTCGGCAGGAGGTGAAGAAATGGTCTCTGTTAGGGGAATCAATCCCCGGGTAATTACCTAGCCACACTGCAGGCTGCTGAGGAGGACTAGGACCGAGCTGAGGCTGCGAAGGCTAGTGAGCCTCAGTTCAATAAGAGCCTTTTAGGAGAGCCCATTGTCTCAGACTTAAGAGAGGGGAGCAGACTGATAATGATAATGATGATGATGATGATAAATACACACCCAGTAATCAAGTGGTGTTTGACGGACACAAGTGCACAGCAGGGCTCATCAGAGTTTAGCGGCACACAGGCAGTCGATCTATAATCCATCTATCTTTGAGGCACACTTGCCATGTTCGAGGTCACTATCCCAGAATGCACTGGGAAACAGGAAGGGAAACACCTTAGACAGAGTGGCAGGTAAACACAGGGATAAAATACACAAGCATATTTATGCTGCGTTGCATTTCTTCACCACCCTCGACTCAAATCGTAACTTCTCTCTCCATAGTGTCACTTTAGCTCGCCCTCTACCTCCAAAAGGACGGTCTCTAGCATCACATTTGGTATCATTGTGTACCAATGGCAGCTTGAAAATAGCTCAAGAAATAAACAATTTCATCTAAGTAAACGCAATGGCAGCTCCAACCTGAACACTACTGAAAAAGAGCAAACTATTTTGTAGGTTAATGCACTAATGGTGGTAGATATATCCTTAGGTGAGACCACAAACAACACTTCTTATTCTCCTTCTTCCTTTTTGAGAGGTGGCAAACATCTCCACAAGCTCGGTCTCTGACAGAGTGCCCGCAAGACGTAGAGATACAAAACAATTGTCTACAAAGGCAGGTATTTTGGATTCACGGGCGGATTAAAGGCTGTCGGTTCAATGTCTACCTGACCATATTTAAAAAAGATAACTATTCTGTTAAGTTCATTTAAAAAAATGTTTTAAATACCTCACTGTGGCTCTATTTCTCTTAGTCAATGATATATAAAAGAAATACGCAAATTATCCCCATCTTTATGTGAATACATTTAACTTATTCTCATTAATACTTTTATTTCATTTTAGCTGATATTTTTGTTGAGTAAACAACAAATATGAACAGGCGCAACAGTCAGACAGATTGGTTAGCAGACAGATAAAAAGAAAGTTAGACAGATGGGGAGACAGAAGGACAGAAAGACAGGCACGTAGCTGAAGCCTTGCTACTCTGACACCTGGGAAGCTATTTGCAACAACACACACAGAAAGGGGGTATGAAAAAAAGCTAAAAGAGAGAAACTAGATAAAGTAAAAGCACTCTTTCATATGAAATCAAGAGTTTAGGGGGCAAGGTTCAGCCATAAGTGGCGCTGCTACAACACCGCACAGAAAAAAAATTAATTTCACATCCTTTAATTTTCGGAATAAAATGGCCAGCCATTTCAGGTCGAATAATTGTTTGAACCAATGATTTTATCATTAATCCGACAGCGGCCCCCGAGAGCTGGGGGTCACACCGGAGGTTGATTAGGTACGAGGCTGCACAAAGAGCCCTCCAGTCGATGCCATTGAAAAGGAGCAAGTCATTTAGATTGTGAATTGGTCCCGGGGCTGCGAGGCTCGCTCCATTACAGGCCATTTTCAATTTCAGCCTCACAATAAACATCAAGCCGGGCCAAGGAAATTACAGCATCTTGGAGATGTAGCCGAACAGATAGGTGGGGTACGGACAAGATGACACGACTGGAGGGTGAGGAGGGGTGGGGGGGACGGTATGGGCTGGAGGAGAAAAAGAGCAGAGATTATCCAAAGTGGAAAACTAGAAGACTGAGAGAGAAGGAGAAAAAAAATTTAACCTCTCTGACTTCGACAGAGTTTTATCTAGTACATGTGCATGTACTTAAAACACTAATGTATGTTCTAATAACACTTAGGAAACTTCATGTGGATCCAGAGAAATGCACAAGGCTTTAACTTTTTTTTTTTCCCTTGCATTAAGATTCTTTTGGACTGAATATAAAAAGATGAACTATGGACAACCACAAAACAAAGACCCGATCAATAACTATTCCAATTGCTTCATAAGTTTCGCACTTTCCCTGTTATGGCCCAATTAATGTTGAACTTCAGACAATAAAATTCAACGAGCAGAGGACAAAGAAACACATTTTATTATGCCAACCAAGGATCATCTAACCACCATGATTTGTTTTAATGTCGCAATTTTCAATTACACACAGACGAAGTAAGAACAAATGACTGTTTGTCCATCTAATAGTGTCAGACATTGCTTAACACAAAAGTCGACAATCTCAAAGCAGACACATGTTGGTCATGAATATCTTTTCAGCATCGTGAATACAACTGCAGATTCAGCTTGTTTACACCCTAAATTCTTCTTTGGACCACTCTGAATACGTTTAATTACATTAGTTTAATTTGTGCTCATGCCTCAAATCAATGGACACAATTTCACTGCTTTCTGCAACAATGCTCTTGTTTACTCATGGTGTATATAAAAATTCACACGAGACTGAAATTAATGGAAAATGCATCATTCACATCATCACTTTGTGTTATCAAAAGGAAAAAAAAGTGTCTGGTCAACATGTTTGTTTCATTTGCGTTCTCATTGTGTCCATTCAGAGTGAAAGGTGACATGTGTAACAGTGGTTTCCTGATTGAAGAGACTTCCTCTCTCACCCAGTTACATGTTCTGTGTCTACACATGGTGACACACACAATTACTTACTGAGAGGTAAACTATCTGACCTTCATCGGTCATTATTGAGATGGAAGAGTAGCCTTGAGTGTTCCCATGGTCACCCCGCTAAGAGAGCCACCAGATCATATATAATCGTATAAAGCTGACAGGAGAAACTTTTAAATAAGATGGCAACACTACCCATGATCCAAGTAAAATCCAACAGGCATGTACCCTGTGCATGTAAGCAGAGCTGCAATTAATTATTTCCAAATGTACACACTATATAAGATTCCAGGGTCAACAAATACTGCTGCTTCACCAGTTACTTTGATAAGGTGATCTGATGATCTTATATCATGGACGATCTTACTTTGGCATATGATCTACTTTTCATTTGAATCGTACAAATCGCGTCATTCAATAGGTGGTATATTTAGATATTTCATTTTAAAAGTTCAAACACTGCTAACCAGCCCATTGTTAATGGTTAAACAGCTAGCCCGCTAACTGCAGCTGCCGACAGCAGCCTCAGCGAGTTTGGCATAGCGCCACATGTAGCAGTTCCTCAGCTGGAGAGAAAAAGAACTACCACAAACAAATACTCCGCATGAACTTAGCAAAAAGTGAGATTAGTTGTGACACAATATGTAAACAGACTCACAACTTCAGGTCAAGACTTTAACAATAAAACCAGAGCAGAAACAGGATGCAGATCATGATTCAGATTGTGGTGTGCGATTCTATCCAAAAAGATTGTCACATGATCTTTAGGCCAGATTGCCCACCCCTACTGTGAGTCTTGCATTTAATTATTCATTCATTCATTTATTTATTTATTCAAGAAATAGCACCACCTACTGTCAAGTCCTAATATTCACATAACGGTAGTGGACATTTTCTTTTGCTGATTTTCCAACCAGTCCTCCTGAACAACCATATAGGTTGTTTTTTTTTAACCCTATAAGTACTTTCCCTACATTAGATGATCTTTGTCGTCATAGATACAATGACAACGAGGTTAACTTTGTCGAATGGACAAGGATAAAAGAAATAATATAACCTGCTACTTTCACATGGGAATCGAACACCACTCTCGTGTCAAATTCCTGTGTTTTCTGACCCATCCATCCACCACAACCTCCTCCTGATGTGGACTTTGTGCTCTTTATCCTACGTCACCAAACTTTTCCCTTTCCTTCTGTCATAATTACTATGGCCACTAGATGTTGCCTAACAACAAAACTTAACTATGGGTCATGATAACCTGCTGCCCAAGCAACCTTTTTTTTTTTTTTTTTTTTTTTTTTTTTACAGGAAGGCAGTCTCAGTCTCAGTTTTCTGAATTCGATTAAAATGTGCACTATATTTGGAAGGAAATCTCACTAGTTCTTGCCTATTAGCGCTTTGCTTTGGGCACCCTCATCATAAGTAAGCAGATGCCCGACTCACTGTGCGATCCAAGCTAAAGGTCTGAGCTTTCTCACTCAACTAACCCTCTAGGTGGCAACCACACTAGATGCCTAACAAACTTCACATGTTAGACCAGGTGAGTTGTCTACAGCTGCCCAGGAAACCAAAGAGTTGGCTAAGCATCCCTCATAAGTGACCTCTTGAAGCAGGAAGCAGCTGAACACCTTCAAGACACAGTAATCAGTGGTCGTTAGATTCCGCTGAAGCTTCCCTATCTGTGCAGCGTGAACCTCTTTTCGGGGTAATACACCAGGTACTCCTTCACTAGCCTAACAATGGAATAATTAAGCTGCTGGCAAGAAACCAAAAAACGCATAGCAGACATCTGCACTGCACTGGTTTTCACAGAAGTCCCAAGACAAGGCAGAAGACAATCAGGTGGTTTGTCTCAAAGCAATTACCCACATCACCTAACTCCCATATGTCAGTCATATGGAATATGGATGGAGAGATAATCTTAATATGATAGAAAACTAGTTGTGGTGGTGTGTACAGTATGTGCTGGAGATGAGAATCTGAGTAAGGTTGAATGTGGACAAGTAACATTTTGTCTTACCTGGGATCATAATATATTCTACATTGAGTTTTTCTTTGTGTGTGTATGATTGTGTTTGCCACAATCCTAATTCACAGGGCTGAAAATCATTGGAAATAAGTATTACAAGTATCGATTCAGTGCCTGTGTTTATGTACCAAAACCATGCTGATTTTCATTCTCCTTAAAGTGAGGGTGAAAACAAATAGAAACAGTTTTTTTTTAATTTATTAAAAGTGTTGTCTTAACACAAGCAGATGTATAAGATTTATTTGTTCAAAGGATAAGTAACAAGATTATGAATCTGACAGTTTTCTGTACTCTGTGACACCATTGGTCAGTAAGGTACTGATGAGGTATGATAACCGGCCCGACCTTCAACAAATTCTCAAAACTACTGACACATATGATGCCAGTAATCAAAACAAGCTTGTTATAGCCCCTCAGAAAAGAGTCAAGCTAACAGCCCACAATCACAACTTTGCCTCACAGGGCTTTACTGTACATCTGCACAGCTACAGACACCGTTTATCCTGAGATAAACAATTACCATTATGTAATTTTGGTAATTTTGGTAGTTCAGAAGAAAATGTGTCTATGTTACAATATATTTGAATTTATGGAAATAATAAATGATTTAAGTGTAGTTCCATTCAAGGCCATAAGTTTTAGAAAGAGGAAGAGCTAAACAAAAACCAAGGCAATAAAAAACCCTTCTCTGTGGTGGTATTAAGAACATTAAGCACCGGCGTTTTTTCTCCATCTGTGGCAGAAAATCAATGGTCGCGGCCCGCAAGGACAGCCGGAGGCTAATTTTACCCTGCATTTTCTCTGGCGGCTAATCCCGCGGCCAGGAGCTAAACCAGGGAGAGCAAGACGAGGAAGAGGAGCAGAGAAGAAAAGGAAGAGAGATCTCCCTCCCTAAATGAATATTATCAGCATGAAAACAAAGTGACTACCTGAACAAAGTCTATTTTACAGAACCACTTCAATAGATTCCACCCCCATCTCTCCCTCTCTCTCTCTCTCTGGGGTGACTGGGGGTGTGTGTGTGTATATATATATATGCGGTCCAAATATCATCCACTACCTACCCCCACCAACTCAAAAATCCCACACACACACACACACACAACACATGGAGGGCAGAAACATTCAGACACCCAGATACACACATGCAAACAGCTGTAATGTGAGAAAACTCAATCAATCTTCAATTCTTAGGACTAAAGAAACTTTCTGATGTTTCCACTGAAGATTCACCTATTTGCTATGTACGTTACCCAGCTGTTACCCAGCAGCTGAAGACAAATGAGCCATCAGCCTCATCAATGATGCAAGTCCTCAGTTTGATTTCGTACCTTTAGGTCAGACACCTAAATAGGATGTGTATAGTGTATAGTTTAAATATTAGGATAGGCCCGTCAGTAGTCAAGTATTCGTTAATGCAAAGTAAGTTCACAAAAATAAAGACTAATCTAATTTTAGCACTTTGACAACCAGGGTAATTAGCGAGTCACAACTGACAGGTGGTGTCAGTCATAAATCTTACATTTAGAGAAAATAAAAGTGTGCTTTCCAGCAGAGTGAAAATTGTAACTTACATTTTTCTACTGAGCAGCTTCATTTGCTTCCTTGAGGGACACGTTTTAATGCTTCTTTCTTAAAATAGTCGAGGGATTGGGAAGCCTCTCTAAATGGGAGATTGTGGTGTGATGTGTGGTGGCAGAGTATTTAACAGTGGGTGGCAGCAACACACTTATGCCCTGTACTCCTGGACATAAAACTAGAAGAAGACATCACCATTTATTAAAAACATTTTTATGTGATTTTAAGGCATTTTTGATTAGCATTGCTGCTTAAGGCTTTTATGGAAGTTCAAAATGTGCATAAAAACAAATGAATGCAAACATACTTCTTGCATGGGTGTGTGTGTGTGCGTGTGTGTGTGTCACAGCTCTGGCTTACACACAAAGAGAGACAGAGGAGGGGTGCTGTTTTAGTCATTAAGGAAATGAACTGAGGGGTGAAATCTACTGAGGGAGATAGATTTCTATAGAGTCATGGTACATGCTCTATCACAGCAGGCACAACACACACACACACTCGCTCTCTCTCTCTCCCGCTCTCTCTCGCTCTCTCTCTCTTCAATCAAATCTTTCTGCTCTGCTACTGATCCACTCTGCACCGTTGCATGGGAACAACATACTCAACTAGGAGTGTCTGTAATACTGTGTGTTTATGCATGAGTGTATTGATAAACGTGTTTATGTACAGTACTGTATCCAAGTGCACAGAGAATGACAACACACAAACACAAACTCAATTACTTCTGTAGGTTATTAATTTCTCTTTTTTTGTGTCCATCATTTTCATCTTATCATTTTGATCAAAATTATCTGATGAAATTTGCATATCGGTTGATGCAACAAAATATTGAGGGTTTCCAGCAGGTTCTCCAAGTCAAATTTATATCATTTTTAATACCACATAGAACGTTATTTAAAACTTGCACACCAGCAGGGATGATACGGCCTACAAACATTTACCAAGTGCATGAATTAATGGGTATTTATATCATATATTTCTCACTCCTTCTGGCTGTATATAACAATAATTCCTGTTAATATCATTAATTAATCATTAAACATGACCTGGAGCAGAAAATGGATGGATGGATTTACCAATTAAAAAATATGTTTTTATTTAAGGTCCACATATGAATTCAATAAAACAAATAAGTAAGTTATATAAATTAAATCTAAGACATTCAAAGGCTGTTTTCTGAGCTGCAGATGCCCTGAAAAAAATCACGGAAGCATTCACGACTAAAAGTTTATCACACTGACCAAGTAATACTCTCATATCTGGTTAGGTATCAGTCATTTTGCCCCTATGAGGAAATCGGTGTTAAGTTGATGGCCCCTGTTACATGACATAATGTAGCAAAGTGTGTACATGAATTACTGGTTTGCAACCTGTTAAAACTGGAATGGCAGCCTGCAAAAAATAGCTCCTGTACCGTATGTCTGTGGTGACCCCGACCACCCCCACCCCTCCACCCACCCAGGTGGCCTTAACTTAACAAACTCAGCCAGCCTTGCAGCAGCTCTGCTCCTTTATGAGCATCTAAAACCCCTGAACCTCCCTGGCTGCTCACATAGGAGGTTGATACACAGGGAGAGTGAAAGAGAGAGGCAAAAGGTGGGGTAAATGGGTTGAGGGAAACAGACAAAAAGGGAGAAAGCGGGGAGGGTAGAGAAAAGAGAGATGGAAGGGGAGGGAGAGAGTGAGATAGGATGAGAGAGAGAAGAGAAAAGGAGGGTAGACGCCTCTTCCACATCACTGCCTTCAATTTAACACAGGTGGTAAAGTTAGCAGATAACACTGATAGTTTCGCCAAGGCTTCGCATGAGGAATGATACACAACAGACACACAGACATACACACACACACACACAAACAGATTTCTACCTCATCCGGTATAAAATGGGGGGTAGGAGCAGCGATGGAGGGAGAGATGCAGGAATCCAAGGACAAAAAGAGAAAAGAAGGGGAAAAAAAAAAGAGGAGGAGCTGGAGAGAGGAAAACCATCAGAGTCTGTCTATTTCTGTGGCCGTGTGTGTGTCTGTGTGTGTGTGTGTGTGTGTGTGTGTGTGTGTGTGTGTGTGTGTGTGTTTGTCAATTACACAGAGCTGAGATAGTTTATTAACCTCTCCGGCCTGTAGGTCATCCTGGTACCACAGGTTAGGACCTGCAGGTAATTGATGAAGTCCACTCTGTCACGTTGACCACATCTCCACACAACTCTAACACACATGGACACATGGGCAGATACACCACTTTAAATACACCAGTCGTTTATTTAGACGCCTTCTCACAGAAGCACTAAGCCATCCTCATCCCAGAAAAATCCACCTGTTCACCAGTGGCATTACGTAGATGAACAGTTTTATGGAGACTTATTGGACAGTGCCTTGAGATAACATATGTTGTGAATTGGAGCTATACAAATAAAAACTGACTTGACTTGACTAAGTAAATTCACTGCCGACCGTGGGTTTCTCAGAACTCATTGAAAACATCAGTAATCTTTGCCAACTGTTTAGCATACACATAGGTTAATGCCTCATTAATTCAATTTTCATTTGTCAAAGAAATGTCTGGGAATTATTTTTGCATTTATCACCGCATTTATAAGTGTTGTAAAAGTGAAAAATCCAGGTGCAAAAAGGTTTACAACAGAATCTAGCTGGACTGATGACTGTTACCTTTGTTTCACCAAGTATATGTTTTGATGTAAATATATATGAAATTACTGCCTGGATTATGTTCAGTTATGTTCAGTGCTTTTCTGGCTCAGTGACATGCAGTTATTGAAACAGCTAGGAATGGGGTCTCTAGCGTCAGTGTACATGTTGCAGATTCATTCATCATCACGTTTCCTATTATGTTTTAAAAAAAAAAAGGCAATTCAGTTATCATTATGTATCAGTGTAAATATATTTGTAGATCAATAGATGTAATATATGTAGTTTCTGGAAGACGGAACAGGTTCTGCAGTATAATCACTACTGTCTTTGTTCTTCACATTCTGTTGGAAGTATTTTACTTTTGATGCATGAGAACATAAATATAAATATATATCATTTAAATCCAATGATTCCAAATATAAACTTGACTACATCAGCTATGTTAGTTATTAATCATCAAGCCCACTAACAACTAACATACTAGCAATTCTAGTGGGTTAGTATCACTAAAAGCCAAAACATTAGCATAGCACACTGGCGAAAAACAATTTACCAGACATACGGATTACACAGACACATAAACCCTTGAAAACGTAAAGTGACCGGCAGGCCAACTTAACAAGTTCTCATACCTGCAGTAAATGACAGTGGAGTAAGTGTAAGTGCATCTCTAATGTTGAGGTTTAGACACTTAAGCTATTTTAAGGGTTAAAAAATGTGAATATAGGTTGTTTTAAGGGCTGGAAAGGCGCCAAACACTTCTTTATTCAATTTCATCAGTTTTTACATAAAAAAAAAATCTTCAGAGTAGTGATCTAAAAACGTAATCATGCATACCTTAAAGTCTTAGTGACAGGTGTGTAGGATCACAAACTCATAACTTGAGAACAAGAAGCAAAAATCCAGCACACTGCTCATCACTAGTACTCTCTTCACTGAAGACATTTCGGTTCTGATGAAGGTCGAAGGATCAAAATTTGCTAGTTAAAAGTTAATAATGTGGCTGTCATTGTCAGCTACCTCCAATTGCAGTTAAATTCATCTTCCATCCTTATGAGGAGAGGTTCTGTGTAAACAATAAGATGGCAGAGCTGCAGCGTTCCCTTACAACATGTTGAAAAAATAAACTGGTGATTGTGTGTGGCAGGTAAGGCTGTCGTCCTCCTCCCAGACAATCAACGCTTCCCTCATCCTCATTAGCAATAAATCAAAGACTCTGAGGAGACGAAAGACAAACTCTGTGACTGTCACAATATCCATCTTTTGTTTGAGGCCACTGCGTCGTTCGTTAAGGTGCAATCAAAGCAGCTTAATGATGAGCAGGAACGGCACAAACCTTAATGAGTGGCTGGAAATGAAGAATAACTACTCTCTTGTGGATATATTCAGTATATTCATATTTGCTTCCGTTGTGTGTCTGTGAGCTACAAAAGAAGAGTGTGTGTGTGTGTGTGTGTGTGTGTGTGTGTGTGTGTGTGTATGAGTGCATTTGAGTGTGAATGGAGGTAATGGGCAGTGCAGCTGGCCTGCGCTCAGCTTAAATGCTGCCTGATTGTTTTAGCTCATCCTGGGTTTGATGATGGAGATGGTGTTGTTGTTCGAACAAATATACAGCGCAGTGAGCGCACATCTGTGGGGCGCTAACAGGTGTGGAGGAGACAAGAGGAGAGATGGTGTGAGACACAGAGCGAGAGAGGGAGAGAGAAAGTGAGTTTTGGAAACCATCCCAGCACCAAGCAGAAGCCAAATTAAAAAGAAAATCAAAGCCTTTTTCCTGACCACTTCAAGATGGTAACACTTGTAGTACATGAGAGACAGAGAGGCGTACTGTAAACCTGCATTATAATTACTGTGTTCAGATCAGCTAAATATGGGCAGATTCACTTTAGAAGAGCCACCATCAGATCATCACAGCAGGGAGAGCAAATGGCTAGATGTTGGGATATACACAACATATGTTTATGACACTGTTTACAGAGGTGAGTCACACAGTTTATCGCAGTAAAAGTGTACTTCCTGGCCAAATGTATGTGGACAGTTGATTTCCCATCTAAGGCTGTCACGATATCAGATTTTCACAAATGATTATCGTGGCCAAAAGAATTCACACTAATGATATTCTCGCAATAGCCGTCAATTCGTTGTGTTTTTGTTTTTTTGGGGGGGGGACTAAAATGCGAGTGCAGGGAGGTGGCAAGAGAGTCTGTAACCATAACTGTACAAAAGCGTACAAAAAGAACAATTACACTTAATGTATAGTGAAAAGGCAACCAGATGAACTGATAAACAAAAGGCCTGCAGGTTATCTGAGCTCGGTCTGCATCTCAGCACTAATAAAGCTCTCCATCATCCATGCCTACTTACAGGATCAGTGGCTACTCCAATGACTATTTGTATGAAAATAATAATAATGGCCAAGACTGAGGGCGGTGGTGAGTAGTCAGAGACACTGGCAGTAGACATCATTTGCCTTGATAATGTTGGAGTCATGTACAAAGGGAGGATGAGGTTACTCTAAACTATGTGAATAAAGAGATAAAAATATGCCCTGGACACAAACGCATGTAAACACTCTGATTGTTCATCCCAACCCACATGAAACAGTTTAGCAATACAGTAAAGCATTTTAATCTGTGTGTGTTAGCTGCTCAATGACCACACAGCAGCCCTATACCAAAGATGAAAGTTTGCATTTAATATCACCCACAAACCCCTCGGTTTTTTTTTTCATCCTCTGCCACTTTCCGCTCCATCCATCCCTCCATCCACGCCCCAGCAGGCCTCTCACATAGCACAGAGCAGATTACTCATGCCGCTCTGAGCCGTCGCACCGCCACAATGGGCGATGGCGAGCTTCAGCTGTTCAAAAAACTAAGACGTTTTAATTTCTTACTTTTTATCGTAGCCACGCAGACAACTTTCAAACTACTTCCCTTTCGCCCAGTTCCACTTCCAAGCCGCCCAAATCTGTGCCTCTCTCGCCCCAAAATCTTCACTGCCCAACAGTCCCCGGATGACCTCCCCTCCCTGAAATCTGGCTAGAGCTCCAATCTTGGCGTGATGGTGTGCGTGGAATTAAAAACCAGGCAATTACAGTGAAAAAATTGAAATCTTGTGTTTTGTATGGGAGTGGTGTGCCGAGGGGGGGAGGGGATTAGGCTAAAGCTGGACTGGCGGTTGAATGGTGAATGAACCGAAGGGTCCCTGAAAGACGGCACTTGTTATTAGAGTGTGTAAACACTGCCAAGCTGCTGAGAAGCTGGTAAAAACACATCGGACATAAAGACGCTGCCTGTGGACACGTTGTATTATCCCTCAGTACATTAGCTGGCTGCTAAATACTTAGCGTGAGGATTCCAACTCCCCCCCCAAACCTCCTCCTCCATCTCTGTCTCTGAAAGTATCTCCCCCACTGTAATCTTTTCTAGACAATGAGTGAGAGAGGAAAGAGATATACAGCAAAGAAGAGAAAGAGAGAGAGTGAGAGCCACAGAGATCTACAGTAGAAAGTATGTTAGGATTGTTGGGTTTATCTCTATCTAACACTGTGGGCCAGACACTGATCTTAACCCACATGAGAGGAAGAGCAAATACAGTGTCAACAAAAATTAACCCATAAATAAAAAGACAGTTCACTTTTGCAATCAAATTATCATTGGAAAGGGTTAGCTATGTTAGCAGAACAAACTTCCATCCTTCCTACAAAACTACTCTGATATTAAATCTATACATATGTCGGATTAGGGCTGACTGATATGCAAAAAAAAGTCACATGCGATTATTTTGGATATTGCGATGAGTCACGATTTCAGTTGGAAAGATCATTTCTGAATTTTCATTTTCACTGAAACAAAAAAAAAAAAAAACATGAAAATGTTGGGGCTTGTACCGGGGACAGAAAGCTGCTGGATACCACTGATTCAGTGGAATTTCCCTCTTTACCCTGTTGGAGCTGTGTCACATGTGCTTGCTGAACTACACAGCCATTTTTCTTCATCATTTTCACAGTCCCATGATACACTGTAATTTCACCTTTCTCAGTCCATGCCATGTGTTGGGGGCTGCCACTACAACAGCACGACCCAGAGTAAGCCTATATTATTCTTAATATATTGCAACCTATACTCTTTATGTCATTACATCTCTCCCCCACTCCCCCGCTCTGGTGAATGAAACCATCTGCATAGTAAGATTACGCCTGTAATTATACAGCCAACAGCACATGCATTGTCTCTATATGTCTCAAACACACACACGCACACACACCCGCACACACAAACAGAGCGAGCGTCTGGCCCTGGAAGGCCATTATAGTAAACCACGTGAGCAGCTCCTATTCACAGCTCCCTATTGTTCAAACCAAGGTAAGTAGGGGAGCCTTCAGACTGTAATCACCTGCACACACAGACGCATGCACACGCGTGCACGCACGCGCACGCACGCGCACGCACACACACACACACACACACACACACACACACACACACACACACACACACACACACACACACACACACACACACACACACACACACACACACACACACACATTGATGTGGAAATGAGAGGAAGGAGAAAGTGAGAAAATAAATATTAGGATGGAAAACAGCTGCTTGTTAGAGGTGTACATGTCTGTGTGCAGCATGTGTGTGCGAGAGTCTGTGCATTTTTTGTAAAGAAAAAAAATTAGATTTGCTACTTATAGTAACATGGAATTTCATTTGCAACCATAAAACATCAAGTGTAATTCCTTCACCACTGTGATCCACATATTGAAATCACAATGAGTCCAAGCAGCCCAAACAACATTTGGTACGTATGATGGCACATATTTGAAGATGCTTATGTATATCTGACAATTAGACCTGATTCAATACATAGCAGCAGCATGATGCTCCACCATTAATGAGTTTAAAATTAAGACTAGACACACATGTTCAAGAATCAAGATGGAGTTCACACTCTGCATCTCACACCAATATACAGATTATTCTCCGGTGATAATTATGAAACACCACATGATCAGATCTGATAGTAAGTCCACTATGTCCCTTTAAGATAATAGAAAAATTGACACACAAACCTGAGACCTGTGGGACCCCAGCAAAACCAAATCAAGACTGAATATAATTTGGATCCGGACCAACTTCAGTCTGAGTTGGGGTCTCTGTTACTAGAAACTGAGAGGACACATGAAGACCAAAGCCCCTTAAAGTCAATGGGCAGGGAGATGATAGCCAGTACTGGCTAATGGCAGGTATAGTAGTATCAACATATATGGCAGTACAGAAATTCCAAAGATGATTTTCAACTTGAAAACTCAAAAATGACCCACTCAGTTTTTTCTTGGTCAAAAAGGAAAATTTTAAAAATGCCAGAAATGTTTTTTATGTGCATTAACGTTTTGGGGGTTTTTTTGGAAAAAAAAAACAGTATCTATCAATATTGTTGTTAGATTTTGGCCTAAATAAACCAGTATAGTCTTGGCTTCATGTGTGAAATCTGTCAGATTCCTTCTATGTAAATAGAAAAACAGGAAGTGGTTAAACCATAGAGGCAAGTCAAAAGCATCTCATGATTTATATTAATATTAGTTGATTAATTAAGTGTTGAAGACAATGCGACAGAGTCTGTGTGTGAATGACAGATCCCCTATAGCCTGACAACAGAGGGATCAGACTGGATGGACAGGCACCAAAACCCTCTAGACAATCTGTTGCACATTTTAAACATACACACAAATGCACAGCTACTAGCATCATACTCAGTAAGTACTGCGTATATCCCTGTAAAGGAAGCAACTGAATATTCTAATGCTGCCTGAAACTGAACTGAAATGGAAATAATGCTTCTAAAAACAGCCAAAAACAGCTAATGAAATACTTTAAATTACAAATGAGAAGAGAGGGGGAAAAACACGAAAAGGAAAGGTGAGGGGCATTAGGTCCACCTGTGCTTAGCAAAGTGGATATAATAAAAAAGAAAAAGTCTTTTGTATAATGTGTCACTAATATCCACTAAGAGGATACATATTAAAGAGATTTAGAGGAAAGAGAGACATTTTAAGTACCTGGATGGTACACGTGGTCCTGCTCATGCTGTTTGTCTGTGTGAGTGTAAACATGTCCAGTTTTGAAAGTACCTTGCATGTTTCAGAAGAAAAGAGCCACCCAACCAAAACTAACAGGTCAATATTCACAGGAATACACCTTCAGCGGTCTCAACTGTCAACACGGAGGAGTGTGGTTTTTAATTTGCAGGGAGAGCGATTTTATCAGAGCAAATACAGAGAGCGCACTGTACGGTAAATGGACGGTGTTGAAACAGTGAGTTTCAGGTGAGAGTCCACCTTAAATGGAGCAAGTCACATTATCTGTGCCAACTGGTTGTCAGGAAATCAAAAATCAACAGCACAAAGCATCATGGGACAGCAGGAAAGACAAGGTTTAGAGGCACAGAACAGGTAGTAACTATGAAAGACATGAGTGCTCTGCTACATGACTACCTCTTCGTGGCTGTCTCTTGTACAGTTGTGGCGCTATCACGGTGATAAAATTTGCCCATAGACATAAACAACTGCCAAAGTGTTCAAAACCATCTCTGTGTTGCTAAGTGTGTAAGTTTATGGTTATAAAATGATTGTGTTGTACTTCAGGGCGAAAAAAATGTTGGCTGTTGGCTGTCAGCTGGAAACAGGAAACAAACAGCCATCTCCTGTATTAAAATCTGATGTTTTGTTGACCCGTCCATCCACTCTGACCTCCTCCCTATGCAGACTTTGTCCCTCTGTAATGTCACCTGACTTCCTGTGTTTGTTCCTGTCATAATGACTACAGTGACCAGAGGGCTATGTCACCTGAATGATAATATACGTCATTTCAGGCCATTTGCTGGAACAACTGATGCTGTTGTTACTCTTGGGACAACAAGACCTATGACTTTCATGTCCTATTCCAAAACTTGAGCTTCCTGATGATACTATGGGCAAATCGTTTTGATTATAAAAGCAGTAGTTTCCAGATTTGATGTTGATAAGTTATACCATATTTCCTTTATTCAAAAGAACATGTGGCAAAATAATGTATAAAAAAAAAAGGTATGATTTTCAGTTGGTCCTGGTTTAACTGTGATACAGTTAACATGTCCATCATTCCTAAAGGTAATAATAACAAAATACTAACCAAGTTAACAGATCTGGGAATACTTCAAGAACAAAAGGTTTCAGTCAAGTCAAACAGTCTTAGTGACAGGTGCGTAGGATTAAAAAAAAAGAAAAGAAAAAGAAAAAACTGACAGGAAAAGAAAACAAAAAAAATCCTGTACACTGTCCATCACGTTTGGTTTTCTTTTCAAAGTAAAGGTTTGCCTTTTGTTTGACCAACTTGACAATGTCTGATTGTGTAACTGCTTATATTTCTTTCCCTGTTGGACTTCTTTCTAGATGTCACTTTGTTCTCAACAGTTGCTTTGGTGGCTACAGTATTATCATAACCAAGACTGATTTCATTACATTTCATTATACAGCCTGTTAGACTGCTCACAGCAGGAAATCATGTAACTCATATTTAACTAGTTATCACCTGTTTGAAACACAGGTATTTGTCTGCATTAATTCTACTTTCTAGTATTTCCATCCACCCCTTTACTCCAAGCATCTCTCTCTGCCTGACATGTTTTTATTAGTTCAGTGTGTTCATTAGAAAAACATACAGGTAGCGTAACCTCCACGCCCTCTCTCCTCTCTGTGGCTGTGGGAGGCAGCGGAGCGAGGTGGGCTGCTTTTTTTTCTCTCCTCTTCTCTTTTTTTATACAAGCAGAAAATTGTTTTGTGGTGTTTCACGGCTGACAGGTTATGGTAATCCAACAGGAGCACCGGTCTGGAAACTAATGAACTCAGAAAGAGAAAGAGGGAGAGAGATGAGGTGGCAGTGTATCACAGTATTGGGAGTGAAGTTGTTTTTGTATCATTGATGCTTTATTTTACTCATTCCCACAGATGGAAAGAACTCGCACTGCGCTTAATTAAAGTGCATTGAGCTCTGGGACGATGTGTTACTCTGACTCATCGCATGACTGACTGACAGATCATGTGGGTTTGATGTGAGAAATAATGCCAGAGAGGTGAGGCAGTTCAGGGACACGCTCAAGGCTAGCACTAATAACCACATGAAATCTAATAATTTCTCCTTAAGCTGCATCAAAATCTTTGATCAACCATCACATAACATTTTCTGTATCTACTTTTTTTTGATTCATCATTGAAACAATCAATTTCAAAAATAAATGAAACATTCAAATCCAAAATGATGACTTTTTTTGGCTACTCTTTGACTGCTCCATCACACCAAATAAATGTTTTGTGCATAATTTTATGACCATGTCTTGAAAATTCCTCCTGAAATATTTGGTATCTTTGGAAAACTATCTTTGGAGGGGTAACCATAATATTGGTCTTTGATTGGTCAGTTTTGTGGAATACTGAAAGTGAGATCATATAATACACCGATTCATATAACAGCATAATTTTCCACAACATTTTATAGAAATTGTTCATTGTGTTTTGTGTCCAACTTACATCAAAGATCTGCAACTAATCTGAGAACTTTATTTTTACCCTTACAATAAATGTAATAAAACAAAAAACTTTGAAACTTTAGTTTCATTTAATGCACAGAAATACACCGTAAATACACAGTATGACTGTCTTTGAATTAGTTGCAAATTTGTGTGCACAAAAAGCCATTTTGCAGTGTTATTTCCTCTCCTCATTATGCATGTGCACAGCAATGCTGTGAGTTAAACACATTTCTAATGAGGGTTTAACAAACTCTGGTGTATGTTTAAGAAGGGGTGTCAGTACGTGCAGTTTATCATGATTACTGTTTGTCAGCCATAAATGTCTTGTCAGTCGACCTGCCTGATCGAGTATTGATTCATAAAATCGACCTTTGTGTTTTCACCTTCTTCTCACTAAGCGTGTACATCTGTGCTGAATGTAATGTGTGTGCAAGGGTTACTTGTAAGTGGTTCAGTTTGGGCTGAAGGATGTGTAAAATGTCTGCTCTGTGGAAATCAGGTTATTACAACATGCACAAAAAAGTTATTTTAAGTTACAAAGGAACATAGAAGATAGCTGGCTATATGAGCTGCTTGAGTTACGTCATGTCCCGTAAACTGTGATGTGAATAATCAAAGTCTACATGGACCCGCCGCTGTTTCCGGCTGACACTGGCTACCGCTTATCAAATCGTCTTTTGGTGCTTATCAGGCTTGCTAATGCTAATGCTATCAGCAGCTATGGGTAAGAGGCACAAATTGGAGCCACAGTTAGCCATGATCCTGTTTTTATTGCCTGTTTCAACACAGTTCGGAAGGGGCCAGAGAATTTGGATGAAACAAATTTTCAAATCCAAACAGACCAATACAAGCTAATTCTTGTTGGTAAAAGCTTTTGCACACAATATGTGTGTTGCTGGAAAAAAAAACACTTGTGTTAACACAACATGCCAACAAATATACGATTATATGTAAAGTGCAACAAAAAAATTCAATAGTTTAACATAAAAAAATGATTTGCTTCATGAGGAAAGATATCACATTTTGATTCAAATGTTAAATCCTGATTGGTGCAAAGAAATACACATAAAGTCTCGCCCACTTAACACCAGTAAGAGGCGCTCAACAAAACAGCACCATAGACATCAACACTTTTCCAAACAGGACAAAAGAGAGAAGAAGACAGACTGATGAGGATGTAGACAACAAAGACACAAAGTGCACAAATCATAAACTACAAACTTCTATGTTTAAGACAGTTCAGCAGACACCAAAGCTTTATGACGCTTTATGTCATGAAGAAGGATTGAAGGCTGAGGCATTTACAATCATAAGATAGATGAGGAAATGATTGTCTAAAACCGATGTGTGTTATGTGATTTTTTTTTCTAGTGTTGAAATGTAATGAGCTGCCCTCCCTCCTCCCCCCTCACTGCCCCTCCTTCCCCCCATCAGAGAAAACATATTTCCATTTTAAGGCCTTAAACATGATCAAAGGATCGGCTTAATATAATCAGTTCAAAACCCATTTATTACTGTCTCCCTCCTCCTCCCCCCTCCCTCCACAGCCCTCTTCTCCCTCCTCCTGCCTTTTCATTCAGCCTCCTCTTTCTCTCCCTCCCTCTGTCCTTTCCTCACCCTTTCCTGTGTCCCTCGCTTCATGCCCTCTTTCCCTCTGTCTTTCATTTTCTCCTCTCTCCTCATCTGTCCATCCCTGCCTCTCTGCCTTACCTCCCCCACTACCTCTCCATTTCATCAGCTTGTGTGTGTGTGTGTGTGTGTGTGTGTGTGTGTGTCTGCCCCCAGCTCTATCTAGCCTGAAACAGGTGCTATATAATAGTAAATTAATTAGACGGAGAAGATGCGCCTTGTTCACCGCAAAGCCCCTTGTGGCCTGCCAGGGTCTCACATACACACACTCAGACTGACAGACAAACACACACACACACGCACGCATGCGTGCGCGTACACACACACACACACACATACACATACACACATTGGAGCACACAGCAACCGGGAAAAAAGCCATCTGGGCAAGGCGAAATCCCATGGGAGGGTGTGTAAATATGTGTGTGTGTGAGTGAGGGAGAGATTTTGAGTGATTGGCCGTGAAGTTGACTGCAGTGATGGTTTTACATGACAATTAACCCTATTAGCCCCACGCTCACTTTCTGAAAGTGTGTATGTGTGAGTGTGTGTGACTGTGTGTGTGTATTTGCCCAATATATAGAAGCTGCTGTGCAGCCTGACTACATCTCATAAGATTCATTTTTGCTTCAAGATACTGCTCATGAAACAAGCAATAAACAACTGTTTCTACAAAGTAGGGATTGTTTAGATTATCAATAATGATCAAAATGAACTTTTGCAGATATAAATGCAGCTTGATTCTGCAGTATTTGCCGCCCGTAGGCTTCACAAGTGGCTCAGCTTGGATTCAGTTACAGTTACAATAGACTCCAGTGGCCCTGTCTCAACAAATTTGCAAACATGTAAGCTGTTATTTGCACCATTATTGTTAACTCTTCTGTTAATTTTGTGTGCTTCACTAATGAAAACAAACACTGTACATGCAACCCGTGCATGAGAGTATAAAACCCTTTGAGCGCTGAAAATGTTTCCGTAATTTCCAGTCATTTGTGAAACATGACCATGGTCACATTTTTTAAACACACAATCCATTGTAGCTGCTGTTAACCCAAGCTGCAGCCACCAGGGAGGAAGCCACACAATTTTCAGAGGCACTGTTCAAACCAACAGTTACAAGAGTGTTTGATACTGAAAAGATGGATTCTCAAAGACAGGTGACAGGTCAGTGAGCGCTGCGTTTGTCCAGTCTGGTGCTGGAAGAGCTCATGTTGACGTCTGAGTGAAGGGGAGAACCGTCAATCACTCACTGTACAGCTGACTTTAAATTATGTCTTTCCAAGTTAATTTATCTGCAAACCACGACGAACGACAATGAGAGGAGAGGAGATGGAGAGCAGCATTGTCAGTGTAAAAGATTTCACTACCTAAATATCCTGGTCAGTTTTACTGTTACTTGTTATTACTGACTGCTATAGAGAAAGCCTAACTAACAAGACTGATTGCCACTAAGCATGCACACATGCATGCATATACACTCACACACGCATACACACACGCAGACACACTCAAACACAAAACATAGCTGAATGAATGCACTGTTCTGACAGCCGAGCCTGAAATCAGCAGAGACAGAGACAGACAGACAGAGATGTGAGAGACAAAGCAGAGAAAGTGACAGTTGAGTGTTTGATTGACAGGGCCGTCTTTTGACTTTGGGTGTAATTACTGAAGGGGGGTTGGGGGTGAGGGAATACAGGAATACAATAGAGACTTGAGGCAGGAGGGGAGGGGATCCAGGCTTTAACTGATATGGGGTTTTAAAGGGCGATGCCAACTGTATTGAGTTGAAGCTGGCAAGAGCCCAGGTTTATTATCTTGGAACCTGACTATAAAATATGGAAAATAATTTAATGTTTCCCCTTGAGTTTTATTGCAACCAAATGTTTTCCTTCCTTTTGTCAACAGGTGAAAATATGTGAGTGCTCACTGGCTGGTGTATGAATTTTATACTGCAAAATGTTTCCTGTGTTGATGCAATGAGCTGACAAGCTAATACAGGCTAATAAATGACACATAAATAAGACAATTCATCAACAGATGAAGCACAGCCTGCAGCTGTTAAAGTGGAATGATCTAGCTTTCCTGTTGAGTGGAGTATAAAAGTTTGAATATCTGCCATTTTCTTTCTGTCCTCTCTTGTTCTATAGATTTAAACTGCACCATACTGAGGATGTTACCTGAAAAAAAAAGCTGCAAGCATCAAGGCTGTGTCCAAAATTGTTTAGTATTGACGATACAATATAGTTTGTGTAGTGTGAATGATTAAGTGTTTCTAAGAGAAAATGTAAAAGATTTTTAAAAAGCAAGACAATATTTTGCTATTAAAGCCACTAACACAGAACATCATTTAACAAAAAAAAATACTAGGCTACTATGAACCTTGACGTTTTTCCCTCGAGTCCAGTCAAAGACCCTAACTGCAAGTCATACCCCATCTCTCTCTCTTCCTTTATTTCCTTCATTCATTTCCTTCCTTCATTTTCTACTACCACCGTGGAAGTACGTACTGATGAATGAGTAGTAATGTAAAGAACACATAATGCTTAGAGAGCTATAACTTGCACCAGGAGAAGCTTAAAATAGTTAGTATTAAAAAAAACCCAAAAAACAACAGTATTACTGATGCAGTGTTTTGATTGCTGTTCCAAATATCTGCAATTTAATATCTAATAAGATGCTGGGTCACAAAGCTCAGATGAAAAGGTGAGCTTTGACAAAAGACCTGTGAAAGGATGTTGGGAAACAAGTTTTTGGACTCTCAGAAACGTTTCTTTGAAGACTGAACATCACTACGCTGGAAGGTCAGAAGGTCAACACGGGTGAGGGTGTCTTATAAAGATGTGAGATTATCATTGTTGGGTCTTCGACAGCCACTGTTACCAACCAAACACAATGCAACAGCTAACAGCTTGCTAAAGGGATTAGCTGTGCATTTCACTTTTTTTTTTCCAAACACACACACACACACACACACACACACACACACACACACACACACACACACACACACACACACACATACACACACACACACACACACAGTTTCCTGGCAGAGCCTCGTCCATGTGTCACACAGATTTAGAGATTAATCAAACAGAAAAGCGACAGAGGGAGAGAGGGAAAAGAAAGGAGGGAGGGAGCAGAGCCAAGTGCGAGGCCCCCAGCCAGGCAGAGTGAGGGGCCTCGGGAGGTCCTCAACATCGGATCTCTGGGGCCCTCGAAGAGCCTGCTGGATCACACACTCGACAAATATTGGGATTGGAGCTCCAGCAAGGCAAAGGCAGCAAAGTGTGTGTGTGTGTGTGTGTGTGTGTGTGTGTGTGTAAGCCCCTGAAGCAGATGGTCGGGGATGTTCGTTTAAGACAGACGATTGATTTTAGGAAACAGATATCCAGCCTCGTTAAGCAGAAAGCACCTCTGGGACCTGGAGAGGGAGGGAGGGAGGGAGGGAGGGAGGGGGTGGATGGTGAGAGAGAGTGTGTGCTTGTGTAACCTCTGTCACTGCCAACTGTAGAGAGATGGAGGGAGAGGGAAAATGAGGAAAGAATAAGCACATGAGAGAGGAGAGGAAAACTGCACCTATTGAACTTCATTACTGCTGTCGGAAAAAGAGGGAGGAGGAAAAAAAAAAGGAGAAGAGAGCAGAGGGGGGAAAAGAGGAGAGGATAATGGGGTTAATGCCAGCAGACAAGCAGCAGTGGTGTTGGGGTTAATAACACACACACACTCTTTCTCTCTGGGGAGGGAAGTAGGTGGGAGGCCTGTATTTGATCTGCGAGTAATACATTAAACGAGTGTGAGCACACACTGGTGTGTGAGAGTGTGTGTGAAGAGTATGTGTGTGTGTCTGTTTACAGGCTTGGTTTGAGGCTGAGCATGATGTTTTCTTATGTAAGCGAAGCAGATGGAAATCAGAAATCATTTAATACACCCTCACCTGAATGTAGCTCAGGCTAATCCAATTATCTAACGTTGACATATTATATAAAATGACTCTCCCTCTGCCACCAGTTCCTACTCAAGCAGTAAATCTTTAAAAATTTCTTTAAACTGGGTACTGTTGTTTTTAGAAAACGTTATTCAATAATACACACTTGGTGCTTCATATGTGTTTTAACTGCAACAGGACAGTTTAGTGAGATTAAATCAAAGTAAACTACAGTAGTCATGTTCATAATGAAGGATCATGTCACCCAGCGCAACGATGTGGCTCACTGATGTGTTTTTAATATTTTTTTTTGACAACAATGGAGCTCTATTTCACAGAGGAACAAGCGACATCAGGCTTTGCCCACATGGACGATACTAGTTAGTTGTAAGCAATTCATTGCTCACTGACTCTTGAAGAAAATAACAAAAAAAAAAAAGAGATTAAAATTTGAATGTTACACAAAAAACAAAAAACAGAAGAAAAAGTGGAACTACCCGGGTGCTAAATCTAAGTGCTAAGTGAAAGTACACACATTTTAACAGACATTATGAGTCAACCTTGAGATGGCGTTCATGTGTCTCAGCAGCATAATCAGCAAGGAAATAATGGCCTGCCCAGGAAAGAATGAAAAGACTGTGACAAGTCAGAAAGCTCAGGCCTGTCAGGGTGGAGGGAATGGTCGGTGGATGCAGGAAAACATTAGAGAAATGCAAAGATGGGAATAAGACAAGGATAAGATAAGACAGATAGATAAGTGAGAAAGTTTACGCCTGTTGATTAAGGCAATAAGATGGAAGGACAGAGAAAGGGCAAGAAGAGACAGACTGATTCTCTCTTTATCGTTTACTCTTTGGTTGCTCCAAAAAAAACAATGAAAGAAACTGACACTCGAAGTAAATAAATTACTGAGAAATATTTCAAAATGTACACCAGATCGCCTAACAAATAAAGATAGTAGATTGGGCTTTAACCATTAATTGTATGGTATCACTAGCGCAAAACACTAGACATTATAAAATGATACTCTGGATTACTACGGTGGCTTGCAGTGCATATTATTGCATGTAAAAACATAAAACAAAAGCAATGTACACTTCAGCATTTACAACTGGTCAAAGGACTTTTTGGACCTGTTGACAATGGAAATAGCTGTATCAGATATCAAACAGTACCTGACAGCAAAGAGACAGCAAATGATGGCGCCTGGACTTCATACTTTGAAAGGAAGGAAATACTGTCAGTTCACCTACTTTTGTTTTATGAGAAAGGGATGGATATTAGTTCTGTTGAATTGATTCATTTTACTAATAAAAGGCAATCTAATATCCTGCCATCCCTTACTCCCTTTCACTCGTGTTATATGTGGCTGTTATAGCACTGTATTTTTCTTCCTGGCTCATACAACTATTTTAAAAATAGACAAAAATACATTTTGATATTTTGTGAAGTGCAGTGAAGTGACATGTATAAATGGTACAAGGAGAGAGAAAAAAATGTGATCTGGAGCGTGTGCTTTATCTCCGCGGTGAGCGAGCTCCTACATGTATATTAATTTCTGTATCCACGCCGAGCAGCCGAGGCCATGCCTTAACCTTTTGGCTGAGCGGCGATGTTAGCGGGATAGCAGATGACACTGTTCTCCACACTCTCCTCTAAAAGGTCTCCCTCCGCTCCTCTGGTATTACACATTATTCCCGATTTTCCTCTCTGTACTAATCAGGGATGTGACATTGCTGAGGTGCACAGCAAAGAGAAGATTGGTGTATTTTTTTTTTTTTCTTCCATGCATGCAAAGATGCGACCTGTTAGTGTAAAATCAAGCCTCTCTCCCTCCCTACATCCCTTTAATTGGCTAAAATGATAGCCTTTCATCAATACTGCCTTAAAAATGCTTGGCACCGCCGCTATTTCTCTCTCTGTCTCTATTTTTCCCACTTCCCCACCCCCCCCCTTTCTTCCTTTTTTTTTTCTTCTTTTTTGTTCCTTTATTCAATCAAATCATGGTCAGTGCGGATCTCCGCTGAGGCCACACTGCAGCCAAGTCTTTGTGTTTCAGCATTAAGAAATTAGGATGGAGACTTCGCCACAGAGAGGCAGAGAGGAGAGGTCTCATTAGTCCACAGATCACAAAGAGGAAGATTATCAGTCTGCACACAACAGTTAGAGATTTAAATGACATTAAAGGACATTAAATGGAGCGGCTGTCGTTTTGATATGATACCTCTATCTAAGGGAAAAGACAAAATCCAGCGGGGGAGCTTTCACCTTTTAAATATTACAGTGCTGCTATGTGATACCAACATCAGAGGCAAATTACAGCCTTACAAAAGCTGACTGTTGTCATTATTAAAAGAAAATATGTCTTGATGTATTTTTCAGTCTGTCTACAGCACTGGCATGGTTCTGTATGAATAGAATAAAGTTATGCTCAAAATAGAATTATAATTTAAGCTAAATAAGAATTACTTATAACAGTACATTTATATACATTTTCACTTGATTAAGAATGTAAGTCATTACTCTTAATTTCTTATATAAAAATATATAAAAGACAAAACAAACTGATCAAACAGGATGATTTTATGTTTACAAGAAATAATTAAAAACAGCCTTTGAAAAAGAGAGAGGGAAAAAATAGATGTTTGTCTGGGTGTTTTTTTTTTTTTTTTCTCTGTACATTTCTTGCATTCTCTCTATTTATGCACCAAACACAAATTCACATCACAACATTCAGCCGCACTGAAAAGTCCACACGGTGCTCCTTGCCATCCACATGTAATTTCTAATGAATACATTTTTTCTCTCTCTCTGTCTCTGCCTGTTTTAGGCCACAATCATTTGTCATTTCAGGAGCCCTTTTTATACATTTGCTGTAGAGAAACGCTCCATTATCCAAGCTGACTATCTTTTCTCCTGTCTAGTGTGTCTGCACGAAACAGACCAGCAGGGGATTCACACACAAAAACACATTACAGTCGACCGACGCACACGTCTTCGGTTGAAAGCGAGAGCGACAGATTTAGGGATGGCTGCTCTGAAACCCAACTGACAGAAACGCTTCTTCACGTCGCCACAATAATATTTATTTTATGTGAGCAGCAAGGTGCTGATGTTGATTTATTGCACGAGCCAATAAAAACCTATGTTAATTCCCTATAAAACAGTGCATTGTGGGACAAATGAGGGCGGTATAATGGAGTGTGATTAATCACATTACAGAGACATGGTGTGGTGACATGGCTACACACACACACTCGCAGGTTATAATTCTGAGTCATAACTGTCAGCAGTATAGTGGATCACATTGAGTTACAGGACTGACTGACTGGCATCAACAGGCCACTCTGTGATAAAATAATACTCAAATTAGCAAGGAAATTAGACAAGACATGGAGTCATATTTTTGATGTCACACCCAATTAATTCTCCAATTTTATTTATGAAAAATGAGCACTCATTCAGATCAAGCGTTGTGTCTTTTCTATCCTGAAAATGTCTTTGTACCAGAAGAGCAGCAGTCAGGGGAGGCACAGCACTGTTTTCCGTATTTTCTGCCGTCTAATACAAATCTGAGTGACAATCAGTGCAGCTATATTTGGCATCTAAAATCAAATCACATCACAATTTTTCAAACTCTACATCTAATTTCTTGGCTTCACCTTTTTAAAAAGTAAAACCAGGAAACCTTCTTGTGATTTGATGTGTGAACACCATTCTTGTTTTAGTTTATTAATGCGGTCCACATCCCAGTTTGGCTCACGACTCATGAGCAGCATCTCACCACAGCACAGCACTGCACAGCACTGCAGAGCAGAGCAGAGCAGAGCAGAGCAGAGCGCAGGCGATGACTGAAGTCTAGTGCTGTGATGCCATCTATTGGAGCCCCGGCTGCCTCCAGAACGGGACGACACAGAGAGGAGAGTCTCTTCAAAGCAAAAACCACAGAGCCTCAGATACGCAGCAAAAAGCAGCTCCAACGCTTCATACTGTTCAAAAGAAAGGGATGTGCACGGATGTAAAATGGGTAAATTTTAGCCACACAAATAAAAGGTAAGTAAATAAAACTGATGGCATTTCTTGACAAATGTTTAAACCGACATGACTAGTGTATTTATATGCAGAATCTAAATCTAAATGGCAACTAGGAGAACAAAATGGGAATGACTCATGTTAACATTTATATTGTTTGAATTAATTCTGTGCAAAATTTATATCAAATAAATCACTGCATATTATTAAAGGAATATTGCTACTGAAGACAGTGACAGAAGTGTCAGTTTACAGACTCAGATCACACACAGTCAAAATGGAAGCAAAGAAATTGGACTGGATGAGTAGAGTCTATGGTGGAAAACAACAACTGGCATTTTAGTATTTCTTTTTTTTTTTTTTACCTTTCTCATTCAAATCCGAACCAATACAAACTGGTCTTTTGGTTTTTGAGGCAGGATTATGAGACACTGCAGAATTGTGGATTACACAAAAAAAAAAAATTACTTCCTGGATATAAAGAGGTTTGTGAAGTCCTGCTCTCAGCTACCAGAAGGTGAAATCTACTGCATTAAATACAGGCACGTCTGTCACTACACTTTTACACCTAATCTGCCACATACAGTGGGCTTGAAGCTCTGAATCTGTCCCTCTCTCTTCCATTTAAGGCACATAAACCTGTACATTGCTCCCAACATTTTACACTATCCCTGTATTTGATATTCAAAAATATTTTGAATTGAACTCAGTATATACTCTCGTCTTCTGGCGAAATCTGTAGCGACAAAATTGTTGTTTATTGTCTTGACATTCATAATAATAAAAAGAGAATGTATATTTTTTCTATGTAAACATAAAAAACATACATTTGGTGTGAAAATGCTAAACAAACGGAAACAGCATTTAAATCTTCATGAGACTCAAACTAAAAGCAGCTCCTGGACATACACCAAGACCCACACACCACTTAGTACTTAGAACGATTGGAATAAACTACGCCTTTATGAAAGAATTAATTTACAAAGACATCACTGATCAATTAAATGAATTAATGAATCAAGTGGAAAAAGAATAACTTATAGCTTATGTTTGGGAAGAAAGACCAACACAAACAAATGGATATCTTGTATTAAAAAAGACAATATCGCCTAGTATTGACATTGAGGTGTACATAAAACATCTTTGTTTTCATTTCAGTTTGCTATATGAAAGCTTGTGTGTTCCTAGATAATGTGCAATGTTCATCTAAATATTTTAGTGCATTTACAGTGTTAATAAAACCTCAGGATGGTCTTGGTTTGTGTATTTTTTGGTGTTGTGGAGTGGTGTAAATTTCCAGCATGAACTGCAGTATGGTTTGTATATTAGAGATACCTCTGTGCACAGGATCCAGTCTTTGGTTCTAAGAACCTCGATGTTGTATGACTGTGATTAAGTTCCTCTGTATGCTGGAGATAATGAAAATGATCTTCGTGTTCTCCCTCAATATCTTTCCTCTACGGTGTCTCTCTCCCTCTCTCTCGCACCCTCGTCTCTTTATTCCCTTTGGTTTTACTGCAGGGGGCACTGATAGCACATTGCTGATACACACACAACACACACAACACACATGTGCACACAAATAAACAAATACTCACACAAAGAAAAAAGAAATCAGGCCAAAAAAAGTGAATTACAAATGCTAGATGTAACAGAACAGTGAGCATATATAGAGAGAAATATCATGCAACAATGGTTATAAATGTTTGATCCATTTGTTTCCCATCTACATGTTTCCTCCACACTTCTGTAATCCTTCTTTATCTCATTTCCTGCAAAATATGTCACATAAAAACAATACCTGATCTACAATCTTTTGTTTTGATGTGCGCATCATACTGTTATTCATTTATGCTGAAGAACCAGGACTCCTCAATGATTCAACATGTAATTTTAAGGAGAATGTTAAATACTAAGTGCTTGTCAAATAACAGTTTCCTCTGTTTGCATGGTATTTTAACAGTTAAAATGAATAAAAAGGACCATTTTTAAATATTTTAACATTAAAGCGCTGTCAGTTTGTGTGGTCAAAGAGAACACTGTGCTCCTATAACATATGATGTCTATCTATGTGAAAACTGGGGAAGTTGTCAGCATTTGATAGCCATAAACCAAATGTCATGGCACTAAAAAACTGTAAATGACCTCCAGCTAACTGCACTCTGGTCTCACAGCAAACAAATCATAGCAAGTTGGCAGAGTCAGTTAAGTTAAACAGTCAGAAAAAGTCAGGTACTTTTGCATAACTGCTCATGATGCAAGCTAATATCTTGTCAGCTAACTGTTGTAACGAGGTATAAACTGTGTTGTGGATCTTGACCTCCATGAGGAAGCTTGAGTGGGTTAGTCGCTCTGCTCACTCTAGGCTTTACTGATAGAAAAGTCCTTCTGTCCTTCTGTGTCGATGATGTGAAGTAATGTAATGAAGTATTTAGTTTGTTCGGTTGTGTCATTTATGAAGGTTATATCACTCAAATGTGTTGCCAAAGTTTTTCTGAATAGCAGCCTTGTGTTCAGGACCATGGACAGCACCTAATGGTGCCTGTCGAAAATTCCCCACTTTTCCTTTGGTGGAGTCACCTACAGTATCTTTGCATGTTAAGCAGAGATGAAAAGGTTTCTTAGCCATGTTCTTAAATACGCGCGTTTTCATGTAAACAACAATATATATAATAAGCACTGCAATCCTGGACATACTCCTGAATGTTAAGAATATAAATAGAAGAGATCAATACAGATGTACAGACAACTGATTAAAGAGGAAAATAACAAAAGCTGATGTCTCCATACAGGATGTGAGGGGTAAATAAATTGTTAATAGTATGAAAATTATATGAATCATATGCTATGGCCTTCGCAGTCAATAGATCTGAAACACTAAACCTATGGGGGTTTAGTGCGCTCCATGTTTTAGGGACTTGACTTTGTGTCACTTTGCGTTTTTCCATATCTGTATGTAACTGGTGTATTTGTATGAAAAATATTATTATTGTGTATATCTATTAGATACAGTACACTTAATGTGGTCTCAGACATTTGAACCCCACTGTATAATTGTTCCTAGGGGTGCCAATCAAGTCAGTTTGTGTGTGTACACACACAACACTTGCCTGTGGCATCCCAGCTCAAGGCTAAACACTGAATAGCACACATGAGGCTTCATCATCAAGCCCCGCTGACAGCCAATAGAAACACAGCTCCGCTGACCTTGCTGCAAGCCCCTTCAAAAACTTCCCCATCTCCATCGGCTGTGCTTTATAATCTGCTTCACCAAAAGGACCTGCTGCACTCGCAACATCCTTTTTGGAAATAATAAATTTGCTTACTGTGGTCGTGCGGATTTATCAATTAAGAGTCAATCCAGTGGTGAAAAATATTCTTTTTTGGTCATCATGTTTGGCAGGATTTTCAAATTGAAATGACTAATGTGACAAACACAATTCAACCATTTTGTATGAGCAGTTACATTTTGGGGGAAAGTTATGCCTTGTATGCAACATACACAAGTGGCAACTAGTTAAACATAGTTGAATAACTAACATGTGAACAATGAATACTACCAAACCACATGTGAATCTGTGACGCTAGGAAAATGTTCAGTTCAAATTCCTTTGTACAAGAACATCTGCACTCAGAGCTCCACACCTGCACTTTTCACTGCACTAGATGGCCATCACACAACCAACTGAAACAGTTTTTCCTGCACTTCCAAAGAACATAGTTACTGATATGCTAATTAGTTCATAGTTTCTCTAAAAAAATATATATATAAAATGGTTTGCAACCCCAAGCAGCTGCTGACTGAATGTTATCAATTGTATTACAGTCCAGCTGTATCATTTAAAATGGCTGCATCTACACAGCTTTTATCCAAAGTGCTTTATAATTTCCTTCTCATTCACACACACACACTCACAAACTGATGGCAGCAAGTTACCATGCAAGATACAAGTCTGACCATCTGCAGCAATTTGGGGTCTTACCAAAAGACACCTCAACATGTGGACAGGAGTTGATATGGACTTAATGATGTTCATAGAGGAATTTACTGAAAACTACAAAAGCAGAGAGGCAAGTGAGGAAAAAAAATTCTGGTCATCCATTTTGTAAGTCTGATTTAAATTGTTGTCTCTCCTGTGTTTATGATTTAAGAAAAAAAAATGAAAAATATGAAAACACTTTTTGATCAAGTTTTTGTTGGTGTAATACTAATTTCAGCCACAAGAGGCTAAAGTGCACCAATACCCCAGTCTAAACAGGACAGAGAACATGTTTTCCTCCAGATGATATGATCTATATCATAATATGAATGAGAACCATATTCATTTAAATTGCCAAAATCGAAATATAAACAAAGTGCTAATTCTGTTGTTTATTGCTATGATTTGTCCCACTCATAAGGTTTTTGTTTGGTTTTTTTTTTTTAAATCCATGTAACCATGACTACATTACAGTAAACAAGCATTAGCCATTCAGTCGACTTAACCTAGGTTATAGCTGTTGGTTAGCCATGAACAATGCGTTTGTCACTGGCTGGCTAGCCGGCTAACTGCTAATGTCAGTTTAGCCAACTGTAACATTACATAACTTGAAGAATTAGTAGTTAAAAATCATCTAAAAGAATGCATGAATGTTTTTGCACTTTAGCCAAAAATATTTTAGCTCACCTGAATTTTTTTTCTTGCCTTCAGGGCTTCCGAGAACACATCCACACAGGTCAGTGTTTAAGCACTAATGCTGAGGTAATAACATTTGATGTTGATGGTTCATTGACTTGTTCAAGTGTTTTATTTGTGATTATTCAACAGATTATATAGTTTCATATGACTGAGATGTAAAACCTCACAAGAAGTTAGACCTCGGAAATCTTGATATTTCTATACACACTAGCTGTAATATTTGTGTCATCCTTGCTTTAGGAGTTGTACATTTTGTTTTTAACTTATGGTTTTCTTTGTGGTATTTTGCATATTTCAATATGATTGGTTATTTGACTCAACTGTACTGACAGTATTTCACTAACAGTATATATTTATAATATATTTTATATGGTACGTTGTGTATTTTAATCTTTTAATTTATATGATGTGTTTATTGAAATGCAGCATATATATGAATATATATATGCATGTATTGTCCCCCCACAATGAGCTCACCAAGGCAGGTTCCTGTCAACATTTGTTGCAATCTCAATAAAGTTAACTTAAATCAACTTCTTCCGGAAGTACAGCCTCTTGTTAGATCTCTATCTAACATTAAAGATGATGTAGCAAAAACCACTTACGTGCCAATGTCTGTCTATCTTTTGACAAAAGGACATAAAGAGGCAACAGAGGCTACAAAATGATACAGAGCGCACTGAGAAAAACTTAGTTGACTAAAGCACCTTCAGCAATTGAAACCACCATTTTTCTCTTGGGGCCTCATTTAATCTTCCAGTTGTCCACCTCTGCGTGCCGAGCCAGTGTTTGAAACTCACTTGTGTACTGTATGAGGGTGACGGCCGTGGACTGCGAGGCCACTGGGTCTATCTGATAATTGACTGCCAAATAAAGGGCTGTTCCTCTCTGGAGTCCTCTCTGACACCCACATCAATCTGTCTTCACTTAGAGAAGGCTTAGCCCAGCCCTTCAGCTGCCCCCCACCTCTCCCTCCACCCTGCCATTCATCCATCCACCACTTCATCCCTCGCACCCCTCCCTCTTTCCAATTATCCATCCATCTATCTATCTATCTATTGGCCCTGACCATTTATCCCTCAGTCTCTCTCTCTCGTCCGCTCTATCCCATCAACACCACTTCTTTTGACGTGCTAACAGCTGTTTGACAGTAATGGCTCTAAAAGCAGAGCAGGGTGCCAGTCGATGTGTGTGCGTGCAGCTGTGTACGTCTTTGCATGTGTGCGTATAAGATAGACAAGAAGCCTTGAGGCCTCAAGAGGCTTGCGCACACTGTCATCAACGACAACTGTACACTCTCTCACACTCACACTCACACTCACACACACTCTCTCACACACACACACACACACACACACATACACTCCAATCAATATTAGGTGTAAGTCTATTCAACCTCACTTGCAAGTACTATTTCTTAGTATAAATGATGAAAAATGCACTCTCATATGAAAAGGCAATAGAAATATTTATTGTACTATCAACATGTTTTGTCAGTGCAATTGTACTCAGATAAAGGACTACAGCTGAAAAACTGAAATGCATGAAGCGTGTGTGTGTGTGTGTGTGTGTGTGTGTGTGTGTGGAAGCAGTGTTTGGTCAGTAGATGACCAATAACACTTCACTCAGAAAATCTTCATTAGTGGAACAAGAAAACCTAAATATTTCATACGTTAAATTGTGTTGATATCACTTTGCAAGTGACACTGAATTTGTGTGTTTTTATGCATGCGTGTCTGCATTCCTGCATGTGTGTGTGTTTGCGCATGTTCACCCCCCATCATTTGTCCCTCCCCTCTCTACACAGTGTATTGTGATGCTGTCAGCTTGCTGTTTGATGGATGGCAGACAATTACACGAGGCCTCATCCTCTGGCTCATCATCTGCACCATTAGTTATAGATCCACACACACACACATACACAGCTGCTTATCCAGCCAGCATCTTCAAGGCAATACACACACAAAGACAAAGACAGTGATGTTTTAGTTTGACTTCTATCACTCACTTTAGTTGACTTTTATCATCTTTCAACCACTTTCTTTGTGTGTCTTGGTCAGTGATGCTCCTTTCCTATGCTTCATTTAAATCCCACACAATCACTATTACACATTTAAATACCTCTCCACTTCAAAATGAGAATCCTATTTCTTTTCCTTCACTGCCAAAATAAAAAATGGTTCAGAGGTATTAAGATGAAAAACTAATACCAGAAAACAAGGCAACCAGACTTACAAATTGACACCAAATAGAAAAATTTAAATATAAAATGTTAAAATATGCCCTGGTAATGTGTATGTATGTATAGTCTGTGTAAATTAGTGTGACATGAGAGAAAAGAAGTGCCACCTCCTTCCCGACCAAATTTCCACTACTTTTTCCTTTTAGGTAACAGGGCTGGGAAGGCAGCAGGTGCACTCCATTGTACATCCCTTAAAGTAACTGCTCAGTCACACACTGGAAAAAAAAATTGATAAAGATTATCTCAGAGGAGAGACAAAAGACCGCTAGCAGTAGAATAACATGTCAGCACAGACAAAAACACAAAAATATTTATATTTTATCCTCAGTTTATTCTAATACCAAAATATAGAAATGGGGCACTTTCCTGGTGTAATGAACCAACTGTTAAAGCAGTCGGTCAAAACATTTAGAATCAATTCATTTAAAATATACTATTAATGTTTATGTTTTAGAGCTTTTTTTCATATAAAACATGCCAGAAAAAAACTACAGTATGTCAAAAACCATACAGTAAACTGTTAAATATGTTGAATGTTAAGTATGGCCACAACTACCCTTTTAGTTTTTAAATACTCGATGCAGCAACAAACATACGCTCACTCACTCACGTTCAATATTAAAAAATATGATGTTTGTATCCACAAAGTTGGAAAAGGAGATCATTTTTTTGGCACAAAAAAATGATGAATAACACCTATAGGTGTTCTTGATTCTTGTTTTGTGCAGTTAAGGAACCTGATGTTGTTACAGTGGCAAAATATGACATATCACTATGGGCTTATTAAACAAAAATCACATTTTTCTTCCTGCAGCATTTCCTTTTAAAACTGCAACATAACAGCATATACAAGCCTAGTCCACATACATTTGAACGATCAGTATTTGGGCTGGCGAGAGAGTCACATCAAAGCTTGAAGCTTCATTTCCAGACAACAGCACCAACTGAAGGGAACTGGGGAAACATGTATACTGCTTGACAGGTGATATCGTACAGAGTTTTAAAGGCATGACATAAAAGTTAACATCAATTAATGTTAATAAATGTGTGCTGTTTGCCATGTGGGAATAAACCCATTTCACTACAGAAGATCAAGGTAACTGCATAAAGCCTCTATAGCTACATTCTCCTGCTTTGTTATCTGAAACATTATCTGTCTTAAGTTTGTTTTAGGTCAAATTCATAATGTGGGTGTCACTTGTTAGACTTCTTTCTTGTGTCTCGTACTCATCTAGACACTGATTGAAGTCATTCTTCAGATGTTGTTCATGCCCCTAGGTCGTCATATAAAGAGGTATGGCTGAACGGAATGTGACTGCAGTGTCAAGGTAAAGTTCATAGCTTTCATAGTTAACTGAAGATAAAAACTTCATTAGTGGGTGCCTATGGCTGTGGGTAAGATGTTGTTTGTTTTTTTAAAAAAAGAGAAGAACAAATTCTACTAATTTGCATATTTGCAAATACATTTTGGAGGAAACACAATTGTGACCAGGTTATGTTTTGACAAAAGACATTATGAGGAAATACAAATGTATGTATTACATATCTATTTGTACGTAACTAATTAAAACAATATTGCATTAAAGAAACTGTTATCAAAATGTCATGTGCATCAGTGACTTAAATCTCACGTTGTCATATCATAGCCTTAGATAGATTAGATTGTGTCCACCTTAGTCACCTCTTTCCATTGCTTGCCGCTTTTATTTCGGGACCTCACGAGATACAGAATAGTGGGGTTGTACCAACCTAAACGAAACACTCTCAGCATGTTCCTGTGGATGCTTCCCTTTAAGGAGATTTGACGTGTTACCTCTGTAAGTTCCGACCATTGCCCAACAAGTTAACCTGTTTAACAGATAACTTTGCTGCCACACTACTGACGTTGACTCCTTGTTTGACACCAGCTCCTCATATACCATGCTGCTAGCTCAAATTGTTTTTCAAATGTCATGCATGAAAGAGACGCTGATAGAAACGTGATATAATTTGGCCAACCAGCACAGTCATCTAGTAGGCAATGATTCTGTGGGTTTGTGAACGTAGTGCTGATCCATGTTATTACTTGGTGCATGTACGAGTACAATGTACAACATGTTATGATCTCTACAACACACAACTACAACATTATTTAACTGTGTTGCAGTAATCTTTAGGGACTAGCAGAACTTGCTTAAAGATTAAAGAAAGATCATGGTCAAGTTTAAAACATAAAAAGTTCACAGTGACTTCAGACACAATTTGGTTATCTACATTTGACCAAAATAACCATCTTTTCCCAACCAAAGTGCTTTTGTTGCCTAAACTCTGGATGCAAACTCCGTTCTCTGGTGTCATGCACTCTGTACATCTGCCATTTACCCCAACTACTTACAATTCTGTTACCATCACAGTCTAATTGGGAAAATAATTAAGTAATACAGGAACATAATTTTTAGGAGACAAGCTTGCCTTTTAATTTGATATGGCAAACAGTTGCTTACTTACATATGCAGTTGTTACAGAGTAACATCGTCATTCTTTGAGAGTAGTGTTTCTTTGCAGCTCTCTCTGTAGCTGCTGAGTGCTCCAATGTGTTCACAGACAGCGAAACAATCAGCTGAAACTTATTATAAAGCTCTGTACAGCTGATCCAGGAGATAAATCTGAGCAACCTCTTTCACACTGTCATTTCATGCACTGGTATTATAAAAAAATATCGATAACAACCTCTGTAAAGAGTAAAGGTAATGTGTAAACGTATCCTTTGACACACCAAGACTATCAGCTGGATGCCTAAAATGGGAAATTTAGTGTACACTGTAAATGCATTTGGCCGTATGTGAATGCATTGTGTCTTGTACTTCCCTAACTATAGTAATCTTATAGCAAATTCCAGCTTGCTACACAAATATCGCAGCAAAGCGATTATGTATAATAAAAGGATTCCCATTTCATGGTAAAATAAAACCTTAGTTCGTAAAATCCTGATCTACAACTTTGTGTTATTTAATAGACTATCTGAACTCAAAAGGGCACAGGATCCCTTGTAGTGATTGATTATATATTGGAGGCACTTCTTCACATAATAAACATCAAAGAAGAACAGGATGACAAAGAACGTGATTGAATACATGCCTCAATGTCTGTACACTTATTTAGAAAACTATGTGGTCTTCTATTAAAAACGTATCCTTGGTAAATGATGTACTGTACAAAGAAAGAGATAAACTGCTTGTCTAAAGAAGAGAAGGTTGTGCTATGGCTGAAATAACTGAAAGTTCAGTGTGTTATTGGTTAAATCGAATGGAAACAACAGATGGATGTTTGAGACCTTGCAGATTCACAGGGGATCAAAACAATATTTGGCAGCTGTTTTAAATCTCGGAGCATAAATCTTTCCATTTAGCACATTTAACTTTGAATGTGCCCCCTCCTTTCACCCCTCAACTTTATCAGCATGAGACAACTCCTGATTTCAGATCACCACCTGGAGCTGGGAGCTGCCCTACAGGATCTAACCAGGAGGTTTAACAGCTTCACAGTCCCTTGTTCCTCTCTGGCCACTAATGCAGCTCTTAACACTCATCACCCCGTGCTATAACCCTCATTAGCTTATCAGGACAAGACAAAAGGGAATATTAACACTGCCTAGACCGCTCAGGGGCCAAGCTGAAGTGTCACATCTAGATAGCAGGTATTGCTGTGTGACTCTCCCCTTCCTCGTCCACTGGTACACGTCTGTAAGCCTCTCATTGCCTTATCATCTTAAGACAATACCCCTCTGATTCCTACCCTTCTACCACGGGAGTCGTGTATTTACTGAAGTATCCACTGGTCATCCATTACATATGGCACCTGAGACTAAAACACACAACCACCATACTTCACCTTAACCCCTCTGTATCCTCATTACCTTATCTCAGGAAGACAAGGCAGAGCAGAGGTAGCTTTAGTTAGCTTAAGGTCTGACTGATTGACTTTGCTAGCTTTTGGATTAGCTGTACGGCTAACGCGGCTCCTACAGGCCAAGGTGAGGGCTGCCTTAATGCAGCAGCTTTGGGGCAGAAAGCTGCCTAATTTCAGCTTCTATCGCCGTTAGCAGGGCTTCAGGAGGCTTCGGGAGAGCCACAGCGGTTGGCTGTTAAGACAAAGTAGCACAAGGTTAATCCCAGCAGTGGAGAAGTCAGAAGGTATTAGTGGATATTTAAATGAAGGGACCAACTCACACCTGTTTCTTCAGCGTGGGTGAGCATACATTATTTCTACAGCAGGTTTTCAAAGACTAATACGGCAAGCACACAAAACAGTGTGGTGCAGTATATGTTTGAATTAAATTAGGATTTCTTTGTAGGAGAAGAAGAACCAGCTTCAAGAGAAACAAGCACTGCTCAAGTCACATTTGAAATTTACATTTTGCCTCTACATTTCAGTAACACAGTGAACGGGCAGCATGTAAATGCATACAGTACCTGCCAACTTTTCCATTTTCACTGGAACTCTATCGTACTGTATTTTGAGGCCGTCTACTCTAGTGTGTTGTTTGAAGGGAAAAATGAATCTTTTATCAGGCAAGTTCCCAGATTAGATTGTTTACCTTCACTCACACCGCACACATTTTTTTTTTCCATTGTGATCTGCCGACCGAAAAGCTGCTCAAAGCAAAAATGCTCCACATGAAAGACACATTAAAAAAATATGATTTTGATACAATGTTTGAAAAAATATAGAGAGAAATAAAAGAAGATAATGAAACAAAGTACATATTCTCAGGAAATTTGACTAAGCAGATCATAAAACTTCATGGTTCAACCTCATGGTGTCCCATTTAAGACACGTGACTCACTGTGAGGCCATCTTTACACTAACAGGTGAATTTGGGCATTCAATTTACACCATGCTGACATGTTCCGCACCTTCATACGGAGCTTTTTCAAATCGCTTACCAGAGTGGAAAAATCTGTTAACTGGTTATAGTTTGAACAGGCTGTAAAGCATTGACATATGATTAGATCGGCCTTCAAGCATGATCCTCATAACAACACCTTAATCAGTTTCTGATGTCTATAATGATTATGCATCAAAAAATTTTCAGCACACAGTATTTTCACAAAAGTCTTTTCCCCAAACTGGAACAGCAAAAAATCAAAATCCTCAATTTGTTTTTAGTTCTACTCTGTCAAAGTTCAACCAAACATACAACCATCACCTTGTCTGAATGAATTTAGACAGTCTTGATAAATATGACAGGATATGTTGCTTGGTCTCCGCAAGTGAAATTATAATTTTAATTCATCATTACTCATTTTGTTAGCATGCTGCTACTTATAATACGCAGGTGTTCTCATTCTCATGTTTTGTTTATTCTGTCAGGCACCTGTACCTGCACCTGTGTGAGAAGTGCAGATTTTATTACAGCTCTCATTGGAACTACTCTGGCATTACTGTCAGTCTTGTAGAAAAGGTAGCATTTATGGCCTTTGATCATCTTAGTATGTTATATTATATTTATGCAGTCGCATAACGGAAACAGAAAGACATGTCAAAGAATGTGCTCTCTGCTAAATCTGCTCTAACTAAACTGTTTTTCCTACTGTTAAGGTGTCATAGTTTAAGAAAACAATCTGAAAACACACACTGTGTGCAGATGTCTTTCACCCAAAACACACATCACGCACATCAGCACCCTATTAGCATTAGCATACACATGCCAACATTAGATGCATCTCCTTTCCTTCACATTTTAATCTGTATATTCCAAAACCCTCTTACACACAGCTGTCCAGTGCCTCAGCAAATACATTCACAAACAAGCTCATCATGTGAAGTAACCGGGGAATTGAGAGTTCACAGGTTAAGTACAGAAGCTGTCCAAATCAGTAGGTCAGCCAGTTGACAGAGGAAATGACGGGCTTAATGACTGGCTGCTGCTGCTAATGACTGCCTGTACACAGCTAACTGGGTGGAAGAGGAGCCCGATTGACAGATGAACACACAGACACACACACACAGACACACACACACACACACAGACACACACACACACACACACACACACACACACACACGCAGGTGCACTCTCATACATACACCCACACACACACACACACACACACACACACACACACACACACACACACACACACACACACACACACACACTCACAGATTACAGATGAAATCAGCCCTCTGCCTCTCCTGTTCGATGAGCTCTAATTGGTGGTGAGACCCGACCATCCAATCCTGAGCGGCACAGGCCCCACCCACTACTTTAACTGCCCATCAGCAGTTATTAGAGGCTCCTCAGGGAGCTGTACAAATCACAACACACTGCTAACCCATGAGAGATTAATAATCCATGAGATTTAATAGAGACAGCGCTGCTACGATTAAATTCAAAACAATGTGTGACACCGAAGCCAGTAAAAAGATGACGAAGCAGCTGGAAAGAAAGATTTATTTTGATACTTTGTCGTGTTTACTAGTCCCACAGCTACATGGATGTCAATATAAAGGCATTCTTGTAGCTACACATTTTTATAATAGATTTTAAAGTGTGTGAAGCTGCACTCAGCTGTAACCTCTTGATGATCTAACGCTCCCCAATTTAGCCACTTTCACATCCAAATTAAATTTTATTTAATTTACTGGGTTTGTGTATTGGAGCACTACAACTGTATTTCTGGTATATTTGTATTTTATCTTATTCTCTCTTTCATTTTTATCTAATGATTCTCAGTTTTAATTGAATTTACAATCCATTTAAATGTTTTTAAATGTTGTTCTGATGCATTTCTTGACCTTATGTATAAAAAAACTGCCTCTGTGTTCGAAAGGTGATATACAAATAAACTTGCCTTGCCTTTAGGACAGACTTGCACATCAAGTATCTTGCATGCATCAGAGAGGATGTCAACAGCCTGTAAATGTATTTGCACTGCATGCATTTAACAAATTACTACATCAAACTAATGTTTCTTTCAAATAACTGTTACTGATGTACTGAATCTATAAATGTCTTGAGTGCAAGAGCAGTCTATGAGAATCTCCTTTTTTATTTAATGATGAAAAGCCAGAATAGTGCAATTATGATATTATCATTGTAATGTATACTTAACAGTTTTAGTATATAGGGTAACATCAAACTGGGACACACTAGTGTTAATTAAAGAGTTTTCAGACTTGGGATTCTTATTATAAAAGTTAATTGAATGAAAAGAATACTGTAAATAAAAACATAACCTTAGACCTAAAAAGATCAACAAGTTTTAAGTTTTCAAATGAAGATGTGAAAATTGTTGTTAAGACTGTACTCAGTAAAATGAAGTTTAAATACTGCAATGGTTGAGACACTATGGCATGTGACTGTGTAATTTAAAGAAACCAAGCAGTGCAGTGAATTCCTATCTTTCTCCCTCTCTTACTCTCTCTCTGTCTCTCACTCACTCACTCACTCACACTCACACACACACACACACACGCACACGCACACACACCTGGACTAAGAAGCGAGAGGTTGAGCGGTTTGTTGGTAACAATCAAAGCAGTGATGCATGCTGTGTGACTAAGTGACTGTAACCCTCCAGACAGACCGAGACTCTGCCTGTTAGTATGTGGCAACACCAAGATAGCTCATTACCCATTCTGTTCCAATTGAATTTTAACCAGCGTATTTGTTCCAGTGCAAATTCTGACATTTCAATATGCCAACAGAGAATTCAGCTCATTTGAATATGGCTTGCTTGTTTATTGTCCCCTGAATAAAAAATAAACGAGGAGGAAAAGTGTGAAACTTTACAGATAGGGTGGTGGGAACTCCTAGGTAAAGCAAGATCCACTTTAACAGGGCTTAATTTTCACTGTCAAAGAATGACAAAACTAATATTATAGATATTACAATTATTTATGAACTTTTTGGCATTTATAATCATACACATATTAGTACTCCCCAGCTGTATGTAACTATAATTAAAAGTCATGTAATTAATCAATTAATGGGACCTGGACCTTGATTAAGTGGCAACAAATTAATCGATAGGCTAAAAAAAAAAAAAAAATTATTTAAGTTAAATTTAGGTTTTGCTAAAACAGGACATTTGGCCATTATGAGCCTAGAAGCCTCTTGGCTACTGCAGCTAGCAGTAGGGACAGTAATGGTGCTGACAGAAACTGCACAGAAAAGGATTAGACAGCCTCCTGCATTCAACATCCACTGCGGCTCTAGTTTATAGATGCATAATATCTCCTGACAGCCCTCATCATTATGTTACTCTCATATTAACTCACATAAAGTCAAATCGCTGGTGAGACTAGCATAACAACTGATTAAATGAGAAATTAAACAGTAAAATGTTGGTGGAGGTGAAGAAAGCAATGCCACAAAGCTCAGACGTGTTTCCCTCCACTGTCTTTTTATTTTCTGTGACATCTCTATCGTGTATTGTCATGTTTATTCCATGGCTAAGAACCACAGGGAACCACAGTAGGCTCATAATATATCTTTAAAGTTTGTCTAAAGTCCTTTTTTGTTAAAGTTCTTGTGCAGAGCAGAAAAACTGTTGCTTTGTCTACCCACAGTTCAATATATTTTTCAGATTCAAGCTTCTTAAATGGGAAGATTTGCTGCTTCGCTTCGTCATTCATCACAATAAAGTGAACACTTTTCGTCAGACAAAACAAGGCTGATAAAAGACCGATAATTGATAATGAAAATAGTAGTTAAATGCAGCCCTGTATAAATTTCACACCAAGTACTTGCACAAATAAAATGGCGCTGAGCAGAGTAAATTTAGTGCTGTAGGTAGAAAATAGGAAGTGATTATAGTCATGTTATTTTAATATAAACTGGGCATAAGCATATATAATTAAATAATTAATTCCAAGTTGTCCTGACTCATCCATTATTTTATTGCATCAGGACACTTCATTGTGGATCATCACTTATGTTCTGTACTGCTCATTTAATTTATGGCTTTCAAATAGCCTGTCCTTAAGTGATGACATCATCTAGAGATACACCCTAAAGGTCCTCTGTATATAAAAAATGGGAAAAAGTGCTGGAAAACTTTGCCAGTGTGACATCTAGAAACCTTCACATTCACAGTAAAACTCGAAAAGATGTAATAGGTCCAATAAGAAACCCTCAATACGCCCAGAGTCCCAGTTCACTGTCAATCAGCAAGATCACCTCATGATTTCACAGAATCCCGTCTTACTGCTCTGATTCATGACTGAGTGTTGACAAATATTGCATTTCACTGTAAAGTTAAGTTCTGTCTCTGTAACAATGTTATTATCTGAGAGGAAGAACAAAGTTTTGAGGCGTTAATCGCGAGACAAAATTTAGTTTGGGCATTGAAAAAACAAAATCAACCTAATGTTGGCCTGCACTATCTACATCTACGTCATTTAAAGATTTACTCCACATCCCAGAATATTTTTCAACAACCTCAAAAGAAAGTGACTATTGTATTCCACTGTAGCTTCACTGAAAATGTCTTGAAGTAGCATCATATTGTCGGCATTCCACTCATTATTTTACATAGTGTGTACCAGAATATAAAATCAAAAACAATCCAACCAGCTGCACCTGCATTATACTATCAGACATTACTGACTAACTCACTGAGTACTGAAGAAATGCTGATATACTGATGACATGGGAGTGTTATCCCAGTATTCAGTGTTGTATCACTATTAACATGTGGCATCATGTCATGAAAAACAAAACAGATCCTTTAAAGTAAACATGAAGATATTTTCTTGCAGTGCAGGGATAGGTTTGAAGTTAAACAATACCAAGCAAGAGAAACATGATAACACAAACACAAACACACACACAACCACATATAGGACAACAATGGTTTTAGCTACAAAGACAAGACTACAGGCATCTACCCTTATTTAGTTCAATCCAGGTACTCAATGATGAGATGAGATATACAATAAGTAAGGACTGAGTAACGGGTGAGACAGAGTGGCAGATAGTGTGAAAGAGATAGAGATACTGTAGGGTAGCTTGAAAAAGTGTGTGTACAGGCAGCAGAGGAGAGAGATAGTATATATCTGTAATATCTGATAGAAATTGTCAAAAACTCACCAGTCTCTATGCGGCAGGAGCAGACTTCAGGTAACAGGCACTAGTCTGTAGGCCAGACAAAGACACACTTGATATTAAATGCACTTTAATCACATGTCATCAGAACTAATTTCAATAATTACAACTTCAAGAATGACTACCACTAATTTACAACCTTAGAACCGGACCTAATGAAACTGAACTGTCACGGCTCAGCAAATTGTCATTTCTGTGACTACATCTCAGGTGAGCTGGGTAAATGACCTGCTTGTAGGTGTCATGCAGTGTCTGAATTATACAGAGTTATTCTTATTCTGAGTCAACAAGTCAGTCGACTAAGTTTATTTGCACAAATAGAAATTTACCATTATCGCAAAGGGTCTGACCTGTAATAATCCACGACATCAGTCTTCCCAGGTGGCGCTCAGGTAATAATCCCTGCAGGTAAACGCTGTGTCCTTCAGTAGTCAGGTGCTCTACTCCAAGACGTTCACGCAGAGGGATGAAAACAGTCAGATGAAATCTTCTTCCTGCTCCTCGTAATCCTCCAGCACAATGATCCCTGCCGAATGTTTCTTCTCCTCCTCTGCATCTTCATCTCTCCTCCCGACTCCTCTTCGGAGGTGGTGCACCTCTGAACGCAGGGCCGGCCAGACGCACCTGCAACAGGACAACAGGTAAGAGGAGACCAGCAGCCTTTAGTGCAGGTGAAACCATTCTTTCATCCCTCTTCTCTCAGCATCGACAACTCTGTCTGTTCCTCGGAGTGTCTCTGCCAAGAGTAGCCGGGCACAGCCGTCCTGTTTTGCCGCTCTTTGCCAAACACACAAACACACACACATACACGCACATACACAGAGGAGAGTGTTGTGTTTTTTTCAGCAGCCGAGCTAACCCTGAGCCGGGGCCCGGTCTGCCTTTGAGATGCTCTCTAGCCCACAAACACAAGACGGCTTTCATTATCTTGCCCGTCGCAGCGCAAGGCCTAGCTTCTAAAAGCTACTGATTTCTTTCTTCCCTTAGCCCCCTGCACAAAGGGAGGGCATTTTGTAAATTACTTGCTCGTTTCAGACCAACAAAAGGTACTTTCATTGAACCCTCCCCCCCCCCCCCCCCCACTGCTCTGCCTCTATCCTCCCGCCATTTGATTTTGCTCAAATTTGATTACAAGGCTTGAAAAAGGAGGGGAAGAAAAGAGAAGAGGAAATAAGAAAGCCCCACAGATGGCGTGTTCATTCAGTGCTGTGAATGGCTTTATATGGGCTGCCTTTATACATGTGGCAATCCAAAGACGCTTCAGCCGCTCCGCTAAAAAAAGAACTTGACAAAATTATTGGTTTGGCGGCTTTCTTACACAACTGACACGGGGAACTCTGAGAAAGAAAAGCCTGCCTGCCTTCTCTTTCTCTTTCTTTCTTTCACTCTCCTTGTCTCTGCACCTCACTCTCTCTCTGGGTCATACACCTTGATCAAAACAAACTAAATGAGGTGTTTGATTGCGAAAGAAAGAGTTTGTTTGCTTGCATGTGTGTGTGTGTGTGTGTGTGTGTGTGTGTGTGTGTGTGAGTGTGTTGTCATATTAATGACTGCCTGCCCTTGGCCTACACTGGGCCACATTCCAAGACAACAAAGTGGCATATTCAGCAGAATGTACAGGAAGGGAATTAATAAAAATGAGAAACATTCAGACCATTAGAATTGATAGTACACACACACACACACACACACACACACACACACACACACACAAATGTTCACACACACACATCCAGCTCAAATCAAACAGCTCAGACTGAACTTGAAAACATAAGCCAACACAAAGCGCAGAGCGTTCTGTTCTCTCACAGGCTATAATCCTGTTTCCACAATGGACCACTCACTCTGCACTTGTTTTCCTCAGGAGGATAATTATAGGTCTGTAGACACACACAGACAAACACACAGATACACACACATACACACACACACACACAGCTCTCTTGCTTTCTCTTTAATACACACACACACACACACACACATGCAGCAGAGTAGGCAGAGCAGAGTGAACTATGACTTGTTATCCCATTACCAAATCATCTCACACTACAGAACGTAGGATGAAGTGATGGTCTGGGACCTCGCATGGCCACTCTGGTCAGAGAGACTAATGGATAGGAGTCAGTTAATCCCTGGATCCACTGACCAGACATCAGAGTCGAGGTCGCAGGGCTGTGTCATTCCATCAGTGTGATAAAACGGTAGCTACCAATGAGGTCAGTCACACATAACAACTGGACGTCTTTCACAGGGAGAAATTCAATCATTGTCAGTGCTTGTATTGTACTGCAGCCTTCTCTTTGTTTTCTTTCTGATATAAATAAGATCTGATTCACACACTGAGCAGCTTCTAAACTGTCCTATGACTCAGGAAGGAACAACTGGGACTGTGCTGACAAGAGCAAGAACAGGGTCTTAACATGGAGACACCTGTCTAACATAAGGAATCAGTTCAATTTATCTGAGCTACTGTGTGTAGTCTTTTACACAAAAATAAGACTAAGGTCTGCAGCCATGCTAACCGCTTCATTAGGCTGTACTTCAGCAGAGCAGTGCTTTCAGCTAAATGCTAATGTCAACATGCTAACAATGCTCACAATGACGATGTTAACATGCTGATGTTGAGCAGGTATAATCTTTAAAATGTTCACCATGTTAATTTAAGCACTTTACAGTGATAACATGCTAATTAGCTCTAAACACAAAGTAAAGCGGATGGGAATGTCATTAGTTTTGTAGGTACATGATCACTTATCGCTCAAGTTTAAATTTTCACCCCATGATGGCGCTAGATAAAAAAGTAAAGCATTCAGCAAAGACATTTAAGTTCATTCTCAGGAGGATAGAAATGTCCGAACCAAATTTCATAGCAATTTATCAAATATCTATTGAGACATTTCGCTCAGAACCACAAATGTGTACCTCATGGTTGCAAAGGGGGAGTGGGGGTCACCAAACTCCACACCAAACCAATATTATCTGGGCACCACTGATATTCAAGGCAATCCAGCCAAAAGCCTTTGAGATATTTCAGTCGGACCAAAGTGGCGGACTGATCGACCAACTAACCAACTGACTCTGCCATCGCTAGAGCCACACAGACAGAAAATATAGAAATGATGCAGTAAAATTTAGAGTGGTCCCAAAGGGCAAGTGGTCACTGGCTGGTTTTACCATATTGTGTCACAGCAGGGTGAAATATCTTTTATTGTGTGCTCACAGCAGGGTGAATAGTTTTCATGATTGTGCTTAAAGTCACCATCAGTTTGAGGTGTCACTTCAAGCAGTGAGATAAATAACTAAGCTCATCAGCTGAACACATCAATAGCCGAAAAGAGGGAGGAAACTACAAAATTGTAGATGGAATTCACTATTGTTGTACCCCTGTGACTTAGTATGCTCCTGCCTGTAGGAGCGAGTGTCATCTACTGTGCTGTGGTCTGCTGAGGGAGCAGCATCTGTGCCTACCCAAGCCTTTTACTTCTGTTCTGCTTTTTAGTCATCATATTCACATCTTTTCATTTCTGTTAATCAAGGTGAGGGGTTCTTTGCACAAGATCTGCAATGAGTTTGAAAAGTTTGAGACACCATATTGAGGCAGACAATCAGCAGACAATCAGCATCACTAAATGTGGCAGTCTCAGCCAAAAGGCTAAGGCCTCATTCATACCTGCCATTAACGTGCATCCCGGGTGATCTGATCACGGGTGGACAGCTCTAAGCTCGTAAATTCATACCTGGCATTAGAATACGTCTCTATATGCGTCCCGAGTGACAACTTGTGATCGCATCTCACTTCCCCGCTCTATATGCAAATAAACATGTATGTGTAATTGTAGCCAGTTCAACTATGACAGACAGGTCCATTGTGATTGTATTTGTGTGTTTGTGTGTGTGAGAAAGAGAGAGAGAGAGAGAGAAAGGGGGGGGGCTGAGCGAATCAATGCCCTGTGCACAGCTATACAATGAAATATTGTTTTACCAATTTAAAATAGACAAAAAAATAAAAAGTCAATATGTGACGGTGAATCTTGATATTGTGGCAGGTCACGACAAATAAATCAATGTATGGGAAACACTGTTTAAAAATATGTTCGGTTCATTATGAAACTGTGGCGGGACTAATTAGACTGTGACAGAGGGCGTCAGCTGAATAGGCAGTCCTTCAATGTGGCTCTTAAGAGAATGTAGCCATATGTGGCTCAGACAACCTCAGAATGTAGTCTGAGCGTTCGGATCTCAAATGCGTCCTTGGGTGAGTTCACATCTGTACTTAGAGTGTCCACTCGTGATCAGGTCACCTGAGACGCATGTTAGTGCCAGGTCTGAACAGGGCCCGAGTTTCAGCCGTTGTCCATTGGCCAGATGTTAAATTAGCCATTAAAATCTACAGAAAGAGGATGTTCCTCACCCTTTTGTTTGCCACGTGGCCAAACATTATGACATATTTATTTTCAAAACATCGTCCTTATTTCACATTTCCTGATAGGAAACAATATAACTAATGGTTATAGCCTTACAAAACAAAACAAAAAATAAATATGTGAAATTAAAAGTTTCTGCACCTTAACATTTGGTAAATGTTCAACAACCACATGGGAACTCATGTGAAGGGAAAATAGCTTGTAAAACAAAAGCGATCAGTTGAATCCTGTAGAAAATATTATGTCAGTACAACAAAAACCATGGGCTGCACGCTCAAAACACACACACACACACACACACACACACACACACACACACACACACACACACACACACACACACACACACACACACACACACGCACACACACACACACACACACACACACACACACACACACACACACACACACACACACACACACACACAGCTTCGTAGAGCAGAGATATAAAGCTGTAAAACGCTGACAGGACAGAACAGCAGCTCTCACAGCTTCCATATCTACCACTTTAGAGATGTTAGTAGTACCAGCCATCATCACCAGCCGACCCACATACATTACATTTTCCATCCAACCTGCCTGACCGAGGCTCACCACAGTGGAGTGCAAGCACACTTTCCCCAGAGATGCTGTTTTTTTTCTTTTTTAAATGAGCACAATTTAATTCTGTTATTACTGATGAGGGCAGAGATTCCCTCAGTGGTCAGAGAACATTCATAATCAGCAGTTGGGTCTCCATCCACAAAGCTGAAGTAATTATTGTCTCAAGATAAAAAACGGAAAGCAGGGGGTGATTTTTTTTTTTTTTTTTTAAAAGGAGAAAATAAACTAGAGATAGAAATGACCTTAATATTATTTCTCTCTCTGGGTATTTCCAATAAGAGTATTCCATCGGAGGGTTTGATAAAAGGATTATGCAGCCAGCTTTATGCGGCAGGAGTCAAATCTGGATATGGAAGGAGAGCTGTTTGATTGAATAATTCTTGTTTCCTTTCTGCCAAGCTAGCAGTCCTATTTGGGAAAAGTATAAAATCAGCATTATGCCAGATTTATACATGTGCTCTGACTGTCTGTAGAAGTCAGTCTGCCCGTGCTGTATGTCTGACCACCAGCCTGTCTGTCAGTCTGCATGTTTGAATGTTTGACTGCTTGCACATCTGTCTGGGAAGATGCAAAAACACACCCTAACAGAATAAACATATTCATTTTGTATTTCTGGTTGCTCACTACATTTTAAGCAGGCTTTGTTACGTAATGTCACACTGGACGGGGCCCACAAACGTTGAAATGGCACATGGTTCTTTGGAAATGACTATTCCTACAAATGTGATCCTTCTGTGTGTATCTAACCAGACGCATAGAACCTGCATGAGAGCCCAAAAAGCACAGATTATTTCTTAATTTACATCCTTACAGTCCCAATGAAATTATGTGGTTTTCATGACATCCAAATCTTGCTCACAAGATTATACACTCAGTTGGCAGTTTATTAGGTTAGGTATACCCAGCTAAACCTGCAGTATTACAACAGTCCCTTCATGAAGGTTGTAATGTTCAGTTTTTATTGAAATTGCTTTAGAGAGCTGGTGATTCAGCTGTGTGATCATTTTGGAGGATGTAGTTTGTTTTGCTGATGAGCTGTATTGCATTATACAGAGAGGTGTTCTGTTATTTAGCCTACCTTCATTGATATAAATGTGGTGGACAAATTGAAAGACACACCCCTCCATATAATGCGATACTTCTCCAAAAAGGTTTCAACACAAACATTTTAAACCATCATGAAAGGTGTATTGTTGTTTTATTTGAGCTGTTTACTTCATTACCTTGATCTATATTTTATTATCACTTAAATGTGCACCTTGCATCACAAAATTGGCCTGGATATCTACTTTGCAGTCAGTCCAACATTATGGGAGAAAAATGCAAACTGTTTGCGTTGATTATATTAAAACCGCCCCTCAACAGGAAGTGCCTAAAAATCTGTGAGAATATGAAGGTCATTACCATTAACAGAAAAAAGATGAAAACTAGGGGTTAAAAAGTGTTGTTTGCACTTTTGGTGCAACTTTCAAAAAAAATATTCAAAATTCTACCACAACAACTTAAACTACAATCTAAACTAAAGCATTTTCTAATTAATGGCAAGATAAAATGGAAAACAATCCCAAAATAATATTTATTTATTTTTGCTTAGTCATTGTTACCAAATTAGAATTGGTCAGTTGGTATTTGGCATGGAAACTGAGCAAAAAAAAATTCCAGTAATAAATGGATTTTGATTTAAAGTGTTAAAATAACAAAGCGTTATTCGCCTGATGTTATCGGGCATCATCAGCAGTCAGAGCATGTGCCGTTTAGGCGTTTGACCTCAGAGTTTAGTTATCATAACAGGGTTGTGACCCCACGGCCTGCAGTCATTACTGCAGTCTCCTCCAATCAGCCCTCCAAAGCTCTGATAAAGCCCTCTGGGACGAAACAGGCTGCTGGAATAGAGGTGACATTAGATTTATGTGTGTGTGTGTATGTGCGTGTGTGTGTTAGTGATGCTAGTGTGCATGCGCTCCCTGTCATGGTTCTATACTTATGAGGACCAAGACATTCAGACAGTGATTTAAAATTGAGGAAAACCTACCAAAGTGAGGATATTTTTGATGCTATTCACCTCTTGAAAGGCTTAGTTTAGGATTAGCATTTTGGTTTAGGGTTAAGATAAGAATTAAGATGAAGTACAGGTTAGGAATGGGGTTAAAAATGAGGATAGCTTGGGGTTAGAACTCGGGTTTAGATTATACAGTTAATACAGCAGCTGAAAGACTGACATGCATATTAGGAGGGTTTGGGATTGACAAAGTTGGAGTTAAAGCAACACACATACTTAGTATTCCAGTGGATCAAATCTTAAACTAAGAATTTCCCCTGCTTTTCTCTAGCAGCTTCAAAATGTCACTGAAATCTATTTCAACAAACATGAATCTCAAGTGCAAATATGGCTAATTTCAATCTGTGGTAGACTTTGTTTACATAGTATATGTTGTAGACCTGTAAGATACAATACACACTTTAGGTTTGATCCAACCTGTTCTCTAAGTGTGTGTGTAAGATGTGTCTAAAGTGGGATCTGATGCAGACCAAAGAAATTCAGAATACAACTAAATACAGTGTAGAGAAGTTGTAGGTTATTATAATATGCAAATTGATCACATCAAAGTAATTGCTTAAGTATGACTGTTTGTCCATGACTGTGCTGCTCTTTTATCACAGTAAATTTTCATTTATTTATATAGAGTAAAAGATTTAAAATGAAAAAAAAAAAAAAAAAAAAGGCGACACATGATCATGTGTTTTGTTGAGCCTCTTAAAGATCTATGATTTATGTTTGGATCACAGCCAGTCAACTCAACCTTAATCCCTTAAAGGCATTCAATATTTGGTAACAGAAATTTTCATATAAGACAAGATCAGCTCGTTTTTCCTGAATATTGTGTTTAACTGAAAGAATGAAATACTGTTGTATTCTTAAAAATAAAACAAAAAAGTGAGTCTTCACAGTGTTTACATCTTGGTGGGACTGCAGCCTATACTCTGTAACAATCCAGGATCCTCAGGGCCACATTATTTCTACTTTTATCCATTATCTTTTTTTTTTTTTTTTTTTTTTTTATTAAAAGATGTAAAAAGTAATTTTACCAGTCACATTAAACGTCATGTTTCTGAGGCTTTCTTTGTGCTCAATATGCAACTACTTGTCACTTAAAAAGCAAAACACAATATAGCTGTCTTATAATTAAAATCCCATCCTGACTTGGATTCATTCTGAAACTTTACATCTGTTTTCTGTTTCTAAACTTTATTTCTAAAAATCTGTCAAGCAAAATATGAATGTGCAGTAGCACTCTGTTGAGTTTGTACTTGTTTTAAACTGCTGCACTGAAAACACTTTTTGAGGATAAATATTTGTTGGGTCCTTCTGTGGTGAGAGTACTTCTCCATAACACTACACAAGTCCCAAGGCAAAAAGTAAAAAGTCTTATTTTGGGAACCTGACAAAAAAAAAGATACGAGATCAAGGCAGAGTTTCAAAGGTGAAAAGCTGGATGGTACCATGCAACCAATGAGATATTACATACCATGATTCAGTTCATTTAAATACAGATGAAATGTATATTTCCTTTGGGCACTTCCTTGAAATTAAAAAAGAAACATATTCTTTCTTTCATGTCATGATGTCATTACTACATTTCCTTCTCCTATTGACATAATAACTGAGAATTTCTCCAATCTATTCATCCTTTCTTGCATTGTAGGTTAATTAGGATTTTAGTATCTTCAAAAGCACTTTTTCAGAATAATCTGAAGATTATCATTGATCCAGAAAGACAGCTAGTCAGGGGAAACTATCTGACTGAATAGCAGGATCTCAATTTAAAACTTGTGTGGAGGGCCTGTTGCACCTGTTGTCGACGCAGAGTCTGCTGGTTAACTCCCCCCACCCCCCCTACATAATTTTGGTTTTAATCATATTGTTAGCTAAAAAGCTGTATTCACGCACATCGCACAGAAATACTTACAACATGTACTGTACACTTTTCAACAATAAGTAAGAGCTACATCAACTTCCGACAAATTCAGACATGGTGGTTTGTGACATAAGGTAATTTTTGAAATAAAACAAAAAGGAAATGTGACCATTTTTCTATTAGTCAAATATAAAGTCTTTTCTTACTCCTGTAACTTTCACATCATTTTGGGGGGGGGGGGGTTTACTAAGTCACTGGTGTCAGCAATACTGGGGCTACTGAAGACTATCACAAAACACAAAACTCCTAGTGACTCCAGAAATAGAGTTTTTCCTTTCTCATTGCCTATAATATGCAGAGAAGTAGAAAGAGTAAGATTAAAAAAAACAAATATCAAAATACTGCTTTTCATCTCTCACCTTCAGTCTCCCATCTTGGTAAAAAAAAAAAAACTGAATTTTTGACCAAACTTTTTAAAATATCACACATAACACAACACATCAGCCCTGCAACATTAATATAGATTCCTATAATAAATGTCAATTTAAAGTATTGAGATTTCCCTTTCTGAAGTTGAAATGTATTTTCCAGTGGAATAAAAACCAAAACAGTACTTGATGACAGGTCAGCTTTAAAGAATACCTGAAAGAAATTTGTTTGAATAACTTATGGTTACTTATGTAACCAGACCAAGGGGCATCTTAACAATTTATATAATTTTTGAGATAGACAAGATTTTGTTAACATGACTGATTGAATCATAATATTAAAGAAAAAGCAGCATAAAAAGCCTCAAGACTGAAAATAATTCTCTGATAAACATGCTTAACGCTGGTAAATATAGTATGATCCTATGTCAAAAAGCCACAGATGTCAAAACGTATCATGTCAAAAAGCCAACAGGAGCACCACACCTTCATGAGTCATTCTCATGAAGTCACTCAGGAAAATGATTGGTCAGGAAAATAATCCACTGACAAGAGGTCACAGTACCAACCATCAAAACCTGACTCCAGCAAACTAGCTCTCTGTTAGGACAAACTAAACCAGCAGGACAATAGTCAAGGCTTTTCATATTTCCTTTACTTTCTTTGCTTTAATGGGAATTCAGCAGTGAACGTTTTAAAAATTCGTGCCAAACCAGAGGATGATAGCTTCACCAAACTGCACACGGCAACCATCTCTTCAGCACGAGAGTCTCAAAAACTTCTGATCAACTACTGACAAAACTTTTCTCCTCACTCTTATCATCAGGCAAATGTTTCCATGAGGGATAAAAACAGCATTGCAGAGCTCACTTGTCTTTCAAAGCATGCAGGTCACCTTGGTCCACGTACATTTCAGTTTCTTCAGTGCAACAATGGAAATGCAAAGTCCAACTGCAACTCACAGTCAAACGCAGCCCTGCATGGATCAAAACTTAATATCATCACTCTTCATCTCTTCAGGCAGCCTCACAGTCTACCTCCTGAGTGGGTAAAAAAAATCCTCTCTGTCCCTAAAGTATCTTATTGTCATTCCTAATCACACCTCAGAATCATAAACAAACACAACTTTTTTTTTTTTTTTTTTTTATTCAGCTCTCTCTGTTTATGCAGTTCCCAGAAGGCATTGCCTTTTACACTCTCCCTCTCCGGCAGCAAAGATGTCGGGAAAACAAATAAGAGCGGAAACAAAACAAAACAAAGTCTCCTGAAATACCTTGTGGATGCCCAGAGGAAGGCGCTGGACAGACAGATGAGCAGATAGGTTTCCTCTGTCCTCCTCTCTCAGGCTGCCTCCTCTCTCGGCGTGCTGTGGAGAGTGACTGCTCACAGCCCGCCTGGCATATCTAATTAGAGCCAGGCTGTTGCCACTATCGGGCAGAGGATCTACCTCTCCAATCTCTCCTGACTCAATCTTCCCCATCTCTGATTTTCTTTTATATTTATGCTGGAATATTTAATTGTAGACAAAAGGTTACTCTGGGCTCTATTCATCGCACACAGGCAGAATAATCTCCTTTAAAAGGCTTGACATTTCAGGCTTTTCAAAAGGGGCTGAAAAAATTATATCCCCCGCTTTTGTTAATCAATGAAGTAGAACTCCCCCGAACAAAAGAATTAAATTGCTTGGTTGGGTTAATAAAACACACAGAAATAGCTGCTTCCTGTGGGCTTTTGTGCCTGCTACTGGCTCCCCCCATATGCAACTAGCACTGTAATTCCATATGATTTGGGGGGCAAAACTCTCATTTCTCCACACAGTTGGCTTTTTAAATCCTATTGAATGAGCAGTCTGTGAGGCTGGCTGATTGGGACCTCTTGCCTGAGCCTGGCTGCCTGGCTGCCTGGCTAGCAGAACAGGCTCTCTCCATTTAAATATGACTTCCACTAAGGAGAGACAGCGGGTCCACTACAATTTACAATTTCTATACTGCCCCTGCTTCAGAAAAACATTGTAATTATGCAAATGATAGGGGCAATAATTAGGCCCTTCACTGTCCTATTGTGTTAGCTGCCGTCGTGTTTCGGTCCAATGGTAGGAGAGACGCAGCAGGGCATGTTCGGATTTAAATTGCTCCTTACAGACAGCCTGCAGATGTTCACAGCATCTTTGGTCCTATAACTAGCCATCATCCAAGCCAGGGTGCCCCCATATACCACACTGCACCAGCAGACTCTGGTTTAGCTGTCTGAGAGGTAGAAGCCAATACAACATACTGCTGTTTTACCTAGAGGCTTGCTGGTATGTGACACACTCCACTGTATCCTTCATGCCCTGTTTTACATCTGAACACGCCCAGTATGTTATGCCTGCAGCACGTGAGCAGCTCTATTAGCCAAACAATACGCCTGCACTGTTTGTGTTATATTGTAATCGTTATGAAAAAGCACTGTTTTGATAGTTAATTAACTTTTTAAGTCGTTCAAAAGCAGAAATGTCAAACATTCACTGGTTCAAGTTTCTCAAATGGCAATTCCTTTTCTCTTTTACATCACTTTAAACTAAATATCCCTGGGTTTTTAGTGTCAGTAAGACAAAAACAATCAACCTGAAGATGTCACCTTAAGCTCTGGGAAACAGTGACAGACGTCTTTTGCTATGTATTGATGATTTGCAGCTCAATGTTTATGAAAATAAATTGGAAAATGATCAACAGATTAATTAATATGAAAATAATCATTAGTCACAGCCTATATATTGCAACTGTACATATGTAAAAACCAACAGAAAAGACAGTAATGATGTTATGTTTACCAGCTAGCTTAAGGACGTTAATTCACACTGAACTGCTGATATTTTACTGGGCATCAACCAGTAGGAAGAAGATGTTGGAGTATGAGCAGCTCATCCTGCATCTCTCTTGTCTAAATTGAACAAAAGCTGCAAACAATGCTCACATGAATTAATATTATGCTAAAATTAAAACACTTCCTCTCTGTTATAAAGTTAGTTTCAGTGTCATCCTGTAGGTCTGACACAGTGAGCACTGAATTGTTGACTTGCAGGTAAAAAGATGTCTACTTGTTTAGATTAAGGCTTGATCTGACTGCTGTTGAAATAACAGTTAATACTAGGAAATTTAGACATTAAAAAGACTTTTACTTTTCAACTGAATTTAGCCCCATTTTTAACCTGCACATTTGAGCTGCAAATCACTATAATCCACACAGGTTTGTTACATTAACACTAGTAAATTCTTGAGATGACACCTGGCCAAATATTTAGCTCAATTCAAGAGAACCAACAGTCTTGTAAGAGCTGGCTGACTGAGTCCATGACATCCTTTAACATCGTATCGTATAAGAAATGATTATTTTCCATCAATCTGTCAATTATTTTTGTGATCAATCGTTTGGTGTATGAAACACAAAATAGATAGTGAAATAGATAGTCCACTTTCTCACTCCATCCTACTATTGTCTCTAAAGAGACCCCGCACAATCACATAGGTGTTTTCACATATTCTGGCTGATCAGACCGCTGCTTAGTTCAAAGGCGGGGAGAGTTGTGATGGGATTTACGTAAGGTCACTGAACTCCATTTAGTAATGCCTTGTTCACATCCAGCTGCCGAGTGGTCACGTCAGCCTCTGACTTATAATTCCAAATTGGGGATACAGGGACACAGACAATATAAAAATAACTACAGACGTGTCAACAAGCTGTTGGCAGAATAGCTGCAAATGCACCATCACACACATCAAAATAAAATCCAATATTAACACTGATACAATCAATTCAGCTTATTTTATAGAAGCTTTACACTGTTTGTTTGTATCTGGTTCCAGTTTGTAAGATAAGGTGTACAAATGTAACACAACAAGAGCAGCTAATTTAAGCTGTTTATCTAGGGTCACTACAAACTTAGCAATAGGGCTAACCACATTGGAACAAAGCATGGTCACTCTCAAGTCCAAATACAGATGTTCTTCCCATTCTGCCCACATTGCATGAATGTAGCATAAGAGTTGCAACAAAGCAGACAGGATGTCAATTAAGCACAGGCTCATCAGCCAAAACATAATACTACCTGTGTAGGTTTACCATATGTTACTTTAAGTAGCTCATTGACTAAACTGCTACAAGTGAGCTGTCAGAATTACAATATTCGAAATCAAATGTGTCAAATCATCAAATCATCATCCTACTTTCTCCAAAACAATTCAGTGGACATGAATCAAGTTCTGGTGTTAACATTTTTGTATTACAGTCAGCCTAAGTTACATTATAACACAAAAGAATCTTAGCCAGTGAGATAATCGGACAAAAAAATCTTCTACACTGTAAGTGCTTTGTAACACATAGACAGGTCTTTATACAGTATGCCACGTAATAACTATAATATAGTTTGTTTTGTAACAGATACATTAATGAACATGGATTATTTTGACAAAATTGGGGAAATCAGGAAATTAATACCCATTAACATTGTTTTACTGAAAAAAGTAAACAGTAAAAAGACTGGCCCTAAATCAGCTGACCACTCACCTACACAACCCGTTCAACAAGAAGATTGACAGCAGAGGCCTGGATGTGAACATTCAGTCTGTTCCCTGTAGCTCCATCTTTTTCCTGTGAGCTAACATAACAGAAACATTGCACGACAATTAGAATAACAACAATTGTCTTAAAGCAAAACTAGAATGTTTGAAAGCATAAATAACACTTTTCCTCTATCAAAATTCATAATCATCTAAATGGCATTTCAGTGCACACAGGGGTTTCGCTGCTACAGCTGTAGTTAGAGTTAATTTACTAACCATAGTTTCATATTCATTCCAGTGCCCTTTACTGCCTGCAGTCCAGTTTAAGTGCTTATGTGACCTGAGGGACTGGAGGACGAGGCACTAAGGGGCCAGAAAACACCACCATAGAACCACCAATTGTTTACACAGTACACAGCAGGTCAACTACACATGTTGGTTTGAAACTTAGCAGAGGTGTTTTGTAACTAAAAGCATTCACTCAAGTACTGTAGTACAAATTTAAGGTAATTATACTTTACTTGAGTCTGTCTAATTCCACTCCACTACAGTTCAGAGGGAAATTTTTTACTTATTTTTCCACTACAAAACATATAGTAAGAGCTTATAGAACACTTTTTCAGTATTAATAACTTCTACTAATACTTCAAGCACTCTTTCCTGATTATACTTAAATACTTTACCTTGAGTAACATTTTGAATGCAGACCTTCTACTTATTTTTACAGTGTGGTAGAATTTTTATTCAAGTAAAAAATCTAAATACTTCTGCCACAATTGTAAATTAGACAAAGATGTGGCTTTGGGTGAAATTGTACAAAAACATATGAAGATTTGTCACATATAAAACTATACATAGTAGGGGAAAAAGTTAGGTAAAGGTGGTTGTCACTAGCCAACTTAATTTTTTGTACAATAAAATGCTAAATTAATGAGAAGCTCCAATGACAAAGCACATGTAGTCAGTTTCAAAGAGTAGCAGTGATGTATTCTTAAAATGTCATGTTGTTTCTGGGTAAAAGTGCATAAAATGTGTCAAAACTACCATAAACATGAGCATTTTAGCACATGTGAGGTAGCATTTAAAGAGTTACAGCTTGATTGAATACAAGCATTCAGGGGAAACCGGTGAATGTTTGTAGGCTGCCTCACATTAGCTAACATTAGTTTGCTAACAACGGCATTTAGCTTCGCTACATAGGAAACCACAACTACTTCAGGTAGTTACTTTTGAAGTCAGCACTTTTGAAACAAAGGAATTAACAGTAAGTTAACCACAACAAGGTTAAATTGAACCTACCGCCAAAAACTTCATGCCAAAATCCGACCAGGATTAGCATATTAGCATAATGAGAACGAGCATACACAATTAGCCTGCTCAAGGAGCCGCCAGGCTGGTGGAGTGGGGGAGCCGGTGGGCCGGTGGGCGGGGCTTGATGTTTAAGAGGGAGGAGTACTAAATTTAGGCACAAGGGCGGGGCATCGAACAAGGATGCTGTGTAAGGTGAAATGGACAGGTGCATACAGGTGTTCTCAAAACAACAGGAAGTAAGCTAGGTGTTGAAATCATTTATCACACACAACAGTTGCAGCACCCGTGGAAGTGATGCACAGCTCATGGAGGCAGTTCAGGTAGGCTACTTCAGAACCCATATTCACTTATTGCAGCAATTCGTGTAAAAAAGAAAAAATCTGTTATATCTCAATTAATTCTGAGCACACATGTATGATACACATATTTTTAGATTCAGTGTGAGTTACACTTTGTGAGGACTATTACCTTATGTCCATTATAAATACACGTTCACAAACCCGCATAGAAATCATAGAAAACAGACAAGCTCCAGAACTTGCCTGAGAATCATTGCGTTTTGAAATTTTCTCCATTATCAAAATAATTAATTGGTAGTTGATGATATTTGAAATGATACAAAGCAAAAGAGGAACTGTGAATAGTCAATTCGGCAAATTTAATTTTCTAAAATGTAAACAAATTTAGGTTTTAAAATAAAAAAGTCATGGCTTAAGTTGTAGCCCACAACATAACTTACTGAGTTTATGGTAACATTTTGATCTGTTTCTTGTTACGGTTTATCTCTATACAGAAGTGAAAATTTTTGTAGAAAAAAATATTTAATTACTCTGATTTTGAGTGGGTTTTATGCTGCTCTGATATGACAACTTTTTATCAGTCAAATCTGGCAACACTGTTTTACGACACTTATCCGCCATTTCCGGCATAAACACATGAACGCCCGAGCGACAGCGAGAACATGAGAGGTCAAAAGTTATGATCCTAATCTTTACCGGACACAGAACATAACACTCAGACATGGTAGGTCGGACTTGTTATTTACTAACTTGAAGGACAATATGAAAATGGTCGCATGTCCAGGAGTCTGCCTGAACCTCGGATAACGTTCATTCTAAATTGCTAAGCTAACGTTAGCTTTACTCAAATGTGCATGATCCAGCACGACGTAACAAAAACCGAATTAACGCTTGTTGTGCCGCTTTAATTAGCCTGTTAACCAACGTCAACATGGTAAATAGTGATTTGAAATAAATGTAGCTAAAGTTACTGAGCAATTGCTTAAGTTGGTCTTTGCAATAGGTTATGCCACAGTTTGATCATGTGCCATTTGTTTACATTGCAACTGTAGTACAGTTTGTTAGTCGTTGCTGATGGTTTTCTGTGAATCCTCTCAATGGTTTTATTATACTCTCCTCTTTCCTCTCTCTCTCTGCAGGCCAGTTCCATGGTGGCAGTGGGACTGGCTTTGGCAGCAGCCGGATTTGCAGGTGGGTAACTCGAAGCTAACGCAGAAAAGGTATCTGTCTGTACAAGTGTTTCTATTATTTTACCCACACCATTTCTATCAGTGAGGATTGTCTAAATAACAGAAACATAAGGCAGTACAGTTAAACACGAGCACAAACTACATCCTCCAAAATGATCACACAGTTGAATCAACACCTCTCTGAAACAACTCTGTTGTATTATAATCTTCATGAAGGAAGGATTTATTAAAAGACTGTTGTATTAGACAGCTTTAGTTTTAGATGGGTACTAAACTGCCACCTTAGTTCATTTCACCAGTGCGCTTACATATATTTCACTTGCCCTGGCAGAGCAAAAGAAAAAAGGTTTTAAAAAAAGTTAAACTGTGAGCTTGACCTTTTCAGACTTTTGGCCAATGAGTCTCATGTCTTAACACTGTCCCAAGTCAAGTCTGGAGTCCAAATGAGAATAGCAATTCAAAATACTTACTATATTGGACCCCACTGTGAGTGTGGCCTCAATTGTTCTGTTTCTCAAATAAGGTATTAAAAAATCATTTTGCTATGGGTAACAAAACTCCAGCTTGAAATGTAAAAGACATCACAAACTACAGCATGTGAAACAGATGTCATCAGTTTTACAGTTATCACTATAGTGAAAAACCTTTAGTAAAAGTCTTTTAGTACAACTCACCTTTCAGAATAATGGTTTCCTTACACTAGATTAATTTTGATTTTAATAACCATGAAGTTAGCATCAGTCTTAAAATAGAGTTCTTTGTCTTCCAGGTCGCTATGCCATGCAGGCCATGAAGCAGATGGAGCCTCAGATGAAACAGGCCCTCCAGAGCTTCCCCAAGACAGTAAGAAGAGAAACAAGCACACAATAAGAATATCTCCAAATGTTAGTATGATATGTGCTAGATAACTCTTGATCTCTCACTTTACTTTTAATGAGTAGTTTTGCGAGTAGGGATCCGTCAGCAGACCCATCGTGGTGAGCTGGTAACTCTATATGTTGTTGCAGGCTTTTGGAGGAGGGTACTACAGAGGTGGATTTGAACCAAAGATGACCAAGAGAGAAGCTGCCCTAGTTTTAGGTGTCAGGTATGTGGACATTCTCTCCCACACCAGTAGCTCTTTGGACCACCCAGCACAGTTAAGTCCACCAGTTATGTCACTGTACAGCTATGATAATAGTATATAGTAGTATATTAATGGGTTAGATCCCATCCTGCACATTAGCTTGTCTGGTTGTTGTTTGTCACTGTATTCTCCACTACAGCAGCAAACTAACTTCACAACCATTACTGTTCCTACTGTTTATTAACAGTAATAATTCATGGATGTACCACTGTTTTTCAGTCCCACAGCCAACAGGAATAAGATCAGAGAAGCCCATAGAAAACTGATGATCCTGAACCATCCAGACAGAGGTGAGTGGCAGCTTTAAAGGTTTCCCATTGGTTCTTACAGATTTCTGGTATTAGCTGGAGGCTAAAAGGAGGTATTCAACAGACAAACTGCCCTCGTCTGCTTTGCTACAAGTTTCACTTTCTAGAGATTATTTGTTACTCAAATTATTATATTTGGGTGCCCAGGAGTGCAGCAAGTTGCAGACATTAAAAGATCTTACAATCAGTTTTTAAGGGGCAGTGAATCAAGGTGCGTTGGCATTAACACTATATCTAGCTTGACTGCACCTTCGTTTTAGAGTAAAATTTAACAAAATGTAACATGGACATTAAGTGTCTGTCTGTCTCCATCTCTCTCTTTCACACACAGGTGGATCTCCCTACCTAGCAGCGAAGATAAATGAAGCAAAGGATATGATGGATGGTCAGACAAAGAAATAGTCCTGGAGTTGCTGGTGACAAATGTGATTTCACACTGGTCTCACTCGTGCGGTTGAACTGACTGGCTTGAGAGATTACCAGACTTTTCTAACTGATTGTTGTCAAATAAAATCACGCTGTACAAATTGTTGATGGAGCTCTCCCTCGTTATTATCCAATGTTTTAATTTTACTTTGCAAATGGTAGGTCTGAGAGGGTTTTCCACTTGACAGGAACCCAAAGTAATAGGTTTACATTTTTTGAGGCCTAAAACAAATCTCATATTCCCACATGTATATGTATATTGAATTTTATACTAAACACTACAGCTTCAAAGGATACCCACTTGATTTGACTTAAAAGGACTGCTGTAGATTTTTGTCCTGGATCACTGACATTGAAACTGATTTCTTTGTGACCAGTATTGACAGGAGAAGTTACAGTGAACAAAAATTCTTCTGGTGGACATATGGGCTTAGACATGATATAGAAGTACTGCTAATCTTTATATTTGTCCATTTCTAGCTTGGTGAATGTATCTATTTGATAGGTAGACTGTAAACTGACTGACAGCAGCAGAGCAACATTTTGTATTTGTACAACTTAAACTTTAAAGTTGTTACTTTTCGTGAGAGCCAGACACAGTTGGGTTTTAGATCTACACAGAAGATCAAGTTTATTTAAGAACTACCTGCATACAAAACATATTGCACATCAACCAACCAGAACGATCCTTTAAAAAAAAAAAAAAAAAAAAAAACATACTGGATGTCACAACTCTCAGTAGTCCAAATTGTTAACTGTTTTCAAAGTAACCCCTAGGTAACGCATTGTTTAGTGTCAAGAAAAAGAAGAGCTTCTCTTGTTTTTTTTGTGTTTTTTTAAATACTGTACATTTTTTAAATAAATAAACCAAATAAATCTCCTTCCTTAATGAAACAGTCATGACCAGTTTCCAGCCAGCCAGTCTGTGGAAGAACCATGAAAAGGACATTGTCATCATCTGGGCCCGGTTTTCCAGAAACATCTCAACACCAAGTTAGTCTGGTTCTTACTTCTTCAGCAGGATTACTACAATGGTGTGCACGTAAAATGGGAAATTAAGCTCAAAGATACAGCAAATGTCCTTAAAGTCTCTGATGATTTAATGTGATTTCTGAGAAGAACCAGCATCAGTAACCTTCTTGTCATATTCAATGAAACTACCTGAAGTTTAGCAATGAGATGTTTCCAGGAAACCCAGCACTGATGGCTACATCTCTGTCCAGCACTAAACAGTAACAGGCCAGTTTCCAGACTCAACTACAATCAACTTTTTCAACAAAAAAAAGGTTACGTTTCAGTGCAAAGACTCTTCTATTGTTTGTTTCTTTTCCAGACACTCCGTAATAACATTTCTTCTATGACCAAAGTGGTTGCATATTGAAAAACAAAGCAGCTAATGTCAAACTCCTCAACAGATATATATAAAGAATAACTTGACTCATTTGCCCCACAAACATTAAGAATAGACACACCTGATTTTAAAAAGATATGCCTCTGAAATCCTCTCAGGGTCTTTCGGTGTTAGCCTGCACCTGCCTACGGTGCCATAAGGACGCAGCTCATCTGTTTCGACTGTTGGCAGTTGAGAGGCAACCAAGTAACACAGAAAAAAGTGGAAGGATTTCAGATGGTGTGCAGAGCCAGGCAACAACATGTTGAATCTACTCTCAAGGCACAACAGCTGATCACATGTATGTCAAACATACTTGGGGTTTTCCAACAAACGTATCTGCACTGTGGTATTGCTCATGCAGAACATTTAAGTTACAAACTACTTCAGATGCACAAAACATCCTGATTAAAGGTTGTGGAAGCATCTTTCGGAGTCCACCTGGTAAAAGGCAGACCTTTTTTTATTCTAAAACCCTGCTATGATATTATTTATACCAGTAAAAAAAGAACTGCTGCATTCATACCACAGTATGAGTTTGAGTGGAATCCCTGTCTGCGTTTTATAAATACTGCATTCAGTCCAACCTCTCCCTGAGCTCTCAATGAAGAGTGGACTGAAAAGTACAGCTAAGTAGAGATGTCTGTAAGTCTGTGTGTGTTTGACTATCTTTGGCAAGCTCATACAGGAAGAACTATTGTTAAAAAAACTGTAATAAAATGGATAGTTGGACAGAACATGTAAAAGGTGGTGGTGTTGGGTGGGGAGGGGGGTTAAGTTCAGACTTCTAAAACTTGCGCAGAGAAACAGGTTTCAAATATTTGTAAAAGTAAAAAAAGAACAGTGCTTGTTGTATTTAAATGTTTCACTTTTAAGGCTGCTCAAGAGACAGTGAGATTCAATTAAGTGCAGCCAAAGAAGTTCAAATATTTGAAACCATTTCGTTTGCTGGGGTCTGACTAGGAAAGTCCATTAACAACAGTCTGCGGGTTCGAGTCCTCCTTGTAGGAGACTTTGGCAGGCCTCTCAGTGGAAGACCTGGGAGCTCCGGCGGGATCGCTGCCCTCGCTGTCGGCAGCATTGTTGTTGGAACCATTGGTGGTTGCCGGGGCAGGTTGCGGGCTGTGCTCAGCGATGGCTTCCACCTGACCCTGAAGAGGAATGTGAGATGAACAAGTAATGCACTTCTAATGTATTCAAACAAAGTTACCACAAAGAAACCAATAAAAAAAACACATGAAGCAGCATTTACATTCAGACGTAGAAAAATAGTTAGCTTAAGTAATAAAGTTTAGTAATGGTCAGGCATCAAGAGCAGACAGACATAAAGAACTTTATTAACAAAGGTTAACTGAATTTATTATCACATGGCATTTAAGTACTAACCACATCTATGTTCTTCTTGGGTTCGTTGGTGGTCATCTGCCTGCTCTGAGATTCGGCCCTGGATATGTAATCAGCCACAGTCACTATAAAGACAAGACAACAGAGAAGAGAAAACCATCGGTATAATAAGGAGACGGAAGCCACATTGCTCCTTGTCCCATCAGTGCTGTGGAACTCTGAGCAAATCTGTCCCAGTTGTTCGAAACTTCTCGATTTCGACTGCACATCTTGCAATCCCTGTAGATTAGTAGAACACAATGGTGGCAGTTGCAATGTGAGGAATTTTCACACCTGTGCACACCTGACCAATCACTGTGACAAGCAAGCATGGTTGTCAGTTTTCAGAAAGGTACAAAAATTGGGTGACAATTTGGGTGACACAAAGCCAACCCTGTCTGACTGTTTGAAGAGCTTTTCACTAATTTTGACTCCACAAACATTACATTTACTGTGACACACCATACAAGACAGGACTGACACTGGCGTAAATGACAAGTTAAAAACAAGTTGTGTCCAAAATATTAGTAAATTACAGTGCCTATGAAATAACAAGAAACAGGGAAGACGCATGTGTGTGCACTAATACAGCTAACTTTGTTAGAAAATGCTGTTTTGCAGTATCAAAATGACAATCCCCATAACTGCATATGTCATTATAAGCCAATCAGTCCACCAGCCAGATTTAATCCTTTAGCATAAGCCAACGAGGACAAACAACACTCAGTTACCATATAATTCAGTAAAGTTTGAAAGTTTGAAAGTTGTTGTTTAGTATGTTGGAGGCACACAAACAAACACAAGGCCTGGTGCACAACTTTTAAGATAAGCCATTCAAAGCAATGACCGGGGGAGGGCACACTGGCAGTTGCCATGGTTACCTGGCTGCCTCTCCTCAGGCAGGCGGATGCGGCGACGTCGACTACGGTTACGACGCTGAGGTTTAGCTTCCGAGTCATCTAAGGGTGTTGGGTCATCACAAAGAGAGTGATTTGGGGCATACATTGCCTTTAAACTGCACTGGCTTCTATCACACTTAATATGGGACGTGATGCACTGCTGCACATTGTGGACAGCTGTGACAGCTAACAGCAGTTAGATTTAAAGAAAACATTTAGAGCATCACTGGACAAAAGAGTACAACAGACTTTCCAACTAAGACATTTTTCTGCAGTGCTGCTTTTCACTACTGTATTCTGAAAGAAGGCTCTGTGAATAATGTGCGGGTGTGTGTATGAAGAAGATTGTGATCTTCCCAAACCATGTGATGTCCATACCTATTCCATTTTCACTCATTGAGGCGTTGTCTGACTCGCTCATGCCATCCATCAGTGTGGCGTCCTCATCTGTTCTGCGTCGCCGAGACCTTCTGCGGCGGTTTGCAGGCAAGTTGGACTCGCTAGCATCAGTGTCAGCTGTCTGGTCTGTCTCCGTGTTTGTCTCCAAGACTGCATAGGCATGGTTATCCTCGTGGTCCTGAGGCCCCGCTGCAGAGTCAGGGTCAAATTCACGTACAGGTTAGTCATATGTATGTCTGAATAAAACCTATTGTTTACAAGAGAAAGGTGTGTCTTTGTTTCTCTATATTTGATTTGAAGTTGTCCTTTATACTGTTATGTCCTCTAATTGTGAATTTTACCAGAACTGTTGCTGTATCCTCTTCCTCCTCTTCCCCTTCCTCCAGGCCCTCCGCGGCCTCTGCCGGGTCCTGGCCTCCTGCGACCATCTCTCTGTGGCCTAGAGCCTCTCTCCCTCTCCCTGCAAGTCAATCATTCAAAATCTCACACTGAACATTTGAAATAAAAGAAAACGGAATACATAGTAAAAAACATCCACTGCCAAATTGAATGCTACATAACACAAGATAACCCAACTTCCATTAATGGCAGTTGAACAATTGTTAAAAGAAAAAAAAAAAAAAAATTACCTGTCCTGGTCCTCTCCAGCCAGGGACCAGTCACTGAGTTCATCCTTGCGCTCTGAATCAGTCTCAGAGGCGTTAGACTGCTCTGAGTTGGTGCCTGAAATCAAGAAGACAGAGAGACAGCCATAAAGAAAAGTTAGGACAGATGCTAACATACTGAGGCACTGTTGGATCTTTCTCTTTCGTGCAGACTCCCGCACTATTTTCCTTCTGATTTCTTGCACTGGTGCTACATTCCAGCACAGACTATTTTAACCCAATATCTGGCAGCATCTAAGTTGATTTTATAATATTTTAAAGGTGCCTACCATATCCAGTGCTGTAGCTGTGTCCTCTGCGCCCACGGCCGCGACTGTTGTACGAGCGAGTGCCATGTAAGGCGGATGAGGAGGCATTGGCACTGCTGTCTGTATTATACCCTCCTCCTCTCTCGCCCCTCTCTCCTCTCTCCCTGTCAGCTGGTCGGTGACCCTGGGTGATCTGACGTAACTGTTCGTCAATCTGCATCCGCTCCAGACGAAGTTGCTCAACCTCCTACAAGGGAAAAATAAACAGGGGAAATGGTAAGAATGAAGAGAAAGAAAATCAGACAAAAGGAAAAAGGTGATTACACATTTTCGTATTTCAGAAAATCAAGCAAATCTCTGAGAAATGTTTTCTTTTTTTAAGGGTCATCACTGGATACACATGCATAATCATCATACACACATCTACATCACATCCAGTGTGCCTTCTGCTGCTTATTCTGAATCTTGCTAGGCTGGTTCCCTGTGTATAATCCACAATCTGCCTCAGCTCTTCCTCTAGCTGCTGGCCCTCCGAAAGAAGCTCCACCATGTCCTACACACAGTGCAAAACACACGCACACAAAGCACCAAACACAGCACAGAACATGCAGACAGCACAGGACAAACACAGACATACATACATACATACACAGTGCAAAATGTATACACAGCAAAATACACACCAGAGAGCAGCGATGTTATCATGTATAAAGATTAGCCCAAGCTTGACAAATTAGAATGGCATTCACAATAAAAAAAAGAAGAATAATACTAAAACAATAATCAGGTATTTCCGCAAGGTAATTTACTAGACTTACTTCACCAGAGTTAGTAATAAAATATGTCGATTTGGTCAATAATGAAAACTTCAGTATTTTTGATCAAATTTCAAGCTGCAGCTGCAGCTCCATGCGCTGCTTGCACTTCTCTTCTTGTGCAGTGGGATTTGTCCTCACTGTGACTGTGACTGATTGAGCTGAATATATTCAAAAGGATTTGTTGTTTTTCTGACACTGCGAAATGTTGTTTTGATTCATTTAGAACAAAACCTACATTGTGACCAATCAATCACTGTCATCCAGAGAGCTGAGTCTGACAGTTTAATGTAGTGACTAGATGATAGCTACCCATAAACTATATGGCTTCTGATTTTCCTCGACCTGGTTAAGTACGTTATGTGATACAAGTGTAGCAGAAGTTATCTTTCTTTCAGGTAAGGAAGCTGTCTCTGCTATGAAGTAAGTATAATAATCCTTTTATTTACTGCATATAAGCATATAGTGAATATTTTTGCATTTTGTATGAGTTATCCGAATGCGTTTATTATTCATATTAAATCATATCTATTATTACTGATTAACCTTACATTTCTTTCTATGAGATATCACTTTGAATACCCGCACAGCACAAAATCAAAGCAGTGTTACTGTTTAGACTTTAACCAAGATTATGAAGCACTGCAGACATGCTGATAGCCAAGTAAATGTAAGTTGAGCTTTATGTATGCAGATTATTACAACATGTGTCCATTCCATGCACCATTTCATGCTGCCAAATGAATGAAACGCTGGTTGGCAGGGATTGGCAATAGAAGGCTACATGAAACGGCTGTAAATTGAAGCTGTGGCATCGATCAAAAGCAAAGATTTGGCAAAAACACACACAAACATGCATCACAAACAAGCTGTTTTACCCAGTTCCACACACACACACACACACACACACACACACGCACGTCCTTACATTGAGGTAAGAGATGTGGTACTCCAGCAAAACCTGAACATTGCCAATGCTCTCCTTAGTACCGACAAAGGTGAAGGGGACCATTCCCTGTGTCAACAAAACACAAAAGCACAACACACATGTTAGTATGGGCCTGACTGAAGCAGGAGGAAAAAAGAGGTGCGTACAATGTTTGTATAGAGGTATGAAACTGGTGACACTCATCACTTCTTTACAAGCAGCTTAGTCAGCTGCAGGAAACATGTTGCAGTAGCAGGCTTACTTCCTGTCGGGGCTGCTTGGTGTCATTGTCTCCTTCTATCCTGACCCTCACAACTCCAGACTTGTCCACAATCTCCTGGATGACCTTACCATTCTTACCGATCACTTTGCCTGGGGACACGACAGCAGGAGACAAGGATGATAAGGGGACTAGTAACAATGAAACACAGCTGCAAGTGAAAAAGCTGATGAACTAGTCAAACTTAGAGCACTTTAAAATGGAGTAAATAACATGGTACATGAAGGATTCCTGCAGTTTGAGAACTTTGTTATTACTGTTATTTTACACAGTTGCACAGATAGAGTCATTAATATCAAATGATTGTCTTGCAATGTATCAATGTGGTACCAGTGTTATCATGGTCAATACACAGAGCATTTAATTTTCAGCTGCCCTGTGACTGCAGCGAGTAAACAGTTTGGGGGATTTCCAATCTCAGACAGGAAACGTGTGTGTCTACATACCAACGAGGTTCCTTGGCACCTGGACAGAATCCTCCAGAAACTCCAGGTAGTTTCTGGCCTTCTTTACTGCCTCTGCTGTCTAAAAGACAACACAGAGTTACTTTATCTATTATACATTCAACCAACACAAATACATAGTCAGTTAACATCTGTATGTTCCAGTTACAATTAGCACGGTTAACGTCCAAATACAGTTACATAATCGTAAAGAAACATTTGTCAACATGTACACACACTCTCCCGCGTACAACCTGATTTGTTTCAGTATGTACACAAGTTCAAGGATGTCCTCAGCGTTTCTCCCAACATTTGTTGTTGTAAATACTCATTCATTCCTTCTTCTCATCACTGAAACACTCACGCTTCCAGCGACACTTGGGCACACGTCCCCCTACCTCTCCATAAATCCTGAAAGTGCCAGTCTCCTCATCCAGCTCAATGGCAGTGACACCTGGAACTTTCCGAGCTTGTTGGATGTTGCTGCCGTGGCTGCCGATGGCCAGGCCCATCAGATCCGGTCTTACCATGAACTCCTCCTGGAAGGATGACACCAGCTGCCTAGAGCTCTAAAAAAAACACAGCAGAGACAGTTTGATTTGTAGTTATTAATCTTTTAAAAGAGTTAATCTTTTAGTTAATTAATTCATGATCCTGGAACCTCATTTTTTAGCCAAAACTGACCAAAATTATCTCTAAATAGTTAAGAGTTGAAAATGTTGTTATTCATCTTTTCAGAAGCTCGCTTAATAGAAATTGCTTTTCCATTGCTTCCTTAACACTTAACTTTTCATTTCCAGGAGTGTTAGTGTTAAAACTGTCAGAAACATCACAACAAAGACAATTCCACCATAAGGCTATATTTTTCTACCAACTCCTCTGCCATCACTTTTTCCTCTTTCATCTGAGGTCTAAGCATTAAACTCCCTATGGAAGCCTAATTAGGATAAAATTAGTAAAATTATCTGAATATCAGGCATCACTTTATTGTTCGTCCATGTTTTTATATGTCTTATGGAAGCTAAATATGGGGAATGATACCAAGTATCATTTAAATATTCCTCCAAATTTTTTGACTGCCACAGGCCAGTTCTGAGCGACATATAAATGCTTCTATAAAAAGTTGTGAAACTTGTTTGTGTCTTCGGTCTTGTTTTAGATAACTTCATGTTGTATATGACCATACGATTACTAATTTCTCATCGTATTACCTTGATGACCAACTGACTTTAAATCTACTCAGTTGAGATTACCAAATGTTCCACCTCCATAGGCAGGTCATCACAGTAACTAAACCAAATGTTCTCATTACCAACTGACCTCCAGATGTTTTGTTGCCTCCTGGTTGCGTGACATTAGCAGCAGCTTGGTCCTGATGCTGCGCAGGTGCATGTCACTCAGCAAAGACACACGCTTCACTGTTGACTCATTGGTGGACTAAACACACACACACAGACATGAAATAAAAGAAAGAATGATTAAGTTATGCTGAGCTGCTCCGTTGTTGATGACAACTAGAAGGGAACAAAAAGCAGAGGATTAGAGCAAAACAGTTACCACAATCACTAGTTGGCTGGTCTCGGGGCAGTATGAGATGCGACAGGCTCCCACAGCTTTCTTGAAGTCCTTATGTGCGTTCTCACTCTGGCACCTATGACACAAGATCAGTTCAATGTTTTAAACAGTCCAATCCTTAACTTAACACAGTGTTTACCCCTACATCTGACATACAGCTGACAGTGGACTGGGGTTGGAGAATTGCAAAGCTCTCACAAGTTGAAATCAAATTGATTGTGAGGAGCACAAGTATTAAACTTTAAGATGTGTCCACCAATATTGTTGTTGGCGTAAACATGCTGTACATACGCTTCTTGTAGATCCTGAGGAACAGGGACAGAGCACTTGTGAAAGGAATTCTTGGTGATGGCCTTGTTGGGGTTTACTGGACGCAGGCGCTCAAAGGTCACTATCTCATTGTAGGTGGCATCGCAGGCCGCGTACTCAATCACATAGAACTGAAAATACAGAGAAGTTCAGTGTGTAAAACAAAAACCTACAGACACCAAAATTTATGAATTTCAACATGTTGATCTCACAGTGAAAAGCATGTTTTCAACTGGCTCTTTAATTTAACAAAAACAGCATTGTAGATACAGTACTGGTAAATTTCAACGACCGTAATAATACTGCTAAAGTAGAATTTCAGACACAATAGAAAATTGTTAGCATTCATTGTCATGTAAATATTGCCATGTTTCTTTATAAAGAATAATACTCACATCTCCCTTCATCATGCGAACTTTAGCCAGCCACCAACCACAAGGCTCCTGTTCATTGGCTCTGGAGAGGATCTGCCAGCAGGTTAAGAAAGAGTAACATGCCGACATTAAGGGACAACGAAGGAAAAGACAAAACAAAAAAAAAAAAAAAAAAAGACGACAACATGTGTGTCCTCCTCACCTCCACCTCCTCGCCCTCTCCAATCTCCTTCTTGGCATCAGCGGGCGGTGGCAACCTGACATCACTGAAGGGCACCTGGCGTTCTGGCTGCCAACTGATAATAAGACAGTGATTTCCGACCTTGTTAAAACACATTAGTCCTACATTTGTCTTAAAACTTTTGAACCTGCCATGTTTTATAACTGCTGGTGGAAGAAAAACTCACTTGTTCTCAAAGGCAATGGTGAGAGAGTCATCGTGGATATCTTTGACAAAGCCCTGCAGGACAGACAGAGGTACAGACAGGGGTAAGCACATACCAACATGATAACTGACTGACTGAAATAATGAGCACCCTATTTAAGTTACATGGACTACGTCGGACAGAAAGAATACATAAGGAGGTGACCTTAATTCTTGAAGAAAGTTCTTATCTTTGTGAAGGACATACAAATAATTTACACCCAATAATTTGCTGCGAGGTACAGAGCAGCATGAGCTTCAAGGCAAGTCCACTGAAATCTCAAACATGTCACGCAACTGTTCTCTAGTATGCCGTGCTATATTCATCACATCATATGTTCCTGGCAATCTTGCTGTCATGAGTTTCCTTATAGACAAATATCATATTTACTTTTAGCTGATTGACATTTGTACAGATAAATTTAAGACAATGAGTATGATGGTGAGAGTAATGTGATTTTGAAGAGCTGCAACAATTAGCTGAATGACAGAAAAATAATCAGCAACACAGCTTCTCTTTCGTGAGGATGTTCTGCTTTTCTCCGTTTTAAGTGAACATAAATTGTGATATCTTTGTGTTTTGAACAGTTGGATAATAAAAACAAGATTTCTGAAGACTTCACCTTAGACTACGACCAACTGTAATGCCACATGACTGATCAATGGCCTATTTATAAGGAAAGAAAAAAACCTCAAACTCCATACTGATGAGCATGAGTGTACTGTAAGAATTTGAGAATATCCAAACTTGTTAACTGGAAGAACAGTGCATCAATTCATACAAGCTCAAGAGCATGTTTTAGCACCGGATTGTAAAGTGCACACTAATGCTTTGATACAGCCTGTCATTAGATCTTGTCTCTTAATGTACATTAATACTTAACAGTGATTTGGGCCAACATTTACCAACACGTGGTAAAGAAAGTTCTGTTGATTGACAGAGGAACCAAAATGTAGATGTCATTTATAACCGCTTTGAGCAGCATAAATAAAGTTTCACTCACATTCAGTTCATTAAGGATGTGGAGTAAGTGTCAGTGGTAGATAAATGAAAACCTCGGCAAATAAACTAAAACTACAAGCATGGCTTGACACCGTGGAGAGACAAGGGAATTTTTAGGAGTAACGTGGGTGTGCAGTGTTAGTACAGGTCATGTGTAACATGCCAAAAGTGACTTTACTGGTATTTGTAATTCAAGGATATGCTATTAAGTGGCAAAGCATGCAGCACAACAGAAGCTGAGTAACTTTTTGTCTACTGTCTTTTACACACTATCAATTATCTTTGTGCTATTCATGAAAATAGGGCAATTTTCAATTCCTAACTACTCTAGAGTCAAAAAAATCATGTTATATAAAACTGTTAAAGGATAACGCTTGCAATATTCTATATTTTATTTATTGTCAACAAATTCCTACTACTAACAAGAACCATTGTTGTCCAAAAACTATTAAAAACACCCCAGTGAGCCTCACAGCCTCTGGGTGTCATCTTCCCCGTAATCACAAACACAGGCACTGTAAATGATTTTTATCTCAAACCCACAGACAGTCCGAGTACTTATCCAAAGCTGAAAATAAGTACATTATGACATTAGGTTACATTTTTACATTAGGTGACACAATGAATACCTACCAACTTCACAATGTACCCCTATTTGAGTTATGTTTGCTAAAAACTACAAATTACTGAGCCTTTTTTTTTTTTTTTTTTTTTAATTTAACTATTCTATGGTGCCGCGTGCCTCAACTACAGAATAACAGTGTTGAATTTGTTCTTGTAATCGCACTTGTTGATACAAAGAAAACTGTCGTTTAAAAGCACCACTAAATAACAGTCCTACAACTCAAAGAGTTTCAGCCTTGGCAACTGGCAAGTAGGGTAGTGGACAAAGTGACTCATGAGGGCTGAATTGACACAGAAAGGCAGGGAGGAGAGGTTCAGTCTGAGGCAGAGAGGTGAGGCCAGGACGGGACGAAAGAAAAGAGGGAATGAGTGCAGCGCAGGAGATGAGAGAAGGGAAGAGAAAGATGGGAGGAAAAGGAGACGGGACTATTACTTTAGGCAGCAAGTCTAGAAATAGCTTTTAAGTCTGCGGTATCAGTGACCCTCCCCTGACATGCCAGCTGGTCAGGATTGACAAGGAACAGCTGGCTCACACATACACATAGCTTGGGCATGATGTGGTATCAAATAATAGACAGCGACAGACAGACAGACGTACAGTTCAACAAGAAATCACTGTCACAACTGGCCATGGTGCCTCTTTAATACCACATACTTTAACAAGATAGCTTCATGGTCAAATTCTGATGGATTAAATGCCTTATATAACAGCGACACAACTCCAATATCCGAATTAATGATACAGTTATTTTCAGTTTCACAGTTTCACTTTAGCCACATCTTTTGACGTCAACTAGCAACTTAGCTAACTTTTAGCTCGGGGTAGCTACAACCTAACGTAAAGCAAAATAAGTAAAAGCTTAAATCGGTTATATTTTCCAGTTATCGCAGACAAGATCGTGTGTATTCCACTCTGGGTGTGAAGAAAGGTCGCTAAAAAGTGACACAAGGCGAAGACTTGCGAGCGATGCTAGCTTAGCCGGCTAATGCTGGCTAGCATTGCTAGTAGAAGCTAATAACAGGCACTTAAGAGGTATCGGACCAAGTCGGAACATGTTGCCGTATTCCATGAGACTTCAGCTAATGTACTGTATCGTGTGACAGGCTATCGTGTTTGATGTCGGGTTGATAAGCCGGTATTTACCTTGTAATAAGCCCCGTTGGAGCCACGGACCTCCACCGCCAGTTCTTCCATATTGGACACGCAAAGGATGTTGGGACGACAGGTGCTCCTTAAAGCATCAGCGAGAAGCCTAGACAGGTGAGAGGTGATTAAGGCTGCTCCGGGGTATTCAGTCACAATACAAATGTGCTTAACTCATAGAAATTAAAGTTAGAGTGTGTTTACTCGTGCTGGCAGCTCATTGAGCTTCTCGATGTCATTTATTGCCATGTTTTAGGGGAAGTAAGCATCAATCTACTGGAGAGTTTGGTGACTGCCAAAAAAGCAGGGGTGTAATGGAGCTGAGGATCCAGGGCACCAGCATGGGTAGGATCCTCAAAAAGCCTGAAATTAAAAGTTTATGAGGTTATATCTCCCATTTATTAATTTTGCATTATTAGCATTATAAATAAACATATATTGTTTGACTCTTTCATGTTTCTAAAACAATATTCAAGCCCACTTTTCAAAATCAAGTTACACTGTGCTACAACAGGGCTGCAAATAGAGTTTTATGAATCATCTTTCATTCTTCTCTGAAAAGGTACTTGCTGTGCTCACCTAAAAGAAAAAGTAGCTAGAGACCTCACCTCATTTTCTGTGAAGAGTTCTGGTCGCTCTGCTCTATTTTACAGGTGTGGATCTGGTCCAGTGAATCCATTCTCAGTCACAGTGTGACCACTGTAAATGCAAGTCAGTTCAAAGTCAAACAGAGTGATGACATTTGTCCCACGGTGAAGCATTTCTGTCCTGATGAGAGTTCAGTCTTCCAGAATGATAACAGCATCAGTGGTCCCTGAATGGACTGATGAGCATGAAAACAGTGGGAAAAAAAACATTCATTATGAATATCCTGGCCACCAGATGCAACTGAGCAATAATGATGATGATAATATGAGATATTTTAACTCAGTGCCCAACAGAACAACTTTCATCAAAACTGAAAGCTATGTTTATGACATCTTTGGAGCAGTGGTGGAAGAAGTATTAAGTCAAAGTACCATGATCAAACTTGTAAAAATGCTTTACTACTATTCACAACTATTCAATTCAGAGAAACCTCAAAATAAATTTTCAAATCTAGTCTTCAAAACAGTTGCCAATTAATTCTCTGATATTCACTATTAATCTACTAAACAGTTGAGCTCAAATTATACAGCTGGGGTAGTTTAAACGTCTTGTTCTTGTTTTGTACATAAAAATGTGATTTGTAAAATAACTATTACTGTCAGATAATTAAGTATAAATTAGTATACAGTACAGCATTGACCTCTTAAATATAGTGGAGTACAAGTATAAAGTCTCATTAAATGGAAATACTCAAGTAAAGTACAAGTACATCGAATAAGTACTTGAGTACTTAGTTACTTTTCACCAATACTTTGCAACACATTTTCAGACCCTTGTAGCATCTAGACTGGGACTCAGCTTTGCAAGCACCTTGTGGAAAACCCCTTGTTGAGACACTTAAGTTTGTTATTTCTCTTATTTTGTGACTGACTGACGTGTACTGTGGATCTGGATGCACTAATGCAATACAATGAAGAATAACCCTACTCACCTTTGTTATCTGAACCAGTATCTAATAGTATTTTTAGTCTTTTGTGATGTGGAAGAGTATCAAACACAAACACTTCAGATAATGCCATCCTCAGTGTGCAGGCTAGAGTATTGTGACATTCTGTATTGCATTTCCCCCCCAATGCTAGGGCCTGTTTACTAATGAAACATTTAATTACTAAAAACATATTTACAAGGTTGAGAGTCAGATTTATCATAATTGGCTCATTTACCATGATTTTAGCAAACCGCCATGCATCCTGCACAGAGGAGGAAATAACGTGATGCAGTGTGAAAGCTGTAAAATACAACACAGCCATTTTTTAGGCTCAAACTTGACACAGTATCATATTTTTAATACCAAGTACTTGAATAAAAATACCCTTACGTCTAGTGAGCAGGTGATGCTGATGGCTTGTGAGTCCAACATTACTGTGTCCTTCATTCATCCCGTGATACAGCTCGAGCATAGTTCGAGATTGGTGTTTGTTTGATTAGCCTTGTGTATTGTTCATTCACATTCACAAATTCTTGGGCAAAGCTGCTTTGTGACAGTTTAGCTTTGGTAGACAAATACTGATTAGACTCTACACTGAGTGTAGTAGTCAGTCAAACAGAGAGCAGCCTCTCGCTCATCTTTTAGAAACAGCCACTGTGACACCTAGTGGCCAACAGTTACCCTCCTGGGGACTGTTCTCTGCTTTACTGAAGATATTTATTTTGATTTGGCACCACCACGAGACAGCACCAGAGATGCACTACAGCAAAGCTTCATGTTAAAATAAACCTCAGTAGGGTATATCTGTGTAAAATCATGCTGGATATAAACCCTGTTTCTAAGGTTTAAATCAAACCAGGTTTGGAAATAAAGACAATATAATGTTATTAGCAATTAATTACAAGAATTCACTGGAGCGATTTCAGATTTGGTCAGTGTTGGGCTCAAATAAAGCTACACTGGGTTAGATCATGTTGGACTGAAATCCAAATTGTTGTCACACATCAATTTATTGTCAGTTAGGAAAAAGTTTCTCTTTGCCCTTCACAGTCATGAAATCAAAATAATAAGCAGTTATTAAAATTAATTGATCTGGAGGAAGTTCCCGAAGGTAAATAAAGAATAGCCCCCAACTCCAAAACTCAAAACGAATGAGTGTAAACAGTTATATATCACAAAATGAATTTGACTGGTCCTTAGATATACAGATTACGGCACGATGATGACTAAATCTATTATGTATAATTTATGTTTATCATTACTATGATACAGTGAAAAGCTTTCAGCAGTAAATCTTTATATTTTCAATTATGATATGGTGAAACAGCCTATTTTTCACCTGAAAGTCAAATTCTCTTTAGTTATGTGTGAATATACCTGTAATTTATAGGGAAGAAAAATTACTGGCTGAACCTCTAAGACAGTTTACTCAGTGGCTTGTTGGTGTTATTTTAACCGATCAACAGGTAAAGGACAAGTAATTTGTCTTACTTTTTTTTTTTTTTTATTAAAGTTAACATGAGGATGACAATAATAATGCAGTATAGAGTAGGGAGGATGTAAAATATGACATCCACATCACATATCAATATGTCCAATATAATTTACTAAAAAATACTAATTTTCATAGACTTTTTTTTTAGACCCTTCATAGAGCTACATGGACAAAGTTACACGTGAGGATAAAAGAAAACATAAGAAGATTAAAAAAAAACTGAAATGAAAACTGACAGTGACACTGCCTCTTAAATAAGTAAATAGGCCTAAATAAATGTGCAAATTAGCAAACAAGTGCACTGTAAATATTTAATATCTAAGAAGGAGCTTTTATACTATAATGCATCATTCAAAATGAAGAAATTGTTAATATATAAGGGCATGTAAAACATTTTCAGGCTTTGCTACTTTTTTGTTCCATTCGATTTACTGCAGTGGCTACACAAAAAACAGGCTCAGAAAACAGCTACACAATTAAATGACGATGAATTATTGCACAGCAAAAAATACAAAAAACATATCTTAAAGGATGTTTCAAGGCGTCTTCTGATGTACTCTGACACTGTGATGAGGCAGAGATGCAGACAGCGTGTTCCTGTGGCGTTTGCAGTGTGGTCTGAGCGCTGTGCGTGTGTGTGTGTGTGTGCAGCTCTGTGGTGAAAATATTCCGCTTGGTCTGAAGACATTACCACAGACCCTCACAGTCTGCCTGATAGTCTGTCCTCACGTTCTGATTTAAACCAGTTTACCAATTCCATTATGCTAAGCCCGAACACTGGTTGGGAAATGATGAACGATTATGTGAAACACATAATCTCCCTGCTGCACCATCATTGCAATATGACAGCCAAATTTCATTCATCCTATCCAATTTCTTCCTTATTTAAGGAAAGAAAATTACTGGTCCCAGTAATCAGATATGTAGCGAGGCTGTGTGCAAGAGTTAAGCCCACTCCCATTAGGCTTTCTGCCTTGCTCCTGCTGTAGTCAAATGCATGCACACACACAGGAAGACAGATACACATGTTCCACATGTCTGACCCCCCTCAGTTCTCACATCCCCTTTCACCCGTTTCAAGGACTATTATTTGGCCTTGATATATTCTCTACAACATCATGCGTTAGCGATGCCAGTTTGAAACACAGTGTCCCTTAAGTGGTTTAGAGAGCTGCAGACAGGCAGTTCTCCCACACACACACACACACACACACACACACACACACACACACACACACACACGTCAAACTCTCCCTTCCTCTTCTCTCTCTTCTGAAAAAGGCCTGCACAAATGTTCTTTCTCCAAACAACAACATCATTTTTGAAATTAGGCTAAATTAGATAAGAATGCAATTTTGTCTTTCTGCCCGTGATTATCCTCTAACAAAAATCAAACGTAATGACGAGACATTATTTGGCACCAATATTCATTTGCCTTCTTTCTCTCTGTTTCTCTGTGGAGCAAAATCACCAGCGAGCTGCTATATTAAACACCATGTAATTTATTGCTAATACACTCTGGATATCATAGGCTCTTAGGAAGCTCCGGTGTCACAAACAGAGAGAGGTGTATTGAGCCTATGACTGTTTGTTCTCCTCCACACATGTCCCATTTCTCTCTCCAATCGGGAATGCATTATAGGTGTAATTGAAAATTAGTAGTACATCTTTTTTTCTTTTTTTTTTTTAGGGGGGTAATTTATGAGGCCTCATTGTTCCTGTGTGACACCTCCAGGGCCTGTTTCTAACAAGGAGCCTGGAGCACCGAGAGGCTTTCTGCTTGCCCAGGCCCTGCAGCACTCTTTCTGCTTTGTCACTAATTGTGGCCTCCTCTCCACTGAATTGTGATTTGGGTAAAAGAGCTTGTTGGCTCGATGCAATGAAGCTGCCGGTGACGCTCTCGCCATTATCAAAGATACTCTTGATCTTTTCAAAAGCAGGAAATAGATTTTTTTTTTTTTCCAAGCCCCTGTTCAATCACACGGGGGGTTGGGGAGGGGGGGGTTTGTGGGTTGGGGGGGAGAGTAATTTGCAATGCGTCCATTAGTTCTTCATTAAAGCAAGATTAAATTGCACCTCAAATCACATCTGCCTTTTCTAGAGTAAAGGGTGACAGTTTTAGGGCCAAAACTAATTACTAGTGCCAATGAATGAGAGAGGAAAACAGGGCTGTTTTTACATGAGATAGTGTGGCCTGTCATTATATTCAGACTAATTCCACTCTGCCTGCTCTCTTAATGAGACCAGAACGTCCTCACATCTCTCTCTCTCTCCCTCTCTCTCTCTTTCTCTGTATCTGCGTGCGCTCCAAATGTATAATTTTGATAGCACTTGGAGTTTGCATTAATGAATTTTTCTGCAAAACCTGCTACAAGTGCCAAATCTGTGATGTTCTGCATTATCATTTAGAGAGAAAGAAAAGGCAGACAGACAGGCAGACAGACAGTGAGCAGCAAAGAGGGAGACAGTTACTGAAACAGTGAAGAAGGAGAATAAAAGTGAGACAGGCTGCAAACACCAACTTTATATCTGCTTCAATTCTTCATCTTCTTATTACTATGAGACATCGTGTTAAGTTACTGTAAATCCAGTGCTGTAAAAATGGCTTTAATATTAATATAATGTTTAGCGTCTGGTGTAATAACAGACTTTGTGGCAGTGACAGAACATAACAGGTAAACTGATGCTGGAAACAGTATCAAATCAAATCAAATCAAATGTATTTATAGAGCACGTTTAAAAGCAGCAATCAGCTGACCAACGTGCTGACAGTATAGTCACAATCGTCATTTTGCCTTGTATGATAATAAGATTTAGACTCTAGTGTGAACTGTAACTGTAGTTTTTGTATAGTCGTCAAACGAAAGACACAAAGTTATTCTTACTCTTAGTTATTGTTTGATAATGACCGTATCATTTTATGATCTGGTGATGAACACACACAGTGTTGTGATGCGCTGATGAACTAGATGTATGATGGATTACTCTCTCTGACAAACGTGTTTCTCTTTTTGCATACTATAAGAGTTTGTAGAATTCTGTGCTGAGCATTTTGCACATTGAATCTCTTTGTTGAAAACTGAGCAGAGACAAAACTACAGTGGCTGATTGATTCGACTATACACAGGAAATTAATTGGAAGTGTTATTACTGCTTTATATTTGTTTTGGTTTCTCAGATGCGAGGAATTCACAATTTCATTTGTATTGTAATGTTGTGCTGTTGTGTGGGTTTTGAACTGATGTTCAAGGCAACTGAAGACGTCATCTGGAAACAGATTCTTTCACAATTGTCCGGGTTTTTTTTTTTCATTTTATGGACAAAATGATTAATTGATTTAATAGAAAATAATAGTCTTATTTTACAATTGAAAAGGCGACATGAGGCTGTCATACAATGACAATGATATACTAAGTCATTAAAGTCATAAACATGTTGTTTGCCCATCAGATGCTTGCTGAGATGGGAAGTAACACTGCACTTTTCATTTGCAAACCGCCCTGTTTTCTTAAACTGATGGTTAAAATTTCAATGTAATGTCAGTGGTTGAACGTCCCAGCTCCTTTTTCTACTCCTCTCCTCTCCACCTTCCTCCTCCTCCTCCTCTCCTCTCCTCTCCGATCGACAGACGCTCTTCTCCTGTGCTCGAAGGTTGAGGGTGGTTAGATTAGTCTAAGAGCTGAGAGCAGCCAGGTCTCACAAACAGGATTTAGCATGTTGTCTCATAGTGGCAGCACTGCCTGGGATCACATGGTACTGATGAGCCCTGGGGCATAACATGCTTATGGCAGATACACTGCGATTTAGGGAGACAGGAGAAGTGCAGAGTACACCAACTTAACATGTGTGCATTTGTTAACAGTGCACAAAGTTGAGATGTTGGCATCTTTAAATGAGTCAACAATGTTGCGAGGCTTTACCTCTGCGCTGTGTATAAATCTCTTAATGCACATTACAGGCTTTTCAGAGTTGCCAGCTGATTAGCCCTCTCAAGACGATTTTTGCCATCCTTAAAATATTTTTTTTCTTACATACAGTGCATTTTTTTTCTCTTCACAAGGTACCAAACCTCCTTTCCTTGCAAAAAAAAATATATGCACTAGCACTAATTTTTTAAGCAGAGGAATCACCCCACTGGTTTCTGCTGAAGTGAGATTTGGCTGCAGAGACCGCGTTGGTTCCAGAAATTCAAACCTCATACCATTCCAGGCTGGGCTTATCCTAAGCTTGTTAGTATGTGTGATGCCGGGACCGATAGGGACCTCTACATTACCATAACGCTGCTGAATTAACTATGATCTTCCACTGCACCGGGAGAAAAACTGGCCCACAGAAGTTTTGCAATATGCTGTGCAGGATATTATGATAACATGCTATAATAAATGTTTATAATCTACTTAGTGGAGGACCAGGGTTCAAATATGTTTCTATATTAGGCTTATTAATGCTCCCACAGATTTTCTGTTCCACCGTCAGAATGGGCGAGTGAAATATGCACACTTAACCAGAAATGGAGAAATAAAAGGTCCCGGAGTGATGATTAATTAAAGTGGAGATTGTGCAGCGATGCAGCACACAACAGGGGAGAAATGCTGCAGTTTTAAAGTGCAGTGAGGGCTGCACCAAACAGAACCATCAAAGACACTGAGGACATGTCAGGACAGTATTGTCTCTGTGAATGTGGGCGTTGTGAGGAGTGTACATTCTACCATTTTACACAAATTACACTTGGTGAGCTTCATTTTACAGCTGATTATTATTAAAAATCAACATTCCTACTTTTGGCTGCATTTCAGTGTGTTTTTCTTACAGATTTATTATTTGAACATCAGAATTATATCCAGTCAGTGAAGTCATGTCAGGGAAGAAAAAGAAAGAAAAATATGCAGATGGTTGTTAAGTAGCTACACAAACAGGATGGCGTTGTATTGGATTATTCATGACATCACTATGTCTGAAGTCATGGCTACAGCCTTGATCACACAGGAAACAAAAAAGTTTTCTGTTTTTGTTTCATGGTTAATTCTTTAACATAAAGTCTTTTTCCTTTTAAGCAGCTTTAAGGTTAGAAAAAAAATAAACAACCTAATTCTACATTTATAGGATCACGTATAATCTGTATAGGTTTGTTCCAACATTTACACAAAGTGAACTTCTCACACACAGCACTTAATGACTTTTATGGTTGTGCTATTACATCAAATGACAATATTCTAGAGGTCTTGTCCATCAATTTGTATACATTTTCCCAAAATCAACCCTGTCCTGGATTTCCTCAAGAACTTAAAATAAAATTCTGTGCAGATTGGGGAGTGTTTGACTGCACAGCATGAGTTTGTGACTGCTGATCCACTGGTGGGTCAGTGATTCTGAAAGGAATAGGTTGACTTTTTGGGAATTCATTTTCGTGTGCAGAGTTATATGAGAAGGCTGATGCCACTCTTATGTTTGTGTGGTAAACATGAAGGCATACTGTGTTACATCTGGACAGAGCCAGGCTAGCTGTTTCCCTCTATTTCCAGTCTTTTTGCTAAGCTATGCTAACCGACTGCTGGAGATATCTACTCCACAGACATGAGAGTAGTATCAATCTTCTAATCTAACTATCAGCAAGAAATTGAACTTTCTTAAATATACTGTACACTCTGCATTGCAAAGAGTCTTACTTTACTTCTCATTTTACCTGTAAATAAATGAATAGTCAACCACGGCAGCAGCTAAAAGTCCTCCTCTAACCTGCTCTGCTAATCTGACTGCTGGGTGAATGTTTCTGTGGAAATACCGTACGGCTTCAACTCATTCGAGACACATTAGACGATACCCTCCTAAAGTATCCTTATTATACGGCTCGTCTTATTTTGATAAACAGTAATTTGGTGTCATGGAGGACAGCGAGGAGTGAATGGGACTTGTCTGTCTATCTGCCTCTCTGCCATTCACACCATTACTCTGTTGGGTTAAGACTCCCCTCTCTCGCACTCTCTCGCTTTCTCTGTGTTGACACATATACATATCACACACCAGGATTAGCATGACGGTGACTGTAACAAACCTCTTTTTTGAAAAAAAAAAAAAAAAAAAAAAGAAAGGGGGAAAAAAGCACCCTATTCTATAGTGGAGGTGCCCAGCCAGAAAATAGCATACTTAGACAACAATGGCGTGGTAAGTACCTTAGCAAGGATCAGCGCTGGCAGAGTGAAACACATTACAAAACAATGGCTGACTGCCTGCCTGCTTGGCTGCTTGGCTGGCTGTCAGGAGCTGTGGAGCTGCCATGAGCTGCCATGCTGTTATTTGTCAGGGGAGAAAAAAGGAGACAGAGACACACATCATCATCTTGCTCCTCATCGCCGTAAACACTGGTGTGAATGACTGGTCACAGCGAGTCTAATCCCGCCTGCAGACATATCTCCCATGATCCCCCTCTGCAAAGTGTGGCGTGTGATGTTGTTCCACTACATGACAACAACATGGATGTGGATGTAGAGGTTACAAGAAGGGATATAAAAGTGTGGCTCACTTAGATGTGGTTTGATCTTGAACTCAATATCCTGTTTGTTTTATATATATCTGTGTGTGTGTGTGTGTGTGTGTGTGTGTGTGTGTTAATGGTGATAATCTTGATACCAGTAATGCACTTAAAGTTTAAAAAGTTACTTGCTGCTTTTCTTTGTTTAATATTATTTTAAACTGAATATCTTTTGGTGCTGGACTCTTGGTCAGACAAAACTATATTTCTAAAGACATCAGCTGGGATATTTTTTCCAAGTTTTCTTACATTTTATAGACCGAATTATCGAGAAATTAATCAGAAAATCATGAAAATAATGATTAACAGCAGCCTTTATAAATATGATATAAGACTAGAGTAATGTAGACGTATTTTACAAAATGACAGATACTGTTCAACTAATAACACATTTTAGAGGGTTTTGAGGCCATAAATGGAACAAGAAACAGCTCTGAAAAAAATTCTGTGACAATAAAAGATTAATAATCCAAAACAAATTAAAAAACACAATCCTAATTTTAAAGAAAAAGACAAATAATCCTGCTGTTGAATTATGCTAAAATAACACAGAGAATATCCAGCAATTATTAACCTCCATATCATGCGTTCAGAATTACACATTTACATTCCAATATTTTGATAGGATCTAAATCAGGAAGTCAAATATATTCCAGTTTTATTATTGGGCCAATAATGAGTAGAGATTGTTTAATGCCAGTTAAAAGAGGAAAAGGGCTTCTGTAAGTAGAGGGGGGTGGGGGGTGGGGTGGGGGGTTGGGGGGGCGTTACTAATGATATAAGAGCGAATGTTGGAGCATCTCCTGGAAATCTGGCAGAAATCCTAATGTCGCTCCTGTCCCCCTTTTAATGCAAACCAAATGAGCCTGCACTGTAATAAGAAGCTTCCCAGAATTAGTTTCCGTTTGCAGAAAATTGCGAGAAAAAAACCCCTAGTACTTTTATCTATGAATTTCACTCCAGCATAAGCAAAAAAAAAAAGAAAAAAAAAAAAGGCAGACCCTCCTCCGACATTATTTGGATGACGTTCCATCAGTAGCAGCAGCAAGAAATAACATTGTGCAAATTCTATGCATGTTAATGATAAATAGGAATCCACCTGCTCACAGATAAAATGAGTTTAATTTCCCCCCCCCCACTCGCGCCCATGTGCCTGCCTGGCCTTTTAGAAATTACTTATGCACAGCTATTATTAAAATAGGGCCAGAGCAAATGAGAAAGAAGTGCTATCTCTGGAGAGAGTGGCTGGGTTTAGACTGCTGCTGCTGCTGCTGCTGCTTCTGCTGCTGCCGCTGCTGCCAGGACTCTCTGCTTCACACAGTCAGCATTTCCTCCTCTCTCTCTCCCTTACACACACACACACACACGCACACACACATACATGCACGTGCACATATGCAAACACACACTAGACAGAAGCTTGGGCACACACACCTCACCTCCTCGCAGCTCTGACCCTGTGTTTACTAAATTAATCCAAATCCTTTTTTTGGTGGGAGTTTTACACTGTAATGGAATTTGCAAGCTTTGTGAGAACATCTATTTGTATGAGTGTCTATCTGCGTGCATGTGTATGCTAATATTTGTGCGTGCGTGTGTGTGTGTATGTGTGTGTGTGTTCCTGTGTACGTTCGTACACTTGGGTGTGCACGCTTGTTTTGTATCCAAGTGTAATTTTGTTGTTGGAAGGAAATTTCCTTTGGGTGTACAATGTGCTTGTCCCTGCATCTTCAGAGTCGCTGAGGATGTAACAATTGAATGCTGAAGGCTTGGAAAGTATCAGTCATAAGTGGTGACTAGAATATTTAAATATGCATGGAGAAAAAAAAGGGGAAAAAATGAAAACTTGGAAAGGAGGGAGAGAACGCAGGCCTGTTGTAAAAAAAAAAAATGTTTGAAAAAAGAGGTCAGCGCAGGGGTGTTTTTGTACACAGGACACTGTGTACTGTCACCTCTGCTCCATTAGCCAATCAACAGATTCCTCTCATCTCTCACTTTGGCCATGAACACTTCCAGAACATTCATCCTTTTCATCCACACAAGCTGAAGGATGTTCTGATGTGCTGGCTGTGCAGCCTCTATCCAAACCTGAACTCCTGCCTCTTCACCGCTCCAATTCAACAATGAGTGTAGGGAAAAAATAAATAAATAAATACAACATCCAAAACTAGAACTCATTAGTGATAAAAAAAAAATCGAAATTGGAACTGAATTGAACACTCAAAGGTGGCATCCTGACAATGTGTGAAATTAAAAGCCGCCTAGCTGCTAGGGAAAGACAGAAGACAGGGTTCACACACTGATAATAGAGCTGTCAAAACCATATGGCAAAAACAATGTTTTAAGCTTTGCGCATTTTAGATTTAAAAAAGAAAAAAAAGAAAATGTCAGTACAGTACATACAAAGTAAGGGATGCTGAACACCGAATGCCCCTCGTGAAATGAATAGAATTACAAGAAACATTATGCCATTAGGCTGTGAGGAATAACTCAGAGGACTCGCAGAACAATGATGTGCAGACTTGTTTGCATTTTGTCTTGGGGCTCCCCGCTGTGTGTGTGCTTTCTAATGACTGCTCGCTGGGAGGAAAACGGCCTCTGGGGGATGTTAAGACTCTAATAAATGAGGTTCGCTCTCCACTTCACGCACTCTCAGAGCAGCAATTATGTCAAAACAGTGTTTATAGTTGTAACAGTAAAGAATATTTCTGTCCTGTGAAAACGAGCCCTCCTGTACTTGACAGGTTAAAATTGCTATGGCGCATTGTGATGATGTCACTACATTATGTTTCTAAATGATATACTCTAGTTTACAAATACTATGGTTACTATTATTATTACAGAGTGTGAAGACTGAACAAAAACCCTGAAGACATACTAATGTGTTGACACACTTCATTTGATGTTTTACAGCATATAGTTTAAGAGTGAATAATGCATGTACATACTGTGTATATGCAGTATGGTGGTATATAGTGACCTGTAATAAGCCACAGTCGACTTTATAGCTGAAACTATTAGGCAGTTAATCCATTACTCAGTCAACAGAAAACTAATTAATACCTTTTTTGGTAATAAATTCATAACTTCAGTAAATTTTCAAGAAAAAATCTGAAACATTCTCTGGTTCCAGCTTCTCAAATGTGATGATTTTCTGCTGTTGGTCAGACAAAACAAGTAACATGTCACATCTGGATCTGGGAAATTGTGATGAGCATGTTTCATCATTACTATACTGACAAAGCAACTAACTGCTTACCCTGGAAAATAACTGGCACATTAATGGATAATGAAAATATATGAAAATTAGGTGCAGGCCTGATGGATTTACTGCATAAAGGTTGGTGGGAATTAATACAAATTCAATGAGGCAAAGCATCCGTTCTGATGAAGCTAACGGGAGGCCAAGCAAACTAAAGCCTATGATATCAGTTGGATAATGGTCTTCCATGGCTCTGGGGGTGCTTTCCAAATTTTTGAAAAATGACCTTGACTTGCATGGCAGCTTCATCTGCAAAAGGAAAAAAAAAAAAAAATCACACAATCTGTTTCATGATGAAAGGGGAAAGGAGAGAGAGAGTGGAGGGAAATAACAGAAAGAAAAAAGTTTTTGGTGAGTTCAGTCAGAGGCTGAGCTGAATTGTGTGGATTGACTCATGTAACATGAAAGAAAACATTCCACCTTAAAAGTTGCCTTTAGCTGTCGGTAATCTGTGAGTTGAGACACGGCAGCAGTCTTTGTGAACTATTTGCTCAATCCTGCAAATTTACTTGAAAGTTTAGTTTGTGAAGTGCAGATACTCGTGCAGACATATAAAAACATAAAGATGTTATATTACTCCTTTTTTAAACAGCTGTTTTTTTTGTACTTCACTCTGGCTGTAATATTGACGTCAAGGTGCCCCATACTGGATGATATTATCATGTGTCTGGACAAAAAGTACTGATCTAATCTGGCTAGACTATGTAGTTGTAAAGCAACCATTGTAAACCTGTAACATAAATCTGCATGAAAAATTCAGTATTGTATTTGATTTGAGATATTGAGGACCTCGATGAAAAAACATTAACATCACTTGTTAATATAAAATGTAAAACAATGTAAATATCACCTACAGATGATAATATAAAACATGCTAGCCGATATAAAGTGCAGTGAGGCGTTCTCCTCGTTACCCCACTGATCTGGTTGGTGGATGTACTTTACACATTTGGATTTGTATGTGCGTTTACGACTTGTATGACAAACCTTTATTTCGAACTGCCCTGCGCACAGAAAAAGCAAAAGCCACAAGTGGTTTTTCATTTACACTATCAGTGTGTAGTTTGGTGCTTCGTGTGCTGTACTGAGGCAAAAACACACAGTTTTGCAAGAATTGTTTGCTTTTGCAAGAGTTGTATAATGTTTGCTGGTTTGGTGTAAGGTTCTGGGGTTAGTGTGTACTGTTTTTTTTTTTTGATTGCCAAGACCATTGCCAACAACTCTATACACAAACTAGTAACTGTACAGTCATCACCCAAAACTTCAGACTTCCATGTCAAGACCAAACTCTCCACTTATGTCACCCACACATACGGTATGCCACAAAATAGCCATAACACACTGGTGTGATCAATCCAAAACTCTTCATTAAAAAACTGTTTTTACATGTTGTTGTTGTTGTTTCTTTCTTTTTTTTTTTTATCATAGAGCAGGTATAAAAGCAATCAGTCCACAGAAAAATGCAGCCTGTATTCAGAAACTGAGCTTTAAAACCAGCCTTCAGGACTTCTGTAACTTTGTGATGTCACAACAAAGCAGTCATCACCCTCAGCCATGCCCCAAGCCCCGCCCACCTGGACCCACTGTCCAATCTTGCAGGATTTGGTTTCTCTGAGTGTTTAGCTGAAGTCTGCAATATTTTTTTATAAGATTGCTCAGGAAACAGTCAGCCTATCAGAAGAGAGGCTCAGAGCCTCCTCTCTTCTGATTGGCTCACCAAACTGTTGTTACTAGAGCTGCAGAGAGAAGCCTAAGAGAGGAAATGTAAAACTACATTGAGATGGTTTTTGGTTCTTAAAAGCACAAATATATCTTCTAATGTATAAAAAAAACAAACAAAACAAAACAGAAAAAGTGTAAAATATGGGACCTTTATAAAATGTCTTTACTGAACCCCTGGTGGAGTAGCTCAAGGTTGATGTGTCTTTACACGTTCTACCCATTTACATACGCATTATTGTCATGACAACAAGATAATTACATGTTCAATGCCAGCAATATCTGTGGCAAAATAATATTCAAAACCTAATGTTATACTTACTGGTTAACCAGTGGTTATACCTCTTCATGTAGGGTGGATTACACACACACTCGTCATCTTTTTGACCAAGGATTCAAATCCCATGTCATTACTTTATTTTGTTTAATTCTCACAAATAGTTTACATTGTTCATGGCATTCTTTTTGTAAATGAATGAGTTGCAACATGATGACTTCATGAAATGTTCATTAAATCAGTCTAGCATTTGATCATGTGGTCAGTTATAGATGACTAATGTATGTAAACTTGCCCCTGTAGGAGTGATTACATAACTGTAGAAAATTAGAAACATAGGCTACTACAGCCCTGATGGTGTGGTATTAGGTATAGGATATCCTCTGCCACTGGTGGCAAGTGCTAGCTATGCCTTACAGTTGGTATCTTGGCTGTTTGGTGTAAATGTCTGAATAAACGCACGGTCCAGCACAAATAGTGAAGTCTTTAGTCTAAAACCATAGAACCCATAGTTAAAATTTGGCCTTGATGGTTGGAGGACCAGTTGCATTGGCCTCATTCTGCCTGGTTGGTAAATCCAGTCCTGGTTACCACTCTGTAAAAGTCAGAACCACCTGAATAAACACTGCAAGCTAGCAGGATAGAGACATGGCGCACTGTGCTGGATTAGCTGATGCCCAGAACTGCTCAAGACCTGTTCTGGATGACTACAGAAATTATTTTAGGAAGTTTGAGTCTCTGTGGAGCAGGGAGTATTGTCACAGCGCTGAGACGAGGGCCAGTGACAGCGACAGAGTGAGGGTCTGATTGAATGGCAGCAGAGGACCGTACATCTTTAAATTCCTCATTATCCACTAACACACAGACACCACGTCTGCTCCTATTCCATTACTTACTCCTCCGTATTGTCATGCTCTGAGAATTCAATGTAGTACCTTTTATTGTAGAAAATGAAAAATGTCATTTTCCCCTTCTCTCTCTCTCCCCCTCTCCTAACACTAATTTAAAATGTCTCATCTCCCTCTGCGTGTTCAACAGTCTGATTGCCTCAGTGCTGAAGAAAGAGGCCTAAGAGGAGGAATCCCCTCTCTTTGTGAAAAGGAGTCCAGGTGGGAGCACAGGAGGAGGAGGAGGAGGAGGAGGAGGAGGAGGAGGATGAGGAAAATGGAGTGGGATGATTCATGAAGGCGAGAATCTGCAGCTTCATCAGAGTCGGTCAAGCAGGACAGCTGCTGCCGCTGACCTCGCGAACTAGCGCAGAGACCCACACCTTCAAGGACTAAAGGTCTTCTTATTCTTTTCCCTCCAGCAGTCACACCTCTCACCCTCCCTCTGTCGTTCTTTCTTTTCTTTCTCTGCCACTTTTTCACTCTCAGCTTATTGCAACAGTGCAGGGTCACAACTTCAGCTCCCTGAGAAGTAAAGTCCTTCAGGTCTGCAGAAAAGGACTGTGATGAGGTGTCTCTGTCGCTCAGATACAGCATACATGAACATGTGCTTATGTGCCTCCCTGAGCGAGTTGTGAATGCATTATTTGCACGATGGTGTGGTAAACAGAAAGATAACTGTGGCGTCCTTCGTGAGGCAAAAAGCAGCAACAGAAACTAAATATAGTTTTGTCTCTTTTCAGTAAAGCGTTATTTTGCTTTCCTTAAAAGGTAATTGCCTCATAATTTACACCAAATACTCATTACTATGATCTACAGGAAACACATTTGTCGTTTACTCATGTCTGAAATGTGGATAAATTGAATTCATGCTGGTCTACTCACCATTACATTCATATATAAGATGCTTTTCCAAAGCTACAGCTGGTTTATTTGGATTTAAAATGTTACTATAAATATGTATAAATGTTCAGGTAAATATAACAAACACTCCTCTGGTTCCATCTTCTCAAATGTGAAGATTTCCCCCCTACTTTTTCTTTTTTTATATCTTATGTGATAGTTAACTTTGCGTTGTTTGGACAAAGGAATTGAATATGTCACCTTTGGATCTTAGAAACTGTGATGGACATTTTTTCATAATACTTTGACATTTTACTGACAATACAATTAATTTACTAATCAAGAAGATAATTATTACTTGCAGGACTTTGCCTATCATTATTTTCTTACCTAATGTTCCTCAGTACATTGTTTGCCACACATGTTCTTTGCACATAGTTTTTATTTCATGTTTAATTCTTGTTTTTTTTTATTTCTTTTTTAACTAAATAAATAATAAATGGATTTCCAGACGCCTCTATAGTGCCTCATAAGATTTATTTAAGGACCATGATTTGGTATAATTTTGACAATAAGTTAAAAATCACAGACATGATTTCCTTCGATTTTCCAATTTTGTTGCACCCAAAAGTTTACAAAATAAACCTCAAGAGCTGGGGTGTTAAATGGAGAGAAATACTTTGAACGAATCAGAGGGTCAGACCTGGAGAAGGGCCTGGAATTATAGATACTATATCGTTAATACACTCCAGTGGGCAGTTTATTATGTACTTCTCACTAAAATTAATGCATTAACTATTTTGTCCACTCTAGGAGTGGTATAGGCGAGGTTAAATACAGAAATAATAACAGAACCACAAACCACATCCTCCAAAATTATCATAAAGTGTAATCAACACCTCCCCCACACGGTTTCAATAAACACTGAACATTATAACCTCAGTGAAGGTAAGATTTATTGCAGGACTGCATTTGTTTTAGCTAGGTGCACCTAATAAACTTCCCACTGAGTGTATATGATATTACTGATTCAGGGTCCCAAGAAAAGTGTATTTCAAGGACCCAGAATTTCTAGCAGCACCCCTGCTTCGGAGAGAACACAAAGGCTACATGTTTATTAAAACCAGTAAAACAATGTTGTTTGTGAAATGCACCATTCTGTTTCAGGCTCATTCACAGATGGATCTCAATGAAAAAAAATACTATATAAATCCTATATAAAATGCAGTTTCTTGCTCAAACAAAGGCAGGCAGCTGCAGCAGTGTATGTTCTGTTCTCTCTCCTAAAATCGGCAGCTGGTGTCCACACACACAGTGTTCCACTGCCCTCCAGTGGGGAGCTGCAGAACTGCAGCTCGGACGCATCTGCACACACTGTGATGAGAAATGCGTTTCTTCTTTAGCTCAACCTGAGCGATTGTTACGCCTGAGGCGGACAAACCTCTCCACAAGGAAAATGAAATGATATAATTTACATAGAGATTCACTCAAAATGTTGTCATTGTTCTCTTTGCGGTATTGTGTAGAGCGAACACCAAGTTTTGTAGCTTCACTTAAGCCACCAGGGCTCAGATGCCACAAATGATTAAAACCAGACTTTCTCTTCTAATAGTTATTAAACATTTACTTTATGCGTGATCAAATATATAGTTCTTGTTTTTCATATCACCATAATAGATGCTTTATTGGACAAGGTTTAAAAAAAAAACCTGACATCTCTAATTGAAAGTGTGGTGTGAAATCAGGCTGCAATCCATATACCAGGAATTTTTAGGTTGCACAATGGTGCCAGAATAATCCATGTGCTCAGTGATGCGTCTTGCTGAGGACCAAAAACTCCTCCAGTGCTTCTTTATAGGTCTAATGATGACCCACAGAGTGAGCACTCAGTGAGACCAGCTTGAACGACTGCAGCATCTCCTGGAGTCAGAATTTATAAACATTAAGATGTCAGGCGTCTGAGACAGATAGTACAGGATCAGGAGTCTGTGTGTACAGTATTAGATGAAGAGGCGTCTTTACTGCCTCTATATTAGTGGTTAATCTGCCCTAACAAGATAGACTGCGACATGTAGCCTCTCTGCTGCATCACTGATGATGGGACCAGTAATGATTGAGGAGGAAAGCGAGAGGTTGTTAGCTAAGCCTAAAGTAAGCTACTTTGGCACGGGGGAGACGCACGGCTGGTCGCACTGCCACTGGTGTATGTGTGTGTGTGTCCAGTTATTAAATCAAATATGTGACACCAAGTAGCTTAAAGCACCAATAAGCCACAAGGCCACTTTTGGTTTAATTTGCTAAGTTGAAGGATGAAAAAAATTGAAATATACATCCTGGACCAAAACTCTACTGACATTTTACCATTAAGCAAAAAAGTCAGAGAAGTTGTTTTAACAAAATGTAACAAAAATGTCCTTATATTTGGGTCTACAGTTTGTCTTCTTCATACAACAGATATAATACTCTTGGGCCACCTCACCTAAATCAGATAAAAAGACAAAACTATCACTTGTCACATCAAGCCAGGCAAATAGCTTTGGCCTATCCCATACAAACAAAAGAAGTTTATTTATTTTCGTTTGTGGTGCCAAAGAGGTGAACTGACACCCTGACACAGCGACACTGCATCTGCTCGAGCTGCCAGCATGGTTAAAAACTCATCAGTGACTTTTCAGACATATCCCAGTTACTCTCATTAATCCCCACAATATACTGTTTTTTGTTTTTTTTCCAATGGAACTACTTCCTGCCAAAGAAATACTTAATCTGAGGAACACAAACAAAATTCCACTCCCACTATTGTATTTGGGTAGAGACAGAAACAAACATAGATCAATAACAAGCTGGATACCACAAGAGCCGCTACGTGAGAATATGTTGATTTTGTCATTTGTGTGAACCAGCCCTTTGATGATATCCCAGATCAGCGCTGTGTGATGTTTCTGTGTGTTTCCCCTTTTTACTTTTGGGCTTTTCCTGATTTTTTTTTTTTCAGTTAAGTTCAAGTCAAGTAAGTGCGGAGGGAAAGCCACACAGGCGAGCAATTCTTGCTCTTCCTTAGACTTCAAACAGGCTGGTTACAGTAGCTTCCATGCATGTTCAGGGTCAATATCCTGCTGGAAAATGAATCCTCTTCCATAAATATTACTGAGCCAGAAGGGATGGCATGCCTCTGCAAAATACAGTGGTATTTCTGTCTGGCAGGTGTGTAGCTGATCCTGTGCAAGTCGCTTGAAACCGCCCCACAGCTGAATATATCCACCACCAAGTTGGACTGAAGGTTTTCTGCACTGTTGCATTTACAATATCATGGGCTCTTAGCAAATGAAAACTTAAAACTTTGACTTTTTTTTTAAATGGTTTTGTGTTTTACCTTGGATTCTAGTTGATGACGATGCTTGTTTGACATACAGTTAAATTACCTATATGAATTTAGTACATTTCTGGTATAAGTCATTTAAAGTTAAAACCAGTCTAATGAGTCTAAATAAAATATTCAGTACTGCAACATATCAGTTATTTTTGTTTGTATCAGTTGTTAGCTATGATCTACGTTAAAAATTGTTTTTTCTTTTATTAATCTTTTTTTTTCATGGGCTCACACTGTTGGACCCCATCTAGCCCTAATTTAATCAAAGCTTTGGGATTACGGTAATTATATTATCATGTAACTTAAATATTGTAACATCATAAAGGTTGCTGTATTCCTGTTCAATTAAATAGTTAAATATTAATGGGCAATGATTAGTATAGGGGACATAGTTGAAAGTCGATTTCTGTTCCAGAGTTTACAATTTATTATTGTAATAAACCTCTCAAACTTTTTACCAAACGCATCTTTTCACAAAACCAAAAGGAGAAAGTTGGAAAAACTAAACAACTTCTCCATGATCAACTGTATATAAAATAAATTGCCATGAAATTTAAATAAGACTAAACAGAATTAAATAACATGACATGTAGCTTTAACATTTTAAATGCTTTATTGATTCAACGGAGTTCATTATACAACAAGAGAAAATGAGTTGTAATACAGATGGAACATCTGCATTGTATAAAGCTGGAAAATGTACCGTGGAACTAACAGTCAGGTTGTCTGGGAAGAGATTTAACAAGCCACAGGAAGAAACTGGCACAAACTGGCACAAGGCAGTAAACATAAGGCAATATCTTCTTAAAGGGGCTGTATGTAAGTTTTCTCTGTCGCCAAACGTGGTTTCTTGTTGGGAGTTGGTGGTGGTGATGGCTGCTTGCCAAGAGCTTATATAGGATATAATGTGTATGTTAAGGGCACACTGGACACTAGAGTGACTCAGTATCGGAAAGTGAATAGACGTTCTGGTCGGACCAGGGTTAGCTGCTTGGCGTGCTAACTTCTGTAAAAGAAATGAGAGGAAAAAAAAAAAGAAGCCAAACAAGAGTTAACACTGGTGTTACTTTCCACCACTGGAGACAGCTCTTGGCAGATAAAGGAATGAAGTTTGATACTGAACTTGTAACGTTTCTTCTAAACTGGTAGGTAAACAGCTGTTAATGCTAACGTTGGCTATGCACAAAAAGCAAAAACTTACATATAGCTCCTTTGACAGAAAAAAGTCTGAACTTAAGATGAACGAAAAAGAACGGATATTAAAGCCTGTAGCAACTGATGTGACACCAAAGTGCCAAATGTCAATATGTATGAAAAAAAAGACCATTTAAGTAGGAAATTACACAGCTAATTTAACAATATTGACTGAAGATGTAATATCTTTAGTCACAGATACTCTCACATTAAAATATTATTTTGTAAAGTTATTTTTTAAGAAGATATAAGAAGTAAAAATTAATTACACTAATGATCACCAGTAACAACAGTAATATGATGTTATCACATTATTTGGGATAGTATTTTCACAATTTTATTTAGTTTCAATTTTATTTCATTTTTACCAGCTATTATCCAGCCATCATCAGAGTTGACTACAGGCCTTAAATCTACCATAAAGAATTAGACAATTCAAAGTAAAATGACAAATTTTCTGCAACACTGATGGTAACGGAAAACATCTTGGGACATTCAATCAGCAAAACATCTGGCCGTGTCTCAGGTGTATTATCTTGATGCACGGTCCAGAGAATGAATAAATGGTACAATCATCCATTTCAAAGTCTCTTTTCTTTAACGTGTGTATTTGGCATATTCTGGTCTTTTGTTTTGGAGTTATTTTTTTGGCCTGCCTCCTTTATCCTTCTCAAACTGGGCGATCTGATTGAAAATATCTAGCAGATTAGCAGGAAGGTCTTTTTTAGGCCTTACCCCTGGCACTGAGGTCACACCACCACGTTGTTCATGATGATTTCCAGCACTTTCTGATCTTTTACTGCTTCTCTCTTCCTCCTCTCTCCCCTTTTTACTTTCTTTCCCTCTTTTTACGTCTTCTACCTCACAAATTTCATCCCTCCCTCTGTTCTCATACCTACCACCATCAAAGGAGTTCCTCTTAGAGAGGTCATGTCTAACCCTGTTCTCCAAGTGTTTGGAAGCAGAACCAGAGTTTCCCGAATACTCAGATCGGACACTAGATTTCCGTGAATACTCAGAGTCAGCTGAGGAGCAGGATATTTTTCGCTTTCTGTTCTCGTCTAAGCTCCTTCTCATCTTAGAGTCACTGTTCCTCCTGTTATATTCCTTCCCTCTTTCCCTGTTTTTATCCCTCCCCTCTCTGCTCTTGCTCCTCTTCTTCTCTCTTTCTGGGCTTCTACTCATACTGCTTTTCTTTCTCCCTGCCCTGCTCTCCTCTCTGTCCCTTCCCTTTCTTTCTTTACGCGAGGAGTCAGACTCTTCGTTCTCTGAAGCTGCCGACAAAGAATAAAGCTGACATATTCTTCTTTCTTCTGCATCCTTCTCTTCTACCTCATCCCTCTCCTCAAACCCTGGGCCTCCCTCCTGGTTGAGAAAGGTGGCAGAGGTGTTGGGAGGTGCAGGATACCACTCCACCTCGTCCTCATCTTTTTCCTTCCTGTCTTTCTCGCTCTTACCCTCCTCACTCTTCCTGCTCTCCCTTGAGGAGATCCTACGATGGCGTTTACTTCCACGCTCAGACCTCCGACGCTTCTTTTTCTTCTTTTTGGACTTCTTGCGAGAGGAGGAGGACGATGAAGAAGTAGAGGAGCTCCTGGTGGAAGTGGAGGATGATGATGAAGAAGATGCTGATCTCTTCCGTTTTTTCTTCATCCTTAGGAAAAGAGAGATCCACTGATTATCTTATTCTGATCGAACGGCCGGTTTTCGTTATGAGATGCTTCACATGCCTTTACCGGCAGTAGATGTACCTGCCATACCTTTAAAAGATCACAGCCAACTCACCTCTTCTCCTCTTTTAAGATCTTACGCAATTTCTCAGCGCTTGTTTGGCTGGTCTTAGCTTTCACCTCCTCCTTAGCCAGTGCTTCTTCTCGCAGGCGAATCGATTTCTTCACGGTTGCCGCAGCGAGGCAAAGCAAGGCGTGACAATGGCAGGCAAAAGCCCACAGAGACAAATTCAAACACATACACACCATGACCCATAAACATGCAACCAAAAACCCAAAAATGGCATTCAGTCATTCATTCATTTATTTATTCAGTCATTCATGTCGGAGTTAGAAGGTATGGGAGGAATAGGAAAGTGAAAAGTTTAAAAAGGTCACAATCAAAGACCACAGGTGACAGAATGACAGAGGAATATACGGATAGTCACATATTTACCAGAGAAAAGGTTGTGTGATCCAAGAGCAAGGTAGTTGGCATACAAGCAGACGGATGAACAGAGGTACAGGCAGAGATGTGCAGAGAAAACAAACAGCATTTGTTCCCCATTGAGACAGAGAAGGTGTCAACGTTACCGTATCGGACCAAAGACGCGGCACCACGCCCAGTGTCCAGAAGAGGAGTTGTTGTCATTGTGCAGTTCATTTTTGTTTATTTTTTTCCGTCCCCCGAAAGGCAGGTGACAAGGCCGTGGCAGTCGGAGGGTCAAAGGGCAGAGTCCCAGGGTTGGAGACACACACACACACACCAAAACACTTCATCAGTATTACAAACCACATGTTAGGAGTGTGTGTGTGTTTATGCACAAAGATTATATTCACGGTGTAAGAAGATGGTGTTTATAGAAAAAAAAAAGAAAAAAAAAAGAAAAGTGACTTTTTTCAGTATGTAAAGTATCTGTACATAATATATGTTTATGGCCATGCAAATGCTCTCAGACATTGTTCAGCACCATGGACAGCACTTCATGGTGCTCCGGCTGCCCATGCCTGTTTCACTGGCAGCGGCATTTTAAATTTGATTTCATCTACATAAATGCAAGTATTTCATTTTCATGTTGATATAAAAAATGAAAAAACACAAAACATGTTGTTAAATATCTTGATAAAATATCTTTTATTTCTTGTACACTAACTGCAAAAACAGTACACTTAATGGGCCACGATATACTGTATAGGATTAGTATGTTAGAAGCTTAGACCTGAGCAGACGTCTAGTCAGCCTCAATAAATCAAAACACGTGCAGTGCCTTTATAAAAAGTTATGATAGTGTGGTTATTATTATGAAAGGCGACTATATCTACCCGAGTGCGGAAGGGACATTTTTTATTTTGTTATTTTAATAATTCCTATAAAGAAATTTTAGTCTCTGCATGCTTGGTGAGCAGTTAAGGCACAAATCATTTATGAGCCGATAACATTTTTTCTTCCATTACATAAAATCGATCCGACTTTAATGTTGCATATTAACTATTTTAAAGTCGTGACATATTGTAAATATACACAAAAAGCTGATGTTAGAATGATTCACGTTTTGATATAAATCATTAACTTTAAATTTAATCTAACTTTAACTGGTTAACCATTGGCAGACACACCGTAGTGTCAATCCTAACTGTTTAACACAAGGCATTCTTTCCTATGACTGGTTAATGATCAGGATCACTTTCACAGGCTATATCCGTATAAAATTAAAATGATCTTCTAATCTTAGACAACTGACAAACTGTCTCATAAAACAGCCAGTACAGGAGATTGTATCTGCTTTATTGATTTAGCTGCAGAAAATGTTAACACCCACAACGGCCCACACTGCAAGTCTATCTGAACTCCTTGTGTTAACGTACAGGTTTGGTCAGGTTTACCAGGCATTGGCGTGATGCTAGGTTAGTTACGGCTTCATTGTAATGTTATCTTAGAATGAAAACTATCTGCTGAACGTTGGTCTGCATACACTTAGATTTGTAAGATTCATACACGTTTCTTTAGTATTTGAATTTAAACCTGCAACAAGCAGCTGCTCAATATCTGATTCTAGTGAGCTAGTTTGCACCACGGACCAAGTACCTTGCCACAAAAACACTGAGTGATGTTCATTTTTTTTTTTTTTAAAGTATATTTTTTTGGGCTTTTTATGCCTTTATTTGATAGTATAGTGGAGAGAGACAGGAAACAGGGAGGCAAAGAGGGGGAATGACATGCAGCGAAAGGCCGTCCGATGCGGGATTCGAACCGGGGCCAACTGCAGCGAGGACTGTAGCCTCTACACATGGGGCGCCTGCTTAGACCACTACGCTACACGACGCCCCGAGTGATGTTCATTTGCTTGCTTCACCTGCTGTATTTGTTTTTCTGATTTCATACGTGACACTGCATTCAAATATAGGCGTAACAAAGTCTTGATATGCTCATTAGCATGTGATTTAGTGGTTAAGCCTAAAATACTTAGTGCATACCTGCTGAGTTTCCCGAACCCCACGTGCGTGTGTGTGTGTGTGTGTGTGTGTGTGTGAGAGAGTGTGTATGTTGTGGCCCGCTCACCTGTATTGTGTCTGTGATCTTGTTCAGGGCTTCTTGTGCCTCAGGGTTTGAGTCATCTAGAGACAGAGCTCGCCTGTACAATCCTTCAGCTGTAACTAGTTTCTCTTGTTCTTCAAGCCTTCACACACACACAAACAATAGACTTCTGAGTAAATAATGTCAGGAATTTTAATCAGTAACAAAACAGTATTAACAACATTCCTGTTTGCACTTCCCTCTCTACCATCTCTGCTTTTTATTTTACTAACAAACTCGTCCCCGTTTTGAATTCTGCTGAACTGCAGCCCTGGCTCTGAACTTGGCCTGCTGTGAACTCAACATAAAGTCAAGCCAAAGTCGATAGAGTCATTTAACTCAAGTGAACTGAGCCGTTAACGGTGTCAAATACACAAAATGAAACTGCTTACTGTTTTCCTCTCTCCACCAGTGTCTGGCAGAGGTACTTCTTGGCGTTGCGGTGATCTGGGCAGCTCTCCAGAGCCAGTTCAAAGTCTGTTATAGCCTTTACGATGCTGCCTTTGTTAGCATACCTGAGCCAGGATGGAAACGCACAGTAAGCACAAAAAAATGATCCAAAAGGAGAATCCAATCATACTATTTACAGCAACTATCACAACTGACTGACTTTTCTGAGAATAATTTATTTTAAACTGCTAAAACCTGCTCTAATGGTATTATTAACTAGAATTTTTATATATTACTAATGTCAACAGAGGTAGTACAAGGTTTTGGCTGCAGTTTAAATGAATAAAACAGAAAATAATGTAAATATTAACAATAAATGTGTGCACCATTAAGTACTATTCATCTATTAGGTTATTTATAAATGAGTTACCTCCCTGTTCTCTCATAATAACACTTCACTCAGATTCAAAGGCATAAAAGTATTTTTATAGGCACTGAGCCAAAGACAGGTATTTATTGCTAAACAGACAAAGAAATTATGACGGGAACTGATGTTGTATATACGAAAAATTGTTCCTCATACTTTCTTCCAATTTCATTGGTGCATACTCTGTATCTAGGACATTCTTTGTTATTCATGCCCACTTTTTTCAGTTTTATGTGTGGTTTAGAAAACATTTTCATCAACCATTTTTCATTAAAAAAACATTTTTTTTCTTTTTAATAATAAACAAAATAAAAATAAATAAAGTCAATGCATTTTCAGTATGACTATACAACACATGCATTACACCATTAAAAGTAGATTGAATGACTTAAAATAAGAATAAACTCACAGAGCTCCTCGCGCCACCAGTGCTTCTACATTATTAGTGTCGATCTCCAAGGCTTTGTTGTACTCATTCATGGCTTCCACATGACGACCATGTTTGAAATGGTCCACACCTGCACGGACACTGAGAATACAAAAAAAAAAAAAGTAAAGACATGGAGGACTGAGAATAAATATTACATTTCAATTAATGTCAAGTGACAAGAAGCCAGAGGGAGAAAGACTAGTTGCAAGGTTAAAAAGTTCATTTATTTGCTGTGGTCAAAATGAAAAAGTTAAGCTCTACCACTTCAAGGCCCAGGAGGCGGACTGCTTCTTCCTGATTGCTGAGGCAAAATCCTCCTCTTGAAAAAGTTTACTGTGGAGAAAAGGAGCCAAGGTTCAAAACAATCCTCCCACAACATCGTAGGAACTGTTTTCTTAAAGGGTACCACTATTTACTTCCTACAAGGTGAATACTTTTTATCTCCGAAAGAAAAGTCTCCCAACATGTAAACACTCACAGACACAAAGAGGTTTTTGAGGTTTTTGTTTCCATTCATTGTCATTCATTCATGACACCACAGGAAGTACAGACAACAAAATCATCTGTTTATCCTTCACTGGATTTCTGCCTCGGCTACTCTCTGACACAACATCCAGTAAACTATGCTGTTTGAGTATTATCTCAAGAGTTTGGAAAATATCATTAGGCAGCTTTCAGGTTTCATGGCATGTACCTGACATTATGTGAAGTTACTGGAGGTTTTCTGGAGAAAACTGGTAGTATTCACAAAAAAATATTCAAAAGAGAAAGGACTTGTCAATGTTCCTGATTCTGTTTGCCAGATCCTGAAGCACATTTGACTCGCACTTGCTATTGTCTTGTGGTCATTCATCTGAGGAGTAATTAGATTACTGATGTTGGTGTTGTTGTCGTTATACACTGCCTGGCAAGCCAACTTCCTCCTTCTTTGTCTTTCATTCTTTTCGATAAATGGAGCCACAGAAACCACAAATTTACCCAGAGAGTCTCATGAATCAATAGTTTGGAGTAAAATGGGAAGCTTGTTGCTAAATTTACAAAATGTTGTGGCAGCTTATTCAATTTGTTGGAAAACAAGAAGTCAGCCAGTCGACATGTTTACCTCTGTAGTCCTCTCATCATTGATGGTGGGTGGGTGTCGCTAATTCCCACCTTCTCCAACAGGTAGTCCACTACAGAGGGGTTGTGGTAGCCGTGGCAGCTCTTCAGTATACACTCATACGTCTCACTGGAGTCGCTGGCTGCGCGAACGCTACGACTGAGAGGAGAGAACTTAGCAGCGGTATTTGGTTCATGTCATTCAGAGGGTACCAACATGATTAGACTGCCATGCTAAAACTAAACACTGATTGGATCAGTGCAAACCTGCAAAAGAAGTGACTAAACAAAAGATTATAGTGAGCTTGGTGGGATTGGTCACAAGAATCTCAGATCTACTTAAAATAAAGGACAGAATCAATGAAGTACAACAAGACGGAATTAAATTGTTTGTATAATCAACAGGCATCATGTAAATTTATTTTTGAACAGGTTTATTATTTTGATATGACAATTTTTAATCAAATTGCGTCTCACATACTTTCATCCTGATATAAATTCAATGCTAAATTAATTTTCAAACTACCATTCAAGACAAATCATAATTCACTTTGCACAGTTTGTTTAAAACAAGTGTTGGTTTCTCAGGAGTACAGTGTAGTACGTTGTGATGTTACCTGTAGTGCACGGGCAGCTCCTCCCGCGTAATGACTCCCAGTTTGATGCTCTCCAAGCTGGGAGAAAGAGAGGCCTGGTGGAGGGAAACGGTGATCTTCTCCTGGTAGCGGTCAATGTCTTTCACTCCAGCTGCAGAACAAGAAAGCACAGAGCTTTGTCTGTCATCCATGTGGATGGACCAAAACAGCAAAGACCTCACAGAAGAAATCAGGTTTTGGTGTTTTATGAGCTCTGGATTTCAAGTGGGCAATCTGACTGGTAAGTGTGTCAGTCACGCAAATACTCGATGACTGCTTTTCTTACAACATGCAGTCACATGTAAAACAAGGTCCGGTTCAAGAAAAAGAGAGAGGGATCACTGTCATCCACATTTTCTAGCTCATGGAGTCTAAAGTGCAGCAGAATCTCCACAATCCATTCAAGCATTCATATAAGCATCTTTCAGTGGAGCTAACCAAGCATTCATAGCAAAAACAACCTGTTATCAAAAAATAAAACACAGCTTTGGGCACTGCAAAACAATTTAATGCCTTCTGAAAAGAGCTGTGGTAAATGAAACTGGGACACTGATGAAGGTGATGAAACCCCAACTGAAAACTGCATGATAGAAAAAATGGTCAACCTGTAATAACTTTAGGGAACACAATCCAGCTTCATCTTTATGTAGACCTTGTGTAAAGCTTAAGTCTCACCCACCCAAAGCCAAAAACACTAACCTCTGATGAAGTCCCCAATCTGGTAGTAGGACAGAGGATCATCGTGGTTCCCAGTGGAGGGAATTTCTCTGATGTGACATAGAGCCTGAAAGTAGAAAAGAAAACATATTTAGTTACATTTTGGGGGACATTTTAGTCTTTAATAAGCAACAATAGCACAGAGTCTGGAGAGGTTTGGGGAGCAGGAGGATGATGTCAGCTTTTGGACTAGTTTAGAAGAGGAAACAAGATAATTACATAGCATTGTGAAAAAGAGTTCGAGGAATTGTTTTGAAGGGAACTGCACTGTGTTTCCTGCTCATCCAGAGTTAGATAAAATCACGGATGTGCATTTTTTAAGTCTCTCGCATTCATTTAAAAGGTGATGATTAAAGTTTGATGATTATGAAAATGACATCTTTCCTTTATTTTGTCCCCCGTCTGGACATTGAAAGACACATCAGGTAATCCCACTGCCAGTCACAAAGGGACTCACAGAACCGCACAGTTGGCACTAGCTGTTGCTGGCTAACTGACAATCCAAGACTTCTCTCTCTATAATGGTAGACTAATTTCTTTTTCTTTTTCTTTTGATCTGTGACAAAATTCATGACATGGTTCATGTGCATTCACTTATTTTAGCTTGTAAACCTACAGACAACTCCAGGTCCTCTATGTCTCTCTTCAGGCCTCCTGCCATGCACAGCAGAGTGAGGAAGAAGCCGTATTCTCTTATGTTGTTGATCCTCCCCACCACGATGTCTCCTCTTTCCAAGTCCCTGTACAGCATGGATCGTCTCTCCTCATACGACACCTCCATGAACAACTCCACCGGTGGCATGATGGCATAGGGCTCTGGGGAGAGCACAGGCAGAAAACTGAATCAATCCCTGAATGTACTGAGAGTATGTCCACATTAAGCAGCCTAAATTTAAAAGCTGTTTTTATTCTCTCTTTTGGCACTTCATTTACACTAAGTTGCCATCTGTGGAGAATGAAGCTTTTCCAAAAGTCTCCAGAGTGAAAAAATCTTAAAACACCAGTTATGTGTGCGAGTGAGGATGAGGAAAACTGAGCTTTTTCACACTCATGATCGGGGGCTGTGTGGTTTAGGAAACCAACCTCCTCTTCCCTCTAACTTCCTCTGTGATCACTCATTATAGATGCCAGTATAACTGTTTACATATGACAGCTGCTGTCATTAACATGTAGCTTACCATAAAATAGTGACCTGACTTGCACCTCAGCAAAGTAGCTTTGTAATGAATGTGTGCTTAACAGATACAAGCGACAATCGAATAACTATTATAATCGGTATTCTTTTGTCTGACACAGAAACAAAAAATATGTAAATAAGCTGCAACAATTAGTCAATTAACAAATACTCAATCAAAAGTAAATTCACTGGCAACTATTTTGATAAGTGAATAATTATTGTTGTATGTTTTTTTTTTTTTTTAAATAGCTGGTTCCAGCTTCACACAAACCATTTGGCCCTGTTTTTTGTCATGCATATGTTTAGGTGTCTTGACAACACAACTGGGCTAAAGACACATATAACTCATTATTTTCTGACATATTAAAGACAACAAAAAGTAAAAGGTTGATGATGAAGACCGATAATTGATAGTTGTGCCCCTCATGAGCATAATTCTATTTAAATTTGGCTGTATGACAAAAAACAGTAGTGGCAAACAAGGAGAGAAGGAGGGGACTGGACACTGGTTTAATAAGCTGAGAGCTCAACATTATAGTCAAGCAAAGATTTGATCTTTTCCAGCTGAAAAGAGACGAAAAAGGAGCGTTTACACAGGACTGAGTGGATGCACATTAACATCTTCAAACAAAAACCGTATTCTAAACATTTGACAGTTTAGTGTGGATGGAGCATGAGATATGAGATGAGACATGAGATATGAGATATATAACCAACACCGACCTGCAGCGTCCTCCTCCGCCTCGTGCTCTTCTTCTTGAAGAGTGGCGGTCTTCCATGCTGGACAGAACAGGATGTCAGCCTTCCTGGCAATGAACTGCTCTACAAGGGGGCTGCCCTGATCTTCACCCCTGCTGCACAAAAAACATCAACATTCAACAGTAGCTCTTAAAATATTCTTTTGTCAAACTAATATTGGTCTAATGCACCTTATGGCCAAATACATAGAGAAATACAATCACGCAATAGAAAAAGTTGTATGACTCGACACCGTCAGCAATGACTTAATTGGAGGTAACATTTGGATTCAGACCTTCATCAGCCAGCAAATTCACTATATGAAAGAGGAACATCTTTATTTCAAAGCAAAAGACTGCAACATCCAGTCAGAAGGGGAAACAAATTGTGATGTGAGATAATTACACTATCAATGATTGATTAAAACAACCTTAAAATTATTTATATTGAAAACAGGGATTCTGATTAATTTGTTTAACTTTATTTAAGTAGGAGCTATCAGATTAAAAAATATTAGTGATAATAGCAAACAAGAAAAAATATTCAAGAGCTTCATAATGGAATCTAAGACTTTTTTGTCATCAGTGAATTCAATGCTGTTTAAGACTTTTCAAGACCTGCTATAAAAATAAAATAATTGCTATAACTGCAGCCTTATATCTATATGAGGGCAACAATATGTCAAAATCCATAGAATATAAAACCAAACAACAGATCTGATGGGTGAGATTTTGTTTACATCTAGAAGAGATGGAGAAATAGGAGGAGATTGTACAATAACAATTATAAGAATCAGAATCAGCTTCATTAGCCAAGTATGTTTGTGCATACAAGGAATTTGATTCTAGTATCTAGTGGCTCACACACTACACATTACCAATAACAATGTCCGGATCAACCAGTTTCTGAAATTGTAAACAAGGAAACAAGTGGTGCAGGTATGGAAGAATGCAAGGACTGCTGAAATAAATACAGGTAACTCAATGCGAGTTACTTGATATACATAAAGTAGGTGGTTATATATAATATATGCATGAATGTGTATGTACAATATACACAGCTTGCTTCTATTTATATTTGACAAGTAGTGGAGCACATGTATATGTTACTGCACAATGTGAGTTGAGTTTTAGTATTACACAGTTGTGGCACAAATCTCATACACTATTTGAAAATATCTTCATAACGTTAACGTGAAACAAAACATACATAACCATCTAAAGAGAATTTTCTAGATACTCATGACACAAGGGGAGCTTTAGTGGATTTCTGTGAAAGCCACATGTGAAGCTAAAGCTAGAGGGTAAAAAAGTCTGCCTTACCTTTCATTCGTGGCCTTGCACAAGTCAGACACCACAGCTTGGAAGTCTGGGTTTTCTGTTTGTTCACATTTCAGTTTGTTGAACAAGGACTCTCCATGATACGTGAGGCATTGCCTCAACAAGTCTCTATCCATTCTGTTTTCACAGGACTGCAGTCACATTATTAAATAAGTCAGTTACGATGTAGCTGTTAGCAACATTTAGCAAATGTGGTATTCATCTTGCGGTAGACAGACATTTTTTTAAACCACAAAGCACTGCAGTGTAATAGATCTGTGTGCAAAGTTGCGAAATGTTCAATTCTTTAGAGGGCACGGAGAGGAATACACCCTAAATGAAATAACAGCGTTGCTCAGTGTCGTTTAGCTAGCTGTATAGCAAAACAAACGCTAGAGTCAAGCTAACACTCCGGCACTGGATTTCTGTGGTTTGTTATCTTCGTAAAATTTCACAATAATGCGAGGGTTTTACATCTGCGATGTCCCCTCGTTTTCCGTAAGATAAAACAATATCGATTTAATTGCACACAGTTTAGCTATAGCAGCAGCGTTAACAGCAATGGACGAGTGAGCCTCCGAGGAGTGTGTTACACAGAATCTGTCCGGAGAAACAAGCTCGATTTAGGAACCATAGTGACCTTTGATTTGTTTGATTAATTTTCTGCTTATTTTTCTTTGACGTAAAATCATACAATGCCTGTCCATATAGTGTATTTATGAACAATTAATAAAGCAGTATTGTAAGGCAAGTTTACATGTGTAGCACCTTTAAACAACAAGAGGCATCCATATTAGCATGTCAGACTTTGACAGGGTAAATGGAAATAATACCAATACATGGTTTTACTTATTAAAGCTAATTAAGCTGGCTTAGTTCTCAATTTGTTTGGTTTGTGATCCTTTAAAACAATAGAAAGTCAACTCATGATCCCGTATCAAAGTTGACATATTTCTATGATCTGTGAGCACTTCAATTTAAACAACTAAGAGGAATCAAATTAAAAGGGAAATATTATCGTCCTGAAAATATACATAATTTGAAGCAGAACTTTTCATATATATTTGTAGATTTGTTTGTTTATTCATCAATGCAGTAATTTGATTTAAAAAAAAGAGTGTAAAATTCAAATAAATTCAAAATCAAATGGTAAAATATATCAGCTACATTATACAATGGTACCTCCTCTTTGCCTCCTCCCCCAGAGGGAGGATGTCTGTGGGTCACAATCCAAGGACATTGAACCCTGACCTTATTCAGGCCATAGACGTTCACAGCCAAACTGCAAAAAAATATAGCATACACTTTCTTTATGATCCCCTCAAACACAGACATGAGTAATGAAATCTTTACATTTACCAGTCGTATTTCTCTTGGGATCCTGTTTGTGATGCCAATTTGTGATGGAAACCTTTTGAGCTGCTGGAAGATGTCTAAAGCCTTTATTGACACTCGATTGAGGAGAATAGAGATAACACCAGCACAGTTAACACGATGTGATGCCACCAATTCTGTTCTCCCTCCAGAGTGTATTTAAACCCAAGCTAAACTCACATAACACTAGCACATGTGTGGAGATTCTATTGGGTACCAACACCTAAACAAATAATCACATTGGAGACTGTCTGTTTCTGAACTGAAGCTCCTGTGTTATGCTCTTGTAAAACCTGTTTGACAACCTTATGGTTTTATGTGGGTAGGAGCCCATTAATTGAAAGGTATTTGCACTGGAGAAAACTCCCCAGTGTTGGTGTACTTTCCTTTTTATGAAATTCCAATCATGTGAAACCAGTTAAAGTGGTTCTAAAACCAAAAAGATACTCTTTGTTTCACAGCAGTATCATTGAGCGTTTTTATGCAAAGATAAAATGTAGTGCAGTTTGGCTTCCAAAGATTTCCATCTCTTTGCCCTACTTCTTGCTTACATTCTGATGAACCAGATACAGCAAAGGTTAATTCCTGTCTACATTAACTTATTGATTTAAGATCAGAAGGAAATGCTGTTCAAAGGTCCTTCTACACAGCAAACATTGCAAAAATAATTAATTGCAACTGTGATAATTAATTTTGATTTGATTTTTCTTTTTTGCAAAAAACAAAAAGAAAAAAAATCACTGGCACCATTTTTAAAAATGTTAATATTTGCATATTTCCCAGTTTTCTATTATAGTAAAAACATTTTGGAGTGTTTGACTGTTGTTAAGATGAAAAAAAAATGTATTCTAAATGTTGAATTGTGTAGAATTTCATTTTATTACAGGTAGTTTTTGGTGAAAGCATTTTAAATAACTTCACAGTTATTGCACAAAATTATTAATTGCCACTGTGAGTCATTAGCACTTTGCAGTTGATGTAGTCATCCTCCTCACATGGACATTAGAGCCTAATATTATTGTCGTAATCCTTATTCCCCTCCAAGCTGCATCACTATTTAGCAAACTGCATCAAGATTGTTGCTTGTTTAAAAATTTGAATACAATTTGAATGTAAAATCTTAATCATAAGGTTGTGGTGCCTTATGTGTTCCTACAGCCACATTCTGTTTTAGTAATCCGTATTATATGTGTTGAACTTAAACACATCCCTTCCTTAAACACTCACTTATGAACTGTAAATAATTTACTCGGTTTAAGCAGTTCCCATTTCTTGGCTAAAGCTTATACAATATGAATTGTCATCCTCTGAGAAAAGAAAGAGAAATAATGTCGCTGATGAAAAACATTTGAACAAAGACCCAGATGTGTGAAGACTATATCAAATCTAACCAGTCATGACTCACTAAAAGCAATTGCACTAATTGCCAATAATTGTTAAAGAACTGTGTGGTGTAAGGTCACTGCAGATTTTTTCAGTTGTATCATGTGTTTTATGATTTTGTTTGTGGTAACCTATATTTTGTAAACGTTTGTCTCTGGCCTTACCTGGTTTTTCAGGTTATATGAAAGTAGCCCCTATCACCAGTACCTTGTCACTCCTTCTGTGGTTGAGGGAGGAGCAGTTCACAAACTAAGTACAACATGCAATCACAGAAGAAATACCTGACTGTAACTGGAGGAGTGAAGAGCAACACCAGTCATCATGGAGAGAAAAATCCTTTGCTTGATGTTTTTGCTTGGCTATTTTCATGCTTCCTCTGGACAAAGTAAGTATTCATTACAAGTCATTTAAAAGTGATAATTTTATGGCTTTGGTTGTTTGTATCTTATGAAATGTAATTTGGATGTGAGTAGACAGAACACTAGTAGTAGGAGTATTTCCAGAATATTCAAACCTTAACAATAGTAAGTAAGAAAGTTTTATCTTTGGCTGTATGTTTTTGCCTGCTGTTGATTTCGTTTTCAGATAGTATTAATTATTGTCCAATTAGAAAAATTAGTGTAATTTCCACAGTGTAAATTGCTGTAGGAAAGCTCAGACTATAACAATTACACAGTTAGTAAATGTGTTTATTTGTTGTTAGAAGTTACAACACATATTATAAACATGAACACAATTATGACTGTTGGCTTAAACCATCTTAAAATTAAAGTTATCAAAATTTGAATAAAAACATAAACATCATCATTACTTGATTAAAATAAGGTAGTATAGAGCCGATTCATTAGCTTTAGTTTACTTCCAAGAGGGCATTTAATGCTTGAATGGATTTCTGTCATGGACACAAACATAAATCCTGGCTGGCAGACAGCATTAGGTACCACTCTCTCCCCTTGAGCTGAAAACGTTATCATTTGTACATTGTAGCAATATTGGTTTAATAGCATTTTTAGACACTAACCTAAAATTGTAAAATATTATATCTGATTGTAATTAATTCGAAAATCTAAAAAGCATTAATTCCATGTTAAAGGTGCATATAAAACAACAAATCACATATAAAACAGTAAAACATCAACCTCAGTAAAGATCAGATTATCAGTAACACATTGTACTGTGTCAGTAGTCAGGCTCAAGTAAAGGCCAGAGAAATTACCAAAGTATTTCATGTGATTGCTTCTCTGAAATTTCAAAAATGCACTTGCAGGTTCAACTACTGGCTCAAGCACGACTACTGTTGGCTCAACAACAATTGTTGGCTCAACGACAACTGCTGGCTCAACGACAACTGCTGGCTCAACGACAACTACAGGACCAACGACCACAACTGCTGCCACGACAACTGCTGGCTCAACGACAACTATTGGCTCAACGACAACTGCTGGCTCAACGACAACTACAGGACCAACGACCACAACTGCTGCCACGACAACTGCTGGCTCAACGACAACTGCTGGCTCAACGACAACTACAGGACCAGCCACCACAACTGCAGTCTCAACGACAACTACAGGACCAACGACCACAACTGCTGCCACGACAACTGCTGGCTCAACGACAACTGCTGGCTCAACGACAACTACAGGACCAACGACCACAACTGCTGCCACGACAACTGCTGGCTCAACGACAACTGCTGGCTCAACGACAACTACAGGACCAACGACCACAACTGCTGCCACAACGACAACTACAGGACCAACGACCACAACTGCTGCCACAACGACAACTGCTGGCTCAACGACAACTGCTGGCTCAACCACAACTACAGGACCAACTACCACAATTGCTGCCACAACGACCACTGTTGGCTCAACGACAACTCCAGGCTCAACAACAACTACTGGACCAACTACCACAACTGCTGCCACAACGACAACTACTGGCTCAAGCACGACTACTGCTGGCTCAACGACAATTGTTGGCTCAACGACAACTGCTGGCTCAACGACAACTGCTGGCCCAACGACAACTGCTGGCTCAACGACAACTACAGGACCAACGACCACAACTGCTGCCACGACAACTGCTGGCTCAACGACAACTGCTGGCTCAACGACAACTTCTGGCTCAACGACAACTGCTGGCTCAACGACAACTACAGGACCAACGACCACAACTGCTGCCACGACAACTGCTGGCTCAACGACAACTGCTGGCTCAACGACAACTACAGGACCAACGACCACAACTGCTGCCACGACAACTGCTGGCTCAACGACAACTGCTGGCTCAACGACAACTACAGGACCAACGACCACAACTGCTGCCACAACGACAACTACAGGACCAACGACCACAACTGCTGCCACAACGACAACTGCTGGCTCAACGACAACTGCTGGCTCAACCACAACTACAGGACCAACTACCACAATTGCTGCCACAACGACCACTGTTGGCTCAACGACAACTCCAGGCTCAACAACAACTACTGGACCAACTACCACAACTGCTGCCACAACGACAACTACTGGCTCAAGCACGACTACTGCTGGCTCAACGACAATTGTTGGCTCAACGACAACTGCTGGCTCAATGACAACGACAACTGCTGGCCCAACGACAACTGCTGGCTCAACGACAACTACAGGACCAACGACCACAACTGCTGCCACGACAACTGCTGGCTCAACGACAACTGCTGGCTCAACGACAACTTCTGGCTCAACGACAACTGCTGGCTCAACGACAACTACAGGACCAACGACCACAACTGCTGCCACAACAACTGCTGGCTCAACGACAACTGCTGGCTCAACGACAACTACAGGACCAACGACCACAACTGCTGCCACGACAACTGCTGGCTCAACGACAACTGCTGGCTCAACGACAACTGCTGGCTCAACGACAACTACAGGACCAGCCACCACAACTGCAGTCTCAACGACAACTACAGGACAAACTACCACAACTGCTGGCTCAACGACAACTACAGGACCAACTACCACAATTGCTGCCACAACGACCACTGTTGGCTCAACGACAACTCCAGGCTCAACAACAACTACAGGACCAGCTACCACAACTGCTGCCACAACAACAACTGCTGCCACAACGACAACTACTGGCTCAAGCACGACTACTGTTGGCTCAACAACAATTGTTGGCTCAACGACAACTGCTGGCTCAACGACAACTACAGCACCAACGACCACAACTGCTGCCACAACGACAACTGCTGGCCCAACGACAACTGCTGGCTCAACGACAACTACAGGACCAGCCACCACAACTGCAGTCTCAACGACAACTACAGGACCAACTACCACAATTGCTGCCACAACGACCACTGTTGGCTCAACGGCAACTCCAGGCTCAACAACAACTACAGGACCAGCTACCACAACTGCTGCCACAACGACAACTGCTGGCTCAATGACAACGACAACTGCTGGCTCAACGACAACTGCTGGCTCAACGACAATTGCTGGCTCAACGACAACTGCTGGCTCAACGACAACTGCTGGCTCAACCACAACTACAGGACCAACGACCACAACTGCTGCCACAACGACAACTGCTGGCTCAACGACAACTGCTGGCTCAACGACAACTACAGGACCAACTACCACAACTGCTGTCTCGACTACAACTGCTGGCTCAACGACAACTGCTGGCTCAACGACAACTGCTGGCTCAACGACAACTACAGGATCAATGACCACAACTGCTGCCACAACGACAACTGCTGGCTCAACGACAACTGCTGGCTCAACGACAACTGCTGGCTCAACGACAACTACAGGACCAGCCACCACAACTGCAGTCTCAACGACAACTACAGGACCAACTACCACAACTGCTGTCTCAACGACAACCGCTGGCTCAACGACAACTAGAGGACCATCTACTACAACTGCTGCCACAACGACAACTGCTGGCTCAACGACAACTGCTGGCTCAATGACAATTGCTGGCTCAACGACAACTGCTGGCTCAACGACAACTGCTGGCTCAACAACAACTACAGGACCAACTACCACAACTGCTGCCACAACGACCACTGTTGGCTCAACGACAACTCCAGGCTCAACAACAACTACAGGACCAGCCACCACAACTGCAGTCTCAACCACAACTGCTGGCTCAACGACAACTACAGGCTCAACGACAACTACAGGACCAGCTACCACAACTGCTGCCACAACGACAACTGCTGGCTCAACGACAACTACAGGCTCAACAACAACTTCAGCACCAACCACCACAACTGCTGCCCCTACCAGAACAACTTCAGCACCAACCACCACAACTGCTGCCCCTACCACAACAACTTCCACACCAACCACCACAACTGCTACCCCTACCACAACAACTTCAGCACTAACTACCACAACTACTGCCCCTACCACAACTTCAACACCAACCACCACAACTGCTACCCCTACCACAACAACTTCAACACCAACCACCACAACTGCTGCACCTACCACAACAACTTCAACACCAACTACCACAACTGCTACCCCTACCACAACAACTTCAACACCAACTACAACTGCTACCCCTACCACAACTTCAACACCAACCACCACAACTGCTACCCCTACCGCAACAACTTCAACACCAACTACCACAACTGCTACCCCTACCACAACAACTTCAACACCAACTACAACTGCTACCCCTACCACAACTTCAACACCAACCACCACAACTGCTACCCCTACCACAACAACTTCAACACCAACTACCACAACTGCTACCCCTAACACAACAACTTCAACACCAACTACCACAACTGCTGCCCCTACCACAACAACTTCAACACCAACCACCACAACTGCTACCCCTAACACAACAACTTCAACACTAACTACCACAACTGCTACCCCTAACACAACAACTTCAACACCAACTACCACAACTACTGCCCCTACCACAACTTCAACACCAACCACCACAACTGCTACCCCTACCACAACAACTTCAACACCAACCACCACAACTGCTGCACCTACCACAACAACTTCAACACCAACTACCACAACTGCTACCCCTACCACAACAACTTCAACACCAACTACAACTGCTACTCCTACCACAACTTCAACACCAACCACCACAACTGCTACCCCTACCACAACAACTTCAACACCAACTACCACAACTGCTACCCTTACCACAACAACTTCAACACCAACTACAACTGCTACCCCTACCACAACTTCAACACCAACCACCACAACTGCTACCCCTACCACAACAACTTCAACACCAACTACCACAACTGCTACCCCTAACACAACAACTTCAACACCAACTACCACAACTGCTGCCCCTACCACAACAACTTCAACACCAACCACCACAACTGCTACCCCTAACACAACAACTTCAACACTAACTACCACAACTACTGCCCCTAACACAACAACTTCAACACCAACCACCACAACTACTGCCCCTACCACAACAACTTCAACACCAACTACCACACCTACTGCACCTACCACAACAACTTCAACGCCAACTACCACAACCCCTGGAGAAGGAACAACACCCCAAAGTAAGTGATTAATTTTGACACCAATTAAAAGTATATTTCTCCAGCCATGAACTACAATTGAAGGGGTTCGAATGCAAAGAGCAAGGTGCTTAAAGAAATCATAAAATGTCATCTGTATTCATTTGTTTAATAATTTGTAAACATATGTTTGCAAACTTGCACTGTAAGCAGTCAAATGCTTCTATAATGATGATGCCCTTTCATTACCTTTAAAGTTAGTAATGGAACCACAGTAAGTATTTCATAAAATTTAATTTCCACATTTAAAGTATTATTAATCTTTGCAGGCACATCATCTACGGCATTTCTACAGATAAAGCTATCTTCCGTTGGTGAGCTAAGCAATGGAACCATCATTCAGCTTGTCGAAGAGGTATGTTAAACAGAAAACATTATTGCAACACATACCCATAATACAAAAGGGTGGGGCAAAGTTAATGAGATAGATCCTCTGATGTCTATTCTCTGTGTTTTCTCTCCATATAGTTCTTGAGAGACCAGCTCCCGGATGGCACACTCCGTTCAGTCATCGTGAGAAATATTCAAAGGTTCAAAGTTGTGCCATAGAAGATTCATGTAGATGGAAACAGTTAAAAGTAAATGTATAAATACAGCAATTCAAGGTTGTGAGGGTAGTATAGTTTTAACACAATGTGAAGGGGCACATCAGTTCACCCCAACCATTCCCATCATATCTGGAAAGAAATGTTTCTTTTGAGTTTTTCAACTGTTTGAACACAACACATCAAATGTCATGGTGCTGCAATAATCCACAATAGCTATTTCGAAAAGGACCTGGCCTGCCCTTCAGGTGTAAGAAAGTTTTTTTTTAAGTAAACGCAAAGACTTGGATTTTAGCTTTCTTATATCAAATTAAATCAGAATTTTGCAGTACTACACTCTTGACTGTATTTCCCAGGAATGTGAATAGTGGCGTTGTACATTTGACTAAGTGTCGAATTGTTTTGCACAGTACAATGGGAAGCCCAAACCAAGAAATCTGATCTGTCAAAGAGACGGTGTTTAAGAGGAGTCAGTAATTGCCATGCTTTGTAACCGGAGAAGTGGCTCCCACGCTGACAAGCCTAGTAACCAGGAAACTTTTAAACTATGCTCATCGCTCACTACTCCCTTTCGTTACAAATAAATCTGGAAAAGCTTCACACAAAACAACGTCAACAGTAACCTTGGTGAGCACCTTAGGTCAAGTGTATGACTATTGTAACCCCGAATCTGGGAAGTGAAAGCTTTGTCAGAGTGTTACTGGCAGAATATACAGTTAATCTGTTTTGTCTTGTGACATTAAGAATTGCTCAATAAAGATTATATAAAAAGCACTGCTTGCTAGTTGGACAGTGTTGTGCTATAAAACAACACCTAAATACCTTATAAAAGGAGGAGACATTCTGTATGCAGATTAACCTTTCTTCTCAAAATCACTGATTTAAATATTTTTTTCAAATGATTATTTTTGTACTAAAATCTTATTTATTGTCAATTATTGACATGTATTAGACTTGTATTATTTAGTGTGACATTTTTCTTTTAGCCACATCATTTTCACTTTAGTCTATATGTCCATTTCTGCACTGTCATAGCCTAACCCTCAGACTTCCCGGTTTTGCTTGGTATTAACACTGGATTTGTGAGACAAAATTGGCATTTCTTTTACTTTATGTGGTGTTAAGATACATAAAGAGACATATCTGTTTAAAGTACTGATTTGTGGTGTTCTTCCTGTGTTCTTTAATAAATCTTTTTAAAAGAAACTTTATTCAGCATTCAGTTTTAAATAATATAAGTACACATATATATATATATATATATATACACATGAAATTGTTGACATCTGCTATAAAACAATATTTGAAAATACAAAGAATAATATCAATTGAGAATTTTCCCTTTGAATGTGTAACAAGGATCCGATTGCAAATATCAGCAAGGGTGCAATGCAAGATGTGAAATTCAATATGTAATCAGACCACCCTTTTAAATATCAAAAAAGCAGTCTGAAAATATGTAAATGTTTGAGTTACATAACTTAAGAGTTGGTATCTACAGTTTGTTGGAATAGCTTTAAAAGATTAAAACAAAACATGAATGACAAACTTATTTTGAAGAATTGAACTGTGAGGGACCTTCACTTCCATGTCGCTGCATATGTCAAATACAGTGTGTGAACAAAATTCAACACAGCATATGCACAGTTGCTATTATACGCATGACTCTGAATGAATAAAGCTTTAAACAAACACTGGGTGAGGCTTTCATTCATCCCCGACTGCAGTGTGGCTTTCTTCTTCTGTCTTCTATTAATATATTTTAGAAACGTCTGAGCCTCACAAAGTCATCTTCAGCAGGACATGAGATAACCAGGAAGGCTTTCAGTTGCTACACTTGTCATCACTTCTGTACAGCTGTCCCCTCCATCACCTTCTGTCTGGAAACGTGTAAAGCCCAGGGCCTCGTGCACGGCTCTGCTCAGCAGCACCAACAGATCAACAGCCCCCGCCACTGCCCTTGGCAGGAAGAGCTCCAGAGCACAGGTCGAGGCGTGGGGCAGACCATCCTGAAAAAATGTATTGAAAGCAAAGATTTTGAGATCTTTAGACAGAAGAAAAAACATGTTCTATCAGGAAACTGTGTCCTCACCTAAGTGTGTCTAAAAAGACCAAATTTTTAGTAATAAATTCCACTACAATGTCGAGCAGCACATTATTACCATTTTTTAAAACTTGTACTCTTTACCTATGTGGGATGCAATATAAAAGGTGATTATATGTCAGTGTTGTGTTTACAGTGTGCTGTGTTGTCCCCAAGGGACTGAAAATACAATTTACTGTGGGTTTAAATGCAGTATTTAGTGAACTTACTTGCTACTACTGTATCCAACTGAACTGAGTGTCATAACAAAGTAGCCAGAGGCAGAGACTTGAGATGTCTCACCTTTTGGTTACAGCTGAGATTTCTGTGTCATATCACTAAGTCTCATGCTGATCTGGGAAATACCAACCTGGGAGTAAAAACGCAATGAGATCAACCTGGGGAACCCAAGCGGAGGCAGATGATCAGCTCCTGTGATGAAGGCGAGGATGTCTTCAAAGGAAAAATCCGCCTGACCATCTGATTGTACACAAGGAAGAATTGTTTTAATCAAAAACCCCTTTCTCAGTACAACCTGAAACATTTGCAACATTTTAATGACACTTAAAAGGGTTTTCTTTTATCAGTGTCTAATACAAGGACCACAAGATTATTTTTGGCTTCCATGCCTCCATGCTTACTGCTGACGAAGGTGAGGACCGTTTCCCAGTGTGAGGCTGTTGCCTCCTCGGCTGCCCTCAGCTGACAGTCTTGATGGCTGTAGCAGACAGTGAAGAGCTGTTTGAACCCTTCCAGGGTCAGAGGCTCCTGCCGTGCGCTCGTCATCACCGGTACGAATGCCTCCCAATGGGACTCCAATGTATTCCACAATCCACCGCAGCTGTTCAGTCCCTCGGTGAACTGGGAGATCATGCTGGCCACCCTGAAGCACAGCAGAAGGACTTTGTGATTGAAGATGTACTTTCCTAATATCAGATGCAGTTTGGAGAGTTTGTGCACAAGATCTTAAAATACGAAAGGCTGAAGAATGAAACAACACTGTTACTGTTACATTGTTACTGTTCTGCTAAGTCACTTGACCTTCTGAACTTCCAGAAGCCATTAAAATACAGCAGAGGATATACACAACTCTCAAACATAAATATATGAATGAAATGCAGACAGATGACCAAAGGGCAGCAAGTATTAAAATTCAAGGAATTAAAGAAACTCAGCAACCAGTTGATTTGATATAAACTACAAGTGAATGAATGTGTGTTATGTTATCTATGTTTACATATATGTGTGTCCTACCTGTGGTAGATGTAGTGTTTGATCAGGCGGATATAAATGGCTGCTATTTCATCCGAACGGGCTGAATAGATAGCAGGGATCCCACAGCTCGACACCCAGTCACACAGAGTGGGAGACAGCAGCTTCACATCAGTACAACTCTGCAGCTAGAACAGGAGCATTATTTGTCTTTATGTGCATATTAAAGGGTGTACAGCTGTACGCCATACACACATTGGCTGATTGTGTTTGTCTCTCCTCACTGAACAGTGTAAATAAATCCATCTGCAAAACCCTATGTATTCCTGTTCCATGTTGTATAAAAAGTTATAATGTTGAAGAGCAAAAAAGATGAAATGACTTTGTCCATTATAGCACTTTTAGTTTTATTATGCCGTAATACCTTCATCCTTCAAAATGTGTGTGTGTGTGTGTGTGTGTGTGTGTGTGTGTGTGTGTGTGTGTGTGTGTGTGTGTGTGTGTGTGTGTGTGTGTTACCTGTTGCATTCGGATCTGTACTTCAGTGTCGACAATGTCTGTCCAGCTGAAGTCTTCCAAAGATGGATTGTGGCCACACATTAACTGTTAATGAATAGTATAGAATATATCACAGTGAGCACAGTTATCTACTTTGACAGTATGACCCCTGTGAATCGTTGTTTTAAACAAAGAGCTGCAGAACTAATCCCTAATGATGCAAAACTAACTCTAAAGGTCAGGCCTACCCAGTTATAGGGTAGAGGTTACTCACCCACACTTGTAAAATGAAGGACTTATAAACAGGAGTATATAAAAAAATATATCCATGTGTGTAAGTCCCAAACACAATGGCCATTTATCCCAGATCATTAGAAGGCTAGTGAGTTTATTAAAAAATTCTTTGAGACTAGACAATTAAAGTCCATCATACTTTCATTAGCTACATAAATTGCACATTAAATTAACAAGACTGTACAGTCTAGTGAAAATGCTAGCGGCTCTTTGTGGCTCTATTAGCTGCTAACATCAGCAAGCTAACATACTCACAATAGTAATGCTAACATGTTGATGTTTTTCAGGTGATGTTCACCATGTTCAGCATTTTAGTTTAGCGTATTAGCATGCTAACATTTGCTGACTAACAGTAAACACAAAGTACAGCTGAGGCTGATGGTAACATTAGTTTAGTGCAGGTATTTTGTCATAAACCAAGTTGAAATTCCGACCACATTATTGGCTGCACCTCTTCCTGAGTGAAACATGAATGTCTGTACTAAGCTTCATGCTAATCCATCCAATAGTTGTTGAGAGACAAGTCCAGACCACTGCCTTTCAGACTGTAGAGCCATGCTGGCTTAAAAAGCTTGGCCATTTGATTTGTTGTTTGGAAGGCCTCCAGTACAGAGGCTTAAAATTCATAAGTAAATGATCTGATAATAAATAGACACACACAGTTTGAATGAGGAAGTGGGAGAGGCAGTGAACAAACATCAACATGAGCACTTGGCATGAAAGTTGGAATCTACCACAATGCCATTATTATTTCCATAGAGAGACACATGCACGCAACCTGGTAGAGCGCAGGGTGTAGACAACGAGGTCCAGGCCCGCCCTGAGCCAGAGACCAGCCAATGAGAACGCCCGCTTCGTAATACTTTCTGTTTTCAAGAGCTGTGAGGTCATAGGTCAAAAACAGGCGCCGTGGGTGACCCTCAAAGACAGAACTCTGCTGCAGCTCGAGAAGAGTCAACCTGTGTGAGAAGTGATCACTTAGTCAATATCATTTATGCTGCTTCAGAGATGTGACAGTTTGCTGTTTATCCTTGAAGTATATATCAGAGCACACTAAATATTTTAGCTGATGGACTGTTGATCAAATGACAAAAGCAATTTGAGTAAGTCAGCTGACAGGCATTTTTCACAATGTTGTGGCAGTTTATGGGTTCAACAATCAATTGATTGAAAAAAATAATCAACAGATTCGGAAAATAATTATCAGTTGCTGATCCTACAATATATGAACGGTATCTATTAAAGACAAAAAGTTATCAAGATGTCAGTATTTCTTTGGACGGCAATCATTCTGCAACAGCAAGCTTCTTTTATCCCTCACATTATGAGTTTAAATACATTAATTCACGTTGGATCTCAGGCTGAAAGCAAAAATATCCAGCTTTCGGGTTGTTGCTTTACTGAGTCGAAGTGCATTCTTTGTGAATGTGTGGGTGGGGGTTCTGCGCATTGTGAGATGCTGCTATACTTGAACAAAAAGACAACAACTATGAAAAGAATCCTGCTTTATAAATGGCTGACAAGCAGACAGCAAGAATTTAAAAGTTCCACTGGAAACTGCACCAGGAACATTAAAAAAAACAGCAAATCATCACAGCTCTGTTCATGTTTTACAGTCTAGTTAAGATGTACGTTTGAACTCGCCAATAAAGAATAAAAAAACAGGTAAAACACAAGGTAAATAATTACAACCTGAAGAACTCTCTGAGAGGCCCCTCATGGCCGTCGGTCTCCTCTCCACTGAAGGAGATGATGGGTGTCGTCCTGAAACAGAACCCCGGCCTCCTCACCACCTTCAGAGCGCTGTGGAGCAGGTCTCTCCTCCTCACCTGGATGTGGGTTTCCACGTCTCGATTCATGTTCTCCTGTCTGAACAGTCTCAGAACGGTGTCCAGGTCGAGAGTGAACTGCTCACCAGAGACAGGTTTATACAGGGGACACAGAGGAACTGGTATCCTCCCTGTCCTCTAACTATTATAGAATTTCTTGGACTGTTTGGTTGTTGTATATAGAATAAATTGTATATATTGTACATTTTACCACCTGACAGGAGTGAAATAAACTCACCTCCTCTGTGGTCCTGTGAACACGAGGCTGCGTCTGTCTTCCCAGCTGATTGTCCTCATCCTGGCAGCTCTCTGTGCTGGCCTCAAGACAAAAGTCCTTCCTGAGAAGAGACAACGCACATACATTTATATATTTCATTAATATGGTTTATCATTTTTACATCCATCTCCTCATGAGGTGTTAATGCTTTCCTACCTGTTCACCACAGGCATCTCGGGTGTTGCTGACCTCCCAGATTCTGCCTATTGAGAGAATAGTATTTTAATTTAATGCACTGTGGAGGAAACATGTAAAAGTTTAAATTGGTATGTTAATGAAAACAATCTTGATATAAAGGGAACCCTCACACTGTCTGTCAGCAACATACCCACAGTGCTGAATCCACTTCTGTCAGAGCACACGCATCACATATACCAAAGGCAGATGGCAACGCAAGTGGAATTATCACTCTACTCTCTGGGGAGCTAATGTATTGCATTTGATGTATGGAATACATTTTTACAGATGCTGTATAGTACAAACGAGTACAAGCCAAATCAGGTGCAGGCTGTCCAGGGAGCCCTCAAAAAGTCAGCTGAGTCAGACTCTTTAAAATGATTAACGTTGTTCATTTGTGATGAGCAGCTGTGGTTTACCTGTGGGTGATCCTGGTGGTTGAAGATATACAAAGGGCCATGTCCAGAGATCCTGAGCACCTGCTCTCCTGTCCAGCCCTCAGCAGGCGTGTCTGGGACAAACAGCACCCTGGACCCCTGCACACACTGAGAACAACACATACTATCAATTTAGAGCTGTCAAAAGAAATCATGATAATTATACTATCACAATATCTGTAAAACATAATGCTATCAGTCAAATCCATCTTTAACTTTGTTTATTGTCTGTTCAAATACAAGTGTAGGGAGGTGGGGAGAGAGTCTGGAACAAACTGTACAAAAGTGAACAAAAGGAACAATCACACTTGGATAGAGAAAATGACACCAGACTAATTTATAAACAAAAGAGCCACAAGGTGTAACATCTGCCACTGCAATATTATCACGTGTATATATAACACAATATTAATGTTTTTTTTTTTTTTCAAATCACTGTTGTTGTTAATACTGTTACATCGTGACACCCCTACATCAAATCTAAATATAGTAAGATGAAGATTCTAATTAACTTACTGGAATAAAAGCCACATATTCTTCAAATTTTATTACATGATGAATTTAATGTAGAAATACTGTGCTCATTCACACTAACATGGACATACAGTATGGTATGCTTGTTTGCTTGTGCTGATTCCTGATGAAATCATAAAAAAAAACTTAAAAATCTTAATCAGGATCTTTAACTTAATCAGGCAATCATAATCCTAATATTAATATAAATTTGTAAACCAAGTTTTAAATCTATACAACAATGGAAATATATGCAAAACAAATATAAAAATACACCACACACACACACACACACACACACACACACACACACACACACACACACACACACACACACACACCTGTAGATATGTGAAGGAGAACCTTTGTCCTGCCCGTTTTACAAACTGCCCCCTGAAGAGCATCGACAGCCGGCTCTCCATCTGATTGGCTGACCAACTATAGTCAACGGTGATGCGAGCAGTCATCCCCATCGCTGCTAGAGCAGCTCGTTCTTTACCCTGTGGGACAATGTGTCTGTAGGGACAGAAAAACATCTTTAACTTGATAGATTTTTGTTGGATAATAGGATTTCGATACACATCAGAAATTATAATGATGTCACTAGAGACCATGGCAAAATGCGACTGGAATCATTACAGAAGCTAGAGTGAGCATGATTGTAAATGTAAATACGAATGGCAGTGGCTCTGGAGAAACACCCACAATGTCCAAAATGCAAAGGGATCATCCTCTGAGGAAAATGAATGTGTACCGGAAACTTCATGGCATTCTGACAATTATATATTAATCATGATGGGGGATACCTTGAGTTGCTCGGGAGGAAGTTCTGACTGACAATGGTGCTACAGAAAAAGGTCATAGGGCTGTCAAAATACTAAATTAATATGCACACACACACACGCACGCACGCACACACACACACACACACCTCTCCAGCTGTGCCAGGTTGGGTCCTCTGGGTAAACAGACCACATCTTTGACCACCAGTCCCGTCCTCTGTGGAGTTAGTCTCTTCCATTTGAGACGATTACTTTTGTTTGGTGACGGCTGCGACAGAGACAGCACAATGTCACACACTCTGATTAAGTAAATAGACGGACAGACAGGAAGGTTAGACATACTGATTCATCACATTAACTACTGTACGTCCTTACACAGTTTCACACAGAAACTTCAGACAGAAAAATAATAATAAAATAAAACCAAAGAGGGAAAGGACAATAAGTCTTAAAATTCAGTTGCAAATGGAACAAAATTTAATGTTACCACTGAAATTAATGAGTCAATCAACAGAAAATCAATCAAGTGCAGTGGGCATTTGACTTATATTCTGATATTTTGTATACTAGATGAAAAATCTATTTAAAAACAAATCAATAAAAGAATAAATGGATTAATCAATATTGTATGAACCTAAAACAATAGAAATAAAAGAAAACATTAGCAAAACACACATGAAAAATAAACAACAATAAAGAAAAGACTTTAATATACATGTAAGGGAACTGCTACAGGGGCACGGAGGCTGATAAGCAGCAAGGTAGACTGAGAAATCGATGTGTTTGTGTGTCCTTTGAATCCAGATGATGGGCAAATAACAAACACAATAAAACGTAAGGAGAACTACCGGGGTCATGATGGAAGAATCATCTGATTTCATCTCCACTAGCTCACTCTCAGACACTCTGATGGGAGGAAACACCTGCAGAGAGGGAAGGAAAGCAACAAAGAAAAGAGACAAAGTGAGGTTTAAAGAAAACAGACGTGTGATCTTTTAAAAAAGTGTGTGTGTATCACTAACCTCCATTTCTATCTCTATTTCTTCCATGAACCCCGGCATAGAGCTGCAGTGCTCAGTCCCTCCCCCTACGGGAGGCTCTGGTTTAGGCTTGGCCTGCTGCCTGGGTTGGGTCTGGACCTCAGGCTCTGGTTCCTCCTCACAGTCAGGGGCCAGAGGATGCTCCAGGTGTCTCTGGGTTCAAGAAGAGGAAGCGGAGGAAGTTTATTGTGCACAAACATACAAAGTTGCATGAGGAGGGAGCATGCAGGAATCATGGTTTGGTATTTTAGATGGTTACATAGTTTTTATTAAATTAAAACAAAAAAAATTACATCGCAAAACCATGAATAAAGTTTCCATAAATGTGTGTTTTGATATGGTATGACTACTGTTTCAGTCTTTGTAATCTTTATGGTTCACTCTCACACACACACTCTCTCACACACTCTCTCACACACTCTCTCACACACACACTCACACACACACACACACACACACACACACACACACACACACACACACACACACACACACCACACACACACACACACACACACACACACACACACACACACACACACACACACACACACACACACACACACACACACACAATTCACCCCTACAGCAGTAGTTGTCAGCCTTTTTGATCTGTGATGCCTTAAAACAGAACAATGGCTGTGGTTTGTTACCAGTTATGGCCAATTCAACGAAAGGGTATTTTTTTTCCCCCCTTGTGTTTCATGTGAATATTTTTCGGAGGTAAATTATCAAGGATCTCACAAGGAAAAAAGGAAAAACAAAGAGGAAAATCTTTAAAAATTAGCATAACTTGCTGGAACAGGAATCCTCTCAGGGCTTCTCAAATTTCTCTTGCATCCCTCAAGTTGGCATCTGTTATATTTTATTGGAATGAAGCAACTAAGACTTCTGCTGCAGTTAAAATAAAAAAAGAAAAAAAAAGGGAGGTGTAAGGTAAAAAAATAATATTTGTAAGCACCAGGTTTATTCCAAAAGATAACATCCACACATTACCATCTTTTTGTAAATACAATCACTTTGTTATATCTTATGTGCCTCAGTCACAATAACATGGCAGTGATTCGTTTGTGAAGGACTCAGTAGCACAGATTGAATAGATTTCACATGACCCTAACACTACTAATTTGGCTATTAGTCATGACTTTAACTATACACAAACAAATCACATAGCAGACTGAGGATAACCAAAGTCTTCCTCATGTTTCCATTTTGTTTTAAGACTGCAGTGTAACAGGAGACACACCTGGTGGAAGCTGTATTCTTCCTCCTTCTCCTGTGTTGATGTCACCACGCAGGGCTCCTCTGAAGAGAAGAGCTCCATCTCTATGTTTTCTGTGAGGGTCAGTAACGCTGCTTTCTTCTCACCCAACTTCATCCTTTCAGATACAACTAAAACCTTATAGCTCCTTTAAATCTTACTACCTTTCCTTTCCTTAAGTCCTCTTCTGTCCTTTTTGGGTTCAGTCCACCTAACTTACTCTCTCGTTTTATTTAGCTTTATTTCTTTTTATCTCCTTGGTCTCACTCCTCTTGTCCCTCGTTATTGTTTTCATGCCTTGTGCAGCTTTCCGTTCCCTTTCTAGTTTCTCCCCAAACAGTTTAACCTCCAAATGTTCCTTTGGTGATGGTGGCCCTGCAAACATCTGAGCAGCTGAGCTCTCATTACCTCAAGCTGAGATCCATCAGAATCTAGAGCTCTAATTGGCTTAGATTTGTCCTCTGAGGCTGTGATTGGTTCTGTGGACAGCTGTGAAGGTGTCATTGGTTTAGAGGTTTGTCACAAAGCGCTAGTTGGTTCAGCTGTATATTGAATCTACAATTAAAGTTGTAAGGTGAATTTTCAATAGTAATCACCAGGTGACTGGTGTTGAAGGTCTGTTAAGAAGACCGATAAGACAAAAACACAACAAATGCCATCAATCAACTCCTTTTCACACACCTTTCTGCTTTCATCATTAACCTGATGATTGAGTCACTTTTAACTGATAACTTATCAAATATTTGTCCCTGAAGCAATCCCATGGTTTCAAAATACTATAAAACAAAGACAGGATTCCTTCTTTATATGCATTTAAATCCTTAGTGAACACATTATTTTAGATTATTAGTATTATCAATGGTTCAGTTGTTTTATTCTGCATTCGTTCTTTGAAATGCATTAATAATTGTTATTTGTTGCATTTGAAATCTTTTTATTTTATATCTTTTATAAACCACTTTGCAACATGCTTTTGACAAGTCGATATGAATAAAGTTATTATCATTGTTACAATTAAAATGATCTATTTGAGTGTTTTTGCAAGTCAAATAAAGGAGGACATTTTTCGAACTTTGCATTTACATTAGTTTGATGACAGTGATCTATTATCTAATCTTCACTTTTGGGGCAAAGGTCAAACCTGCAAAGTGGTTGTTTAGTGTCCCACCTCCTTTCTCTGGTGAAACTATGGTGACCTAACAAGACACACATACACTAAAACAATATCTGTAATCAATATTTAAGTCAGCTGAAGCAGCGACGACAGATACCTTTGTCTTGCAGGAGTGAGATCCTCTGACTCCAGTATCAGCACCTTCATGCACTCAAACGCAACCAGGCAAGCAACTTAATACCCATTCTTTACTAACGTGCATGAGTTTCAGATGATCGTGATGAGACATCACTAAAGCATGAAAGACAGTTTTCACATTTTTCTCATGAAGAGGAAACACTTTAAAAAGAATTAAGGAAGAAGGACCTTGAGTAGGAATTTAATAGGTACACATTACTAGTTTTTGATTGCTGTTGGGATAAAACCCAAAAAACCTGTGCTTCAGCGACAAATGAGAACATTTCTGCCTTCCTGAATAAAACACTCATATCTCAGAGATACAAGCTTTTCACTAAACTGTGATAACAATAGAGAAACAGAAAGACAAGCTGATCGGTATCTGCTGAGATATTTACTATTGATCTAATCATGTGTCTTCCTGTTTAACAACCGTGAAATTATGTAACAAAATGAATATTTCAGTGTTATTTTCCTGCAATCAAAAACAGTACAAAAAAACATATAGCTCTAAAGTTTTTTATTTTCCACCACAGACCTCTGAAAACAATGATTTTAAAAACTAAGTGGAGGACAAAAGTGTGCAAAACTCACTTCCTGGTCTTGGGACTACAGCACTATAAAATCCAAAAGTAAAGCTCTGAGGTTAAAGGCTAAAGATAAACATGTTCTAAAATGTTACATGTTAAAGATGCAATGCCTGCTAAATTAATTTTCAAGTAAAAGAAAAATATTTGACTGAGTAACTATGAGTGTGTCCACTCCAACATGTGCAAAAACCTTCAGGAGTAATGAGGAAGTTTTTCACTGATAGCTGTTTGTTGAGGTATGTGTTCTTATTTTACTGCTGTACTCTCCTGGTGGGGCCTGTCACACATAATGGCCTCATCCTTTATTATATTTTATGTTTAAGTTTTCCAGGTGCAGCATCCTGTAGTCAATTTCACTGTTGACCTGTTTGGTCAAAAGGTTTGGTGGTTGTGGTTTTGTTTTGATTTTATTGTCAGTCATGACTGTGTTGTCTGTGTAGTTAGTACTTAGTTAGTAGCTTGAGTTCTTCCTAACTATGCCACTTTTATACTGTCATATTGTTTCACTGATATAGCATCATGATGCTGTCGAGATGTGATTTGCTATATTGCAAGGGCATCTTTAAAGGTTTTTTTTTTTGCATAAAAATGTAGTGTGACCATGATGCTGTGGTTTTATTGGCTAAATCAGAAATACAATATACTGTATACAGTGGTTTAACATGAAAATTTAAATGAAAAGATATTATAAAGAGCAAAACGCAACAGGAGCAACAAACTCTGGATTCCAATATTGTTGAAATGAAACAGAAACAGACATTTTTTAATTTTTTAGATATATTTTAAAAAATACATGATTGTCTGAGGTCAAACAACCAAAAGGCTGCCAGTGTAGAAATTATTATTGTCCAGGGTCCTTTGAGCAAAACACAGAAACTCACAACTGCTCCGATGCAGCAGTTCATCAGCCAACAGTCAGCAAACATGTCATTCAGGAAGTGGTGACACATTTGTCTTTGTGATTTGTGTGTGTGTGTGTGTGTGTGTGTGTGTGTGTGTGTGTGTGTGGTGTGTGTGTGTGTCTCAGATTAGGTGCAGGTGTCTGGCTACATGTCAGCAGGTGAGGCAGGAAGTACGCAGTCGTGCCCTCATCAGGTATAAGTTCCAGGAATTCTGCGGGGCTCGTTTCCATGGCGTCCACCACCATTGCCTCTGTTGACATGGAAACCAGCCACGTTAAACCAGTCACCAAAATGTCAAAACAAAGCTCTCTTTTACTGACTCTTCCAGTTTCTTAGGTGTTTTTATTTTAATTCTCTCATTAGAGATAATACATCAATATAAAGCAGACAGTTATGTTGTCAAGTGAGAGGGTCAGTACAGCCACAATTAATTCACAGCATAGCTAATTAGAAATACGGAGGCCATACATTGAAGAATATTTTAACTGTTGTGTCTTAGATATGTTGAGGCCATGCGTCAAGGAACATTTATCGACTGTGTACTATTACTTGTGCCTGGCCTAAATCATATTACAGTTTTGCTAACTTCCAAACTATTTTTAACTACATGATTTATATTATTGGTCAACATTGTACTTTATCTATGTCTTTATCTATGAGTGCAAAATGTGGTTATAAATAATAATGCTCATTTGCCCTCTGCTGCTTCATATTGTTCAATTTATTTTTAAGATATTCTTTTTTCATTTTGCCTTCATTTGATTGAGTTAGCAGAGATACACAGAGAAAATGCAGGGAAAGAGAGGAGGACGACATGCAGACTCCAGGGAACGTTGGCTGTATGGTCCTAACTACTCCCCTTCCAGATTCCCTGACTCTAAGATGTTTTCATTACTTGAATTCTTCATATTGTTTGTTTTCAGCTGATCAGGTAAAGTCTAAATGTTGTTTCAAACCTTCCCTGAATTTCAGGATCAAAATTCAGGAGGAATCCCAAATTTTACATTATTCCTGTATTTTATTTGAAGTGTTGATCCATAAGAACATATATTTGTGGTTCTAAGAGCCGAAAACCAAATCAATGTATTTTTACATTTCCTCTCTCAAGCTTCTCTCCTAAGCTCTACTAATAACAGGTTGGCGAGCCAATCGGAAGAGATGAGGCTCTGAGCCTCTCTTCTGATTGATTGACTGTGGCTGAATATTGCAGATTCCAGGTAAACACTCAGAGAAACCAAATCCTATAAGGTTGGCCGGTGGGTCCAGGTGGGCAGGGCTTGGGGTATGGCTGAAAGTGGTGACTATTTTGTTGTGACAACACAAAGTTAAAGAAGTCCTGATGGCTCATTTTAAGGCTCAGTTTCTGAATACAGGCTGTGTGCATTTCTCTGTGGACTGAGCACTTTGATACTTTCACAGTATTATTATAGAATCTAGACCTGCTTTATAATCAAGGAAGACATGGAAATCTCACTTTATACAATATGGAACCTTTAAAAAGTGGCCAAATTAAACATACAGAATTCAAAAGATTTAATTAAACAATAAATCCCCTTGATGCGTGATATTTAAACACCCTGAGTACATGACATTAATGTAAATAAGAGATTTCATTTTCCTGCAGTTGAAAACTTTAAAAGGAGTCAAATTGTCAATCACTCTGGCCAGAGTCAGACAACGACTGGTAAATTTTAAATACCTTTCACCAAAACTCAACAGTCAGGTCGCTGCTCAATACAGACCATGTTTTTGTCTTGTAGCTGGTGATTAGGTTATGATGACATAGGCTATGATGGCCTGAGGACGTCTATCTGGCAACTTCTCAATGCTGCTGCCGTACTGCCCCCCTCTGGGGGCGCAGAGGAAGTGCAGGCCGAAGCCCCGTAAGGTTTCCTCTGACAGACACTCCAGCAGAGACAGGACTAACCCGACAGACATGGAAGGACCACACAGGAGAGACTGCAGAGACACAAAGATACAGGGGATGATTAAGATTAAACTCATTGGACAACGGTAGCTGAAAGGGAGATGATGTGACTTTTAAAATACAAAGATTTAAATAAAAAATTTATTCAGAAACAGATCAAAGATAAAAAGAAAGTACATTTTGGGGAATTACTTGTTACTGGAAAAGAGAGAAAAAACAAACAATATTTTTGTAGTTTTGCATCCCACACCAACACTTGTATATTCACTAGATCAACCAGTGTTGCAGTTCCCCTTTTACAACAACAGTAAAATTCTGCTAATCCAGTGATGCATCAGTGTTCACAATCTAAAAATGTTCGTTTTAATTCAATGTGGCTGCTGGATAGTTAGTTGTGTTAGTGGTGAAAAAGCTCCTGATGTCTCTTTTTTGGTTACATGATATCTACAAAGTGCAAACTTGCTGGCATGGACAAAATTAAGTTGTGTGCTGTGCAGTTCAGGCAACAGAGAAGAGAGTCATCTGAAAAACAAATTTTCGGCCATGTTTGAGGTCTGGACTGATACTGATGACTTGTTATCAACTCAATGATCCGCTCTCACCACTTCCGTGGCTTGCAGTAGTAAGTGCAATATTTGTGCATGACATGAACCTCCAGATAATTCCCACCCCTTTCAGCCAAGCAAATGCTAACATGCCTACATTGGTCATCTTGGAGATGTAGCCTTTTGGAGGGCACATAGGAATTATCTAATATGACTTCACTCCAAACAATGTGAACAAGTTCACTCAAACATTGGTAGGGACAATTCTGTCCTCCCAACATATTGGTGGGGACATGTCCTTACCGTCCATATGCAAGCAATAGACTATAAATAAAGATGGATGTAGCATCCGTGATGTCACCCATAGGATTCTGAAGAGCGGTTTTGAAGTTCAGAGTGGGCTGCTCCACCATTGCCATTTTGGCAGTACCTGACTCCGCCGAACTCCTGGCTAATACAAAAATGGGCAAAGAGGTGGAGCGTGTGGCAGGCCTACACTCACCCACCTGTCACTCAAAGTGGCACGTCCTCAATTATACAGAACTTTAAGCCTTAATAAAATTTATACAGGTGAGTTATATAAAAATTTCATCCCCTGTACAGTTGTCATGACAGAGGAAATTAGCCATAGAGACCAAATCCTTTTTTTGTTACTGGCTGTAAACATGCTTATTTTTGCTGTAAATATGGCATTTTAACATGGGAGTCTATGGGGTTTGATTCGCTTTTAGAACAAGCCTCAAGTGGCCGTTTGAAGAAGAGCAGTTTATGGTAGTTCCATGTTGGCTTCATTTTTGAGCCTCGGAGGTGGCCACTTGATGCAAATCTGTGCGCTTGTAATTCCTTCTGTGGCTAAGGGAGGAGCAGTTCACAAACTAAGTACAATGTGCAATCACAGAGGAAACACCTGTCTGTAACTGGAGGAGTGAAGAGCAACACCAGTCATCATGGAAAGAAAAATCCTTTGTTTGATGCTTTTGCTTGGCTATTTCCATGCTTCCTTTGGACAAGGTAAATATTCATTACAAGTCATTTACAAGTGATAATTTTATGGCTTTGGTTGTTTGTATCTTATGATATGTAATTTGGATGAGAGAAGACAGAACACTAGTAGTAGGAGGATTTCCAGAATTTTCAAACCTTAACAATAGTAAGTAAGTAGGTTTTATTTTTGGCTGTATGTTTTTGCCTGCTGTTGATTTTGCTTTCAAATACCATTAATTGTTGTCCAATTAGAAAAATGTGTGTCATTTCCATTGTAAATTGCTGTAAACAAGCTCAGACTATAGCAATTACACAATTAGTAAATGTGTTTAATTGTTGTTAGAAGTTACAACATATTTATTATAAGCATGAAAGCATGAACACAAGTATGACTGTTGGCCTAAACCATCTTAAAATTAAAGTTATTAAACTTTGAATAATGTACAAACAAATTACTTGATTAAAATAAGGAAGCATAGAGCCGGTTCATTAGCTTTGTTTTACTTCCAAGAGGGCATTTAATGATTAAATGGCTTTCTGTCAAGGACAATGGAGAATCATAAACCAGAGAACAAACATTAAATCCTGGCTGGCAGACAGCATCAGGTGCCACTCTCTCACCTTGAGCTGAAAAAGTTATCATTTATAAATTTTTGCAGTATTGGACACTGCACTTTATATTGCAAAACAATAAGTCTGATTGTACTAATTATACATTCGAAAACCATCATTCCCTATTGAAGGAATGATTGGTTTTAGTTTTCATATAGAATATTCCATATTCCATATTTGATATGAAATAACAGATCACATATAAAACAGTAAAACACACATTAAAGTCAGTAAAGATCAGATGATGAGTAACCCCATTGTATTGTGTCAGTTATCAAGCTCAAGTAAAGGTAGTTGGGTCAGATAAATAACTTAAGTGATTTATCTGGTTTCAGCTATAACTATTGTCCCAACCATGGCAATTGGTGCCTCAACAACAACAGCTACAAACTCAACAAAAACTACAGGACCAACTACCACAACTGCTGGCTCAATGACAAGTGCTGGCTCAACAACAACTACAGAACAAACTAACACAATTGCTGGCTTAACAACCCCAGCATCGATTAACACAAGTGGCTCAACAACAACTTCATTACCAACGACCACAACTGCTGGTTCAATGAACAGTTCTGAACCAACTACAACTGTTGACTCAACAACAACTGCAGCATCAACTAACAAAACTGGTGGCTCAACAACAACTGCTGGCTCAATGACAACTACAACACTAACTACCTCAACTACTGATTCAACAACAACTGCAGCACCAACTACCACCACTGCTGGCTCAATGACAGCTGTTGGCTCAACGTCAACTGCTGACTCAACAACAACTGCTATCTCAATGACAACTACAAGACCAACTATCGCAACTGCTGGCTCAATGACAGCTGCTGTCTCAATGACAACTACAAAACCAACTATCGCAACTGCTGGCTCAATGACAGCTGCTGTCTCAATGACAACTACAGGACCTGTTACCCCAACTGAAGGATCAACACCAACTGGGGCACCAACAAACACAAGTGCTAGCTTAATGGCAACTGCTGTCTCAACGACAATTACAGGACCGACAATCCCAACTTCTGGCTCAACAACAACTGCTGGCTCAAAGACACCTGCTGACTCAACGACAACTGCAAGACAAACTACCACCACTGCTGGCTCAATGACAACTGCTGACTCAACAATAACTGCTGTCTCAATGACAACTACAAGACCAACTATCTCAACTGCTGGCTCAGTGACAGCTGCTAGCTCAACAATAACTACAGGACCAGTTACCACAACTACAGGATCAACACCAACTGGAGCACCAACAAACACAACTGCTAGCTTAATGTCAACTGCTGGCTCTAAAATAACTACTAGCTCAACGACAATTACAGGACCAACTGTCTCCACTGCTGGCTCAATGACAGCTGCTCGCTCAACAACAACTGCTGACACAACAACTGCTGTCTCAATGATAATTACAGGACCGACAATCCCAACTGCTGGCTCAACAACAACTGCTGGCTCAACGACAACTACAGGACTAACTATCTCAACTTCTGGCTCAATGGCAGCTGCTGGCTCAACGACACCTGCTGACTCAATGACAACTGCTGTCTCAACGACAACTACAGCACCGACAATCCCAACTGCTGGCTCAATGACAACTTCTAACTCAATATCAACTACAGGAACGACAATCCCAACTGCTGGCTCAACAACAATGTCTAGCTCAACAACAACAGCAGGACAAACTACCACAACTGGTAGCTTAATGGCAACTGTTGGCTCAACAACTGCTGGCTCAACAACAACTACAGGACAGACTATCTCAACAGCTGGCTCAATGACAGCTGCTGGCTCAATGAGAACTGCTGACTCAACAACAACTACAGGACCGACGATCCCAACTACTGGCTCAACAACAACTTCTGGCTCAACAACGACTGCATCACCAATTGCGACAACTGCTGGCTCAATGACAACTACAGGACCAGTTACCACAACTGCTAGCTTAATGGCAACTGCTGGCTCAACAACAACTGCAGGACCATCTACCACAACTGTTGGCTTAACAACTGCTGGCTCAACGACAAATATAGCACCAACTACTGCAACTGTTGGTTCAACAACAGCTGCTGGCTCAATGACAACTACAGGACCAACTATCACAACCACTGGCTCAATGACAGCTGCTGGCTCAATGACAACTGCTGACTCAACAACAACTGCTGTCTCAATGACAACTACAAGACCAACTATCTCAACTGCTGGTTCAACGACAACTGCAGGACCAGCTACCACAACTGATGGCTCAATGATAGCTGCTGGATCAATGACAACTACAGGACCGATAATCACAACTGCTAGCTCAACAACAACTTCTGGATCAACAACTGCAGCACCAACTGCCACAATTGCTGGCTCAATGACAACTACACACCCAATTACCACAACTAAAGGCTCAACAACAACTGTTAGCTCGACAACTACAGGACCATCTACCACAACTGCTGGCTCAACAACTGCTGGCTCAATGACAAATTTAGCACCAACTACTGCAAATGTTGGTTCAACAACAGCTGCTGGCTCAATGACAACTACAGGACCAACTATCAAAACTGCTGGATCAACCACAACTGCAGGACCAGCTACCACAACTGCTGGCTCAATGATAGCTGTTGGCTCAATGAGAACTGCTGACTCAATGACAACTACAGGACCGATAATGCCAACCGCTGGCTCAACAACAACTTCTGGCTCACCAACAACTGCTGGACAAACTACCATAACTGGTAGCTTAATGGCAACTGCTGGCTCAACGACAACTGCTGACTTAACAAAAACTTCAGGACAAACTACAATGACTGCTGGCTCAATGACACCTACAGGACAAGTTACCACAATTGCTGGCTCAACGACAACTACAGGAATAACTACCAGAACTGCTGGATCAACACAAACTACAGGACAATCTGCTGCAACTGTTAGCTCAATAACAACTGCAGGACCATCTACGGATACTGCTGGCTCAATGACAGGTGCTGGCTCAACAAGAACTGCAGGACAAACTACCGCAACTGTTGTCTCAACAACAACTGCTAGCTCAACGACAACTTCAAGACCAACTATCTCAAATGCTGGCCCAATGACAGCTGCTGGCTCAACAACAACTGCTGACTCAACAACAACCGCTGGCTCAATGACAACTACAGGACCAGTCACCACAACTGAAGGATCAACACCAACTGGGGCACAAACAAACACAACTGCTAGCTTAATGGCAACTGCTGACTTAACAACAACTGCTGTCTCAACGACAATTACAGGACCGACAATCCCAACTGCTGGCTCAACAAAAACTGCCGGCTCAACGACAACTACAGGACCAACTCTCTCAACTGCTGGCTCAATGACAGCTGCTGGCTCAATGATAACTACAGGACCAGTTACCACAAGTGAAGGATCAACACAAACTGGGGCACCAACAAACACAAGTGCTAGCTTAATGGCAACTGCTGGCTCAACAACAACTGCTGTCTCAACAACAATTACAGGACCGACAATCCCAGCTTCTGGCTCAACAACAACTGCTGGCTCAATATCAACTTCAGGACCAACTATCACTACTGCTGGCTCAACAACAACAAAAGGAATGACAATCCCAACTGCTGGCTCAACAACAACGTCTAGCTCAACAACAACTGCAGAACAAATTACCACAACTGGTAGCTTAATGGCAACTGTTGGTTCAAAAACAGCTGCTGGCTCAATGACAACTACAGGACCAACTATCTCAACAGCTAACTCAATGACAGCTGCTGGCTCAATGAGAACTGCTGTCTCAACAACTACAGGACCGACGATCCCAACTGCTGGCTCAATGACAACTTCTGGCTCAACAGCAACTGCAGCACCAATTGCCACAACTACTGGCTTAATGAGAACTACAGGACCAGTTACCACAACTTCAGGATCAACGCCAACTGGAGCACCAACAAAAACAACTGCTACCTTAATGTCAACTTTCTCGAATGCTGGCTTAATGACAGCTGCTGAGTCAACAACAACTACAGGACCAACTACCACAACTGCTAGATCAACACTAACTGGAGCACCAATAACCACAACTTCTGTCTCAATAACAACTGTTGGCTCAATGACAGATGCTGGCTCAATAACAACTGCTGGTTCAATGAGACCTACAGGACCAACAACCACAACTGTAGGCTCAACAATACATGCAAGACCATTTACCACGACTGCTGTCTCAACAACAACTGCAGGACAAACTACTACAACTGCAGGCTCAATGACAACTAAAGGACAAGCCAACACAATTGCTGGCTCAACAACAACTAAAGGACCAACTACCAGAACTGCTGGATCAACAACAACTGCAGGACCATCTGCTGCAACTGTTGGCTCAACGACAACTGCAGGACAATCTACGGATACTGCTGTCTCAGTGACAGCTGCTGGCCCAACGACAACTACAAGACCAGTTACCACAACTGCTGGTTCAACAACAACTGCTGGCTCAATGATAGCTGCTGGCTCAACGTCAACTGCTGACTCAACAACAACTGCTGTCTCAACGACAATTGCAGGACCGACAATCCCAACTGCTGGCTCAACGACAACTACAGGACTAACTATCTCAACTTCTGGCTCAATGACAGCTGCTGGCTCAACGACACCTGCTGACTCAACGCCAACTGCTGGCTCAACAACAATTTCTGACTCAATATCAACTATAGGACCAACTATCACTACTGCTGGCTCAACAACAACAAGAGGAATGACAATCCCAACTGCTGGCTCAACAACAACGTCTAGCTCAACAACAACTGCAGGACAAACTACCACTACTGGTAGCTTAATGGCAACTGTTGGCTCAACAACAACTGCTGGCTCAACAACAACTACAGGACCAACTATCATGACTGCTGGCTCAACAACAACAACAGGACCAACTATCTCAACAGCTGGCCTAATGACATCTGCTAGCTCAATGAGAACTGCTGACTCAACAACAACTACAGGACCGACGATCCCAACTACTGGCTCAACAACAACTTCTGGCTCAACAACGACTGCATCACCAATTGCGACAACTGCTGGCTCAATGACAACTACAGGACCAGTTACCACAACTTCAGGATCAACACCAACTGGAGCACCAACAAACACAACTGCTAGCTTAACGGCAACTGCTGGCTCAACAACAACTGCAGGACCATCTACCATAACTGTTGGCTCAACAACTGCTGGCTCAACGACAAATATAGCACCAACTACTGCAACTGTTGGTTCAACAACAGCTGGCCTAGTGACAGCTGCTAGCTCAATGAGAACTGCTGACTCAACAACAACTACAGGACCGACGATCCCAACTACTGGCTCAATAACAACTTCTGGCTCAACAACGACTTCAGGACCAATTGCCACAACTGCTCACTCAATGACAACTACAGGACCAGTTACCACACCTTCAGGATCAACACCAACTGGAGCACCAACAAACACAACTGCTACCTTAATGTCAACTTTCTCCACTGCTGGCTTAATGACAGCTGCTGAGTCAACAACAACTACAGGACCAACTACCACAACTGCTAGATCAACACCAACTGGAGCACCAATAACCACAACTTCTGTCTCAATAACAACTGTTGGCTCAATGACAGATGCTGGCTCAATTACAACTGCTGGTTCAATGAGACCTACAGGACCAACTACCAGAACTGCTGGATCAACACCAACTGCAGGACCATTTACCACGACTGCTATCTCAACAACAACTACAGGACCAACGATCCCAACTACTGGCTCAACAACAACTTCTGGCTCAACAACGACTTCAGGACCAATTGCCACAACTGCTGACTCAATGACAATTACAGGACCAGTTACCACAACTTCAGGATCAACACCAGCTGGAGCACCAACAAACACAACTGCTACCTTAATGTCAACTTCTGTCTCAATAACAACTGTTGGCTCAATTACAACTGCTGGTTCAATGAGACCTACAGGACCAGCAACCACAACTGTAAGCTCAACAATACATGCAGGACCATTTACCACGACTGCTGTCTCAACAACAACTGCAGGACCAACTACTACAACTGCAGGCTCAACGACAACTAAAGGACAAGCCAACACAATTGCTGGCTCGACGACAACTACAGGACCAACTACCAGAACTGCTGGATCAACACCAACTGCAGGACCATCTGCTGCAACTGTTGGCTCAACAACAACTGCAGGACCATCTACAGATACTGCTGTCTCAGTGACAGCTGCTGGCCCAACGACAACTACAAGACCAGTTACCACAACTGCTGGTTCAACAACAACTGCTGGCTCAATGACAGCTGCTGGCTCAACGTCAACTGCTGACTCAACAACAACTGGTGTCTCAACGACAATTACAGGACTGACAATCCCAACTGCTGGCTCAACAACAACTTCTGGCTCAACAATAACTGCAGGACCAACTACCGTGACTACTATCTCAACAACAACTGTAGCACCAACTACCACAACTGCTGGCTCAACAACAACAACAGGACAAGCTACCAGAATTGCTGGCTCAACGACAACTACAGGACCAACTAACAGAACTGCTGGATCAACACCAACTGGAGCACCAACTACCACAACTTCTGTCTCAATGACAGCTACTGGCTCAACAACTACACCACCAATCACAAGTGCTGCCTCAATGACAACAGCAGCGCCAACTACCACAACAGCTGGCTCAATGACAACTACAAGACCAGTTACCACAACTGCTGGTTCAACAACAACTGCTGGCTCAATGACAGCTGCTGGCTCAACGTCAACTGCTGACTCAACAACAACTGGTGTCTCAACGACAATTACAGGACCGACAATCCCAACTGCTGGCTCAACAACAACTTCTGGCTCAACAATAACTGCAGGACCAACTACCATGACTACTATCTCAACAACAACTGTAGCACCAACTACCACAACTGCTGGCTCAATGACAACTGCAGGACAAGCTACCAGAATTGCTGGCTCAACGACAACTACAGGACCAACTAACAGAACTGCTGGATCAACACCAACTGGAGCACCAACTACCACAACTTCTGTTTCAACAACAGCTGTTGGCTCAACAACTACACCACCAATCACAAGTGCTGCCTCAATGACAACAGCAGCGTCAACTACCACAACAGCTGGCTCAACAACAACTTCTGGCTCAACAACGACTTCAGGACCAATTGCCACAACTGCTGACTCAATGACAATTACAGGACCAGTTACCACAACTTCAGGATCAACACCAGCTGGAGCACCAACAAACACAACTTCTGTCTCAATAACAACTGTTGGCTCAATTACAACTCCTGGTTCAATGAGACCTACAGGACCAGCAACCACAACTGTAAGCTCAACAATACATGCAGGACCATTTCCCACGACTGCTGTCTCAACAACAACTACAGGACCAACTACCACAACTGCTAGATCAACACCAACTGGAGCACCAATAACCACAACTTCTGTCTCAATAACAACTGTTGGCTCAATGACAGATGCTGGCTCAATTACAACTGCTGGTTCAATGAGACCTACAGGACCAACAACCACAACTGTAGGCTCAACAATACATGCAGGACCATTTACCACGACTGCTGTCTCAACAACAACTGCAGGACCAACTACTACAACTGCTGGATCAACACCAACTGCAGGACCATCTGCTGCAACTGTTGGCTCAAAGACAACTGCAGGACCATCTACGGATACTGCTGTCTCAGTGACAGCTGCTGGCCCAACGACAACTACAAGACCAGTTACCACAACTGCAGGTTCAACAACAACTGCTGGCTCAATGACAGCTGCTGGCTCAACGTCAACTGCTGACTCAACAACAACTGGTGTCTCAACGACAATTACAGGACCGACAATCCCAACTGCTGGCTCAACAACAACTTCTGGCTCAACAATAACTGCAGGACCAACTACCATGACTACTATCTCAACAACAACTGTAGCACCAACTACCACAACTGCTGGCTCAACAACAACTACAGGACAAGCTACCAGAATTGCTGGCTCAACGACAACTACAGGACCAACTAACAGAACTGCTGGATCAACACCAACTGGAGCACCAACTACCACAACTTCTGTCTCAATGACAGCTACTGGCTCAACAACTACACCACCAATCACAAGTGCTGCCTCAATGACAACAGCAGCGCCAACTACCACAACAGCTGGCTCAATGACAACTACAAGACCATTTACCACAACTGCAGGTTCAACAACAACTGCTGGCTCAATGACAGCTGCTGGCTCAACGTCAACTGCTGACTCAACAACAACTGGTGTCTCAACGACAATTACAGGACCGACAATCCCAACTGCTGGCTCAACAACAACTTCTGGCTCAACAATAACTGCAGGACCAACTACCATGACTACTATCTCAACAACAACTGTAGCACCAACTACCACAACTGCTGGCTCAACGACAACTACAGGACAAGCTACCAGAATTGCTGGCTCAACGACAACTACAGGACCAACTAACAGAACTGCTGGATCAACACCAACTGGAGCACCAACTACCACAACTTCTGTCTCAACGACAGCTGTTGGCTCAATGACAGATGCTGGCTCAATTACAACTGCTGATTCAATGAGACCTGCAGGACCAACTACCAGAACTGCTGGATCAACACCAACTGCAGGACCATTTACCACGACTGCTGTCTCAACAACAACTGCAGGACCAACTACTACAACTGCAGGCTCAACACCAACTGCAGGACCATCTGCTGCAACTGTTGGCTCAACGACAACCGCAGGACCATCTACAGATACTGCTGTCTCAGTGACAGCTGCTGGCCCAACGACAACTACAAGACCAGTTACCACAACTGCTGGTTCAACAACAACTGCTGGCTCAATGACAGCTGCTGGGTCAATGTCAACTGCTGACTCAACAACAACTGGTGTCTCAACGACAATTACAGGACCGACAATCCCAACTGCTGGCTCAACAACAACTTCTGGCTCAACAATAACTGCAGGACCAACTACCATAACTTCTGTCTCAACGACAGCTGTTGGCTCAATGACAGATGCTGGCTCAATTACAACTGCTGGTTCAATGAGACCTACAGGACCAACAACCACAACTGTAGGCTCAACAATACATGCAGGACCATTTACCACGACTGCTGTCTCAACAACAACTGCAGGACCAAATACTACAACTGCAGGCTCAACGACAACTAAAGGACAAGCCAACACAATTGCTGGCTCAACGACAACTACAGGACCAACTACCAGAACTGCTGGATCAACACCAACTGCAGGTCCACCTGCTGCAACTGTTGGCTCAACGACAACTGCAGGACCATCTACGGATACTGCTGTCTCAGTGACAGCTGCTGGCCCAACGACAACCACAAGACCAGTTACCACAACTGCTGGTTCAACAACAACTGCTGGCTCAATGACAGCTGCTGGCTCAACGTCAACTGCTGACTCAACAACAACTGGTGTCTCAACGACAATTACAGGACCGACAATCCCAACTGCTGGCTCAACAACAACTTCTGGCTCAACAATAACTGCAGGACCAACTACCATGACTACTATCTCAACAACAACTGTAGCACCAACTACCACAACTGCTGGCTCAATGACAACTACAGGAAAAGCTACCAGAATTGCTGGCTCAATGACAACTACAGGACCAACTAACAGAACTGCTGGATCAACAGCAACTGGAGCACCAACTACCACAACTTCTGTCTCAACGACAGCTGTTGGCTCAATGACAGATGCTGGCTCAATTACAACTGCTGATTCAATGAGACCTACAGGACCAACAACCACAACTGTAGGCTCAACAATACATGCAGGACCATTTACCATGACTGCTGTCTCAACAACAACTGCAGGACCAACTACTACAACTGCAGGCTCAACGACAACTAAAGGACAAGCAAACACAATTGCTGGCTCAACGACAACTACAGGACCAACTACCAGAACTGCCGGATCAACACCAACTGCAGGACCATCTGCTGCAACTGTTGGCTCAACGACAACTGCAGGACCATCTACGGATACTGCTGTCTCAGTGACAGCTGCTGGCCCAACGACAACTACAAGACCAGTTACCACAACTGCTGGTTCAACAACAACTGCTGGCTCAATGATAGCTGCTGGCTCAACGTCAACTGCTGACTCAACAACAACTGGTGTCTCAACGACAATTACAGGACCGACAATCCCAACTGCTGGCTCAACAATAACTTCTGGCTTAACAATAACTGCAGGACCAACTACCATGACTACTATCTCAACAACAACTGTAGCACCAACTACCACAACTGCTGGCTCAACGACAACTACAGGACAACCTACCAGAATTGCTGGCTCAACGACAACTACAGGACCAACTAATAGAACTGCTGGATCAACACCAACTGGAGCACCAACTACCACAACTTCTGTCTCAACGACAGCTGTTGGCTCAACAACTACACCACCAATCACGAGTGCTGCCTCAATGACAACAGCAGCGCCAACTACCACAACAGCTGGCTCAATGACAACGCCAGCACTAACTACCACAAATGCATCAACAACAACTGCAGAACCAACCACAATTGCTGTCCCAAAGACAACTGCAGGACGAACTACCACACGTCCTAGCTCAACAACAACTGCAGGACAAACTACCACTACTGGTAGCTCAATGAGAACTGCTGAATCAACAACAACTACAGGACCGACGATCCCAACTTCTGGCTCAACAACAACTTCTGGCTCAACAATGACTTCAGGACCAATTGCCACAACTGCTGACTCAATGACAACTACAGAACCAGTTACCACAACTTCAGGATCAACACCAACTGGAGCACCAACAAAAACAACTGCTAGCTTAACGGCAACTGCTGGCTCAACAACAACTACAGCACCAACTACTGCAACTGTTGGCTCAAGAACGACTTTAGGACCATCTACGACAACTGCTGGCCCAACAACAATTGCGGGACTAACTACGACAACTGCTGGCTCAACAACAACTGCAGGACCATCTACCACAACTGTTGGCTCAACAACTGCTGGCTCAACGACAAATATAGCACCAACTACTGCAACTGTTGGTTCAACAACAGCTGGCTCAATGTCAGCTGCTAGCTCAATGAGAACTGCTGACTCAACAACAACTACAGGACCAACGATCCCAACTACTGGCTCAACAACAACTTCTGGCTCAACAACGACTTCAGGACCAATTGCCACAACTGCTGACTCAATGACAATTACAGGACCAGTTACCACAACTTCAGGATCAACACCAGCTGGAGCACCAACAAACACAACTTCTGTCTCAATAACAACAACGACAACTACAGGACCAACTACCAGAACTGCTGGATCAACACCAACTGCAGGACCATCTGCTGCAACTGTTGGCTCAACGACAACTGCAGGACCATCTACGGATACTGCTGTCTCAGTGACAGCTGCTGGCCCAACGACAACTACAAGACCAGTTACCACAACTGCTGGTTCAACGTCAACTGCTGACTCAACAACAACTGGTGTCTCAACGACAATTACAGGACCGACAATCCCAACTGCTGGCTCAACAACAACTTCTGGCTCAACAATAACTGCAGGACCATCTACCATGACTACTATCTCAACAACAACTGTAGCACCAACTACCACAACTGCTGGCTCAACGACAACTACAGGACAACCTACCAGAATTGCTGGCTCAACGACAACTACAGGACCAACTAACAGAACTGCTGGATCAACACCAACTGGAGCACCAACTACCACAACTTCTGTCTCAACGACAGCTACTGGCTCAACAACTACACCACCAATCACAAGTGCCACCTCAATGACAACAGCAGCGCCAACTACCACAACAGCTGGCTCAATGACAACTCCAGCACTAACTACCACAAATGCATCAACAACAACTGCAGAACAAACCACAATTGCTGTCCCAAAGACAACTGCAGGACTAACTACCACACGTCCTGGCTTAACAACAACTGCATCCTCACCTACCACAACTGCTGCAACAACCACAACAAAATTCACACAAACTACCACAATTGCTTTCCCAACCATGACATCTGTAATACCAATTTCTACAACTGCTGCCCCAACCATCACGACTTCAACCCCAACTACCACAACCCTTGGACAAGAAACAACAACTCCAGGTAAGTGAGTCTCTGATTTTTTTCAAAATTGAAAATTATAAATACATTATTTTAGCCATGAACTACAATGGTAGGGGTTCGAATGCAAATATTAAAAGTAAACATAAAGTATTTTTAATCCTTGCAGGCCATGCATCACTGGCACATCTACAAATAAAGCTATCCTCTGCTGGTGAGCTCAGCAATGGAACCATCATTAAGTTTGTTGAACAGGTATGTACAACAGAAAATAACTTTGTGTTGTGAATTTTTTTAAGCCAAGATTATTGTCAATGCATACCCACAATACAAAAGGGTGAGGCAAAGGGAATAAGATAGATCCTCTGATGTCTATTCTCTGTGTTTTCTCTCCATATAGTTCTTGAGAGACCAGCTCCCGAATGGCACAGTCCACACAGTCACTGTGAGAAACATTCAAAGGGTCAGAGTTGCCCCATAGAAGCTTCATGTGGAATGAAACAGTTAAAAGTAAATGTATAAATGAAGTAATTCAAGGTTATAAGGGGAAGTATAGTTTTAACACAATGTGAAGGGGCACATCAGTTCACCCCAACCATTCCCATCATATCTGGAAAGAGATGTTTCTTTTGAGTTTTTCGACTGTTTGAGCACAACACATCAAATGTCATGGTGCTGCCATTATCTACAACAGCTATTTCCAGAAGTACCTGGACTGCCCTTCAGGTGTAAGAAAGTTTTTTTTAAGTAAACACAGAGACATGGATTTTAACCCTTCTTATATCGAATTAAATCTAAATTTTGCAGTACTACACTCTTTACTGTATTTCTCAGGAATGTGAATTGTGGAGTTCTACATTTGACTAAGTGTCGAATTGTTTGCACAGTACAATGGGAAGCCCAAACCAAGAAATCTGATCTGTCAAAGAGACGGTGTTTAAGAGGAGTCAGTAATTGCCATGCTTTGTAACCGGAGAAGTGGCTCCCACGTGGACAAGCCTAGTAACCAGGAAACTTTTAAACTATGTTCCTTGCTCACTACTCCCTTTCGTTATAAATAATTCTGGAAAAGCTTCACACAAAACGGCGGCAACAATAACCTTGGTGAGCACCTTAGGTAAAGTGTATGATTATTGTAACCCCGAATCTGGGAAGTGAAAGCTTTGTCAGAGTGTTACTGGCAGAATATACAGTTAATCTGTTTTGTCTTGTGACATTGCTCAATAAAGATTATATAAAAAGCACTGCTTGCTAGTTGGACAGTGTTGTGCTATAAAACAACACCTAAATACCTTATAAAAGGAGGAGACATTCTGTATGCAGATTAACCTTTCTTCTCAAAATCACTGATTGAAATATTTTTTTCAAATGATTATTTTTGTGCTAAAATCTTATTTATTCCTCTGACATGTATTAGACCTGTATTATTTAGAGTGACATTTTCCTTTTAGCCACATCATTTTCACTTTAGGCTATATGTCCATTTCTGCACTGTCATAGCCTAACCCTCAGACTTCCCGGTTTTGCTTGGACTTAACACTGGATTTGTGAGACAAAATTGGCATTTCTTTTACTTTATGTGGTGATAAGATACATAAAGAGACATATCTGTTTAAAGTACTGATTTGTGGTGTTCTTCCTGTGTTCTTTAATAAATCTCCTATAAATCAATTTGAAAATACAAAAAAGAATGATAGAGAGAAAATTTTGCTTTTGAATGTGTATGAAGGCTCAATATATTAAACTGCAAATATCGGCGTGGGTGCAATGCAAGATGTGAAATAAAATATGTAATCAGACCACCCTTTTAAATATCAAAAAAGCAGTCTGAAAATATGTAAATGTTTGAGTTACATAACTGAAGGGTTGGTATCTACAGTTTGTTGGAATAGCTTTTAAAAGACAAAAACAAAACATGAATGACAAACTTATTTTGAAGAATTGAACTGTGAGGGACCTTCACTTCCCTGTCGCTGCATATATCAAATACAGTGTGTGAAAGAAATTCATCACATCTGATCCGACATCTACAGCAAACAAAAGTCCTAACCCTTGTTAAGGTCACAATCACAATTATCATTTCCTCCCACTCTTGCAAAAGAAATTATTGTCTCCATGACACAAAAGAAATTAGCATGTGCACAGTTGCTATTATACACGTGACTCTGAATGAATAAAGCTTTAAACAACACTGGGTGAGGCTTTCATTCACCCCTGACTGCAGTGTGGCTTTCTTCTTCTGTCTTCTATTAATATACTTTAGAAACGTTCTCACAAAGTCATCTTCAGCAGGACATGAGATAACCAGGAAGGCTTCCAGTTGCTACACTTGTCATCACTTCTGTACAGCTGTCTTCTCCATCGCCCTCTCTCTGGAAACATGTAAAGCCCAGGGCCTCGTGCACGGCTCTGCTCAGTGGCGCCAACAGATCAACAGCCCCCACCACTGCCCTTGGCAGGATGTGCTCCTGAAAAGTTAATTGAAAGTAAAGATTTTGAGATGTGTGTGTGATGTGTTTTGAGAGTGTCCTCACGTAAGTGCTTCTAAAAAACCACAATTTTTAGTCATAAATTCCACTTCAATGTCGAGTAGCACATTATTACCATTTAAAAAAAAATCTGTACTCTTTACCTAATGTGGCATGCAACATTATGACAGTGACAAAGCTCTGATAAACCCCCTGTACACTACCTTCTCCATACCCAATAACAGATGGACACAGAAACTAGCTGGAGACTAGAGGAGTAATTAGGGGCTAGAGACACAGATGTTTTTCTCAGGAGTTAGTGGATACCAAAATCAGAGCTGAAAGGACTTTCATTCATCAGGTGACGCAAACATCTTAAAATGAATGCTAATATTGCTCCATGTCTGCTGTATATGTAAATAGCCAATACAGTATCAACTTTATAAGGTGATGTCAGTCTTGAGTTTACTGTGCTGTGTTGCCCCCAATATGATTTAATGTAGGTTTAAGCACAGTATTTAGTGAACATACTTTATCATAACAAAGTAGCCAGAGTGTCTCAAAGTTGAGATGTCTCACCTTCTTGTCACAGCTGAGATTTCTGTGTCACATCACTAAGTCTCATGCTGAATGTAAGTTTACAGGTGGTTTCCTACATCCTGTGCAGCGTCCTGTAGTCATTTGTCTGTTGACCTGTCTTGTCAAAAGGTTTGGTGGTTGTGGTTTTGTTGTGGTTTTATCGTCAGTGATAACTGTGTTGACTGTGTGTAGTTATCTTGACTTCTTGCTAACTATGCCACTTTTATATTGTCATGCTGTCGAGATGTGATTTCCTATATTGCAAGGGCATTATTAAAGTTTTTGTTTTTGCAAAAGAATGTAACTAAGTGTAACTGTAATGATGTGTACAGTGGTTTAGGATGAAAATTAAAATGAAAAAATGTTGTGAATCTTATAAGGGCCAAAACGCAACAGGAGCAACAGACTTTGGATTCCAATATTGTTGAAATGAAACAGAAACAGACAGATTCTTTTAATTTTTTTAATATATTTTAAAAACAATAACAACTAACCCTAACCCTAACAACAACAAAAAAAAAATACATGATTGTCTGAGGTCAAACAACCAAAAGGCTGCTGGTGTAGAAATGATAGAGCCAGGATGATGTTTTTAGTGTTGCCTGGTTGAATCATCCTCAGCAACGACTGTCCAGGGTCCGATGCAGCAGTTCATCAGCCAACAGTCAGCAAACATGTCATTCAGGAAGTCGTGACATATTTGTCTTGTATGTGTGCATATGTGTGTATGTGTGTGTGTGTCTCAGATGAGCAGGTGTCTCTGGCTACACGTCAGCAGGTGAGGCAGGAAGTACGCAGCCGTGCCATCGTCAGGTATAAGCTCCAGGAATTCTGCGGGGCTCGTTTCCATGGCGACCACCACCAGTGTCTCTATTGACATGGAAACCAGCCACATTAAACCAGGCAGTAAAGCAGGTAAAGCAGATAGTTATGTTGTCAAGTGAGAGGGTCAGTACAGTCAAATCAACAACTCAGGGGAATATGATATACCCTTCGACAAAACTTTCACTGTCCGTACTCTGGGAAAAGCCTCTACCTTTGAGAGCAGCCAGTAGAATGCTGTTGTCTGTGTCAGATCTCGCTCGATTACAAAGCTCTGGGAGCAGCTTCTGCCACCATAATGCCTGTAAAGATCAGACATGGACACAGTCAGACAGGATGATACTCTGAGAGAAACTGGGTATAAAGTCAAAAATAAATCAAAATACAGTCTCGATACAGAGTGTATGAGAGTGAGTGAGTTTAAAGAAAGACAGATTAGCCTGCAGCTGAGTAGAGACCGTGTTTTTGTCTTGTAGCTGGTGATTGGCGTAGGCTATGATGGCCTGAGGACATCTGTCCAGCAACTTCTCAATGCTGCTGCCGTACTGTCCCCTTCTGGTGTCGCAGAGGAGGTGCAGGCTGAAGCCCCATAAGGTTTCCTCTGACAGACGCTCGAGCAGAGGCAGGACTGAACCAACAGACAAGGAAGGACCACACAGGAGAGACTGAAGAGACACAAAGATTTTTTAGTCAGTCATCGGACATCTGGATCTGAAGATATCGGAGAGCTCAGCTCCCAGTCCCTCAGAGACGTCCTGTCTGCTGAACTGCGTCGGTAAATCATTGATTTGTAAAACTGCTTCATTCTGTGCTTCTATTGGTTTAAATCCCCTGGACCATTTGTTATGGAGAGGAGGACACCTCTTCATATACTTCAGCTACCAGTAAAAACCTGATGAACGTTTGATTCAGAAGTTATCAGAGCAACAATCGAAACAAAGGTTAGGAGTATTCTCAGCTCCCAGCCCTTCCCTGACGTCTCTGTCTGCCGTATAATGTCGGCAAAACACTGACTTTTAATGTGAAACTGCTTTATTCAGTGTTTTTAACGGTTATAATCATTGGGTCTGTTTTTTTGGGAGAGGAGGAGACCTCTGTGGATAATTCAGCCCCCGGTAAAAACCTCCTGAACGACTGACACTGAAGGAATCCAAACTGGGAGATGCTGACAGCAATGGTTTTGAAGACAACTCCCATGATCCCACGCTATTTCATGATGTCACTCAATGCCATCTTTTGTTATTGTTTTGAGAGACCCCTCAGAAGTTACAATCTTCAGTTTTCTTGGCTTGATAATTGTCAAATTTAAAGATAATAAGTACAAAAAATACAGATATCTAGTACTAAAAATGCTATGTGTAACCTAATTCTATACATTTTAAACTGCACAAGTCCCCAAATCCAAATGGTAGCTCCCTCTACAGTAGGTGTGTCCAGGACCACATTTTGCCATGACGACACACACACACCCAGACTCAAAACAATAGCAGTCCTGCTGTTGCGGCTGGTAAAAATGCGGAGGACATGCTGTTACACTACACTTTAGCATTTAGCATTATGTTGTCACAGTGGTCACTGTTTACCAAAACAGCTCTCACTGCTAGTCAGCTCAATTAAGCACACTTTCTTTTTTTTTTTTATACATACGTGAACTGTTTATTTAGTACATGTATGCAGTTTTAGCTATATAGTTTTCATACAGTTAAGTGTAGCTGTATAGTTGTATTGTATATGTGTGTATCAGCCTAAAATGTGCCTAAAGGAGTGTTTGGGTGTTGTCCTGCATTTCCATCAAAATCTTATCATTTTAATGATTCATATAATTCCTTTAAGTCTTATTTAACTACTTCAACACCCAGAAACAGAAGCACCTGCTTTGTTCATAGACAAATTACCTGCAGTTTGTGTAACGACTCCTGGTGTTGGAAGCTGGTAGTGTGAGCTGGACTGAGAACAGTGAGCCACGGGTACAGAGCACCGTAATGGGAGCACGAGTTGATCTGAAACACAAATGAACTGATTTCAGAATCGTATACCATGCAAAAATAATACCTACAAAAAATCAGCTAGAGAAAAACAACCAATGTCAATACCTTCAATTTCAATACAGTTTGTTTTGGCTTTCACATGAGATCATGAAATATAGTATTTTATAAATGTGAGAGATGAGATGTACAAGTTGTTACAGCCAAAGAAAACACAGATAACCAAATATCTGACAAACAAAGATGACTGTACCAGATCGTCAGCGCTCTTCAGTGACCTGCGTCTTGAAGATGTGTGAGCGAGGCTGGGGTGTGCATCTGAGGTCGTGAACGTCAGTCGATCGATGTAGACAGAGGTCAGTCTGAACAGAAGCTCCTGGATGACAGCTTCGTGTGAGGAGGCCATCAGTGTCGCCTCCCAGAAATCCACCTGTAAGCAGTTCTCACAGCCCAGCTCCTAGACACACACATACACACACATACACTTATGTTTCCATTTCTATTCTTTCATGTACAATTAATTAAAATGGGCCAAAAACAGATCTTGCAAGCTATTCTTTTGCTGCTTAACTTTCCAAGTCAATGTGACGAATCAGTGGGCTGAAATTACTAATGACATACACACACCTTGAATATGTGATCAGCCTGTTCCAGTTGAACTTTGTTGTTCTCATGTAGAGCCACCATGCCAGCCACCAGCAGTCCCGGATGGGACTTTGTAAGCTGGTGACTCAACGCTGTGGGACGGATGTGTGTGTGCTGGCCTCCACATCCAGCATGAAGCAGCAGCCGCGGCTCCTGGATGAAACCGTACACCAGCAGCATCTGAACACACACACACACACACACACACACACACACACACACACACACACACACACACACACACACACACACACACACACACACACACACACACACACACACACACACACACACACACACACGAAACAAGAAAACCAACTTTACCATCTTAAATGTCTCTTTACTGCTCTGGTTTCTTACTCTCATGTTCACAAATATTTACTTATTTTCTATGACTGTTTTATCTTTTAATGAAAAAGCACAAAATCAATAAAAATAGCAAATGTATAATAGTATCTAGATTGGGCTGTGTAATATCCACCACTGGGGTTCAGTAATCATCCCAATGTGATTTGATGCAAACTGCAAGGCATCAAAATCTCCTCACCAATTTGTATCATGCTCTTCGTCTAAACGGTGCCACGGCACCCACTTTGAGAAACCCTGGTCTAAAGTACTATATTCAATAATTATCTAATGGAAACATCAGTAACATTTTTACACAGAAAGCACCACTCTGGTGGGACATGAACACCTGTCAAACACCTTCCTTCTACTTGCATTTAAAAATTAAAACAGTTGACTTTTATATAATTTATTATATTGGCTCATTAAATGTCTCTAAGAAAGCTTAAATAATAAAAAGTAGTCATCAGTAGCTGAACTCATACTTTTGACAGGTAGAATAATGTACAGCCGTTGTAGCTAGAAGTCAGTGAATGTTAATGTGCTCTAATATCCTTGTTACTGAAAGACACCTATGTGCTGTTAAAGAAAGAAGAACAGATATCAGTTTCTTCTTCACTTGACAGTACCCATTAACAAACACACTCCACATCCTCTGTCCCCACTAACCTCAGCATGTCTGTACAGTAACTGTGTGAACTGTGGCAGGTCGTCTAAACGCAGCATCATGTTTGCCATGGTGATTGTCAGTGGGACCGACACGCCAGATGTGTCCTCCAGATGTTGTAAAATTTGCAGAGTGCGGGCAGGACTGATGTTTATCATGGACGGGCTGGCACATACGCTGATGAGCTCTGAGGGATCTGATTGGCTGAAAATGTCTATGACCTCATCAGCTGATTCCTGTAGAGAGGGAATGAAGTTGTTTTTTGTTTTTTTTAGTTTAACTAATTGTTTCAGTTCACAGCTGTAAAACAAAGAAAACTACTGATGTACAAATAGTTATGTAATTCATATTTTTTTCTACTCTACGTTTGCTGATAATGATGAAATGATGCAGTTTATGTTGATTCCTACACTTCATACACCATTAATCAATTACTTTACCACATTTACTTTACTTTATATTCCAAGTTAAGACAAGACATTCTAAAGTTGTTAGCATCTATAGTTTATTCAGCCTCAGACTGACACAGCATAGCGCTTTTATTCATCCAGCATGTACCTGACTGAGGCTCTGCTCCATTTCCTCTAACAGATAATGTTTCAGGTAAAACAGGAAGCCAGGGCCATAGAAGTGAGGGCTGGTGGGATGTGGGCGGTTCCTGACCATGACCTCTGTGACTGACAGACCTGACATCCTGTAGTATGGTAAAGCCAGGTGGCAGTCCTTCTGGCTAGCCCTTATAGGAGGGAAGAGAAAAGAATTAGTGCTAAAAGCTGACACAAAATACATAAGGATTAATGAGAAGTGAAAGCAAATCTTAAAACGGCAATAAACATATATTAAGATTAATGTGAAGGAATGAAGAACTTTAAGGGATAAAATAATTAAAACTGAAATGTAGACTAAGAATGAAGCTCTAATAACTGCCAATATGTTCATCAGTCTGTTCTTACATTGATGATTAAGAGAGGAAAACCAGGTAATTTAATTCTAGGGGTTTGATGGAAACTAAATTAATTTAAGTGTGTTTTGTAGTATAGGCATGTGTGTAGGTATGTTATGAGTCAGTTCTTTGTTTTATACAGATGTTTAAGAGTAAAAACAGTCCAACACTTTACTGTTAATTTAATTTAATTCCTGGTTTTCCTACTCAAATACAACCCAGTTGTGTTCCGTTTCATTAAAATGTTTCCAAAAGGAGACAATTTCATTCATTTCGATTTACACAGTTCAAAAAAATCTAATTAAGTTAATTTACCTGCTGAAACAGTCTCCTAGCTGTGCACAGTTCTGCCTGAGGGCCTCCTCCAGCTCCTGTCTGTCTGTCTGCGCAGCTGTCTGTCTCTCAGTCGGTCTGTCTGCGTCTCCCTGCAGAGACGCCGCGGCGTCGCCCTCACTCTTCTGTTGCTGCTCTGATGTTTGGAGTAAGGCGGCGCGGAGGAGGAGGTGAGCTTCACTGAGGAGGTGTCGAAGGCTTTGGGCCTGTGGGTTGGTCTCTGCGTAGTGCCGACTGTATTCAACCTGACACACAGAGACACACAGGTGATTGTACAGACTCATAAACACATACAAAGTCACACATTCAGACACAAACACTGACAGAGCTCAAAAATCTGTCTGAATCTAAAATAATAAAGTGATCACATCTGAGTTACCATCTCTTGGTAGAGGGTGAGGGGGGTGACGGTGTCGACCACATACAGGTTCCATCCATGTCCTGCTGCACTGGTTTCTTTGGGCGAGGATATTGTCCACTTCCTGGTCCTGAGGTCAGTGAACACAGAGAGGTAAACAGAAGTACAGTCAAACTGAGAAAGGAGCCAAATCAAATCCCACGGAGGAGATGTTTAGCCAATCTCAAAATGTGCAGACTGTTCAAAGTGGATTTTGGCACCACTGATGTCAACACAAAGAGGACAACGAGTAAAAATTTAAACATGAGTTAGGTGCAACGTATCGCTGATTTGGCCCCAGTCTGGAGTCTAGAAACTGGGATTCAGCCTAAATATCTCCTATTTAAAGTTACTTTAAAGCTATAGGAAATTAATGGTCTTACTATCAACTCCCAGAAATGTCCCTGCTTTTCCTTTACCTTCATTTTTCCATTTTTTGTTCTTGTTGTAAAAAGACTTTTGAATCTGTTTCTTTACTGGACACTGATGATAAACTGAAGATGTACACAAACATGTTACACACATTAACAGGCTTTCCATGAACTGAACTGACAAGTGATCCTTGTGACGTGTCAAGAACTTGTAGATGCCAAAGAACTACACCAGAGAGGAGGGTGTGATACTGTGATCATGGATACTACATCAACTGCATAATACTACTACATTTTACATGACCAAACAGTTAGTGAGCTGTTAGTGAACAGGTTAATGTGGATAATGTGATGGTCCCTGGACAATGAATAGTCTGTGTAGCGTGTGTGTTTGTGTTTTGGCAGCTTCTTAAATTCAGCATGTGGCCTCAAACATATGGTATTTTTTTTATATATAAACAAACATATGTTGCAATATAGCCCCCCCCACACACACACACACAGATCCGTTATGAGCGATAACCATCATGGAGATGCATTTAGTTGCCATCATTAAACTTGCTGTCAAGCGTTGTCAGAGCAAGTTTACAATCAAATCATGGAACATGCAAAGGGGGAAGAGCGACACCAGATCTGGACATTTTGGAGGTCATACATCACCTGTCAAAGACTTGCGCTTATATTTGGCAGTGTGGGTTCTTATGTCCCTAACTGCCTGGTGAAGGGTTCACGGATAACATCAAAGCCCTGCGCTAAAGTAGGTGCTGCTGTTTCCCTGCAATTTCTGGCAGTAGTCATACGTGGAGAAACCACTAATATTTGAATCCCAAAATGCAATTATAAATTTACACATCATTTATTTTAATTTTTATTAAGAACATAAAAAAAAAAAAAACAAAACAAATATCGGTGTGTGTACATGGCTTGCAAGAGACCGGGAACCTGTCTCGTAAAGCTGGATTATTAAGTTAACTGACTGAAATATTTTTATTTCAGTCCACACAGGATTAGTTTGTGAGCAAAAAGTCACACACACTGAGGGCAGTTAGGGTGGTTATGGTTGGCTACGTTTAGGGACTAAAACAGGAAATGTTGTCACTTTTAGACCAAGCTGCAAAGTCACAAAGAAATCTGGATCAACATTAAACTCAAACAGAAAAAAACAATCAATGGCCGTTTTGGGGCTTTAGTATGTTGCAATATGGTTTCTTAGCTTCTGAAAAGGTAAAGTCTTAACTTTTATGGGTGTGTCAGCATTAATTTTTCTATTCAATGTAAAAAAAAAATGCCAGCTAGCAGCTGTCATCAAAAAACAAGACGGACACTTTATTTAGTTTGTCATTCCTTATGTGCTTCAGTTACGTCACACTGTCGGTCATGTGCAGAGAACCAATGCAAATCTACAGTTAACCTCCAGAACTAAGGTATGAAAGGGTGAAAACTTGAATTTCTTTTTTAATTTAATGAGTATTTTAGTATTTATGCTGAAAGGAAGCAGCTCACATGGCAAATACCTGATGGCTTTACATCCTCATTTTTTAAAAACAGAGTAGTACTTTATGCCTCCAAAAAAGAAAAAAAAGGGTTAGACTGACGGTCTTAAGTGAAGGCTAAAAGATAGAAAGAGAAATGTTGATCTTATATCCATTTTTCTTCAGAGGGGATTCGTCATACGGGGAAACTTTCCTCACTGATATTCCAGTTCAGGCTAATTACCACTGTTGGATCACAGCCAGCCATACTGGTTTCACTGGCGAATGCAGATGCTGCTTCACTGGAAGCTGAAAGAAAAATCTTTTTGTTCTGTGACATCAAAGGTGAAACCTAATCTAAGGATTCGGTTAATAATTGTCGCCTCACGTAGGTATTTTTAGGGTGTCCTGGCGTTGCTGCTTGGCCTGAATGTGACAACAGACACTGAGGGGGGCGGGGTTTGGGTTTGTCTTACAGGAAGGGGCGTGACAGAAAGCTCTCCAGAGCCGGCGTGGTTGCGGGATCGATTCCCACCGCCAGGAAAATACCAGTCAGCATGGTGTGTTCTTTCAACTCGCTAAAATACACAACACACACACACACAGTAAACAGGTTTTTATAAATGCATGTACGTCTGCACACACACATCACCAAGTGCTGACAAGTCCCTCTTTAAAATCTTCCGGTGCCTGCAAGGAGGTATCTGAAGATGAATCTGAAAGGTTTTTGACTGATACAATATCATAGTCATGTGTGTGTTGTCATGTAAAGTGCGTGCTAAAGTATGTGTGTGTGCGCACGTAACTTACAGGCCCCTGCGCTGTGTGCTGCGTTCTGTCTCCTCTGGTGTCTCTGTGTCGGCGGTGGACAGCAGGACAACATGGCGGCCGTAGACGCACACTGAGCGCAGACCGATGAACAGCTGCATCCTGAGCGCACACACCTCGAGGCTGCTGGGCGGACAGGCCTTCACACACAGACAAAAATGCACAAACACACATACAGAACATGATTATTTTAAGAACACGCATCATACAACAGTACTAGTGCTTTTGATCGCAGCAGGAATCAAGCTGTATCGACCAACTGCCTGCCCACAAGAGTGTAGAAGATCTTCATAACAAGCTGACGAGTCCACAGCCTTACATGTGATCACCTTCAGTGTTAGCAAACAATAGTCTACTTTTTACACTGAGCATCATCTGCCAGTTCCTGAGAAACATTTCTGACTTTCCACTTTCTTCACCACCTATCTCCTAACTCTGCATGTCTGCTGTTTGGTGCTGGTGAAGTATCAGACTGAAAACAATGCATTTAAAAAAAAAAAAAAAGTTTATGCTCACACCTTCATGGTGGTATCGATGTAGGGGTCTTCAATCCTGGCTGCCACTGCTGCACAGCGCACTGTGAAACACTGCAACGCACTCCTACCAGGCGCGCACAGATATCAAAATACACTTACTCATTTTCCGCACATAAATGTTCACACTGTGGTAATAAGGAATTTCCGTATCAAATCAGACCGAGGACGTACTTTGTTATGACGTGCAACAGGTGGTCTGTTAGCACCGCCTCCAGGACCTTCTCTGGATATTGATAGGCTGAGAGCAGCTCCACTCCGCCTCTCAGGCTGTACAGGTAGCCGGCGGTGGGGAGGGAGAAGAAGCAGAACACGCACGCCGGTCTGTCCGTGGACACTGACTGGCTACCTGGAGAGAGGCACACAGAGAAGTCATGCATGCTCGCACAAAACACATACATAATGATTCCTACACACACTCTTATCCAACGAGACAATCAAACCATCTGCATCTCCCTCTATCACACCAACAGGGGACAGTATTCAATTAAATATAGAGGTGTACAACTGTGGAACACCAAAGATTTAAAAGAAAATCAAAGGAGGCATTAATAATTCTGTCTTGTCTAAAGATGGTAAAACTTATCTATAGCAACTCAATGTAACCAGGGAGTCAGCACTGATAATGATCCATCTGCCCATGTCTCACATGTTGTACTTACTGGTGAAAAGCGGGTAGAGCTGCAGAGAGTGAAGTTGTGTCTCCTCCACACTGCAGCCCTGGAAGAACTCTGGAGTAAAGCGCCTGCAGGAGGGAAATGAAACAGGTTAAATATACTCATCCCATACCTCGACCGGCAGAAGATCTAAAGGTTAAACTCAAAAATACACAGACACACCTGAAAAGAACATATGACAGGGTGTATTGTCCTTTGTCCTCCAGCCCGGTCTTTTCAATGCTGACAGGGATGTCACAGTCTTTAGCTCGATCACCGAGCAACTCCTGGTGCTTCGGAATGAGCAGAAAGTCAGTCTGGTCTTCGAGATGATCTGCTGCACAAACAAATACACACACACAAATTACAAATGATTGTCTCAAGTGGCCCTTTTCTACATCCTATAGACTAAAAATAAGTATAAAAAAACAGGCATTAAAGAGGGAAGCAAACACTGATGAAGTTGTGTTATTACCACTTTTACTTGTATCCGATGATTCGTCCAGGGTTTTAGATTCAGAGGGTGTTTCCAGTTTCAGCACTAGCACCTCCAGCTCTGCCTGCACTGCTACATATCCTACACACAGCGCCACCTTGAGGGGAGGTGTTAAAGTAACACAGACTGAAACAAACTGTCTGTTTTAGTAGTTGGAACATGACTTAAAAATAGCAAAACAAAAGCAAATGCGAGTCTTCTGTTTGTGAAATGATCAAGAATTATTTACGATGCCAATGATTTGTTCCAGGCAGATGTCACACTTACAATTTATGAGAGTGCTTGTAAGTAAGTGCTAAGTATGTGTGTGTGTGTGTGTGTGTGTGTGTGTGTGTGTGTGTGTGTGTGTGTGTGTGTGCGTGTGTGTGTGTTATTCACTGTTATGTTTGTGTAGCAGATAAAAAAACTGAACTATGACATAACACCACAAAAAATAAGAATACTGAAGCATAAATTGAAAACAGTAAAAGTACCTGTTTAGGTGTAATTTTTGGAACGTGCACGATGACCGAGCGTTCAAAATCCAGAGCGGAAAAATTCTGATTTGAACTTGAGGTCTGACCTACGAGCAGAAAACAAGGAGAGGTTGGATCAGTCTCAGTCCGAGGAGGAAACTGTAGAAGAGTTGGCTAATTGTGCATCTTTCTCCATTGGGGATTTATTTTCATTTCTTCTTTTGGGGTGGTAGAAAAAACTCTATTCTGGTTTGTAAGGACTACATACAAGATCTAGAACAAAATGACTCTTGAATGAATCACAGTTACATATGTCTTAAGTTACCTTGACTGTGACTGGAGGGCTGCTGAGCGTTCGGCCAGGGGCTCTGAAGGTTCTGTTGACTCTGACTCTGCTGTTTTTTTTCCAGAAAAAGAAAAAAATTGCCAATAAAACACTGATTGTATCAAAAAGTCCACTTATGTTGATTAGAGTAGATAAAATACAGTGACAAAAACATGCTTATATTATGAAAAAAAAACAAAAAAAAATGATATTTTTATAGTTTTTGAGGCCTGAAAGATATTAGTAGAAAATATTGGCACTTTAATGTCTTGGAAAACTTCACATCAAAAACTGTGAATCTGTAATGGTGACCTCAACCTGTAACAGAAGTCAAAGAAGTAAATATGCCGTTTCATTGTGTCTTTAAATGAAGATAATTTACAATGACACCCACAGAGGAGTTGAACTCCTACATGAGCAGCCGGATTCGTACCAGGTTCTGCTGGTTCTGTCTCCTCAACGTGAACAGAACCAGAGTGTTCTCACAGCCGACCAGCAGGTCTCCTGTTACAGAGCAACACGCCATGGCAACGGGGCGCTCTGACAGAGGGATCTCTATGATCTCCATCTGCACTCCGCCCCGCACAGATGCCCCACGCAGCAGGTGGCCCAACAAACGCACACCAACACGGGCTTTCTCCTCAGCCTGAGTGGAGAGACAGGAAATAAACACATAAATACACGAGGAATAAAGATGACAGAGGAGGTGGGATTATACTGCAGGAGATATACAGATGGAAAATTAACTAGAAAGCTTCCATCTACAGATGGAGGCAAACAGATCTATATTCTCTTGATAGGGAGAAGTTTTTTCCTTCATCATCTCAGGGTAATTCTTAGTTTGCTCGTGTACTTTAACATTAACATAGGCAAGAGCTGCCTGTACACCCCTTAATGGTTGGAAATAAATTATATTGAAAATGGTGGAATGAATGGAATTAAACTGCTTTTAAAAGGGTTTGAAATCCATCTCAACTCATCTTTCTCTGTGCCTATTGCCACACACATCAGTGCACCAAGACCAAGCCAAACCAGGTTTAATGTTAAAGCCACAACAGAGTGTCTGTGATTCCACGCTTTTTCCCTCAGAGAGAAACAGTTTTTTAGTTTAGTTAAAAGTACAATGGTGTGTGCTTCTGTTTCACAGCACTGTGATATAAAGTATTTGTGAGAAAGCTCAGCTGGTCAATGTTTACCTGGTATCGCCAGTTGGTGTAGGCTCGCAGGTAGGTGGCGCTGTTCTTCTCCTCAATGGTCACCAGGTAGTCTCCTGGATGTGAGGGAGGAGAGAGGAGGCAGCAAAGCAAAAGCCAGGATGTTAAAATGTTTTCCCTCACACTCACACTGAAATCACTGCTGCCGTCGGCTGCATCGCTTGAATATAAAACATGGGAAACAAAGAAGCTGCTACGGGAGAATGGGGATACTTGTGACAAAGGCGGAGGAGGAACTGTGGTTACCTATCTTGCTGTGCTGGATGCTCCTCACAGTGCCCATGGTGGCAAAGCGGCAGATGAGAGGGCAGCCCTCCTGCTCCACACTGTACGCTTCCACCTTGGTTCAGTACAACACAGTCAGTGACCTGCAGAAGCTTTTCATTTCCAAATGGTCCCTTCTATAAGATTTAAGATGATCAACGCTGCCATTCATGAATATTCCCACAATGTGCAGACATTTACTCTGATATACATGTTAGGGCTTACCACCTCTTTTCTAATTATTAACTACTAGATATGCATTTATTGGTTTGAGGTACTATATCATTATTTCTACACCGCTGAAGGTACAGGTGTGTCTCTCTGTGTTAATGAAAAAACTTCCCATGTCTGTGACTTAGTGGAGACTTCTAAATTATAGTGGAAATACACAGCTTTGGAAAAACCCAAATTTGAAGTTATTCAATATCAACACATTGTCATTGATTTTGGACTCAAAGTATAGATATTACACTGAAAACATCTGCATCAGTCATTTCCTAATATGCCTCTTGCTTCTGTTTAGTCTGTGTATCCATTTGGAGGTAGGTATAGCATCTAGTAAGACAACAATAATACAGTGTAATTACTGGAATAACGTGCATGCAGACAACTGGAAACAAGTTATTTTCTGATAAATTACAGAAAGAAAACAGATATTGGCAAAAGTATATGCATAGTTTAAGGTCACCTTGCATCCTCCAGTAGCAACCACGAACAGAGCTCCACCTCCACAACAGACCAGTCCAGGCTCCTGCTCCACCTGAGCCACAGAGAGGGACAGTAGATAAGACTACTGCAAAATTATACACACATAAAAAATCTACAACAACAAAAAAAAAACACAGGTATGAGTGGATTCAGTATTAATGAGTTTCCACTGACCTGCACTATCTGCTGTGAGGCGAATGGATGGCAGTTGTACACGTGCACCATGTTTGGTCTGTTTCTTGGAGAGCTCAGCCAATTCAGTAGACGGTGGAAATGTTTATTAGCCTCTGAATGCGGCTTTCTCTTCCTTTGATGGTGCTAGGATACGGAGAAATCCATGAACTCCTCCTCTGTTCTATGTGTCCTTCGTGGAGGCTTCATCCATGCCTGCAAAAAAATAAAAAAGTTTTGAAGGCATTTTAGTTTAGTCCGGTGCAATCTACCATATCAACAATAGACTCTTATTAGAGTTGGACATTTTATAGATCTCTCATTATGGTACGAGAGAAGAAATGATTTAGGATTAAGGATATTATCATGTGAAAATTTCATATTCAAGCATATGTGCGATTTTCAGATATTTCACATTTGGAACTTCAGACATTCCAATTGAAAATATCCATCTAACGTCTAATATCACATGCAAACCACTATAAATTCCTAAAATGTAATGTTGCTTATCACATGTGAAACAGCATTTCACATAAGGAATTCACAGACAGGAATGTGTCATTTATAGACATTTACAAGAATTTCACATGCCCAGTGCAGTGGGCAATGATGGAGTTTAGTTTGGGGTATTTAAAGTTTAAAATGAATCAACACATCTTTCTAGAAACAATGGCTATACTTTTGATAATCCACAAAGGTTAAAACATTTCTGTTTATTTGGCATTAAGTAGTTCAAATAAAAAACATAAAACTAGAACTGGCTGCATTTTTACTGTTGTTTTTCTTCATCTTCATGGTTGCTTTATATATGACTGACAGTTTTGGGAACTAAATCATCATTCAAAACTTTCTTGTGTACAGCTCAGTCTCCTCTGAAAGCGCCTATCCTCACATTGTCGACATCTAAATTTACCCAATTTTATCTTTACCTGACAAAAGTTCTGACAGTTTAAAAACCAATCTAACAAGGTGAAAGTGTCAAAATAAGATGTTAGGGAGCCAACAGAGCAACACATTAGCAAGAAATGGTAAAAACGAGACCAACAACTAACTTTAAGGTTGAGTTAAGCTTCCTCTGTATCTCTTGCCGTCCATCAGGAGCTGAAACAGGGTGAGTTTCTCTAATCGATATCACATGTCGCAGTCTTGTGAGCAGCAGCAGCAGCAGCAGCCCCGAGTGTTTCAATTCAACTCAGATTAGCATAGTTGATCGTCGGTTTATTCACATTCTTATTATTGATGAAGCGTCACAGTTTTTACACAAAATGAAGGATCGATTATTAGTGAATTACCTTCTTTACTGTCGGCTTCTCCTCCCTTCCTACTTCTGTATTATCCTCTGCGTTTTATTGATTTCACGTTGCAACACAGGAAGTAAACCACCACAACAAGAGAGCGCCCGCCTCCCGTTGATTTTCATTGGCTCCCGTACCTGCTCCTATCGCGTCTCACGTTCCCATTGGCTGTCGAGCTGTTATGAACTAAAGGGCGGATCTGCCTCTGTTATGATTTTCATTTTCCTGTCTTTTTAGGCATTTGTTTCACCATATTATGTTGTGGTTTTGTAATTACTCAGGTGGAGCACTGTCTTCAGTTCTGAAATAGTTTTTATTTAGACTAAAACCTCAAGATAAAAATCCATTTAATCCAGTAATCTGGATTGATTTTTTTAAATTCCAAAATTACAGATGCAGGGTAGGTTCAGGCTGCTTAAGAATAGTTTACTGTCTGGGTTTTGGTTGATAATCACTATTCTTGTGTTGACTTTTCGATATTTTAATTGATACATCGATACTTTAATGGAATATACATCCTGGTACTAAAACTAAGTCAGTGCCCCTTGTGTTGTGTGTGGAGAAGCCCGATTTGAGGATTCGCTCTGATTTCTAGTTATAGGACAGAGTGATAAATGTTTCCAAATACAGACTTAACTGTCCTTCGTCACAGGAATAACATATGTTACATTTAAAAGTTTCATTTAGTCTCAATTGCTTTCAAATGAATAAACTGTATATTTTTGAATGTTGTGTAATTATTTCTTAGTAACTTGAACTTTATGCACAGCTGCTGTTGGTCTCCTACCTTCACTTACTGCTGCAGTTTATGGATTTTGAACATTCTTTCATTCACAGCCGGTTTGCTGCTTTACTCTCTGTGCATCCATGAGAATGTGAGTACTCATGTTGTGTAAATATGTCATTTAATAACAGAGCAGTCATGTAATCCATTTATATCCCGTATCTAAGGGAAAGGTTGGCATGGGGAAAATAGCAGGAAATGAATAAAAGCCATGCTAGATTCTGATGGCAGAATGTTGGACTCCTCTAAGGCCACCAGTTGGCCTGCACTTCAGCCAGATCTCTCAGCCCAGACCTGGCCCAGTCTTTTCCAGAATAATTTCACCAGCATAAGAAAAGTAAACTGGAGAACAAACAAACGCAGAAACTTTTCATACCTGTGACAATATCGGAAGTCAGGTGAACAGGAAACAGGGCGTGCAGGGAGGAAACAGAGCGGAGCACAGAGGGTAAGTCCAACAGCGTTGGAGGCTTTGAATTTACTTTCTCAGCAAAGTGGTTCAAGAAAATGTTAATTTCTAGATGCTTCATGTGAACAGGGCGACATCTATTGGCCAGAGTGTAAAATGGGAAAACGCAATGTTTGAATATCACCATGATTTTATTCTATATCCTAAGCTTAGGCCTACATTTACTGTAAAGTAATTACTGTAAAAACAATCTATGAAAAGCTGCCCAGACCAAAACTGAGTACTTCACTTGCACTTGCATATATACTGGCACTAAGCACTTGCACATACATGCATACTATCATGCATATACATATATACAGTTATACATGTACATTTATACATGCATATACTATATATACACATGCATGCATTAATGTGAGAATATTTGCATGAGTATGAGGGTATATGAGTGTGATAATGTGTGCTTGAGAATGTTTGTATCCAGAAGGCACCACTACCACTAGGAGGCACAACAACCACCAATAAACATAGAAGTAAAGACAGGTGGAGGCAAAAAGCATTATGATGGTCACCCATACTGTGTGGGAACTTTGGGCAGCAGGTTTTCTGCTCTGGAAAATCATTTTATTTAATACAATTAAAATGATGTGATTTCATAGGGATGCCAAAATCCAACTCAGGCCAGGACCGAACATTTTGGTCCCCCACAACCAGCAAGAAATAGTTCATCATGAGTATGACTCCGCCCCAATAGGATCAAATTAGGGTCAAAATTATTTTGAACCTAATGTAAAGTGATGTTCACTAATAAGTCCAATGTTTGCAGTTGTAAATCAATCTTTGTAAACCTGTAAAATAAATCTGCATGAGAAATTCAAGTTTTGCTTGTGTAGAAGAGATGTGCATGTGAATCATAGTTTTGATTCACAAATGATAAGTCTTAAGGTTAAACAAAGTCATAAAAAATAGGAAATGGTTTTGTCAACATCTGTTTACTGATACAGAGCAGAAAGCTGTGTAAAACTCTGCACTGAAAAGTTTACACACAGTGTAGCAACATTAACAGGGTCAAAATTTGTACTGAATGAATGTTGCATGATGAGTTTCACAGTTTTCCGCTCTGTATCTCTACACAGACATCCACAGAGACATCTTCTTTCCCTGTGTCTTCAGTTATCCTCACCACTGATCACTGGATCAGTTTTGATTCACACAGCCTCTTTTTTAACAAATACAAATCTCTCTGCTACAGGCACATGTATTTTAAATTGAATTTTGAATTTCTCAAGCTCAAAAGCTGCTATTCTCTACAAGTACTAGAATGTGTTGCGGACCAAATTTTTATCTCAGTACGTGAAGGCGCTCTCTCTCTCTCTCTCTCTCTCTCTCTCTCTCTCTCTCTCTCTCTCTCTCTCTCTCTCTCTCTCTCTCTCTCTCTCTCTCTCTCTCCCTCCCTCTCCCGGTGCTGACAGGTACTTCAGTGTTGTCGCTTCCTGCAGACCTCAGCTGAGGTGCCGACAGCAGCTCAAGTTGATATGTCATTCGCCGACTGAAACTTTGCAGTACCTTCTACACCGTGCCATGACGAGGGCACTACAATCAGCGCTGTAGTCGGTGTCTCCCACATCAACTCTGCATTACATCCTCAGCAAGTGTGCAGATTGCATGCAGCAGTCCCCTGCAGTGCCTGTGTGTATCGGTCGCTCTGCAACTCACTCAAGGTAAGACTTGTTCGTTATTTAAATGATGGACGCGGTTTAATTTATTAAGTGCTACAAAGCTACAAAATAGTTAGAGAAGAATTTTTTTAACCTCACTGCCAGTCGCTATCTTCACCTGACAGGATGCACGTTTTGCAGAGTGAGTTTCATTTGCGACTTGAACAAGAAAAAAAAATCAAGGCATTTGAGGAGAGACTGACTTCTTGACTTCTTGAACGTATGTTTTTTGTGGTATTTTTCACACTTTCAAATGTATGTTCTTTTAGACCTCTGTGTCTGCCTGACAATTAATGTTTCAGCATGGCATTGCATAAAATAGTTTTATACTGTACAGTGAAACCGTTGCATTGCACCGTGCAGGGATTCAGAGAAGATAGAAATGAGCCAAAGGTACTCCTCTTTGCTGGGGGACCCCCTATGTCCTGCTGGACCTTCTCCATAGCTCTTCCATAAAAACAGCTGCTTATGTGCAGGAGCCAGGCAGCTCCCCTTAGGAATGCCCTTACCTCAGAGCTGAGTCATGCAAATTATACCTCCCTTCTCTTTCTGTCATCTGCTGTGTTTAAGCTGCTATCTTATAAAAATGAGTTAATTTCAAGCATAGATTTCTGAAATCATTTTATTCATAGAATCTACTTTCTCAACTGATGTTACGAATTGTCTTAAGTAACTTTTTTAACAACAGGACCAGAGGAACAGCAGGTACTGTTAGTTGCAATATTTCATTACAATGCAATGTGTAGTTTCACACCACCAATTCCACACAAGTGATGACTAGTTTCAAATGTTTTGAGCATATCTACAGTGATGTTTTATAAGGCACCAAATGGTGATGCAGAAACATGTTGGCTCAAAACTCCTGGAAATAGTTTGGAGATTCAGCCAGAGATTTATTTCAGAATGAAATAAATATTTATGATGACAAAAAATATGCTAATTAATGTCAGTCTGTGTTCTTTAAACAAAAAATTACAGGAGATGACCTGTGACTGGAGAATGTATGATTTTATGGGATTAAATTACACATTAAGTATTTTCCTGTTTTGCTTGGGGCTTATAAAACAACATTGTACAGACACTATTGAAATACCCAATAAAGCTGGGAAAATTAGCATCTGAGAGAACATTTGAATCAGTTTGAGACCAGAAAAGGAAAAACTTTGCATAAAATGCAACATACTGGAGGCAAAACTCCAAACCTAATGAAAACTGTGGTGCAGTGTGATAAATGCCCCTCTGCCTGCAGCACAGACCCAGGGAAAGTCATCTAGCATTTCACACAAACAAGATGTTTGCTGCTGTGTTGCTACCTATCTGCAAGCCCAGCCACGCTTGATATGCACCTGTATGTGTGTGAGGGAAGTGTCAAGAAGCAGTCAATTTCACAAACTAACCCTCTGGCAATGGTTTAGTCTCAGCTCCAACATGCACACGTGCACCAAACGCAGGCAGCTGTGAACTCTCTGAGAAGGTGTCGTAGGATAAATGGATAGACATGCAAAGGAAGGAAGGATGGATGGAGGGACAAAAAGAGACAGAAACAATGCTTAGAAGTGCAGGAGAGGAGTTAGGAAGTGATAGCACAGTGAGTAGTAAGGTGGTGGAATAATATGAGCAGTCAGGAGAGGAGGAGAAGAATGGAAACCGTAAAGGTAAAGGAAGGAGAAAAGATTAAAGAAAATAGGAAGGTTAGATAGGACAGCCAAAAAAAAAAAAAAGGGGGGGGGGTGAAAGTTTGGAGGATTAGAAGAAAGGAGTTATACAGTAGTTACTGAAACGTACAGGTAAACACAGTCAGGCAGCTTCAGACATGTTCTCAGAGCAAGCAGACAACCACAGGGAGAATATGATATTCCATCTCTGTCAAATGTTTAATGTCACACCTCTGAAACAGTTCAGTAGAGGTCATGGAGCATCTGATAATCTGTTATGTTCTTGCCTCTGTCTCTGTGCTCAGGTCGAGTTTTGCACTGAACATGGAACAACAAAAATCTGCGTCATTGGATGTCACATTAGAGGTGTTATACTATTCTTTGTTTTTGATGTGGTGCAGACATTTGCGGCTGAAAAGCAGCGCAGACCACAAGTCAAGAAGTTCAGCTGTCACCGAATTTTTCTTGAATTTGAAAAATGACACGTCGTTTTGTTTTAGGCCCTGGTTTGCAATGCAAAGCTAGTTCGTGCCTGTGCGTATACTTTTTCATTTTAATTGATTAAGGGAGTCAGTTACGTTTGATGGTTTGACCAGCTGTGGAACATTTCAGTTGCAAATAAACGAGTTCCCATTAAGTTAAGACTAGAGATGCATCGGTCCAACGTTTTTCTTTCATCCAGTATGATTCTGACGCCTCACATTAGGGTGTCTGATGATACTGAGCACTTGCATCAAATTGACGTACACCTTTATTATGTAGAATCTATAGGAATCATTTTTATGAAGGTATCATGAGCCCAGGGATGCTCTAAAACCTGTGTTGGCAGCCCATCATGGCCGAATGAATATGATGTTGATAGTGGAAACAATGAATTTTAGCTCTAGCGCTTGTTTGAGGTTATTGCTGCAAATGGTGGTTCGATCGGTTCAGGGTCATTAAAAAGTCTGAAAATAAAATAAAATAAAATAAGGTCGTTAAACGTTGTATATTTACAGTAAATTTGTTGCATTACATTTGCAGATAGTGTGTTTAATACTGGAAGAAAAAAAACAAAGCCAATGAGCAAATAGTAATTATGGTTTTTGCGGTTTCATGTAACTTGTTCTGTTTGTTCTGATGTGCTGTTGTCGCTTTCTTAGCAGACACAAATTTATTTTTCACATGTGGTTATGCCAGCACACTAGGGGATGCTAACCTAACCGTTTGCCATAAAACTGTGGTCTGCAGGTCTGCAGGTAGATAATTAGATCATTTTTCGTGAGAAAAGAAAAAGTCAATGGGCCCTCATCGCGATATCATATTACAGATTACTTACCAGTTAAAGTATATGCAACATGAACTGAACTTTGTGTGGTGCACTGACGTATATTGGTTGCTTGTATTTATGGGACAAATAGGAGTCAACCTCACATGACAGCTGGATTATTAGTACTGTCTCATCATCCCTGCTCGGCATCCTTGATTTGAAATCATCAAACATCGTGCTGCCTCGCTCAGTAGCCGGAACTGGCTTGGGGGTGATGCTGATGTTATTTTTGCAGCTTAATTCAATTGGTTGGATTGTGTCAGTCTAATGTGATTGGCAAAATGGATGCCCTTGGACTATAAAAGGCAGCCAATACGGACATTAGAGAGTGACTGAGTAAAGTAGAAATTGTCCTCTAACGCTGTCTCGGCTGTTAGGACTTAAGTTTGGAGTTTGTTGTTTTCCAGTTTCCTAGTTGCAGATAGGTATTTGGTGAGTACCTGTCAAATTGCCAGGCCTGTTTAGATCATTCAGCAAGAGGGATTTGGGGATAGCTCTATTTATATTCTATAATAAAATGGATGCTGTGATAATGCTCCAGAGAAATGTGGTCATGGGAAAAAGCTGAGGTCAAACCAACAGGGAGAGGAGAGGGGAGGAAGGCTGGATTGTAGCGGACAGGAAAAAGAACCCTCTCGGGACCGAGTACGGGTTCAGTTTTCTTGATAGTGAACTTGCTCACTGGCTCTACTGGGTATACTCACTCCTTTTCTGCTCATGTGCTCTTCTGTACTCTCCCCTCCTGTCAGCACTATTGGGAATATGTGCAAGCATGTCCTTTCCATTGTAAACAAAGGGGAAAAATGCCACAGCTGTAATAAATGAATGAATGAATAAGAGATCGCTAGGAATTGGAAATGATGAAACCTTTGTCTTTGGCTAGTTGGTGGCATCCCTACCGAGTTGCCCCTGTCTTGTGAGGACAACCAGTGTTTGTTTTTAATCCAAAAGAGAAAATCTAATCTTCCCAAAGGACATATAACAAATGCATATTTTTTTCCTTTTTCCTAGCAGGTAGCCCTTAAACAGCTTTTCTCTTCATCCAAGTCTTCAAATTGAATTCAAGTGTTCATTTGTTTGCCTGGAAAAGTTCTGTCATCTTTCAAGAGATTTCAGCCAGCCATGTGGAGCCCTTTTGAAATTTTACAAGATAAACCGCTCGCAATATCAGGGAAAAGCCTCCGCACTTTAAAATGGCATACAGCTGTTCAAAAGTCTGTGTTGCTCAGTTGTTACATGGATCATCTGGCTGAAAGATGCACTGAGAGGTCTTTATATCCCAAGTTGTAGACAGACGGGGTGTGGCCAGCACAGGTTTCATTGGCATCCTCTTGCCGCATAAGCTTCTCAATTAACCAAAGTCGTTAAGGCGGTGAGACTTGATAGCACATTTTTAAGGTAATTATATGGAGGGCACTGTTACTTAAACCCTTTTCCCCTCCGTGATATCCCTTTAAATCAGTGAAAGTGAACTAGGCAATTTGGCACAGCGGTGGCTCCAAACGACAGTGAGAGATGACTAAAATGTAATTTGCACCCGAACTTTCGCTCGGAGCACTGAAAGAGGTAGAAAGGGGTTGATGTCAGTGTTTAGTTTCTGATTTAATGAGACAATACAAGAATTAAATTTTGGTATTTGAACCCAAAAAGTCCAAGTTCAGCAATTCTTTTTAACCCTCTGATCTGGCTGCTAATTCATCTGAGCTCAATCAGCCTAATAAACACTATGTGTTCATTTATGTTTCAAGCTTATAAAATTGTTGCTGTATAAAAACGAATAAGTAGTTTGTTTACACATTTCAAAACAAATTGTATTACTCATGTAACTTTACCTTGTTACATAAGGCTTTTTTTTCATTAAAACTCCAACAGTCAGTTTAATTTACTCTGTCTTGAAACATGACAGTAGCTGCGCTTCAGCATGAATGATCAGACAAATAAGAATATGACGATGGACAATGGTTTTCAGTGGAACAATTAAACAAAGAAAGGCGCCATACAGGTAAATACAGATAAGCAGTGCAACAGATATAATGTGCAGTATGTATGGCGTCTAGCTGAAGCTCATTCCTATCATTTATCTAATGTAGCTTAGCTGTTGTTGGTCTGCATCAACTAATTAGGGAAATGAATCATTTGGACAAAGACATCATTTTTATATTGTTATGATTACTGGTTTCAATCATCACTCTAAGTGTGGTGCAACAGTAGTTTGTTACATTACATGTTACAGGAGTGCTCTGTCAAAATGACCTCCACTAGTGTTTGATAAAATGATTTAAGCTGATGGATGAACTGGGCAGTAAGAGATGAAGATGAGGTATGTTGGTGCGTGTTTGCAGAATCAGCGTAATGTGTATCTACCATAGTGTAACGAGAGAGCCAGTGATGCCTGTTTTTACTATGAGGTGATACACAAAAGGAGCAGTTGTATTGGACAGATCTGCATTCTCCCTCTGAACCTTGTAAACAGGATATAGTGTTTCTGAGAAGTACATTTAAAATATTTAAGGTGGAAATTAGACCATATAGAGCTTTTTAGAATACAAATCAAATTAATGCAGCACTATTACATCTCATCAATATTGGATTTATATGTTGTTTGCACAAATATGTTGAAGCGTCTTGATTTGTAAAGAGGATCATTTAGCTGGATTAAGCCATTTCAGTCTGGTGATTAGTTTCTCAATAGATTTTTCAGAGAATTAACTATATCAAGATATATATTGACATTGTGATACAAATTTACACGGACCATGATGGAGTATTTTATCCATATACCGAAAATCAATATCCTGATAAACTGATGATAGATGAGTTCAAAGTAATGTGATGAAAGATCATGTTTTAAATATGCCAGACTACGTTAGACTTCGCTCATCATGCTGCATGTTGCTTTGTTTTGTGTGAGGAAACTGCTCGTAAAATGCATTAAAACAAAACAAAATTAGATGTGTTGAATTCTAATGAATCAGAATGAATTACAATCATAACATTAGGATTGAATTCTAATCATATGATTGGTAAATGTTTGATTTATTTTTTTCAGCTCTACTCCAGATTATCGCCTTTTGAAAGATCAATATCATTTTCCGCTTTATTATTCATCTCCTGTCTGTCATCTGTCATTAGCTTTCAGAAAAGGTAACTCAAGGAGACGCAAAGTAGAAATCATGGTAAATAATTTAACATCTGAACACGGGGATCATGTAAGAGCCCAGACAGAGTAAGAGGGCAAAGAATATCCCTTCTGATGCCTGGTACTGTATATGAACTGTATATCAGCTCATTGCTGGTGGAACATAGAGGTCATTCATTCTCCTGAACGACCTCCATTCCTCCATTAGGTTAAACTGGAAATAGTGTCAGACACTGACAGGAGTCCATATACTGTATGAACGACGCCTCTTCTCTAATCTACACGATGACACACACATAGATTAGATTGATGTGATTGAAAGAAGGTGTGTGTGTGTGCGTGTGCATGGAGCAACAGTAGTGCTGGAGAGTGGTCGGTCGTTGTGGGGGTCTAACAGCCTTTGGTGACAGCCAGTGACATCATGTCCATCTCTGTGACATCACTTAATGTGATTGGGTAGGGTGTGGGGGTTACTGCACATGCTCAGTTACCGCCTCTTTGCTAGAAGAAGGTTTTGTTGTCCCGTCTCTACCAATGACATGTCACTACACACACACACACACACACACACACACGAACAATAAAATTTAATGGCAGTCCTCCTAGACAATGACACTGCCAACACACAATGACAGTACGTGACAACACACAGGTACTCAAATGCAGCAGAGAAACCTATTATTGTTTTCATCAATAGAAATTTGTTTCTTATTGATCTGGAACAACATTATTTCCATATAAATCAGATCTTTTCCATCCCTGAGGGTTGCAGCTTATGTGACTATCAGCATTTTAGAAGAATGATAAAGATCTATAATGCAAACATTCAAAATCAGTTGATTAGCTGGTCTTCGCTTCTTTGTGTTGGTGCAACTATATGTCTGCCTGTCTTTTACAAAGTTTTTTTCTCTTCTTTGGTTTTACTGCATTGTTTTGAACAGATCGGGATCGGTGTGGAGCATATGAGTTCAAATGTGATCTGAGGCCGGTTTCACAAAGATAGACTTTGACGGTGACTTAGATATAACAAATAGTCAAACTTCAGATAGACTAAATCTAAATTCATCTGTTGCACAAAGCAATTGAGTCCTTCACTATCTTAAGCCGGTCTGTGGTTCAATTAATTCTGGTTAAATTGAACCAGAATTCAGATTCCACAATCCAGAATTCATTTAACCACTCAGCTGCGAGCCATGTTTTCCTGTTTCTGGGTTCTACTGGTCGGCGCAGGTGTTATTGAAATGACAAAGCGGTCTAGCTTAGTTTAGAGAGAACTGTAGTCATTGGTCTGCTACAAGGGCCCCATTGACTTTCTTGCCACTTCTATAGTGTTATAGTGTTAGTGCCTTCAAGGACATTTGAGGAAACCAACCATGCTTGGTAAACGTGAATTATCAGCCCTCCATGGCGCATGTTTGAGAAACTCTGCTGCAGAGCACTGATGTCCTATATAAGCAGGGAAGTCTATAATTAATATCAGCAAAGCTTGAAGGTGAGGTTATATTGATACATTTTTACTCTAATTATCACCAATGGCCACTTGGTTTTTCTGAATCTGCAGATTTAAGACACTAACAGGCTTTTTTTTCTAAAGGGAGCCAGTTTGTAAGATGATTTTCTACACCTATTCTGTATATACTGTACTTACCATGATTTAGTGTAATATGACACTGTCATAAATTATCATCACCTTAGTGACAGCCTGGTATTTCTTAAAGGTAAAATGATTTGTGGTAGTAATAAGCAGGGGTGCTTGAGTGATATCAGCCCTTATTCCCAGTGTCCAGTTCCACTCTTCGCGGAGTGCTCTGCTCAGTGTTTTGTGACTCTATCTTGACTGTCAGCACAGACACACAGAGTTTGATTCTCAGTCTTAGCCTTGTTTTGAGAGCGAGACATCATCACCCAGGGTTGTTTACAGCTTTGGAATATCTGTGGAGTTGCTGCAAATCGCCCATTAGACTGATAAAGAGCAACACTTGGCTACAGAACTGCCTCGCTGTGGAAAATACATGGTCTGTTTCATACATGTCCTGTACAGACTTGCATTGTACACATAGTATAAAAAATGACAGCAGTTGATGGTTTCTGAACATTTTCCGACATTCTGATACAACTTATTGACGTATCGCACACTGAGTAGCTACAATGCACTTGGCCAATGATGATAAAGTAGGTATATGAACAGTTGTTAATGTAGTGTATACTGAATTTTGTCCAGGCATTACACAAGGCCCAACTTTTCTTATTGCATTACCAATGTTACATCTTCAGATTCCCAGGGCTGTCGCAGCAGCTTTCTAACCAACATGGGCCTGTTCTTCACCTGTTCCTAATGTTTCTTCATTTTTACAGTGGAATTACATGGCCCTCATAGCAACACTTCAAAACACAGCAACCAAAACTAACTTGTGCTCATCACATAGAATGAATAAAGCCACCGCTCCTTCATCTTAAAATCATTTCACACAAATAAGGAATATTTTCTGCAGTGGGGTGCAGTATGTGTACAGCCTGGAGTTGTATCAAATTGTGTCTTGCACCGACTGAACTGGTTTGGATATTTTCAGTGAAACCTCCCACAGCTTTTCAGTGATTACTGGTCCTTTCTTCCCGGCCCCCCCTAAAAATGTTTTGAACATGTATCACTCATGTCTTCGTGTACTTGCCAAAAGCCAACTAATAGTAAACTGACAGATTCCAGAGCCATTAGCTGTGAAAGGTCACTGAACAGAGAGGAGATGAGTAATCTCAGTTTGTCTGTCTCTTTTTACTTACATTACATATAGTGTATTTCACACAACAGTGAACCTACCATTGTGTGAAATTAAAGAATAAAGGTTTCACAATTTGTAGTTTTGGCATCAATTTAAAATGTTTAATTGTTTGGATTGTCGTCTAAATTCAGTTGCTCCTTTTGATTCCTTCTCTGTTTTAGGTTTCATCTGAAAGAAGAAAGAAGAAAGTGTGCGAGTGGAGTGCACCTACACCTGCGTTCATGCATGTGTGTGTATATGTATCACCATGAAGCACCAGTCAATCTCCCGATGGCTGAGCCAGCTGGGGCTGCCACAGTACTGCACAGCATTGGAGCAGGAATATGATGGTGTAGAGGTAATACACGCACACGTAGATGCACTTGCAAATGTTTTCAGCTTCCTGTTTCTAAAACAACTCTTGATGCTGCAGCGGACTAAACGCACATACAAGATTACAGGAGCAAATACCAGAACCTCGGGATGAGCGAATTAAACAACAAATGTCATATGTCCTCCCCGGACTTAAAAGGTAGGAGGTAGGAGGTTTAAAAGATGATGATGATGATGGCTGTATTTTAAATGACTCTTCTCAGAAACAGTGATTTCTTTTTTCAACTGTTTGTCTTACAACTCCCGACTCACCAGCTAATGATTAATTAGTTATACCACACATTACTACCTGAACATGGCACTGTGACCCTGAAATTAAGCATGATTCAGAATTTGCGTGACCTGTGTCTCAAATATTTTTCCAAAAACTAGATATTTCCTGGATTCCTGGATTCGCTTTTAATTTTCCAGAGAAATGTCTTTAGAGAAAACTGCAGCGTGACTAACACAGCAGATGTAAAAAACAAGAAACAGGCACCCACCAGGTTGAGTACAATATGAATAAGTTACATTTTTTTTGTCATTTTGATCCTTTATCGTGTCTGTTTTAAAGTAAAATAAAATGTTTCTATTTTGGCAAAGCCAACTGGAAGAATGGTGATTATTAAGATTGTTTCCCACAGCAGCCTAATAAAGCAGCCCAATAAAACTTCATCACGGACCTATTAGACTGAATGGACAGTGATGTGGAGGCCCTTTTAACATCCAGCCATCAACCTACTTCATTCTGAAAGTAACGAGATTGATTAGCCAATAAGACATGAATTATTCCATTGCCTCCTGCTAATGTTTACCCAGAATGCATTGGTGAAATTAGTGAGGGCATAATGGGGAAAGCTCATGAAAAAGAAGGTGAAAGTGGCAAAGAGAGAGATACAGAGAAAACAAGGTGAGACAAAGACAAAAAAAAAAAAGAGAAGTGTTGTTGTAGTCACATTCAACCTTAATGGAGCTCAGACTGAAGTTGCTGTATAAAATATTCTCTCAAAATTCCAGTTACATGACTTTCTACATACATCCAACCAGGAAATTACATTGTGCACTGAGTGGAAATCCTTCAGTTCTAAAGAAAAGGTATCTAATATATATGCACGAGGCTGATGACTGGAGCTAGCGGCACTTCTCTTACTCTTTATCATCTCTGTACAGAGTCATCGCAGCTATAGGGAGCATATGATCTGAGACTCATAGTCACCTTGACCATTCTCCATGCATATTGAGCTCAGCGCAGCGTTGCTAACCTTCCTCTGGATACTATAACAACAATACTCGGCTCAGTGCTTCTTAGCCATCCAGGCTTCCCGTTAACACAACACTCACTGTGGTAAAACCAACTCGGCCAACATCATCAACACTGCCAACAGCTACATGCACATAGTGTCCAAAGAGCATTTCCTCTTACTCTTTTTCATCATTTTCAATACAGTGGTGTATATTCCATTTGCAGATTCACCACAGAGGAGTCAGACTGTATTTGTAATGATGGGGTGTACAACCACAACAGTGAGTTGAGTCGCAAGTTCAGTTTAACATCAGAAATGCTGATTTTTAAAACTGCAGGTTTAAAAAAAAAAAAAAAAAATTCCACATCACAGCTACATGGTGAGGCGTTTAATGTCCAGAGCTGTCCCTGCATCTGCGCTCTCTCTCTTCGTTCACTTGCACCTTAACCGTTGCAACAACATTCACGCGGGCAAAAGCAACATTCACAACTGCTGTGTCAACTCTCCACAGCAGTGGTATGAGAGTTCATATTGTTGTTCAGCTCTGCATGATCCGGATAAAGAAAACATGTCAACTTGCTGTAGGACACAAGAGGGAGATGGGAATGATAGAGGGAGGGGGAGATAGATGAAGAGATAGATTAGGCTTGTGATATGCCAGCCATCTCTCTCGCTCTCTCACACACACACACACACACACACTCAAGGGGTATGTGTTACTCATGTTAACATCAGTAGAACTAATGTAGTGTCTTTAACCTGTTATTACTGAGCTGCCGAGGCGTGTGTGTGTGTGTGTGTGTGTGTGTGTGTGTGTGTGTGTGTGTGTGTGTGTGTGTGTGTGTGTGTTGTTGTGTTGTTGTGTTGTATGCCTGCTTATGTATCTGTATATCTGCTTGGTTGTGGTTTTCAGATTTGTTTGCTTTACGTGTTCATATCTTTCTATGGTTGTGAGAACAAATTTTGGTTTGAAACCATCGTTGTGAGGACACTTTGGCTGGTCCTCACAACAAAGGACTTTTTGAGGGTAAAGACTTGGTTTTATGGTGCAGATTAGAGTTAGGTTTAGGTTACGGTTAGGCATTTATTTACGATGGTTAAGATTAGGCTCAGGGGCGAGGGAACGCATTACGGGAATGAGTGTCCTCACAACTATAGAAGGACACGTGTGTGCACATGTATGTGAGTGGGTGATGTTGGGTGTGTATGTGTGCATGTGTGCAGCTGGCTACTTTGTTATGCAGGCATGTGTGTGTGTGTTTGTGTGGTTGTGGATGAGTGTATAACTTCTCACTCGCTGTATGTGACTAAGAGTGACTGTAATTTGATTGTGCACTGTTTCTGCTTGAGTTTGTGTGTGTGTGTGTGTGTGTGTGTGTGTGTGTCCATGGATTTGCCGACTGTATTTTCGTGCCGTCTAAATAGAGCAGTGTTTGTGAACTAGTAGAATGGTCGTATTGTTTAGAAGCCAAAACAACAAGGCCTTGGTGTTTGAGCTGGGAGTGTCCTGTGATGACAGTGTGAGCCATTTACATGTGTGTGTGTTTTTGTGTAGCTCCATTTCTGTGAGGTAAAGTTGAGTTCTTGTTCAAAGACTTCATGCCTGTCCTTCACTGGTCTGTTTCTTACGTTAATACCATAGTGAGGGTTGAAGCGAGGCAGGGTGTGTTTGTTCGTGTGTTTAAGACAATGCTGTAATGACAGGAGCAGGATGAGGGGTGGAGACGGCACACTTCTGGAAGATAGGAGGTCACCGGTGGTCTCAGCATTTTTCTTTTGCTTTGCTGGAGCCACCAAGTTGTCTAGACAGCCTGTGTTGCCTAACTTCCACCAAGCACAGCAGCACCTTCACTGTTTGACAATCTAACTCAACGTGTGGACTCAGTTGTTAGTACTGAAGTTCTGAATGTTATTCTCTAGTTTCTGGAGAGAATAAATAAAGAATTCATTACAGTTTCTTATTAACTGCAGAGTAAGGGTCGGATTATGCTCAAACAGAACTAGGCTGAACGATGTGTTGTTAGACAACATTGGAAATCAAGTGTCTATAGTTGTTGTCAGGAGTTGGCCATCATGAGGAGCAGTAAATGTGACAGTTTAGATATGGGGATAAGATTTTAAGTCAGCCATCATAGTGTTGCATTCAGTTGTGCACGTCCAAAGTTGTGTCACAGTGTGACGTGGGCGTGGGAGTCTAATAATCATTTTCAGAAATTTACAGAAATGGATGGATACCCCCCTTGGCTGGAGATGTCTTGGTCTCTGACTGTCTGTCGTTGTCCGATACCAATTTCAAACCAAAGTATATTGACCCTCGAAATATTCTCGTTGTCTCTGTTTTTAACGTGTCATCTGAGTAAGATCCCCGTCTGACGCTGGTCAAAGTCAGGGTTGAGACTCTGTTCAGCTTGGTGTCAAAGTTCACTCTGTAACCTGGGTCATAGGGTCAGATCTAATTTTTCTCGCATGACTATAACATATAAGGCAATCCATGTTTGGTAATGGTTTCTAACCATGAGATGCTGCAGCTTTAAAAGCAGCAACATTTTCTTATGCAATTAAGTCAGTGAAATTTGCTTTGCGTTTAAAGCTACATTAAGCAATTTTTAACTGCACATAGACAGGATCACAATGATATGACCAGGTTTTCATTCTCACCACCTGTTGGGTGCAAGTCTAATACATGACCGTTTGTTGCACCTTTTAGCTCTACGGACATGTAGAGGTTTTGAGAACCTGTGTGCCTGGTGTAGCTTGTGGTTTACAGTGGTTTTGTGTTAATATTTAAGTTTACAAGACATTATCTAGAGCAGTATTACTTCAGTAGAGTGGCAACAGTTAGTCAATTAATCAATTAGTTGATTGAAAGGCAGTGAATTGGCATGATAATCACAGTCATTTTAGTCATACAAAAATTGAATGCAATAACATTCGCTGCTTCCAGCTTCTCCCATGTGTGTATTTGATGCTTTTCTTTGTCCTACATGAAAATAAACCACATATCTCGATGTCACCTTAGGCTGTGGGAAATCTTAACAGGCATTTTTTACTATTTATTTGAACTTTTTATTAACAAGACAATTAATTGATAAAATGACCGGTAGATTAAATTGACTATGAAAAATAACCGTCAGTCGCAGCCCTACTGTTATATCACAAGTCTGATACCCTGCTTCCCATGCAAATCACCCATCATCCCATTAACCACACCCAGAAGTTATATAACCCCACCCACCTGTCTGCAAAGCACTTTCCCTCCAAACCAGGAGAACAGACAGAACCGAGAACCAATTCCTATGTTTGACCTGGTTTTGAATGTTCATTTGTATTATGTTTCATTAGAGTCCTATGTTTGACACCTGAAAGTGAAGAGATAGTGGATGCATGAATAAAGTAAGTGTGATGTCAGCTCAATTTATTTTAGTTCATTATTATTTGTGCTGACATTTTAAATTGATATAATTGTTCTTATTTTGCCGTTATGTATTTTAATCTCATGTACAGAAAAATCATCCATCTATCCGTCCATCCATTCATCCTTTCACCTACACTTCAGATTAACTTTGTTTGTATTCTTCTGTTTTCCAGGACCTGCTCCACCTCTCAGAGTATGACCTCTTGGAGCTTGGAGTGCACAATCACCTCCACCGCCTGCACCTCCTCACTTCTCTACGCCTCCTCCAGGAGCGAGAGAGGAGGAGAGGTACTCCGACACGTCCACGCACACACACACAGACTCATGGTTGACCAAACATTATCTTTCCTTATCTGTCCCATCAGGTTGTTGATTCTGGCTCCGTGTTGGAGTCTCTGAGTTTCCACCTCTCTGTCTCTCTGCCTGTGTAGCCAGAGAGTAGACAGAAACACTGAGACAGATAGCATTAGTGTCATGTAAAGACATGCTTATGCCTGGGGGGTCTGCTGCTGGTGGTGGTGGTGGTGGGGGTTGTCTGCTGGTGGACAATACTGTGTCACACATACACAAATACACACACACACACACACACACACACACACACACACACACACACAAACACACACACACACACATAATTGTGAACACGTCCAAAGCTGTCAGTAGGTTAGGAGAGGAGTGCTGAGGCCTGCAGTCCTGCTGAGTTTAATCACATCTACAAGTGTGTGTGCATGGGTGTGTGTGTCAGTGTGTGTGTGTGTGCGTGACAGGTTGCTTTGTTTGCTCAGTTTCCCATGCATTATACTGTGAAATCTAACTGTTGTCTTGGTGACAGAGCTGCGCATGAGTCCAGTTTATGCCAAGTGAAGAAATTATGAGTTCTCTGAAGCTAATGTGAAATACAGGAACACCTGTGCAACCATTTCTACACACCGAAGGCAGAAATATTCTAGACACAAAATGAAATGAAATAGAGTGCATGGGAAAAAATAGCCAGTTTACATCCAAAACAATGCATCACATTTTGCTTCAACAACTTCACTGTGCACAAGTTGTCTTGGCTTTCAGAAGCCAGACTTTCTAAACTTGTTAGAGGAAGCAGTAACTATATAAACATACAGTCTCCTCCTCTCTCATAGTTAACACGGCAGTTTTCTATCCCATCTGGAACGGAGCGTCTTTAAAAACAAAAACAGACCTCGAGTTGAGTAAAAAATCACTCTCAGGGCCATGTGTGACGGATGTTAAGTTTTGTGCAAATTCATTTTTATTGCAAGTCATTTCCTCTATAGAAATGTTAAGAGGTGATAAAAATGTTGAAAGTCTCAGGACTCTTTCAAATGTGAATGAAAGAGTTTAAAAATGGTCAAAAATGGTTCATATAAACATGCACAGATGGAAAGCCTGTAGAATCTCCAGCCTTAATTTCTCTAATGGTAAAAATGACATTTCTTTGCAAAGCAATTATTCGTAATTAATGTCCTGCATTGTCTGTGATCTAGAAAAGATCAGGATTAATATTAAGAACGTTTCCAACTTTCAGTCAAACAAATCGCATTTTACATAAAATGGCCAATATAAAGTTATGATAAGAAATAATGTCTGTCTTTGAAAAATATATATATGAAGACAATCAACTTAGAGGGGAGATTTTGTGGCCGCATTGTATTACACTCTTAGAAACATTTATATATGCGCTGACATTTCGTCTACCAAGGAGTTTGTGACCCCGGAGTCCACGTTCAGCTCGTCTCTGTAGTAACGTCTCAATCTCCTTGTGTGGATGCCAGCATCCAGCAGTCTGTTTGTGTTGTCTGTGGATTTAATAAACTAAAGGTGAAAAGACATAATAAGGAGAAAAAGAACACTTTGCACATCTATTTGGTGAGGTAGGTGCATAGGAACTACGAAACTTGCACACTGTCTAACTTGCAATAATTTATTTACAACGTTTCGGTGCTAGACCTCCATCAGGCAAATGGCTTCTAACAATAAGGAGCCATCTTAAGTGGGAGTGGCTGTAAGCAGGCAACCAATCACATCACCCCACATGCAATACAAGGTGGAAGAAAGGGTAGAGACTTCACATCAGTGTGCACATTTCACATTTAATAGGTAGATTATTATAAAATGAATGTTTTAGGTGCATAAACTACATACAATGATCCATTCCCAAGTGTTACAGGTTACATATATATATATATAGTAACCTCTAGGGATTAATACAAAAAAATATATAATAAAAATAAAAATCAAAACCTGTATTTTAAGATACATTTGTACAGTTGTACAGTAGTGAAACCTTTGGCCTGCAGGTTGTGCCATTCACCATCTGCCAAACATGAATGTTATATCAGATTTTACACCAGTCAGTCTTATGGTTGTCAAGATTTTTACTGCTGGACCAAAGTGTCGGACCAAAAGTCTGATGGAACGTAGCTATAGTAATAAATTAACCTATAGTGACTCAAGCCTGATCAGCAGAAAAACAGGGGAAAAAAATATCACAGTGCCGCCAACACCGTTTGATTGACAGGTGACAAGGTAGCATCGAGTGCCAAACATGTACACTTGAGCAGCAGATGAGGACTTCACAGATTACTCCTTTTAAAAACATACATTTGCACATTCCTGAGATCACTGTGTGACCGCTGGTGGGGCCCCGACCTGCAGGTCCAGGACCGTTGCTGAAGTGAAACAGCCTCTAGTTGAAATCACTCAGTCACCAACTACTGTGGTATTATCTGTCTGCCTGGCAGCCTGCCACCCCTATCATTACCACAAAGGCCAGATTTGTTCAGCTAATGGTATCCTTCACACACGCGCACACACACACACGTACACGCGCGGCATCCTCCAAAAATGCCAGCTCAACATCTGACCCAGATAAGAGCATTCCTGTGAGATCACCTTCAGCATAAAAAACATGCATACTCACACACTGCATCCAGGCACATATTAATTTCATCATATTACTGTTTGTTGGCTACAGCATATGATTACGTGTCTAGAATAGGAATCTGTGTGTGTGTGTGTGTGTGTGTGTGTGTGTGTGTGTGTGTGTTTGTGTGTTTGTGTGTGTGCATGCGCCAGGTACTTTCCTTCTTGGCAGGAATTAAAATGCAGCAGAGAAGTAGAGATGCTCCAATTAGAACAATTAGAGGGTGAAATAGGAGGCATCACTTAAACCCACATGTGCATGCTCATATTTCACATATTTGAGGCATTTTAGTCTGAGGTTCTGTTAGTTACAGTTGTTGCATAGTGCTGAGGCTATTCTGTGGATACTTATGTTTAAAAGATCAACCATAACCTTTTCTTTTTTGTAATTTTAAGGTGGAAAAAAGGGCAAACATGTCAAGTTACTGCTAATGATGCTAAAATAAAAGTGAGAAATTTAGATTTTGTTGCTCTGTTGTCACAGTTTACACTGAAGCACACATAGGCACAGATTAAATCAACAATAGTTTCATATCCCTTAAGTATCTTAACGGGTGATTCTCACCAACACTGTCATTTACAGCTGCTAGATTCATTGGATCAGTGTATTCATCTGAAGGCAGTAGGGCTAATGTGTCCTTTCCACTTGCAACCTCTAATTTGGATCATGTGATGTGATGTGTGTGTATGTGTATGTGTGTGTGTGTGAGAGAGATACACACTCACACACACATGTTGCGTGGATGGTTTTATTCAATCAAGCATCTGGATGTGGAAAAAAAAAAGAAAAAAAGTTGATTATTGTCTGTGTCTTTCTGCACACCAAAGAGTTCAGAGTATATAAAAGGCGTGGATTGCACACGGTAGTTAACACAGCTCCATTCTCCAGTCACCTTCATTGAACTCCCTCAGGACTGCCTGCTTGCTTTTCCTCCTCCTCCCTCCCAATATATTTCCTGAAATCAACGTGTTGCTCATGTAAAGATGACTATTATAAGTATGCAATCAAAGTTTAGGAAGGAAAGACATTACTATGCACATGGAAAGACAATTTGCCAAATCTGCCTGTCCCGATGCAGCCCTGTTAAACACGTGCATAAAATAACCTACAGTCGACTATCAAAGTGAAAGAAAGGGTGTATGAGCATGTTTCACACAAAAAATATCTTTTAAAAAACTTTAAAAAAGCACCATGACTCTTATGAAGCTGCATGTGTATTTGTATTGATTCATAGAAATAGTTCATTTTTAACTGCGTACCTCCTCATGCATTCAGAAAGCAACATCTTCACATAAAATACCTCATAAACATCCGTTCATGCATTCAATCATTCTTACACTAAGGTTAGCGCTCTGAACTATACCAGCTGTCTCGTCCCTTCCTCAATTTCATGAGCTAAGGAAGTTGATAATGCGAATACCAGAACACACAGAGACAACACACTGCTCTGCCATGCTAAACATGGATTCACACACGTTCTACATTGTGTGTGTGTGTAGATGTGTGTGTGTGTGTGTGTGTGTGTGTGTGTGTGTGTGTGTGTGTGTGTGTGTGTCTGTGTCTGTGTGTGTGTGTCTGTGTGTCTGTGTGTCTGTGTGTCTGTGTGTCTGTGTGAGAGAGATAGCCAGAGAAAGAGAGCAGGTGTTCATGCAGACAGTTTGTTTGCTTGTTTGTGTCCCTGTTGGACAGTGATGTTGCCATGGTGGCAAGATACTTAACAGTGGTCAGTTGGGAGTTTGTTGGTTTGTGGACCAAAGATAAAAGGTTCTCTTTCATAATTACAGACATTCATAGCCATCAACTCACTTGAGCTATCACTGGGCTGTCGGTGGTGTTTATCACAGTAGAAGTTGTTGAAGGAGGCTAGAGGATCATGCGCTCATCTACCGCCTCAACACAATTCAAGCCAGTTCAGATTTCAGTTTGAACCTGCTGGTCTTTTGTTCTTTTCCTCCACGCCGGCAAATGTTGTTGTTTTTGGGTTGTCTGTCTGTCTGTCCAGTTCTCGTGGACATGATATCTCAGTAACGTTTTGAACTGGAACTTGAACTTCTTTAAATTTGGCACAAACATTGACTAGGACTCAAGGATGAACTGATTTGATTTTGGAGGTCAAAGGTCACGGGCATGATGACCTCACAAAACACAGTTTTGGCCTTGTGAATGTGATATCTCAGTAATGCCTTGAAGGAACTTGTATGTTCACCTGTACTCGAGGACAAACTGATTAGAATTTGGTCGTCAAAGGTCAAAGGTCAAGGTCATGGAGACTTCAGAAAACACCTTTTGACCATTACTTTCAAATCTGAAAATTTCACACAAATGGTTAATATTTTATATGACTCTGCATTTGTGATAAATAGCTGTTAAGCGAACTAAATTAACACAAAAGAATTACACACAAAAATCTAATTACATCAAATAAAATCACTTACTATGTCAACTGATCAATTAAAAAACTGAGCTGCAGCAGCTTTGTGCAGCTGGATTGATCAGGATGACAATGACAATATCCATCAAATCATAGAATATCATTCTTCATTCAGTGAGTGTTGTGCAGAGGTTTACTGGTGTATGACCTTTACATAATAGATAATTTATGTCACATCCTCCCAAGGAGTACAGGCTGAACCAGGATAATCTCTCATGTGAAGGAGATAGACTCATCAACATGACCTAGAGTTAATACTATAAACATCTTCCTGTTTCTGTCTAACACCAACTATGCCGTCAACATTCTGCTGTTATCTCTTGTGTGTCAAAACGGGGAAGATCAAGCTCCTGGAATTAGACTGATTCAAGATAGGAACATCCAAAAAACATAAACACTGCAAGAAAAAGTACATTGGAGTAGGTTTGGACATTGTGGAGGCTATTTTCTTTTTTTACAAAATCTAGCTACAAAACTGGGCTCAAAGGGTCTGACTTGTTATGATATGTATTCTTCGCTGGTTTTTAATTTTGTCAGCACAGGAAACATATCAAGCCAATTGTGTTGTTGTGTAGTAGTATAAGTATAACCTGTGGAAAAACTGTTTTAAAACTTATTATGGGGCAAAGTCACCAAACCTTTGGAGTGGTCCTTCACCAGGTGATTCTATTCATGCAGTTTTTATTCCACTGAAAGTGCCGTTCTGACTCTCTCCTCATTCGTTCAGATAGGAGCCTGGTCTTGTTAGCCTGAAATAACTCCTGGGGGCTTTGCCAAGATGGCAAGATGGTGAGACTTGCCTATAAGGAGTTTTGGTAATACTGAGTTATGTAGTATTTAATGTTCCAAAAAAAATAATCCTTAGAACTAAATGACAAAATAGATTATCAGTCATTGCCTTCCAAGATGTCTGCTCTGATCTGGGGCTGGTTTCACAAAGATATTTCAGACTGGTCTGTAGTGTCGGTCCAGTCTTAACTTTGCTCATACATTAGTCTGATGCAAGTAAGACCATTTCACTAATATATGTAATAAGACTGACTCATTTCAAGCCAAAAACATTAGACAACTTCCCCCCAGGCTAACTCAGGTCTAAGACCAATGTTACCATGGTAACATGGTAATCAGTGTCACCTGTGCTGACCAGTAGCACCCAACAACAAAAAACAGGACAACATGGCTCATATATGTGGTTTGCTAACATTGTTATGGAGAGAGCAATGAGAAGTGAAAGAGTGCAGTGAAATCAAAAGTTTCTTTTTATTGTTTCGCTCTTCAAGTAAAACGTCTGTCTGTCTTTGTGAAACTGGCCCCTGATCTGGAATGCAGAACATAGTTTGTCATCTCGCCTTGCACAGTACAAATGATTAAAATAAAAACTATTCTTTTCTGATCTACCACCACTAAAGTTTGCTTAGGTGTAGTTAACCATAATGGTCATAGGTAAAAGAAAAACCATCATTTATTGTTGGTTGGAAACTGCAATTCTTCTGTGAGCCTCTAGAGGCCTTGTCATATGTTGTTTCTGCCATTTGAACAATGACCAATGTTTCCTTTTTCTGGTCAGGACAGCCTCGTAAATCTCATCATAAATGGGAGCATTTATATGTAATGTCGTTCAAGTCATTTATAGAGGCATTAAGGAAATGAAAACCACCCCAGATTATATAACACTTCTTGACAGGCCGCTGCATGTTTCAACCTTTACAGACACATATGACGTAGAAGCTGCCAGGAATCATGAGTGATGCTCCTGTCAAATTCTCTAGTGTTGTGAGGTTGAGTAAGTGCTGTGGCTCAACAGATGTCGATGTTTTCACAGACACAATTATCGCAGTGATTTTATTCTACCTGAAAAAGCAGATTTTGACCAACACTGCCTTTTTTTTTTTTTTGTAAGACCCTGAGGCTGCAACCAGAGGAATGAGGAGTGTCTTAAACATTGAACTGTTTACACTGCACACTTTTCTGATCAGAAACACACGCATGGAAACACAAGCATGCGTGTATATAGATCTAAAAGGGATTAAGGGAGTGGAGGAGAACGGAGGGGAGGGAGTGGGAGATGATGAGTGGATGGAATGAGGGGGAGAGAAAATGGAGAGAGGAGGAGGAGAGGATGAAACTAGGAAAGCGTTCCTTGCACAGATTATATCGTTTTACTGAGGAGTTACAGGAATACCAGAAAACTACTCAAATTGTCCTTAATAACAAGTTTAATAAACCAATGAGTCTCAAATCCAATTATGCGCAGGTTGCAGCTCCAGTAGGTGGGAAAGCCAAACCCATCTATTTAATGGTTTCGGAAACACTGGTGCCCCGAGGCGGATTGGTGGTCAGTGTTTGGAAATGAGTGACTCAGCGAGGCGTTGTGCCAACATGCTATGCTGCCTGAGTGCCAATGGGCCAAAGCAGGGCTTGGCTCAAAGACTCACATTAACAGGAAGTACAGGAAATGGGTGTAATGGTATGGCGTTCTGCAAAAAGCATTTTAAAAATGCAGTGAATGAGAAATATTTTGGGTCGCAGACTTCTCTGAAAATGGAAGATAAAGCCTTGATCTTGTGCGCTTCCTGTGCAGTACAATTAATTCTGTATACATGATCAAATTTCTAAAAATACTTCCCAGAGGAGGAAATGTCACTGTGCTTCTTATCAAACCGTTCTTCTCCATATTTTATTTTTGTCTATCAGGACACCCCATCGAGTATTATCACTTGTATAACTCATGGTTATAACATAATTCCAACAAAAGAAAAATGCATATGAACTTAGTTATTAGGCATTGGGCACATTACAATCAACAGTTGGTGGCACTAATTCTCTAGTAGAGTTTCAGAAGAGAAGGACACAACAAGATGATATCATTTTAAAGAGCACCAGTCAAACCTCAAGTAATAGAAAATCATGTGGCAAATTTGATGGAAATGTGCCATTTTTTTTTCATATGGTAAATTGAGGAATGTTTTTGCAACTTTTATGACTTTTTTATGTCTGGTGTTTGTTTTTTTTATTTATTTTTTTTATTTTATTTTGAAGAACACACATACTACGTCACATCCATACAACACTACATCTGCAGTGCTGCTTGAAACACGTGAGCATGTGCCTCCGCGCTTGCTATCAGGAAAGGTTTTCTCTTTCGCAAACAACTTGATAAAATCTTTCATCACAAGGACACTTGTTAGGCAAGGATGATCGTTTCACCCTTCTCCCAAAACTGTGCCCCCCCCCCCCTCCAACCCTGTTTTTGTGGAAGGGCTCAGGTGAGTCAGGAGATGATTACAGATTACTCTCCTGACTCACTGTACAGCTTCCTGGAACCTGGAAGTACCACCTTCACACACACACAAATAATTTTCACATGCCTGTGTGAAATACTGCTGAGATTCTGGGAAAAAAAATGAAACTAAGCGTCAACTGAATATTTTTACCTCCAAACTGAAACCAACGGAGGAGTTTCTAAACTTGACTTTGACATTGAAGATGTGCTCTCTGCTCACAGTGTTGGTTTATTGTGAATAGGCCAAAAACATCTTTATTTAATGATTGGATCAGCATTACATAATGCCTCAGGGTCTGTATGTTACATGGATTTACATGGAATTGACAGCTTGTTTAGTGATTTTTTTTTTTTAAGTATGACTCCTTATGTGAAGCCATATCTATTTGGCACCCCTCATGACAGTTGCTCAAGGAACTACTGAGCAACTAAAGAGTGATTTTTCCTTCTTAGACCATTTTAATTCTTTAAGTTTAACTTATGACAAGAGAGGTACCCCATATTTCATAGGTAAAGCTATGATAAAAGATTTTTAAAAAACACATGATTTGTGTGGCAGAATTTTGTTTTTTAATATTTCCTATCCCATCTTGCAAATTCCCCGAGGTAAACCTCATGACCACTGGTGGAAGTCCCGACCACGAGGATGGGACCCACTGGCGTTAAACAATGACATCAGATGAAAATGATCAGTTTAAACACCCTAGTTCATAGGTTTGTTTATCATGCTTGTAGCTGATTTTTTTTTTTGGTCTTTCTTTTTGAAACTATTAATGTGCTCCCTGCTGAAAACTGCTCTGAGGTCGGCTGTGTTCACTTACTTTTTAGGTGGAAGAATCATAAGTTGATTAAAAGAAACCAAAACAAAATCTTCCTTTACCAGCATGAGGATGTTTTTGGCCCTCATGCACTTCAGTCAACTTCTCAATCTTAACAAATTTAGTGTGAATAGCTTAAGATCAAAAGACTTCTGTGTGGCAGCATCTCTGTGTGTGTGTGTGTGTGTGTGTGTGTGTGTGTGTGTGTGTGTGTGTGTGTGTGTGTGTGTGTGTGTGTGTGTGTGTGTGTGTGTGTGTGTGTGTGTGCGTCCATCCAATGCGGGCCATCTGATCATCTCAGCTTTCACAGCAGCAGGATGGGCTTGTTGTATTGTCTGAAAGGAAACACACACACACACAGAAACACGCACACACATGCACGTGTCTGGGTGTTATCAACTCTAGACAATACAGAGGAACAGGGGGACAAAGACAGGAGAGAGTGTTGTCCTGAGGGCCAGCCAACACACACACACATTCAACATGACCTCATTACCTGATGTAATGACACAAGCAGAGCTCCTCTACTTCTACTACTACTCCTCTTCATCGGCTTCACCAGATGAAATTTGATAATTTTTGCCAGCATTCCTTCCATATTTAAAAGCTCCATGGAGTTTAAACTGAGCTGATTTGTGTTTCAGCCAACACGGAGTTAAGTAGTTAAACTTCATGAGTGCCCCTCAAGTTGCTAAAACATGTCACAATGATGCCGAGATCACACTTTTTTCATCTCCTCTCTGCAAATAGCAACATTAGGTCACATCTAAATCTTCGCTAAGTACCGGACCAGTTGGTGGTGTTGGTGTAAGGGGTCCCAAACAAAAGGACTTGGAGCATGAAATATGACGCTGTGCAGGGAACACAGAGGCGGGGGGTGGGGGGGTGGAGGAGAGAAGAGGAGGGCAGAGGGGAGTTTTCTTCGGTGCTGGGGGGCAGGAGTGGGGGGGTAGGGGGTAGAGAGACAACTCGGCTAAAAAAGAAAGAAAGAGAACTCCTCCCAGCACACACTAGAGCAGGAGGAGGGGCTGGGTGCTCACAAATCACTCCCCAGAGAGAGAAAGAGGAGGGCAGGGCTTGTGATTGTGCAGCGGCGCTACTTGTTGTTGCCTGTCTGAAGGAGCATGAGTTTATAGTCTTGCAGCCGGTCAGCCAGTCAGCCAGTCAGCCAGTCAGTCATTCAAATGAACTATGAAAGGCAGTCATTTTAATACAAGCATATAAAACTAATAGATACATACATAAGAGGAACCAGAGAGAAGGAGGGAAGACGTCACTCTGACAGGTAGGACTGCACATATATACAGTAGATGTGTGTGTGTGTGTGTGTGTGTAGGAATGTTTGATGTCGTTGGTGATGGCAGTGCAGACAGAGGTGAGACGGTTATCTTTCTTTTCATCTTCTCTGAATGCAAGTTTTGTTGCAAGCTTTTCAGACTTTTCATCATCTAAACATTAAAAGTTAAAATTAGAAAGTTCTTTTTTTTGTCTCTCTCTCTCTCTCTCTCTCTCTCTCTCTCTCACTGTAGCTGCTGTTTATTTCATTTACACTCCCATGCCCTCTCTTCCTCTCTCCGCTGTCCTTCTCCCCATCCCTTTTCGGTTGAATTGTTTACAGCTTGCAGTGAGCCAAATTTACTCAGGGACTTTTTGAGCAATAAGTTGTCATCCCAAGGCGCTGGGTGTAACTGTGGTTGCTGGGATTGGTGGTGCTAACTGTGGAAACCCCAGCAGGAAATAATTACATGAAATATGACAGATAAGACCAGCGGTATTTCTTTTCATCAACTCTTTTTTGTTGTTTTTTTTAAGTGAGTTTACTCACTAAAACTGTGTGCATCTTGGCTTTGATGTTTTAAAGAGTGCAGATACGATAAATGATTCAACAAATCCATTGCCTGCTTATCAGGGAAAGGATTGCCAAAGCGGTAAAAGAAATTCCTTTTCTGACTAGTAGTCAGGAGACTCAGCTCTAAAGCCCTTTAATATGAATAATGCTACAGTAACATATGATTTATCAAATTTGATAAAAACAAACCAGTGGATGTCTCTTGTCAAACACGGCTTCACTTTCTAGCTCAAAAACACTTTGACAGGTTGAAACTCTGACCTTCAGTTACAGGAACTCATCTTTAAACAGCAAGCCACCCACGAGACGATGACAGAGACAGACATATGCGTGCATGTGTGTGTGTACGCGGTGTTGATGTTTTGTGTGTCGTCCAGATAAACACACACATGCAGCAGGTTGTCCCAGACATTAGTCAGTGTCATGTCTGAACACAGTAGTGGAGTTGAACTGAGCCGATGAGTTTCAGCTTTAATTAAAGCTGAAAATGTTTCTGTGTCCAGATTCACAGAACTCAGCTTTAACTGTGCAATGGTCGTGTTCCTCCAGTGTGTGTGTGTGTGTGTGTGTGTGTGTGTGTGTGTGTGGTGTTGTGTTACTTGCCCCAGTGGGATGAGGTGGTTGGTATTCCAGCCAGCCGTCAGCACTATGTGACCTGCTGCTCTTTACAAAGACTGACTGACTGACTGCATAGCTGGAAAGTAAAAAAAAAAAATACATGATCTTACATGGTCTAAGAACAGTCATGAAGTACAAGTATCATCATCTCTTTCTGGTACTTTAAGCATTAAGATTGTACTTTTCAGTCTAATACATTTAATTTGCCGTTTAAAGATGTCACATATACAAAACACATGGTAAGCACGTAGAATAGGATGCAAGGAAATGTTGTAAATCCTCACATTTGAGAGCCTGAAAACGTTTTGGCTTTTTTTACTAATCAATTATCAAAGTAATTGCCAATTAATCTTGTCGATCAACTAATCGATTAATAAACTAATCATTGCAGCTCTAAAAAGTTGGACTTGTGTTGCACCCTTTCGATCAGCTACAACATCAGCAACATCAGTAAAGAAGTAATCTTTGGTGCTTAAAGTCGTAGTCTCTTACTTCTTTTTGTTAAAGGAACCCTTCAACTTTTTGGGAAATATGCGTTTTTGCCTTCTTGCAGTAAGTTGAATGAGAAGATCAATACCATTCTCATGTCTGCATGCTAAATATGAAGCCAGACAACAGGTGGTTAGCTTCGCTTAGCATAAAGACTAGAAACATGGGAAAAACAGCCATCTGGCCCTGTCCAAAGGTCAAAAACGGCCTATGTCAACCTCTTGAGGTGCACTTGTTAAATCTTATTTGTTTTTTTTCTTACAAAAAACCCCCCCAAAAAAACACAAGTTGTGTTTTCACAAGGATTCATAGACTAATTCAGGGTTTGCAAACACTGTCCTGAATAAGCACACCAGAAAACGGGATGGCAACTTCCTGACAGTAAGAAGAGCTCCTTGTATGAGTATGGATAAGAAATGAACAATACATCCATATTGTGCACTAAAGGAGCGTCCAGTTCATTTGTCTGGTGTATGCGTAGTCAGTGGGCTCACAGAGCAGACAGAGCAACTGTGCGGACACGGAAAAAACATGACTCTGCCTCATCTAACAAGAGCCAGGGCAGACGTTTTCCTCCGTGTCCAGTCTTGATGCTAAGCTAAGCTAATTATCGTCTAGCTGTACCTTTTATACTCGGCGTACATACATGAGAGTGGTATCAATCTTCTCGCCTTAACTTTCAGTAAGAAAGCAGATGTTGTTAGATGTGGATGTAGGGTTGTTAGACATGGAGAATGACACACTTAATCTCTATTGGACTCCGTAAGAAACATAAATGTCAGTTAGTGCAAAAGTATTGACCACCACATGTCACTGTAGCACATCATTTCATCACAGTAGACTTTACATTTTCAAGGATGTTACCAGCTTGGTCAGAGATATTTAGATTTTAGAAATGACAAGAGATGATGCCGCAAGTGCAGATACTCTGCCACCGTCTTTGTTGTAGTTCAGACATTATTTCAAGTACATCTCAAAGTTATAGATTCAGAAATTTTACATTTTGCTGCAAATATTTTTGTACTTGTACCTAAATATCACTTTGAAAGCTGTTGTTGTAATGTACTTTTTAAAGTGTAGTGTTGTTGCTTTTATTCCAAGTAAAGGCTGTGTATACTTCCTGTACCACTGACTGACTCAGCTGGCTGTTGCTGTGTGTGACTGACTGACTGGTTCCCAGTGGGGTGATCAGTGACTGTACACAGACAACACATTTTCCCCCACACTGTCCATCTCTGCCTTTTGGCAAAGACATAACAAAATGAGCACTGAGGGTAGATTCTGTGTGAATCTGAGAGAGAGAGCGAGAGAGAGAGAGAGAGAGACACACACACAGACACAGATTCAGAAGTATTAAATGGCAGCTACTGCTCTGGGATTTAATAACGGCCTCATTAATATGTTACACACACACACACACATACTGGTGGCCCCACGCACTGAAGAGCGCAGTAGGACACCTCTCTCTCTCGCTCTAACAAAGACTGGCTCTAAACAGCGGTCATGTGACAGTTGTTCCCATTGTTCACTTCTGGCCAGGGGTGGTTTTGCTAATGCACTTGTGTGTGTGTGTGTGTGTGTGTGTGTGTGTTTGTGTGTGTATGCCATAGCAGGAAGACACTTTAAGCCAGCTAGAGGAAACCCCTCATTCCCAAGCATGCATGTTTGTGTTCATCCTCCCTATTGTGTGTGTGTGTCTTTGTGTGTGTGTGTGTATTAACAGACCAGTAGTGCAACGTTAAGCAAACACTTCATTTCACATATAAATCATTTTATTAAAGTGTGATTTATAACCTTCTTAACGACTTGTGGTGTTCCCCAAAAAGCCCAGTTTTTAAAACCACTCCTTCAGTGGATTAACAACAAAGCTTTCTGACTCTGACTGATGTGTAGGGTTAGAGAGAAAGGGAGAGAGCTTGCCACCAAAACATGAAATCAAATTTAACTAAATTAAATTTGATTTGATAGGAATGTTGTTTCCTTCAGCCCTGTGGGACAGCATCAGAGAGCGAGAGCTCAAGATATACTCAGTGAGAAAGAGGAAGGGAAGCTCTCTATATTTGTTTTATTGCTAGTAATCCTTTATAATGAGCTGCCTGCCGTCTAAATGTTTACACTGCCATTTCCTCTTCCTGTTAATCTGCACTTGCTTCCCACCCAAGATCTCGTGTGTGTTTTTGTGTGTGTGTGCTCTGGTGTTCTCAGCCCAAGGCCTTTGCTAGTTTCGGTGACAAAGCAAACCTCAATTCATAATATTTTGTCTTTTATTCCATAGACAAGGAAAACACTATTGGTTGGTTGGTTGGTTGGTTGGTGTCCATTAAAAGGTTTCAGTTGCAAAGCAGGAGAGGCCACTGGTTCTTGGGGTATTCCCCCACCGCAAATCCCCGTTTTCTTTTAATGATATCCTCAATGAAGCTTGGTTCCAAACCTCTGTCCACATCAGCAGTCAGAGCTTTGTAAACAGGATTAAAGACATCCTAGAAAAATTGTGACAGAAAAATGGCCACAAAAAAGGCCCTGATCTCAACATCACAGAGTCAGTCTGGGATTACATGAAGAGACAGAAGACACTGAGACGGTTTAAATCCACATAAAAGCTGTGACAGGTTCTCCAAGATGCTTAAAGCAACCCACAGTGAAAAGTATACCGAGAAAAAGTAGTGCTGCTTTTAAGACAAGTTTTAAGACAAAACACTGATTGAATGAAATAAAAAGTAGTATTTTTTGAAAGCATCCTCACTTTCTAGCGTTTTTGTGCCCTAAAACTTTTGCACACTGAATTGTGGCTTTGACTTTCTATCAAAGAACCAGATATTTTCCACACAGTTGCTTATTACTTGTACTAATGATTCTCAACCATAAGAGCCTCACGCACATTCAAGACTTGGCAGTGTTCCAGCTGTAAATCATCAAACACATTATCTAAGCAGAAAATGAGACATAGCTATTGCCCCCCTGTAATCCTGGATCCCAAAATAACTTCTTCCACTCTGCAACTCTATGTCAGTTCATCTCAAACACAGTCCCAGTCAACAGTTCAGCTGCCTAAATCATTATGGAAGGTCGGGTATATTATGCAAGTAACCATACCAGCAATACTCATGCTCAGTTACCTCACTAAGGAAATGAACCTGGTTAACATGGGTTAAACTGACTGCAAGCTAACTTTCAAAAAAGTGGATGAACATTTAAACATAGCTTTTATATAGAAAATAATGGACTTGGTGTAGGAAATGGAGCTCCCTCTTCCCCTGTGTGCATCATTGTGTGTGTGTTGTGTGTGTGTGTGTTGTGTGTGTGTGTGTGTGTGTGTGTGTGTGTGTGTGTGTGTGTGTGTGTGTGTGTGTGTGTGTGTGTGTGTGTGTGTGTGTGTGTGTGTGTGTGTGTGTGTGTGTGTGTGTGTGTGTGTGTGTGTGTGTGTGTGTGAGATGCAGGGCGAAGTGACCGGGTGCTGAACAGCTGTAGGGAGGAGAGGATGAGGGAGGCATGGAGGCAGAAAGAGGATGGGAAAAAAAAAGAGGTGGAAGGACAAAGGACAGAAAGAAGGTGACGACGTAAGGAAGCAAAAGAAGAGCTGACATCATGATGGACAGACAGAGGGAGGGAGGGGATGTCTGTACGGAGAGAGGGGATGGGGGGGACACAAGATTGAAAGGGAAAGATGGATGAGTAGGGATGGAGTCAAAAGGAGAGAGCAGCTGAAATGAGGCATCAAAGTGAAATAAATAGTGTGGCAGGAGTAGATGGGGTGTGTGGAGAGGTTAAGGGAGAAAGACAAAGGGAGTGAGTGAGATTTTTCACACCTTCAGTCCATATGGAAATAACTTCCTACAGCTCTTAGCATGAATAATTTATTTATAAGATTAATCAACAAAGTATTCATGTGCATAAGTGCTGTGTGTCTGTGTTTTCACTTAGTGAGAGTCGGTCCTTTCTCCCTTTCTCCTCTGCAGGAAGGAGTGTGTGTCTGGCAGATGGCTGGGGCCACACACACACACACACACACACACACACACAAATACACACATACAAATACACAGCTGACCATCCCTGAGGGTCTTATAAAAGGTCCTTCTCCTGTAATCGTTCTGCCCCTCATAGGAATCCCCACTCTGACCCAGCATGCCTTAGCAGGACTTTTACTGTGTGTGTGTGCGTGCGTGTGTGTGTGTGTGTGTGTGTGTGTGTGTGTGTGTGTGTGTGTGTGTGTGTGTGTGTGTAAGCTTCATTCTTCGTCACGCTAAAGTCCTCAACTGGCCAGCTGTTCCTTTCTCTAAACCTGTATTTGCATTTTAATTGATATTCATCATCACAAGCTGCTGACTCATTGTCCCCTGTTAGAGTTGGGTTTAGTTCCATTTTAGATCCTATTCCAGGTTTCCTGTATTCGCTTATCAAATCAAATCAAATTTCCTCTTAATCTTTTTATCAACAAAACAAAAAACACTGAGGTAGCAGGACTCCAGTTTTAACTTTTAACAGCATTGACCGTTGCTCTTGCCAGTTGAAATGACGAACATTAGCAGCTGTAGCATATTGGATCAATTGTTAGAGAAAGAAAACACAACCCTCTGATTCTGAATTGTGTAATTTTGCAGTTCACCAAGACCAGCTGTGGCCAGCATTGTGAGTCTTGTGAAACAATATAATACAGTGGCATTTTAGTAAAACAATCTGGTTGATTGATTTGTAAAGATCAGGTCAAAGCCCACCCCTACCCCCTGCACACAGGATCTAACATGATTTGTGTCTGCCTCCTCACTCCATAGTGTTAGAGGTGAAGTCTGACATTTGCCTTCCTACCAGTAGTTAGATGAGAGAGTGGGTTTCAGCCCTGTGCATTCACTGTCTCCATGACATGTTTAGTTAAGCACAAACAATGAGGGCGGGGGGGGTACTGCTAAGCTAAAGCTGTTGTATTTCAACATTGTATATTTGCTTCTGTTACAATGTGCAGCCATAGAACCAAAGACATTGTGTATTAACAAACAGCTTGGGCATTGGCACTATTTACTGACTGCTGCCACCTGGCTCAGGGCTGGCAACAATAAGGGAGGCCACACACGGATGTCGCATTCAAAAATTAATTAATTCAAGTCAAATTTATCAAAATGATAACTAAACGGTGTGGTGTGAAAGAGATATCGGTGTATGGATGAGTGAGGATGTGATGTGACGCATGTTGGATGGTGCAGCAAACCGAACAAAGAAAAGGAGGCTGGGGAGGATGCATCAGGCCCGGCTGAGAGAGAGACCGTCTCGTATGCCTTCTGGAAGCCCCGCCCCTGCAAAAGTAGCACAACAAACCAAGCACGCAGGCAGAGTGGCAGGGGTCGATACGTGACCAACAACAACTGTGAAGCGATACTTAAGTTTCCAGTTTCACACACTTTCCCAATGACCCTGGTTATTCTCGGATGTATTGATTGATAAGCTGCTGGCTAATGAGATGTAGCATGTAAACAGGACAGTGTCGGTGAACATCAACTGTTTCCCCTTGCCTCCAGTCTTCATGCTAAGCTAGACTAAACACATTCATACATTTTTTTGCACTATAATTAATTGTAGTTATTCTGTACTTTAGTACACTGGTAAATGCTGTGTGACTCATACTGCATAAGAATTTCTTGCACAGTTAAAAGATAGTCAACTCAGCTCAGTCTTTCAATTCAACCCTAAATCCTCTGCTGTTGACAGTAGTTACTGACTTCTTACTTCCTCACTCCGGGAAATAATGTATAACCTAGTTGGTTGATGACATCGTCTCTGCAAACTAACAACAAGGTAAAACAACTTTACAGCTGTGACAGAAGCTGCCCTGTTATCTTTTCTCTATGTGGAATTGCATCGTTGAATACAAAATACAGAATTTTTCATGATGATGTTGCAGTGCCACACCCCACAGTTAACTCTGCAGCCTACTTTCTATGATCATAATCAAGTTGCTCAAATAGAGACACAATAACAAACACCAGCATAGTTGTTCAGGTCAGAGTCTTGATGAGATTAGAAATAAGGAGGGTTTGTGGAATCTGCAACCAACCAGTCAGGCGACATGTCTGTAAGCTCATTGCATTTAAGTCTGTGCAGTATGACTAACTTCTGCATGGTCAGTGATGCAGGGCAGATGACGACGTGCTGTCCAGTCATCTTCATGCACCAGGGGGGATTTATTAAAGTTGTTTTCCATCACTGCCAACCTATCTGTCCTGTTCATCTCTGTGTATTTATATCTGCTTGTCTGTCTGTCACAAGACAAGATCAACCCCATGAGCAACAAAAAAGTTTCCTCTCTGTTTTTTAGACTTTGAATTGCTAAATGTGCCAAAATATAAAGTATTTAAAGCATAAAAAAAAAATTCCCAATGGGTATGACATTCAGAGTCTGAGGTGGAGGGTCAGACCTCAGTTCTTTTCTCGTATCCACTAATTCAAGTACTTATTGGCTCTGAGCCCAGCACCATGAAAAAACTGGCAGGGATATACAACAACTACCGGACTGTCCTAGTGGTTCAGTCAGGCTCAGGTGTCTTTTAACCTGACGTGGCAGATGGTTTGTTACACAGAACCATCTGGGAAGGCTTCGTTAGAAACCGTTTGGAAAAGGGCCAGCAGTAACAAAAAAATCCTTTGCAGGTGATTGGATGAACCATCTGTCTAACAGCATCTATCACGGGCTAACTTCAACCAATCAGATTCTGCAACTTTCCCACTACTACTTTCCCCCACTTTGTAAGTGCATCACCCTGAGCTTAAAGCTTGATTGGATCTTACTGATTGATTATCATATGCCTACCACATTCTACGGTGGCCCTGAGAGCTCAACGCACTGCAACTTAAGAAAATACATGCAAAGACACAAACTCTCTCTCTCTCTCTCTCTCTCTCTCTCTCTCTCTCTCTCTCTCTCTCTCTCTCTCTCTCTCTCTCTCTCTCTCTCTCTCTCTCAAAGTCACAATTGGCCATTGAACATCAAGTCCCAGCCAGGTTCATCACTATTTCAGTGTCCCCTGGAAACACTTCCGTTGCGTTGTAGGACTGAATTCGCAGCGTGTCTGTTTATTTGCATGTGTTGTTATGCAACGCATGTGTTGTCTTTTGAAGCGTGTTTGTGTCCTTGTATGTGTTTTCTCTCACTGTAACATTCATTGACATACACCTCTTTATTCCCGTCTTTATTTCAGTCATTGTTATGATGGAGTGTTGAAACAAATGCAGTATATCAGCAGATATCACATTACCTCGCACCAACTACTGTTATAATATTATGTAATGACGAGTTTTATCTCCCTCCAGGCAATATCCTAGTGTGTATAAGAGTATGTGAGTGTGTCAGCCATATGAGTGTATCGGTGAGAGCACCTGTTGTACTGACTCTCGTTATGTACGTATCATGTGTCATAATATTTCATCTCAGTGAACACTGTACGTCAGATCATGTGTCTTTTTACAGCAATGTATGACTGAGCATTTTACACCTGACCCCTCTTGAGTTACCAATGGTTACATAAGTGTGTTCCCCAGGTTAGTGTAAGCATGTTAGGTTATAACACCTGGAGGAACTTTCACCCTGTGAGGTTAATTCACTTACTATTCTTTCTGTATCACCTTAATACGTCTATTAAAAGTCGTTACATATAATAATTTGTCTGTGGACAGACGGAGATCAACTGTTGAAGTCCAAACCTTTAAACTGCTGGTAAAACATCCGATTCAAGTCCTCTCTGTCTAACTCTTTATTTCTGTGTGTTTCTTTCCAGAGCTGAGGATGATGGCAGAGGGGCGTTTTGCGAGTTTGCCCAGGTCCCTCCATGCACACCACACCCTGGAGGGAGGCACCGCCCACCCTGGGGTCCCCTCCCCCTCTCTTGGTGTCCCCAGCAGCAGCACGTACTCCTCCAGGAGGCTTCAGGCTTCTCTCGCCTCCTCCATGGACCTCCTCAGCTCCAGACCTGGGTGAGATGGGTGAACAAAAGTGGACCTTAAAGTCGAAATGGTTCCCACTCACACGATGAGTCACACAGGCCTATTGTACATTATACTACTCTGTGCTGGCATTTCTTTCCAGTATTTCCAGTCTAAACCAACCCAGGTTTGGGAAATCCTGGTAATTGTATGAGATTAACAAACTGGGAATCACAAAACAATTTGTTTCCTAAGAAAATAAATGTCAAAAATAATCATATACCTCTCTTCTAATCATTGATGCTTCTTCTACAATAGGTAAACTTTGTCCAAACCCACAAACCATCATTTAACCCCTAACGAAACCCCAAACTTTCCAAAAATACACAAGACATTTACTATTTCCAGTCACACAAACTGTGCTGTGTAAGCAGCATCAAAAACCGTAGATGAGGTGTTAGAACAAGTTGCTACAGAGTATAAATATGATGCTGTCAGTGTGAAGGAAAAAATGTTTTTCTTACCTCAAAGGGACTTATGTGGAATCGTAAGGGAAAACAGAAGGAATAAAGGGAAGTTTTAAGAGGATATAATACCTTCTGGAGGGGGATTTTTCACAGTATAGAGTCTTCACAAAGGTTCACGGTGTTTAATTTAGTTGAGCTTGCTTCAATACTTCAGTCTGATATTTCTGTCCCCCTCCCTCTCTTCTCCCTCCCCTCCAGTCTCCCTCCAGCGCTGGGCACCGGCCTCTCAGAGCTGCCCGCCGCTGCCTACCAACCAATCTCCATTCATGGGACTCTGCCTCGACGCAAGAGGGGAGGTACCAACCTGGCCCACGGGAACTACACCTGGGACCCCAGAGCGAATCACACACAGCCATTGGTTTGCGGAAACACGTCACTGGCTCTCGGTTATGTCCATAAACCCTTGACCTCTCCGCTGGTCCAAAATATCATCGATGACTTCCACGGTTACAGGTAAACACATGCACAAACAGATAAATGTGATGTCTTATTTCATCTTCTTCAGTCATTATCACATTGTATATGATGACAGACATGAAAAAAAAGCATGAAACAATTAAAGGATGACTCCACAGACAGTTTGTCCTCTGGGATTCAAATATGTGCCACAGGTCAGTTTGACAGGTAGCTCGCTGAACCAGCAGCTATATGTGTTTACAGTAGAGCCGAAGTGATGATTCAATTAATCGAATTGTAGATTAATCAAATAATAATTTCATGAACAGGATATTGTCAGCAAATGTGATAATCATGTGAAATTAATCATTTCATCGAGTAATTTTTTAAGCAAAAAGTGACTAAAAATTAATTGGTTTCACCTTCTCGAATGTGAACATTTGCACATTAGTCAGTGTAATATATAGTAAACTGAATATCTTGGGTTTAAGACTCTTGTTTACACAAAAAAGAAATGTAAATATGTGAAATTGGGCTTTTTCACAATTTTTGAGCATTATACAGACCAAACAATGAATTGATTAATCAAAAAAAAATAGCTTATTCCTAAGATTATTCCTTTAGTTGCAGCCCCACATGCTGCATATCATACATGATATATATGGTATGCATAATATATATCTAATAATGATGTATTTTGCTTTCGTGTTTTTAATTTTGAAATACGCTGTGTATCCAAGATCTGTCTTTTGTGAAGGAGCATGATACAAACTTTTCAGAACCGCTTTTCAAGCCTGTACGCAGGCTCTGGGGAAAAAACTTCGAATGAAGAGGTGGAGAGAGAGTTTGGAGTTGGACGGAGAAAGGGGAGGTTGTAAAGCGGGCCCTGGGGGGGGGGGGTGTAGCAGTTAGCTCAACTTCAGAGGGAACACACATGCAAACACACACACACCTCATCCCTCATCATGTCCTCCCATCTTTCTATCTCCAGTGTTGAGTTACAACAGACTATGTCTGATGTAGTCAGCTTTTTGTGTGCGTGTGTGTACATGTGTGTGCGTTTCTGTGTGTGTGTGTGCGTGTGTGTGCGTGTGCGTGCGTGTGTCCATGGTGCGTACGTGTAGCCCCCAGCAGTTGGGTTACCTTTGTAGGTCAGGGTGTGGCAGGACAGATCACAGATTACTGTGAACTCTTTGTCTGCTCTTTCTATCTTTCTGCCTCCATGCTGGATACATTTCATATACTGCTGACATACAGCAGGAAAATGTGTCCAGGTCACATTCAGGTTGTGCAGGTGGTTAAATAATGAAGAGCATCATACTCTCACTCTATTTTCGGTTCAGTTTCCACGAGGTTTGTACTCTGGAAATGTCAACAAAAGATGAGAGACGTGTATTTTTCTAATCCTTTGTTTTGGTTCCAGTTCATCTATAAATCAGCTTAGTGTGTCAGGAGAGAGGAGACATCTTTCTGTATCTGAGTAAAGTTCCTTCTTTGACATCAGCTAATGTTGGCCATGCTTAAAGCTGTCTGGAGATCAGAGAAAATCACTTGGTCATAATCAAATTAACCTGCTAATGGCCTCACAACTACAAAGGAGGCTTTCATATGTGAGTGGTAGCGTGTATGATTTGACATTTTACTCACAAATCTCAGTGTGTCCATCTTAATTTGATCTCTTTGTTTGTTCTGCTTGCTTAACAATCAGCTCATGGCCTCAAGTGAAAAGTTTTGCATCCAAAATGTTTCCATCAGTGCCTTGGTTTTAAACAAGGATGATAAAAAAAATTGTAAAATCAATGTTTTTTTTCTTCGTTTTAATAGAAGTGCCCGCACAAATGATCTGCATTCTGTCATTATTAAAGACAGAACATTCCTTTTCTTGTTTTGAAAGTCCACACAGTTTATAGTTGAAGTTTCTATAAAAAGATAAGGGAGTGTATCTTTAAGGTATGCAACCACTGGCCAGTCGGTCTTGACTTTCCATTGCTCATGCTGTCATCTGACCTATGACCCCTGACCTTATGTTGCACTAGCTCCCGATTGGTCAGTTTGTCTTTCTGTTGACCCCCTGTGAGCGTCTCAGCGGACCACCAGGAGAGAGGAGAGGGGGAGGAACGACAGGCAGACGAATACAGCAGAAAGAAAGAGTGGAAAGGAGAAAGGCAAAGTGAGGGATAAATGAGATGAAGTCAAAATCCTCCTGAATTGATTATGTTTGGATTAACAATTACAGTACTTTAAACTGTAGGTTTAACTGCTTTTTAACACTATAGTCTCTTTGACATTATAAAACACTGATATATTAATCAACTAAGAATGAAAGCCTGTTAATATTTGACGCTTTGTTGCTGACAAACTGAGGGAGGGAAACGGGCTGAGTTAGAGAGAGTGTGAGGTGAAGAGGTATGAGGTCATCAGAGATTAATCTCCAGTAATTCAAAGAACAAAATAAATTTTCCATTTTAAAGCATAACATAACACACATTTCTTTTCATGCTGTGGTAAAACATTTGACAATGTCACAGAGCTCAGGACTGGAGAGATACGATTGTCCTGCATCAGAAAGCAGTAGTCGATGGTGCCTGTTATCTGCGTTTGGTTTTATCCTCAGGGTGCCCAAGTAAGTCACTTAATGCTTCCCAAATTCCTACAGCACACTAATTCTAACAGGGTTTGACTTTGATTGTGTTTAAACTGGAAAGGTGACAACAAGTCTACTTTAAGATATCGCTGTGTAAACTAAACTTCACTAGATTTTATGGTTAGGGACACTGTTGTTATTATACTAAATGTATACAATATGTTCTAAATACTAAGTTAGCATAGAAAACACTAATGTAAGTTCATTTTCATACTAACTAAGGAAAAGATTTATGTGAATCAAACTGCGACTGAGTCACAGCCAATTAAACTTCATAAACAGACACCAAGATTTAATAGTTCTTTTATGTTTGCTCAGGTGTTCCTGGTTCTGTTTCATGATTTGTTTTGTTTTGTTTGAGCAGCAAGTATTTTATTTCGATATATTTTTATCACTTTTTAAAAAGGTTTCATTCATTTTTTTGTTTATTTAATCTTTATTCAATCAGGCAGTCTCATTGAGATTACCTGAGAACAAGAAGCAGTCACAAGTCACAAGAGACAATCAACAACAAAGACAACAGAGCTACACAATAGAAACTAAGAAACAAATAATTAACAAAAACATTTACAATGGTCATAAAATACATCAAATAATACAGCTTTAAAATCTCCAAGGGAAATGTAGGAGTCTAGTTTGTGGACACCTTACATACTCAAAACCGCATGTGGTAGAATGAATGTGTAGTATGGAATAGTAAAATAATTAAATAATAATAAATATTTTCTTTTTACTTTTCATATTTTGCGCCGGCAGTAGAATTTCAAAATCATTTCCTGTTAGTACGTAATAGTAAAGTAGATCAACTTCTTCTGTTGATTTAATTCCTTGCTTTTAACTGCTGAACAGTAAACTATGAATTTTAGTGTTTAGCATACAGTTTATTAAATTGATTTTTACAGCAAAATCAGACTATAAACTGAGTCTGTGGAGCTTGACAATAGAAACACACTGACCTCTGTAGGCCGCCTGCAGACCCTACATGTTGCTCATCAACTCTTTCCATTGCTCGCACTGTCTGTCCGTCACTCTCTCTCTTTCTCTCTCTCTCTCTCTCCTCTTCTCTCTCCCACACACACAAATATGGTGCAGTCCCTAACTAAAGCCAGTTGCGGTCGTGCTGAGTATTGTGCGGTGAAGCGCAAAGAACAACAGTAGCCAGAAAAAGACTGTGGCGAGTGCTGCCTGCATTTGCCCTCCCTACTCTTGATTTTTTTTTGTTTTTTTTGTTTTTTTTCCTTTCACTGGCTTCTACTGTTTCCGTCGTCTTTTCTCTGCCTCCGTCTGTGTTGCAGGTCAGTTGTGTGGTTGCAGAAGCAGAAAAATCCAGTGTCTGATGCTGTTTCAGCAACATGGGCAGAAAGAGGCGAAGTTAGCTGTGGTCAGCTTGTGTAGTCTGGAATGGCTGGCCATCAGATCCACCACACTTTTGTTTCACTTCTTTTAGCGCTGAAGTCCCTGTGAAGTTACTAAACTGTTGTCAGGGAGTAAAGATGTAAAAACAAGATGCACCAAGATGCAGCGTGGAGAGACCCGTACGTCATTTGACGACCTGAGTCTTAAGACATTGAATCTCCATCAGCTCAAGGGCTGCTTCTCTGTTTGTGAGCCTGACCTTTGACCCGCCTGAGGAGGAATGGGAATTTCCCTCAGTTGTAGCGCATTCAGGGTTCATATGGGTGTTGTCTGGTATTCGGTGATTGTCATTGCACCCACCTAAAACTGGAGAGCGAAGGCAGGGTTACGGGGGGCAGGTGGTTGGTGTGGTGAAGATCTTGGTCCAGCCACTGACCCCAGGGAAGCAACTCATACGACCACGCTAAGTAGCCAGATTTTTAGTTTACATTTGAGGCCACACAACCTTCCTCCATTCTTCCTCCTCATTCTCCTCATCTTCAGCAGTGGTGTATTTCAAGCAGCTAAACTACGACCACCTGTCACCTTTTCAGCCTGATTTTTAATTTGATATGGCTTTTAGTCATTCATCACTGTATTTTATACACTTATTTTATTTTAATTATGTTCTAAAATGTATTTTATTCCATTTGACCTATTCTTTTATTCTTATTCTTATTATTTATTATTTAATCTCGTTGCCAGCTTTCTTACTTGATTTGTCCTTTTCTCTTTAGCTTATCAGTCAGCTGTGAAGCACTTTGAACTGCACTAACCTGTATGAAAAGTGCTATACAAGTAAAGTTTAATTGATTGATTGAACAAAACTACAAATATTTTTATATTGCCTTATCCTTAAACATGTAGCACCTCATAGGTACACCATCTAACCATGTATTTACTGTACAATAGAAGTTATGAGATTAAGTTTGAACGTTTTTGAATTATTTTAAATATTTTAACTGTTGTTGAAAAAACTGTCACAGAAGCCAGTACTATACAATAGTGATCAGCAGGGCTCCTGTTAGCGTCAGATGCAAGCGTTCAGACAACAACAGCCGATGCTCCCTCTGTTTTGAGGACAACTCGGTTTATGTTTGTGCGTCACGATATGTTGGATTAGAGATGTGTAGACCTGAAACAGGAGCCATACACTGCGCTTCCTTACCTCCACAAACATAAATCTGCAGTAGATCCTGAAGGTGAAAGACAGGCCTGAACACTCCACCTTCTATGAATAATGATTGTACATTGTTGTGAATGGAGGCTTCTGTTCAGTTACATAACTAAGTCCTGCTCATTATGTGGGGCCATATTAAAACCGAGAGGGCTTAGAGCTAAACATATTTGGTTTGGTAAGTAATGGACTGTGCTAATATTCCCGTGGGAACACCAGTGAAAGCTTAGAGGATTTTAACTACCAACCTTGCTAACATAGTCGGGGATTTGAGCTAATTACCTATTTCACTGAGCCCCTGGCTGTAAGCCTCCTGTAGAGAGACTCTGGGCTTTTGGTAATACACTCAAGTACCCATATTCAAAGATGGAGAGAACTGGAAATAATAGGGTATACATGAGTAGGATATTCTGCTGATGTTCAAAATGGCCACATAAAAGGCCTGAAAATGTTACTTGACCTTTAAAAAAAAAAAAAAAAAAAAAACAACAACAGAAGATTAAAGTCCAGCTAGAGCCAAATGAGGAGATGCAGATTGAAATGGCAATCTGTTGTCTGATGTGGTTGTAACAGTTTTTGGATGAATGAGGGAATCAAAGAAAATTGCAAAAAAGAGATTAATGAAAAATGCTGCTGGTGCTGTGTGTGTGTGTGTGTGTGTGTGTGTGTGTGTGTGTGTGTGTGTGTGTGTGTGTGCGCGCGCACACTTTAGCCTCTCTGTGAATTTGTCAGTGGACTCAGAAGGGTAGGCGTGTGGCTGCGATGTGTGTTATGGTGGGGGAGGAGAGAGAGAGAGAGAGAGTGAGAGAGAGTGAGGGAGGGAGCCCAAGTCAGGCAGGCAGCGAGTGAACATGTTTACCACTGACTGAGAGAAAGAGAGAGTGAGAGACAGAGGAAACACAGAGGAAGAGAGAGACTCAGAGTTAAATCAGTTCAGTGTGAGCTTTGGTTTCACTCGACTCTTTTCTCTCAGAGGAATCCACTTGCAGAGTGGGACCTACTGAATTTGGGATAACATTACCATTATAATAATCAACTCTCTGTATGCCAGCTGTACAGTGCAGCTGTACTTTCTTAGTCCAGAATATGGCTCATATGGAGGCTTGTTTGGACCATTGAAATCTATTTATAAAGTACTATACTTCTATTGAACCATATCATCTCCTAAAAGAGTTGTGCAGTGCTTGAACTGCTGAAGAGGCAGCATCAGCACCGGTTAGGGACCCATTTGGACACAAAAAGCTCTCCAGTATTTATAGTAGGAGCTAGTGAGGGCCTAAGAGCGGGACTGTTTCGAGACTCTTTGTTTGTGGGAGTGAAGATCAGCACCGAGGACGCAGGAGGTCGGGTCCCAGTAGCAAGATGTGTTCTCTAAACCGGACCTTGTCTCTGTCTGTGTTCCCCAGGGAGCCTGCTGCCGGCCTGGATGCCACGGTGGACTATGTGAAGGTAGGAACAACAAAATGTGCTGGTACATTGCTGCAGCAGCTGAAATTGTTAAGAAGGATCTGGAGTGCACAGCAGGGTTTATTCACATGGTTGCATACTTGTTTTAGAACATTTACAGTATCTCAGGGACAGGTTGTACAAAGATAAATGATGCACAAACACAAGTAAGCAAAATGTAATTTTAACTTAACTTTTGTAATGTACTGTAGGTGTAGAGTGTTATCACTACGTACAAAGATAAAAGTAATACTAATAGCAACTCTACTGGTTATTTAAAGCCTGTTTATAAGCCTATTTATTTTTAATACTGCGAGTCTAGTATAAACGCTTCACTCTACCAGCTGAAATGAAGGTTACAAGATTTAGTCAAATCTGAGAAAATGAACTGAATCCATCAGGAATTGTAATTCAAGCGACTAACGCCGGATGTGAAACAGCATTCAGTTACCTCTGCAGTGTAAACATCACTCAAAGGAGAAGTTAATCCAATTACCCCAGGCCTACAAGGATAATACACCACTAAATCATACAGACTGCCACCGCTACTGTAAAACACACACACACACACACACACACACACACACACACACACACACACACACACACACACACACACACACACACACACACACACACACACACACACCACCTGAGTCCCAGCTTTCCTCAGTCAAGGAGAGGTGATCATTCTGTTATCACAGTATCATCACAATATCATCCAGCTGATATTTGATGTGCTTTAGTCTCTGTGTTTCTACCTCTTTCTGTCTAGGCCTTTCTTATTTTTGGCTCCATGCTTCCCCTGTAAAGGTTCTGTGTGATGATGAGGGAAATTCATGTAAACTAAGGCATCAAAAATAAATACACGCCAAGCAACAGGGTGCAAGTCGAGAAAATGACTTCTTCTCTGAGGAAGAAGCGTACTCTCCGAGTAACGAGCAAATGGCGACCAAAAACTGTTGAGCACTGAAAGTTGGCACAGAAACCTCGGTCAGCTGCTGTTTCATTATTCTTTAATCAGATATTGCCAGATTTAAATCATAATTGAGTTAATTTCACACTGAATTTTATGCCAAGTTCTTGTGCTATTTTGTTAAAACAACAATGTTTAACAGTGACTGATGTGAGAAACTTTGACTTATTGCACAAACAAAAACAGTATTTTTCTAAAAAAAAAAAAAAATATGAAAAGAAAAAAATAAGAAGCAGAAATGGGAAATAAAAGATTTTTTTACTTAACAATACACTATGTTATAATGAAAAAGTATTATATTTGCATTGATACAGAGCTCAGGATGCACTGAAAACCTCTTGACCATACCCACCTCTATTCTTTCTTCCCCATTTTGGATAAATCAGATACAAAAAAAGAAAACAACAATCACCTTATCTCAGTGAGTAAAGCACTGTTTGTTCCACTGCTTTTTTTTCATTTTTTTTTTTTTTTTTTACAGCCAAAACATCAGTGAAATCCAACAAACTGTGCACAACTTTTCACCTTCAATTCACTTTTGCTGCTTTTAATTCATGGATCAAGTTCACAACCTTCTCATGGTATAGAATGTGTTCACAGACATCTTGATAACAAACTTAACTCTGTGATCTTGTCTCTGTTATGTGACCTTATTTCACCCTGTGGCTGTAGTGTTCCCTCAGATTAATCAGTGAAAGTTAGATATTATTATTAGTTGCACCATTAATCCCAAGTTTCGTGAGAAATTTATCAGATGACACATCTCAGTAGCCACTGATTCACTGGCAGGTTACTTTTTGGAAACAATTTAAGATTATTTATGTTATCAACTAATCTTCCAAATGAATTGATCAATCATTTTGGTCTATAAATAGTCAGTAACAATACAAAACCCAAAGATATTTAGTTAATATTACATATGATAAAGAAAAGTGGCAAATCCGAGAAGCTGACACCAGAGAATGTTTGGTAATTAAAATGGTTTGGTCGGTAAAAATAAATATCTAATGAGCAAAATAGTTGCAGATGAATTTTAGGACAATCAAATAAGCAATCACATTGTAGCTGTAGTTACAACAACACTTAAATAACTGCATTTCAGCAGGTCCTACAACACATGCTACAACTTTCCCATGTTTTTCACCTCTCACTCTCTCTGGAAGACTTCACCTCCTTTCTTCTCCGTCCCCCAGCCATCCATCCCTCTCTCTCTCTCCATCTGTTCCTCTTTTCCTCCATCTATTAGCTCATATGTTTGGATGCTGACGCCTCGGTGTGAAAAGCAAACTCGATCCTTCCCACGAGAGCAGGTTGCACATGTGGGAGCTAACCACACACACACACACACACACACACACACACACACACACACACACACACACACACACACACACACACACACACAGATACACAAACACACACACACAAATACACAAACAGCACTTGTGTGTGTTTCATTTGTCAAATTAGGGTTGTGAACTACTGTCAACAGTGTGTGTGTTCTGGCCGCATATGGAGCTACTGCATCCCAGGTATTATATAATATGTGTGAAAGTGTAGCTGTCAGCTCTGGTACTCCAGGTGTGTTTGCATTTCCAGTGTGGACAAAAACACTCACATGCATCCGTGTGCACGCACACGCACAGGCGGCAACACACAGTACAGGTGCTCTGTGTCGTGTGCTGTGGTGAAAGGTCAAAAGTACATTAATGGTGTCAGTGCAGTGAACCTTGCATTGTTCAGTGCAGTCAGGCCATCAGTTATGTACAGTAAGTGTGTAGGATGGATGTATGCAAGGAAGGAAGTGTCTGTAGAGAACAATTGCATGAAGATATCCCTCTCTTGTCTAACTTCAGGCCAATTTCTCTCCTCACAAACAGCCTCATTTCCAGAGCCGTTTGATGTCTAAATTCTGCCCCATTAGCTGTTTTCCCTCAGAGAAAGGAAGTGCATCTTTGAACTGATAGCTGGTGGGTTAAATATAAAACCTGCACCGTTACCACTCCACTGAGAAGAAACACCAGCAGGCAAATGTTTCCTTTACTGAGACGATCAAGGAACAATAATAGAGATTTCTGCATTTTTGAAAATGATTTAACCTGATGATCGGAGATGAAACTTCAGTTTGTCCTTGAGGAGAAAGTGGATCATTGTTGTAGTCAGCAAATATGGAGGAAAATGGATTCTCACTGCAGTATCGCAAATAAAAGACACAGCATCTCCTCTGGCAGCTGATTCCACACTGTTTTGCATTCATGACACAACAGTAAAAATATTTAACTTTGGCTCTTCACATTGTTACATTTGCATCCATTTACATTTAGCAGTTTGTATTGTATAATAAGCGTACATATTTACATGTCACCAGCAAATATTCTGTACAGTGTGGCTTATGGTGGCAAGAATAATAGTGGGAAATTCAGCCACAGAGTGAAGACTGAAGGGAATTGGCAACCAGGATCAGTGCCAAGTTTCTGTGAGATAAACTAGAGAAAAAAGACATTTGAATCAGTAAATTGAGCTGAACGTGTCTGTTGTGTTTAAATGTTTAATTGTGTTGAATCAGTCAGTGAGAGCTCATTAAACTGAAGTTGTGTAAATGAGAAGAAAAATGGACAATAGGTGGCAGTATAGTACATGATATTTTCTATGGTCTTTGATGGCTGCAAAAGAAAGAAATAAAGAAAGATAGTCCCTTGTTCCCCTGTTGAGCCTCTGTTTTCACAATGAACTCTTCTTTCCCTGAGCCTTTTCTAAAGGACTCTCCCTCTTTTGCTCTTTCTCTTTCATTCCCTCTGTCTTTGAGTTAAGAACATCAAGTTGCTTTCCACCCGCACGAGAGAGCTTTAAGAAACAATAATGCTCTGTGTGTGTGTGTGTGTGTGTGTGTGTGTCTCGAGTTGCAGTAGCTTTCATCTCTCAAAGTGAACAACAGATTACAGCATAGAGTACACTCACACATACACACACACAATGTTCACACAGAAAGCAACAGTACAATATCCTGTTGTTTAAAAATAATTAGGATATAAAGGAGTTTAATTATTAACGACTAATTATTTGAGTTTAGAATTCAAAACATCATTACAAGTGTTATTAAATTAATTCATTAGTAGACTCATCTCTTGGTCGATATACATTGTGTCATGAAATGTTAGAGGAGTGCTAGGAGGTGAAGATGAACTCTGGTACACTCTAGTGGTCAATTTGAGGTACTACATGATAAAAACCGTCAGACCTCAGAACTGTAAATGGATCAGCAGCCAGTCAGAGCTCCAAACAGCAGGGTGACATTCATCTGCATCATCACCCCAGTCTGTCAGCGAGCCAGCATGAGTTCAAAGAGCAATCAGGCAAACAGCCAACCAGCTGGTCACCCTGCTGGCCGACTATTCAGCTCCACCAACCAGCCCGCGGGTGTGTCAGTCTGTCCGTCAATAAGCCGGACAGCCAATCAATCAGTCAGTTTGTCAGCCTATAAGCAGAGCAGGCAGCTGGCCAACAATGACACAACCTGCTACAGCAGATGATCATTAATAATCTCCCGTTAAGACTTCAGTAACCTTGATAAATTTAGTGGTAATTCTATCTCTGGACTATCCTCCCATGGCACCATATGAATTCGTAAGGAAATGCAGTCAGGTTTGCTACATTCATCGTACATGGTGTACACAGCGCTAGTTTCATTCAGGCAAGAACAAGACAAAATGAGAGTTTTATAACCCTGAGTTCAGTATAAGCACTAAAGAACCGCCACTTGAAGAGTTTTTCTATATTGGATTGTTGGAACAAACAAAAGGGTCATTCTGGGTAATGATCAATGTGAGATCTGGGTCAGAACCCTATAGATTATGAGTATCAATTTAAATCAGGTTTTTTGTTTTCTACCATGTCAAACACGTGAGCGTGATTTTTACTACTGAATAATATAACTATTTACACTGTAGATGAAAGCGTGAAAGCTGTGGTTTACAAAAACACTGCAGCGCAAACAGGGCATTCTCTCAGTATGTAATATCATGATAAAGTAATAATAATAAAATGAAGAAAAACTTTATATATTATTGAAAGGAAAGCATATGCCACATTGCTGGAAACCGTCTGTAGCACTATTAAGAGTCCCGGGGCTCTTACAGATTCTTACAGACTCTTACAAAAGGACAATCAGCAGTTTCTAGACCACAAACACCTGAAATTAATATTTACTGTATTTTGGACAAAGGCTGTTTCAACCTGTTAACTGCCAACAAAACAGATTAACATCTGTCCCTTCTTCCATAACTTGTGAAGCTGATCTCTCCTTTCATGTGAATTAGGAAATACCCATGCTCTTTCATGTGCAGTGCACAAAGCTACTACACATACTGAGCTTAGTAGCTTATATTGAAACAAAAACACTAAAACATACAGTATGTTGGTTTGTTTTCTTTTTTGAGCCGCATGAAATCTATTGCACCCACTGACTGTAAACATTTTATTGACTTTATGAGGGCTCAAATAATGTAGGTGTCACATTGCACAAATGAATATGACTGTCACCAAGATCACAGTCCATTATTGATTAATGACCCATCACAAGCTTACACACCCAGAGGTTGAACACCAGTGTCATTGACGTTTATCCTCTGGCATCGGACATGATGAATGCTGCCTAACTGGTAGAAGGATCGTGATGCTTCGACTGTGGTATGATATCATACCACTGACTGACTCTAAAATCCCATTCCTGTCAAACCAAACCTCCAGCCAAGTGTCAGGAAATCAGGTGATGTTCAGTATACTGTATCATTGTCAAACTGATTTTGACAGCATGTAGACTGAACATGACAAGGTAAATAGTTATACCTGCTCATATGTGTTTATTGTGTCTGATGCAATTTGATGAAAAATGTGTGAGATATATTAACAACACAAAGACACAACAGAGAGAGGACTCACTTTGCTTTGCTCTTTGTTTTCTTACTGTGTATAGGAAAATACTATAATAATTATAGTAATTCCAGGCGCTCCTGATCATCATAATGTACCTTGCTGCTACGTCAGTGTACATCTCCATTGATTATAAACAAAGTCCATTTTACCACTCGGGGTTAAATCTAGTTAAAGTGTTAAAACAGTTCAGTGATGTCTGTTTGAGGCTCTGGAAGAGGAAATAATCTGATCTCGGCTCAAACACGGAGACTGCAAATTCATAGCTGAAAGCCATTACAAACTGGGGTTTCTGAGTTTAAAGAGCATGAAGCACATTAAGATGCTTCTTATTGCATTGTGGGAAATGTAGGATCCAGCGTTTTTTGGAGCTTGACCCAAACTAGGGACTAAAAGTCAGGATAACTTACTTTGACCATTTGTTTTATGCACACTAGTGGTGTTGCTGTAATGATGACAGGGTTGGTCAGTCAGTCCAGCACTTTGGTCCACTCTGAAATATCTAACAGATGTTCCTTGTTCCCAGAGAATGAATCATTATGACTCTGGTGATCAACTGACTTCTCCTCTATTAGGAAGAAAAAAAAAAAACAGACCATTGGTTGTCTGTGCAAGCAGCTTATTACAACCCATAGTACATTTTATTGTTAGGTGACGTTTAGTGGGTGAAGTAATTATGACAGGAGCAAAGAAGGAAGTAAGGTGACGTACTAAAGTCAGCGTTCACTGGTGCTTGTGGTGGACGGGTCGACAAAGCACAGAACTTTCTCAAAGGAGGCCGCCGTTCATTTACCCCGTGGAACCAATCCACAACCTTAACTGCGTGTTTATTATTCTAACCATGATGACGAAGGCCCGCTACACTCCTCTGGGTCGTATCTGAGGGGAGGGACAAGCAATCTGTCTAGTGGTTTAGGTTGGAGGACTTGTTGCTTCTCACACCACCAGCACGGCCTGATGCAGATCATTTACTTGCAACATCATGGGCTAGAGATTTGTCTTGTCTCTGCCCCACTGTACAATAATCAACACATCTGAAATAAAAATACATATTCAATGCAATCTTACCCTTTTTAAATATCAGAATTTAATACCAGAAAAGCTTTCTCTCCCATTTTGTCAGCTGAAGTTGCTGAGACTGCTCTGTCCTCCGAAGTCCATCGAACAGAAACAACAAACAGATAGAAATAGAAAACATAGAACCTCAGCACGCCGATTTCTGTCCCTCGTTGTTTTTCCAGAGCATTCCTGGAGCAATGGATGTGTGTATTTTAAGGTGGACATTTAGCCTAGCTGGTGATTTGGGGCTGCTGTGGTTGGCAGTTGTGTGTGTGTGTGTGTGTGTGTGTGTGTGTGTGTTGCTGTGTGGTGCCCCAGAGAATGTTCTACATGGATTTCCTTTGTGGATCCTCAGAGAGTTCATACTGTAATTAGAGGCTCCATTTCCTGCGGCGAAATGTTCCTTTAACTGGTTGATGCTGGGGTGTCACCCTCAGTGTGTGTTTGTATCTTTGTTGATGAATCTGGCTTCATGAGTGTACACGGCCTCTTACTGTATATTCATGGTTGTTCCTTTTTTGTGTTTGTATTTGCACAAGGTTATATGTTCTATATTTGCAGTTGTGCCCATGTGAGTGTGTGTGTGTGTGTGTGTGTGTGTGTGTGTGTGAGAACTGGTGGGAAAGCTATGGCACTTAACTAGTGTGTGGGTGTAATTGCTTTGCAGTCATTAAGTAACACAAATGGCCAGCTATTTATCAGCATCATTCTGCAGGACACACACACACGCACGCGCATACACACACACACACACACATACACACACACACACACACACACACACACACACACACACACACACACACACACACCCACACACACACACACACACACACCTAGTTGACTTGTTACTCTCATCTGGACATTAATGCAGCACTATTCTTTTCAGTACATGACAGTGACTGAACTTACAGCCTTTTGCCATTAAATGTTTTTGGTTGTTGTCCGTGTCTGGGAGCTTTTCCCTTGGAAAAGTTTTTTTTGCCTCACAGGAAGTGATGTATTTCCTCTTTTTAGTTTTGTTGTTAGAAATAGAGGGAGAACTGTTCTTTTGGGAGAGCGGTGATGCCAGCCATGGCTCTGCACTGCAGTCAAAGAAAAGAGTGCCACTTACAGAAACTCAACCATCAACATGACATCGGTGTGGAACACACTGTTGTCACACTGCTGGATGATCTCTGCAGAGTACAGTGCAGAAACTTTACATCTCAAAGGTTAAAATGCCAAAAAGTCACTGTTTCCCAGATTTTCAAATGTGAATAGAAGCTGGTTTTCTTAATCTTCTGTGATAGTAAATTTAATATCTCTGGATTTAGGACACAACTGAAGTTGTGATGAGTAGTTGTCACTGTTTTCTGTCATTCTATGAATCAAACAATTCAGCTATAATTTGACAAAATAACAACAGCAACAACAATAAGAGAAAACAAACATGACAAAAAAGTGATAATTAGTGGAGATGAGACAATGAACATGTGTAAGAGCCCTGTGGTCGTCGCAGAATGTGCATTACAATCTATGTATCCATCCATCCATCCATCCACGTGTTTTCATGAAGAGACACACTTAGCCTTTGGGCCACTCCCAGTTGGTCCACGCATGATTTGCTCAAACCAGATCACATGGGGTCTGTCTCTCGCCCATATATGGAGCTTGGGAGGGTGGAGTAAAGAGGAGGGAAAAAAAGTGTGAGAAAGGATGAGTGGAGCAGAGTGAGCAGTGGAGGGTTCACTCTGCAGGGGACTGTGGAGGAGAGAGACAGGGAGATGACAGTGTAACAGTCTCTGACCTGATGGAGATATGAGGATCTTAGATTGATAGATTCTGACATATTCCAGTTCATTTCCATCAATCTGACAGTGCAAGTATTTTTAACTCTGTGATGGAAGTTTTTCTTGGAAGATGCAAATGTGAATCGTTAACGGACTTGTCAGTTGATGAAGTCGTCCGAGTTACGGTTTGGGTCTGTAGTCAGGGTGACTAGAGCTGGTATTTACAGCTGAAGGGAGCTGGCTGGAGGCAGCAGTTTGTCTCCCAGTTTGTCCTGGTCAGTTAAGAAAAGTTAGCAAGGATGTCAGAGCGATGCGACCTCAAAACCCTGACAGCAGCTCTGTGTTGCTTCTACCACAAGAACTCTGTCATTACAGCAAAGGTGAGAGAAACAGGAGCGTGTGCGTGAGGATGCGTGTACGCCTACCATGTGTGTCGGTGTTTTTATATTATTGTTTGTGTTTTTACTTGTGTGAGCGTGTTTGCAAGTGCACATGTGCATGTGTTTTGGTGCATGCTCATATTCTGCAGTGTTTCTGTTTTACCCTTTTCCACAGTCTGTGTTTTTAATTTGAGACCAAGTGGTAGTTCATTTGCTGTAATCACATCACATTTGGGAGATTTGTTTCAGGGCTCCCTCATCTGCTGATGTTGTTTTAAGGGAGACACAGGAAAATGGGCAATCCACAGTGAGACATTAGAAAGAGGCATAATTAAAAAAGACATAACTCCATGTTTTAGAGAACAATCTGAGAAGTGCATGGCAACACTTCCAGTCTAAGCAAAATCTAATCACACTGAATAGTCCTCCTCTTTCCCTCACTCTCTCTGTGAGTTGAACACTGGGCTTTTATTACTCGGACCAGACGCTCTCATAAATGACCAACTGTGTGACTGTCTGACTGTGAGTGTGAGATATATAGCTGGCTTCATCCGTAACTAGTGCTCGCCTGGCAGACAGACAAGGCAGTGTGTGATGGCAAGGGTGAGACACAGATAGTTAGAACCAGAGAGGTACCAGGACGAGGGGATTAGTCCTTGAGTGGATGATAAATTACTAACTTGTGATAGTTTGTCTTCTTTATGACGTCAGAGAAATGTATGAATGCCATTAGGATGATTGGATGGAAGAAGCAGCAGCGCAGCAGGCTGAGGCGACGCGGCTTGTCCCTGTGTATATCAGCCCAGGAGATGTTTCTGTGCCTTTTGTGATGCCGCTCACATCTGCTGTTAAAATCTAGTGTGCTTGAATGAAAGAAAAGACCTTGTTGATGCAAGGTGTAAATGTGTGTCACATGTGATGGGATCTGTGAAGAAAAACTTGAGCTTTGATCAGATCTCGTCCACTGTCAGATGGATACTGCAGAATCTGCACAGTTTAGTTGAGCAGTTTTGTTTCATTTCATTTTGTTTAGACTGTTTGAATGCCTTATAGCTTCTATAGTAGCGGCTTCCTGACATCCACACAGAAAATCATTTGATTCCCAAGCTCTAAAACAACAATACAATAAATGGAAGCAACATCAAAATGAAAGCATAAACATGCACTAATTAAACAAGAAAGTCAACAAATTATTAGAACAACACGACCAAATTAATCGCACGTCCACAAACATCAAGACGTGGGACAAAGGGTAAACAAAACTGAAGAAAATGAGAATATCACTCAGGGGTAGGACCATTATTTAGCAAGCTTCCCTCCATCACATAACATAATAAAAACAACAGGTTTCCAAAATATCTGAGCAAATTGTGGGACAGAAAAAGGTCAGAAATAATATCATGTTAGATTCTGTTGTCACTTCCTGTTGATCTCAGTCCCAGCCATGACAGAAAACAGGTTAACAGCATATGCAAATACCTGCTGTAAATATTGATTGAATTGTTCTCTATTCCAGCTGGTTAGCAGCAATGGTTATGTTTTCATATCAGATGTGTGTAACTGAAGACAGAGTCTTCAATAGCTGAGACATTTCGGTGTTTGATCATAAAATCAAGATGCATTTATTAAACCAGCCCCTATCTCCGTATAATTCAAACCTCACTGATTTGCTTTGTTATCCCAAATGAAATTCTAATCAAGTACAGCTTGCTCGTGGCAAATGTTTATTGGTCGATTGATTTCAAAGCGTCATCCAGAGAAGATTGGAATCACGCTATCACCCTGAATCCCCTCACTACCTCCGACCCCTCGCTGTGTTGTTATTCTGTCAGATCAGTAGGGTTATGGTTGGGGTGTGGTCAAGTAGCCCACCAGGTGTTCATCCATTCAGAAAGATCTGATGTGCAATTCCTTACGATATTCTGTGAGAAGATCCCAAAGTAGTTTGTGCACAGGGAGAGTCAGTCTGTTAATACTGTGTGGGTGGCTTTGATGTGACTCACGCTCACCATTGACCATCACAAGAATATCACCCACTCCACTGCCCTGTCATCCTCATCTCTTGCTCTACTACAATCGATCGGTTTTTCTCACTCTGGCACTGCCCTCCCTCCACCCTTCATCTCCTCCCCCTGCCTCTCCCTTTTCTCCCCACCTCTCTCTGTCTTGACTTTTGCTTCCAAAAAAGCCCGGGGTTTTATTCCATTCCCCTCTTTATTCTCCCCTCCATCTGTCTGTTTGGGAGGTCGCCATTCAAGCAAAGAGAGATGAGTTTATTGTTTGTGTGTGTGGAGTTTCTGGAAGTATTCTCAGTTGGGTACAGAGGGGAACATACGATTTGCCACTGTTGTGTTATCAACGTATGTTTTCTTTTGGGCTCCACTCCATGTGATCATGGTCTTGCGTCACATAAATCAAATGACAATGGGGGAAAAAAAAAAGATTCAGCAGATTATTTTATATATTATGTCATAATTGTACAATGCTCAGCAGCACAGTGATTGTATACACACAGGATTGCGTTTGCTCCCACGCGAAAAGAACCTATTGCACAAAAATAAAACGCACTGTGCATTAAAATGCTGTTCATCTACCATTAATCTCTTGTTGCAGCATAAGCTTCCTTTTGTCTTTCTGTACAATAAAAAGCAATTTATGGAGAGCTTGAGAGTGTTTTCGTTTTCAAGCAGTAAAAGTAAAATAAAAAAAAATAAAAAAAAGCCTCCAGCCTTAACCAAAGAGCCCAGTGCTTTTTTTCCTACAAGCCTGGAAACAGTCACTTGAGATTTGTGTCATCCCGGTCAGATGCATACACTTACATGGCTGACACCAGAATATTACACCCATATGTGCTTGTTGAACATCTCATCCCAACACTGTGGGAATTTATTTGCTGCTACATCAGCCTCCACTCCTCTGGTTTCAGGCTTTCCTGAAAGATTTTAGACCCTGGCTTCAGGGATTTGCTCCCATTCAGCCACAAGAGCATTAGTGCGGTCCAACACTGATGTTGGGCTGGCTCAACATCAGTCTGCATTACAGTTCATCCCAGAGGTGTTGGATAGGGTTGAAGTCAGGACTCTGTGAAGTTCTTCCATGTCACACTTTTATGATTTTAGTGAGGAAAAATTTTTGTTCACAGAGTATACTCACCAATCAGCAAACTAGATGATGTGACCTTTTTCAAATTTTCTGAATCTTATGAACAACCAAGCCTAAATATAAAATGAAGCATTATTTTGGAACAGTGTGGCCTGTTCCAAAATCAAGTTTATTCAGGAAGATATTTTTAGTGGATGGTTTAGGTGACATTTTGTTTCCAGAACAGCTGTCATGTACTGTGGCTCTGAGAGCTCAGTGCACTGCAACTTAAGAAAACACATGCAACAAAAAAAAAAAAAACCTGCAATGCTTTTAACTTCGAAAGACACAGCTGGGCATTGAACAACAAGTCCCAGCCAGGTTCATCACATTTTAGTGTCCCCTGGAAACACTTCAGTTGTGTTGCAGGACTGAATTTGCAGCGTCTTGGTTTATTTGTATGTGTTGTGATTTTTTTTTTTGTTGCAGCACTTGTGTTGTCAAATCGATGAGGATGTTTTCAGAATTTGCAGCACGTTTGCATCTTTGCATGTGTTTTCTTACGTGACAGCGCGTTAAGCTCTCTGGGCAACACTGTAGTCATGTTGCTTGCAGATGTGCAGTCAGATCCAGAAGTGATGGTTGATGCTTGAGTGATGGAGAGAAATATGAATGTCTTTCTCCAGCAAATACATCAACACAATGTCATAACACAGTGAAAAAGACGGCTGTGAAACTGTCGTCAGAGGGTCGATCCTATGGCAGGGGTTTTCTTTAACTTGTCCTGGAATTTGAACCATCAACCTACTGGCCTTAACCCTTGTGTGGTGTTCGGGTCTGTGGGACCCGTTTTCATTTTTTATCAAAAGAAAAATTATATGATTAAGTATTTTTTCAAACCCAGACTCATTGGCCTTGGCTCATTTTCTGTGAAGAATATTTATCAGAACACATTTTCAATGACCACACATTGTACACCCCCCCTACACATTTCTATTACATACAAGATGTTCGGGTCCACTGGACCCGGGGCTAATAAAAGTATGGAAATTGTTGTACCTTCACTCTGTCCTCCACCAGTCTGGGCCAGCTGTTAGTGTGTGTGTGTCTGTGTGTGTGTGTTGTGTGTGTGTGTGTGTGTGTGTGTGTGTGTGTGTGTGTGTGTGTGGTGTGTGTGTGTGTGTGAGTGAGTGAGAGTGTGTGAATGTGAGTTTTGTGTTTCTGCCACTGCCATTCCCACACAAGGTTGCAACATTGTTGCAAAATTCAAGTACCAACACCTGTCTGCTCTCACATTCCCGTACATCTTACCCTCTGTATTGCGGGAACCAATCTTTATTTTCTCATAGTCTATCCCAGATGCAAATTGGGGGCGGGACACTATAAATATAGCTTTGCCAGTGTGGTTCCTTATCACAACTGATCAAGATGGCCAAAAGATTCTCTGTTCAGAGGGCCTTGCAATTGGTTTTTGAAGAGAGTGAAGCTTTTGATGATGATGTAGGCCTGGAGGAAGAGGTTTCAGAATGTGAGGATCACATTACTGAAAATTCAGAGTCTGACAGTGACTTAGAAGAAGCGTATGAGATTGAGCATCAGCTAGCTCCAAAACAAAGATGCCATTTAGGGGCCACTGCCCCTTTAGGCAGTATATACCATCTACACCTGCAAAATATGGTATAAAGATCTGGGCTGCCTGTGATGCCACTTCCTCATATGCTTGGAACTTACAAGTCTACACAGGGAAACCTGATGGACCCTCGTGTGTTGTATAGGCTGGTATGAAAAGGCAATGTGTTCAATGGGGCTGATGTGTTGTCTAAACTGACATGGTTACTATATGTGTTCAGCTGGTGTTGTGTAAACTGACCTGAATTTGTTAACCTCCTAAGACCCGAGCTCTATACTTTGCTATTTAGGCTGATTGGGACCTGAGAAAAATGATGTCCACATATGAGGACATTAGTTTTAAATTTCGATTACTGAGTGGCAGTATAATATCCTCATATGTGGTCACCAGGCCTTTGTTGAGAAAAAGTTAGTATTGTGGTCTAGAGAACCCAAAATGTGAGGTCCACATATGTGGACGCCAGGTCCTAGGAGGTTAAATTTCAAATGGTGTTCAAATAAATGAAAATCAATAGTTACAAAAAACCTTGCTTCATTTGTAAATTTGTTGAATTTTTTCCAATCATATCTTGATTGTTATTGATTTTCTTTTTTTATTACATTTTATTAAAAAACAAACAAAATCGAGTAGCACTTTAATTTGTAAGTGTGATCTAAGAAAGGTAAAGGGCAAATATTAACCATAAAAGTAAATGCTGTTTACTGTATATTGCTTGTAATTGAGATGAAGTAAACATCTGTTAAGTATTTTAATAGAAAATTGTTTGATTGTGTTGAATTAAACCCCAACAAATGCAGCGGGTCCACCAGACCCGCCAACACTGGCTGAGTAACAAAAATATGAACATCACACAAGGGTTAAACCTTAAATTTAAATATTTTTAACCAGGACACCTGACTTGGTGCTCAGTGTAAGTGCTGTGCATCTGATAGTGAGCCTTGTCTCAAATAAATACTAAATAAAATATCCAATGCTAGATTTTCTGTAGAGACACACGTATCTACTACAGAACAGTATCTCAGAGATGAGACTAATGATGTAGCTGTCCCAGGCTGACCAGTCAGATGCCTTCTGGTCTAAACACAGGAAGAAACAAACTATTTTGCTGTGTGTAAACAGGAAAGGTGGGGACCTTGTGATGATGGACTGAAGATGCAGAGATGCACATCATTAAAAGATCAACAACCATTAGCTTTCATCAACCTTCCTGAGTTTTGAGACTGTCCAACCAATCAGATATCAGAGACGGAGACTGGGCATCTTCCCTCTGGTTACTGTTCAACTGCACTGAACTGAAAAAGCTGAATAGAAGAAATACAATTAAATGAATTTCCTCCGGATTGCATGTCACTTGAAGTGGAGGTATGGATGCGTATTTTGCTGAATAATCCAAATGTTTTCCTTTGCCTTTCTACTGGGTGTATTTTGCAAAGTAGCTGCACTGGTGAGAGTTTGCATCCATTTTGCTACTTTTCAAAACTTCACCTTGAGGTCGTTTAGCTGCCGCATGCATCCATCCAGCTGTCAGAGACAGAGAGAGCATGGTGGCATGAGGAGGGGAGAGACAGATGAAGAGAAGAGGAAATACCAGATAAAGAGCAGTTGATACACTATTTTAATGATGATGATGTTCCTTGTAAAAAAGCTTTTGATGGTTATCTCTCATGGCAATGCTTTGTTTCAAGAAACCGACACTTCCTCCTACTGTTGTGAATAAGTCACACACTGACTGCACTGTGAGATTTTAAGACACTAAATAGATTTAAAGACTAAAAATGAGACGAAATCGTTGTGAAATTAACCATGGTAGCATGTTTTACTGTTTTACCTCAGGGTTAGGGTTCTGGCTCCTCTTAGATTAAATCAGTGATGTTGGACATAGACTACAGGTCAGTGGTGTCACCCTAAGAACCCTGGCTTCAGTGCTTTCTTTCAGCTCACATCACAGTACACAAAGGATTCGGGCAAGACGATGATTATAATGTCCACTAGTGTGTGTGTGTGTGTGTGTGTGTGTGTGTGTGTGTGTGTGTGTGTGTGTGTGTGTGTGTGCGTGCGTGCGTGCGTGCGTGCGTGCGTGCGTGCGTGCGTGCGTGCGTGCGTGCGTGCGTCTGTGTGATGATGAGAAATCAGTTATAATGCTAAAAGGTTATTTGTTGTCCCCTCACTAAACTCAAAGGACAAGCAGCTTACACAGTTGCTTCTGATTGGTCACCGCCACATAAGAATGGATTGTCACAGCAACAAAAATGACCTGGGTGTGAACTCGTGTATCTTCTCCACCATAAACACAGAAACCTTCCAAGGGTTTAAAAAAAAAAAAAAAAAAAACTTTCTATTCTTGTGTAAAATCCAGGAAATCCAAAGAAAATCCAGTCTCTGCTGAAATCCCTTTGAACAGTGCCTTTTGTTTTTAGTTGGACTAAAAACTGCTGCACCTTAATGCTGGGTAAGGGATTATTTGTATGGCACTTCAGCTTTTTTAAACAGCCGAGAGAAATGGAAAAGGTGAGGGTGAGAGTGTTTGACATGCCTGGTGGTCCTGTGCTAAGATCACCCCATTATATTCATATTTGCTCTCTATGTATGGAGGACCAGGGATGTCACAGGATAAGTAACAAAGCATTTCCTTAATTTCATATATTAATAGGCATTAAAAGTAAGAATTGTGAAAAGAATTCATAAATGCATGATTCGATTTTAAAATGGATTTACAAAAACAGCATAAAACACTCATTAAATAAACCATTTATAAATACATGTATTAATTCATGAATATACAGGTACAGTGTGTATTTTTGCTGGTGCCTGCAGATCATTGAGTACACTGTTATTACATTTAAACAATACTGATTTTCTTCTTGTATAGTGCAGCTGCAACACAGTAGAACTGGAAATACTATAATACTTTGGTGAATCAGTCACCCCCTATAGGATAACTCATTTACATTTGCAATGTACAATACAGTGTAAAAAATATTACTTTGACAAATATTTATGAGCAATAAAAGTTGAAATCAAAAGAAAAAAAGACAGTGATGGTGAGGTTTAATTTGTTTCCTGATTTCAGACACTTCTTAGAAATGTAAAGGTTGGCAGTCTGATGCCATTGAGAAATACCGTAGGTTCTTTCTGCTACTTTTGAGTGATGGAAGAAGAACTCAAATCCTTTGATTACTGTGAGTAAATGTGGAGCACACCTGTAATAACCTGTCCAGTTGTTGCTGTCAGGTCAAAGCCTCACAAATCTAACTATTTGAGGGATTTTAATTTGTGCAGTTGATCAGTTGAAGGATTACATGCTCCTCCACAGTATGAAACGATTCTGTAAATTTGTATTTATTATATTGAAAGCAGCAGATTAGGTGCCGTTCAAGCCACAGTAGAATGTAATACAGCCATCAGGACAATGTAGTGGGTAACATTTCACTTTAACCCCCTCTATTAAGCATTTATAAGCCGTATGTATCATTTAATAAATGGTTTACAACGCATAGTTATAGGTAGATACAAGGACATTTGTAAGTGTTGATCAATGTTCCATATTTGTCAACAATTATATCATATTTTATGTTATTACAGCCGAGTTCTGTTCTGTTAATACACCAGTCTCCGGTTACAGGCCTCCACAGAACAAGTTATAGTTTTTAACAAATATGTTATTAACTGCTCATATCTGGTTATAACTACATTATAATGTGTTAGAAACCATCTGTTGAGTCTTTATATAGGCGACTGCTTATAAATGCGAAATGTGGGGAATTAAAGTGGTAGCATGAGGTGAAGTAACAAGTTAATTTTAAGGTTTGAGTAGAAGTACAGTACAAACTCTCCTCTAATGGAAATACTCGGCGTGGAAGAACCCATAACTTTAAATTCCACTGAAATTCACTATTGGAGTAAATATACACTATGTGGTTCCCTTCCCACCTGTGGTTGCGCAGCAGCCTAACCTTGTCCCTGAGTTTCATTCAGTTTGTGAGTCACTCTGTATCAGGCAGCATCACAGGACGATCACACTCAAAGAGAAACTGATTACAGATGAACAAGTAGTTGAGCAATTCATGTGCACTGAGGCTCAACGTCATCGGGTTCCACATCACGTATTTCATCTCCGCTACAGGCAGTCACTTGTGAAGGTGTCTGACTTGATGGCTCAGGCGGGGAAGCCATAAACCTATGTAATCTGTAAGGCCAGAGAAAAGAGAATGAGGAGTGGAAATAAAAAGATGTTGGAAAGACAGTAACAGTCCACTGCACTGTGGTCCACACACACACACACACACACACACACACACAGCCTGGTACAGTATAAATGCGGCCGCTCAACGAGGATGACATCATATTGCAGAGTCTTATTAAAGGCCAGCCTGTAAAAGAAAAAAAGAAAAAAAAAAAAAAGCACTCCCATCCACCATTTCCATTTCTTCTTATTCCTCTTCTCCCTCAGTCCTCGCCCCCCCAATCACTTCTCTCTTCCTCCCTCCCTCTTCCTTCACTCCTCTGTCATCTTTCTGTGCTCCACCACTCTTCTGCTACTCCTTCCTTATATACATTATCCATCCATTCCCTCCCTCCCTATTCGCCCCTTCATATATACAGTGCTCTACGTCCTTTTCACTTTACTGCCATGCATCGCTCTTCTCTGCAGCCCTCCCACTCCACCATTCATCAGCTCTGCTGGCAGTGTGACTGCAGATGTAGAAACATTTCATTGTGACTATTGTAATGAATGTAGTTATCCCAGGTGTGGTTGTAATGAATAACAAAAACTCAGATTGCATCTGTAGTAATACAGCCAAATAACCTGAAGTTTATACATCGACCCGCTTAAAGTACGTTTTTTGTTCATCCAGTTCAGCTCGTCTCAACTCAAAATTTTTCGAGTAATGCCGGTACAACAGGAAAAGCATGCTGCCCAGGCAGCACGTTAAAGGGTGTAACGTGCTGCTATTAACAGATGTGCAACACAGAATAAGAGACGCAACATCTAAATCTTCTCATTTTATAGGATAACTAGGTAACTAGGTGAGAGGTTTACTGTGGACTCCATGTCATAAGATTAATCTTAAAAGCTTTCAAGCTGCTTCAGCTGGTTTGCTGTGATCAACCTGCCACAGTGACATTTGGTAAAATAAGGTATGTACCAATGGAATCTGTGGACATGTAGGGATTTACATATGTTCTCACTCGCTGAACTGTTCAGTTTCCTGCTGAAAAGAGGACTTTATTCTAGTAGGGTCATGTGTATGAGAAAATCAGAAATAAAACTAAAGCTTTGCTTTTCTTGTTTATTTGATGAAAACAAAAGCCATTTTAAATTTTTTCATAATCGCAAAAAAATGGAAGACTTTGTTTTTGTAATTCCTATTTCGAAGTTGAATGAAATAAATGAACAGATGATACACAGACCATCAGGTCACTGCAAAGTCAGCTGTTGAGGAAATGAATGGAAAAAAAAGAAACAACGTTTAAACAACAGAATTTTTCTGCTGCAAATGCTCATTTAGTTCAGATTTTCACATTCTATTTATTTATTGATTTATTCCTTTAAAAAAAAAAAGAAAAGAAAAAGCTGAAAAATGTAGTCTGGCCACACTAGTTGGCTCTCCATTTTACTGTACACTGAATCTGATTCAATACAATGAAATCAATGCAGCAGCAGAATGTGACTAAATGACACTTCAATTCTACTGCCCCAAGTGCTTTCCGCTGCTGCACCAGCACATGCAAAGCAACACGCATACTACACAAGTCATGGCACAGTGCTCGGTGTCTCTGCTTCGAAAACAGAAACAAACAAAATTAGTGCAGGTGCATTATGACACCAATCCTGTTGTGACCTGTTCCTTTGTTTTCTGTGTAGAAGCTGTAATAGGATAGGTTGATTTCCCATCATACATGGAGACATGGAGACTGAGGGCAGAGGGGTCTATTCTAATGACTTTAGAGAGAGAGAGAGACCTGGAAGAAAAAGAGAGGTAGAAAAACCACAGAGAGAGAGAGAGAGAGAGCGAGAGAACAAGTAGTATAGAGATGAAAGGATCCACAAGGTTTCAGTTTCATGGGGACGCTCAGAGACATATTTCCAATCTCATTTGCATGGGTCAATAATTCCCTTTGACCCCTAGTCTTAACTGGTCGACACAAGGGGTCTAAAAGAGACATTGCTTCATCTTAAGGGGTCACAAGCCAAAAAGGCTGGGAGCCTCTGTTCAAACTTCACATCCAGCAGAAACAGAGCAGGGTCCTCTTGTCTTTTTGGTTAAAACCTCTATAAAATGTCGATCCTCAGATCGATCGTTTTTAGTGTGAAAGCGTTCTGAACTCGATCCGACCCCACTAGCAGGTGAGCTCACAAGTTTGAGCTAGACGGTTCCCGCAACCTTCTTCCTGTGTTTACTGTCCTGCTCCAGCCAGACAAATCTGTCCAATGAGAGGAGTGAACGTTCTCACCTGGTTGCATTTTGGTTCACTTGGATTTTTCTCCGTGTGAAAGCGAACCGAACCGAGGGGGAAATGCTACACAAAGCTCAGGTGTGAAAACGCCCTTCAAGTGGATAAATAGGATGATGACACACAAACTACTGACATTAATCTTGCTTGACATGTGAACTGAGTAACTGAGGACTGAGTAAGAGTGAACTGTCTAACTTGTTACTGGATGCCACACACACACACATGCACGCACGCACACACAAAAGATCAGTGATTAACCATTAACCTGTTTCTGTTTTTGTTTTTCATGGCACACGGCCAATGTAAGTACAGATCAAAACAAACCTGATTGTGTTGTGCATGTTCACATTCATGCAGCACAGGAACAACATGTGAAACTGTTAAAATGGATAGTATTCCAGCACTTCAGACAGTGTGGGTTGCAGAACATACCCTTTGTATACATTTTCTCCAAGCTGATATTTAGAGAAAGGAATAACAGAAGTAAAGAATCTTTTACTTACATTAATAATTTACAGTGTGTTATTTAAATCCAAATAGAAATCTATTGTACTGCTTGGCCTGCACCACTTCTTCCTCTCAACAGGATTTGCTTTGTGCGGTGATCACAGAAGAAATGACAATACATACATACATACATATAACTAAGAGATTCAGCTGTGAACAGGTTAAAAGGAGTGATAAGTTCAGGGGGTTGTTTGCGTCACTCGAGTGTGTGTTTATGTACGTCAGGTGTGGGTGTGTATGGAGGCAGGTCCGGGCAGTTGGGTGGGGTCATGATGATGATATCACATTAGGAGTCACTGGGTGGAAAGCCATGAGAGATGAAGACAGAGCACTGAGGACAGACAGCAAGACGGACAGATAGTGTGTGTGTGTGTGTTGCTTGAGAGAAAGCGTGAGAAAAAAGATATGTGTGTGTGTTAAACCATAGAGACAAACACCAAAGTGTGTGTGGGTTCATATGTCTTTGCTATGAAGTGTGTGTTTGAAATAGCGAGAGAGAGCGAGCGATGCAGAGACCCAGCAGCTGTCATGTAAGTGTGTGTGTGTGTTTGGGGTGTGTGTGTGTGTGTGTGTTGTGGTGGTGGAGGTGGTTTTACTGACTCAGCATCCTGTCAGTTTGTTACACGATTTTTCTGTCCTTTACTTTTTTTTTTAATTTTTAACTTTCTGTGCGCTGTTGGGATTAAACTTACTGATCAATTAATTAATTACCTGTCAGGTGTCTGTTCCTACCTCTCATCTGTCATCGTGCATCCTCTACCATTGTATGTTATGATTGACCTTCAATCCGTTTGGTTTTATAAAGTTTACAAGATTGTAAAAAAAAATAAAAATAAAGAAAAGATGCAGAGGTTTTTCATTTCAGAAAGCGTTTATTTTAAGTTCCTCAAAATGTTTTAATTGACGAAGCTGTTGTGCGCTAGTTGTGTTGCCGTATCATTTGTTCGTAACTGCAGCTGTGTTTTGATTTACTGTGTACTTTGCATTTAAATTCTAGCAGCTGGAAGTTTGTCCCCTAAAGAAATGTATGTTGTAAATACAACTAGTAGTGGTGGTGGTAATTGTGGAGTAAGCAGAGGAGTAGGCCAGTGGTAGGGGCAGCAGTAGTAGCAGTAATACAAGTATTGATAGTAATAATTACACTCCATTAACTGTGCTAAGAAATACATATGTGACAAAATACGTATGTTGAAAGTGTATCGTGACTAAGTTTTGACTTAATACTTCGGATAAGTGTCACAGTTTCCCAGGGGTCGTGACCCTCTGAGAGGTCGCAAGATAATTCTGACAAGGGGGTGACGAAGCCATCCTCATATTCCCTCCACATCCCCACCAGCTTTTCTGCAACCACTTGCATCCATATGTTATATTTAATTTCATCTTCCGTGGTCATTATATCATCATCATATTGTTGTGTATGTGACTATGAGCTCTGAGCTCATTACGGTTTGTTTAAGGGAATAAGAAACTGTTACTCCTGTAACTGCTAAAATCCAAGGTCTGTACAGGAAATATTTAACATTAGCTGTGGTCAAAGACGTGGATGAAGGAATGAAGACACTGATGTTTATTTATTTTATTTTATTTTTTTAATCATAGTTCTCCAGAGATCAGTTCATTCTGGACTGTCCTTCAGAGAAACTTCGCAGAGAGCTGGAGGAGGAACTGAAGACGAACTGTGAGGAGCCAAGAAGCCATGCATGGTACCACGGCGCAATTCCCAGACAGGTAACACACACACACACACACACACACACACACACACACATGCACACATGCACACACATAAATCTGAGTCATGAGTCCCTCCCTTTTAAAAGCCTGGTTAAAAACTTGTTGAACCAGATCACCTATTATTAGACTGCCATGCTGCACACACAGTGCTTACAGGAAGATTAGAGCTCAAATAGTGGCCTCGGCTGTAGGGCTGGGGTTGTAACATTAGGTCAGTGTATAAAAAGCCTCTTTCTTTATGGTGTGTATATATGTGTGTCTTTGTGTGTGTGTGTGTGTGAGTGTGAGAGAGAGAGAGAGAGAGATTGTGTGTTCCCTGTGAAAGCCAGCTCTGAGATATAATCATATTTAATAAGCTGCTTCCTTTGGCTAAACTAAACTACCATTATATACTATACAAACACTTGCTTAATTAAAGTCTGTAAGAGTGTGTGAAGGATTGTGTGCGTCTACCAGTGTTTGTATATGAGAGAAGACGGGCAGTAAATGTAACAAGAGTGAAATGTAAATAGAAAGATGAGGAAACATTTCCAGCTTATTTGTTGTTACCTGTCAAACACAAAAGTCTCTCTAACGTTTGAGCGAAATTAAATCTCACATCTGTGAATTCTGTGCCTCCTAACGTCCCATTACCCAGTTTTTGATTGGTATCGATTCAGTTATGTCAATGTTTTGGTTTTTTAATTCTAATATCTATGTTTTTTATGTTTTATAACAACTAGAAGATTTATATTAAGACTGGTAAAATGTTTTATGTCCGCATGTAGGTTTACATATAAAGGTTGTTTTCATCATCAATTCATCTGCTGATTATTTTCTCACTAATTAAATTCATAATAATTGTTTTGTCAATAAAAGGTCAGGAAATAGTGAAAAGTCCAAAACAGTCCAAAACCCAAAACTACTGAGTTCATCATATTCACAAGAAACATCAAATTCACTCATTTGAGAAGCTAAAAACACAAATTATTAATCATCAAAACTGATTTATCAGCTGATTGTTTCAGCTCTATTTTCATGCATTCACACATCTTCAGCATGAAAGTCAGTTCTTAACCTTGGAAACAGTATTCGTATTGAAAGTAATGTCCGGAGCTTTCAACCACATCTTGTGGTGTTTTTGTTGTCAAACTACATTTCTCCTGCGGTGCAGATGACTTTCAAATACATCAAGGAGCTTATTTCCCATGTGCAGCCCACCGTGGGTTTGGAGACCTCCTAAGATAAAACTGAGGGCTTCTGAGATGATTAATGGGAGAAGAGAGACTCATAACATATTCACTTTTCCTAAAATCATTTTCATTTTCTCTAACTTGTCACTAATAATTACTTTTTCTTGGTAGATAGTGGATAGTTTTTGCCTCTTGGATCTTGAACAGTTACTTACATGAAACAGTTTCAGAGGGAATTCCACTTTGGTTAAACTGCTCTCAGCTGAACTGCTCAGTGGTACGAAAATAATGTGTGAATCTTTTACATAAAACTTTCTGGCCGTATAAATACTGTAATAGGTTGAGGCTTTAAATATCTCCATGTCTTACGTAACTGCTGCGGCACTGAGCTCATAAAGAAGGTAACAGTATAACAGCCTACCATTATTAGATTTAATTAAATGTTTGGACTGTAAACAAACACTGTGTGCATGCGTGTGTGTGTGTATGTGTGTGTGTGTGTGTGTGCGCGCACCCATATGTAACCCTCTGTATTGTTTCAGGTTGCAGAAAACCTGGTGCAGCGTGATGGAGACTTCTTGATCCGTGATTCACTGTCCATCCCAGGAAGTTACGTTCTGACCTGCCAGTGGCGAAACGCCGCCCAGCACTTTAAAATCAACAAGAAGGTAAGACTTAAGTGTAGTTGCAAACAGCTGACTCTGTCACTAATCAAAAAGGTTTTCCATCTTCCTTACACTTTAACTACCATCTATACAAACTGTAAAACAACAATGTGAAAAGACACTGACACCTGTCTGTAGTTGCTGGCTGTGGTGTTGATTGATGCAGCAGGAGCAACACTTTCACATCAAAAATTAAATTGAGCTTTAATTTGAAGAACATTTATTGATGGTAAATGCAAGACCTTCAATGATAAATAACTTGATTTGTGCCGTCTCTTCTTTAGGTAGTGATGTTGAATGAAGCCTACTCCAGAGTGGAGTACCGGCTGGAAAGAGAAGGGTTTGACAGCGTCCCTGCTCTCATTAGATACTACGTCGGCAATAGAAAACCTGTCTCACAGGTGAGTTTGATCACGGTTTTTAATTGAAGAATAGTGTTTCTCTGGTCAGTAATATATGGAAGTACATGTTAATTGATACTGTTGAACTATTGCTTGTCGCTAACATCACTCTTTTAACATAACTTTTTGTGTGTCTTCATAAGAAATATTACATAATCGTCATGAACATCAGACTCTGGAAGGAACATGTTTGGATAAAATGATAAATTCTTGCATTCCTCCCCAGCTAACATTCATTTATACCCTAACTCAGCAAGTTTTCTGTTCACTTTCACTGCCTCTGTGTTTGATGGAAAAAAACATGTTGCATCTACTGCCGTTTGTCTTATCTCTTCTTCTGTGTTCATGTGTGAAGGTGGTGGGAGCCATTATCTTCCAGCCGATCAACAGAGGCCTTCCGCTACGCTGCTTGGAAGAGAAGTACGGATTGTCCAGCGTCCATCGAGAGGCGCTCATGACGCAAGAGAGGCGGAGTCAGAAACGTCTCAGTCTCAACATTACCAACGGACACACGCACGACAACACACACACCGTGCAAGACAGCACCCACTGCCAGGACAACGGCATGGGCCGAGGCACCCACCTCAGGTTGGTACACAACTGTTCCTAGAAACCCACACAAACACATCCGTTAATCAGTGGTGGAAAGTGCATTTACTTCAGTGCTTTACTTACGCACAAATTTGAGGGATTTGTACTTGAGTGTTTTCATTTCAAGCTGCTTTATACTTCTACTTCACTACATTTCAAACCCATTTATTGCACTTTTTACTGCACTACATTTTTCAACTATAGTAACTTTGCACCAAAAGGTTGTTCATAGAAAAAACATATGATCTGCTTCTAAAATAAAGACGTTGTTCATTTAACAGTCTCCATCTTATCGAATACTTTTAGTTAGTAATTGAATCCTCCAAATCTTATTTTCTGACAGTGCAGTAAGAATTTTCCAGCCTCTTTTAATGCAGTGTCAAATATTTTATAAAAGTTTAATTCGTCATATTAGTTGTGCTTGTGTGTCTTTTTTGAAGCTATAGTCTGACTGACAGATTTGTTTTCACCTGTTTTGAGAAAAAAATGATAAATAAAATAGAAATGTATTTTCCTGTTCCACAGATTAAACTGCCCAACAGCACAAGTGTGAAATCCTACTTACACTTTACTGCATCAGTAATAAGTGTATATATGTATATATTATGCAACACAATCAAAGGAGCCCTGTTTTTCTGCATAATGAGTTCTTTTACTTTTGCTACTTTAAATACATTATGCTGAAAATGCTTTTGTAATTTTAGTGAAGTAAGCTTTTGAATGAACAATTTACTCGTAATGGAGTATTTTTCACATTGTGGTAAAGACTGTTTTTAGCTCCAAGTACCACAAGCCTATTAGTTAAAGTGGGTAGTGGGCTACAGACCAAATAACATGCTGTCTGCTAAACTTAAATAATGGAGACTCACTTTTACTCAGTCATTCTCTCTCTTTGTTTCCCTTTCTCTTACACTCTCTCTGAAAGACTTAAATCAAGCCTTTAAATCCCTTCCCGCTTTTAAGCTTTTAACTCACAGCCTGCAGCTTTACATTCATCATCCAGGCAGTAGGTTGTATATACGACATGTTCCATAAGTCTCATAAATCCTCTATAAATAAAGACATGGTGTAACAACCTTTCTGCTGAAAAGAACAGAAGTGTGTAATTTCACGCTGTATAGGAATACATGGAGCATAATGTACGGGGGCCATGTCTCTCTGAGTGAAGAGACAGAGCAGGAGCCGGGAAAAGATAAATATACGGTCCAGAGAAGAACAGAACAAAGAGACAGAGAAGAAAAGAGGGGTATATTAATGTGTATAGTTTTATTCTGACAGTGTTCAGATTTTGATTAATATTCAAAACAGGTTTTATTCATATCCCCTTAAAGTATGTTTATACGTTCATTTGATATTTGTTTCCAACATTTGCTTCCACCCAGGTTGAAGGATCGCTGCGGCAGCCAACCGGCAAGTCTCAATCAGGTGCAGGAGAGGCGACGCCCACTCAAGGCGCACCAATCAGAGAGCTTCTTACCTCTTGGTAAGTAAAAATGGTCTTTGTGTACTACAGACAGAGTGCTCGTCAGATCATGTGTCCCACGCCCACGTCAGAAAAGAGTGCTGGGGCTGTGTCCAACAAGTTTTATAGCTTTCCAAATCTGTAATCCATAACCCACTTCACACAGTGTTCTCTGTTTTCATTCTTCACACATGTACTGTACTTGTGTTACATTTTTTATGTTATGTAAGATTCACTGCGCCCCACCTATCTCTATAATGTCAGGCTTTTCAGCCCATTTTTAAAATGTGGCCATTCAGAATCTGAATCAGGGTCAGCTTTATTGTCCAAGTATGTTTATACATACAAGGACACACATCTTGAGAGCATCCAGCATCAGCAATGCTGAGAAAGGTGTATGTGACATACAACCAAAACAAGGACAACAAGCAAAGATAAGCACAGGCAAGAAAAAAAACACACAAGAATAAAACTATCTATCTATCTATCTATCTATCTATCTATCTATCTATCTATCTATCTATCTATCTATCTATCTATCTATCTATCTATCTATCTATCTATCATTTCTTCTCTTTTCAGTTACTCACCTCTTTTCTTTTATTCTGTAACTCTTCTTTCTGTAACCACCTTCACTCATTTTCTGCCCCAGTCATTTCTCCTCATTGTTTTCTCTCCTCTCGTCCCTCCAGGATCCAAACCCCAGTCCCAGCAGCCTCCTGACCCACTCCTCCCCAGCCCTCACCCCAAGTCTCCAGTGTTTCGGACGGGCAGTGAGCCGGCACTGAGCCCCTCCTTCCCACGGAGATCAGCAGAGCCTCTGGCAGGTCAGCAGGATCAAGTTCAATATATTGTGTTGCCAAATCATGTCGCCATATTGTAACGGTTTTATTGTGTTTAGCGGTATGCAATATTAAACTAGCCCCCACACATTCAGTGCAGTTACAGTATAGTATAGCTGGTGCAAAATACTGAATGTATAGAGCACAATCGCTGTCAAATCTTTTTCATACAGTGAACAGAAAGAAACGGCATGTCTCTCTGTTGTGAGACAGAAAACACAGACGTCACTGCTGGTAACCACCTGAGTCGAGGATAAAATAAAGTAGCCTGGTTCCAGACCTCCAGACTGAATCATCACACTCATCTCTTGATTTGTTTGACTCATATCTGGATGAATGAAGTGCAACTGAATGGCAATTCAGTCTGATTATCAGGCTAAAAATAAAGCTGTTCTGCCGAGGACCATTAAAAAAAACCAAAAAAAAAAAACCCTGTGGCGCTCTTAAAGTTACTCAGTCACTTAGGTTTTAGTCTACTTATGTGCTCCTGCCATTGTTTGCATGCGAATAACAAATCAAATTAACTATGTGCTTTTATCCACACTGTGCGTCTGATTCATTTATTGTCAAAAGTAAATAAAAGACAGATTGTGGTGTGTACTGTACACTGTCACAGATCTGAGATAAAAAATAAAAAAATGGTACTAAATACAACAAAGCTTTTCTTATCAGGTTATCAAGGTTACTACATTGTTTGATTGAATTTGGTTCCAAAAATAAACCAACAATCGTAACTGATAAAACATATTGTGTGATAATATCACAACGGTTCTGCTTGTGTGTCTCCAGGCCAGGCGATCCGGGGCTCTGACAGCCAGCTGTGTCCTAAGCCGCCACCCAAGCCCAGCAAAGTGCCGCTCGCTCGACTGCCTCGCTCCCCCTGCCTTCAGCCCCTCGTTCCCCCCTCCAGCTCCTCCAACCACACAGACTCCTCCTCCGCCGCCCTCATCTTCGCTGCACCTCCCCTGGACTCCACATGTGTGGAAACCCCTTCCTCTGTGTGGAGGAGTGGAGGTAACTTTTTTATTTTATGAAATGTGTCAACATTAAGTTCTCTTTAGTTTAGTCTGTTTATTTGTCTCTGTGACATATAGACCTTTACAGGCAGCACTTTAAACACCAATCAATTATTAACCCTGTAGTTTTAAGATATAAAATGGAAGTACTATAAAAAGAGAAGGATACCCACTTCAGCAGACTTAAACTATATATTTTAGATTTATATTTAGATTTTTTTTTGTTGTTGTTTCTATCATCATCCTGAAAAGAATAAAAGAGAAACCATGCTCTTTACTTCAGATCTTAACAAGAAAAAAATACGATCACAGAGATCATATTATCTTATATGTACAGTAATCACTACGCCAAGGTATTTAAATTAATCCAAACTGATATGTCTTATTTTCATTTTGGTTAGGGCTGCAAATAATCATTATTTCCATTATCAAATAATCTGCTGATTATTTTCTCAATTGTTTGTTTTGTCTATAAAATAATGATTAATGGTTGTTATAATAATGGTTTGTTTAATTCAACCAACTGTCAAAATCCCTTAAAATTTTTGTCATTTCTGATCATATATATATATATATATATATATATATATATATATTAAAAAAACATAAAATTTTGGAATCAGTGAAATCAGAGAATATTTAGCTTTTTTGTTGGAAAAATGACTGAAAAATTAATAATCTATTACCTGATTAATCTTCTGTAAATCTACTGATCCATTAAAGCTGCTTTTTGCTAAACTCAAGTGTAAGTGCAAGCAGCGGGAACATTAGCTCAGCTTTGTAATGCTGCATAATGTTGCCTGGGCCGATACATACTGACCTTACTAATATGAACTTTTTAAAATTGCCCTGAATTACTTTACCTGTACTTCCTGTTTTAGTAACAGTTTTATTGTCACTGTAATATTATTATTATTTGTTTGTACTATATTAGTGTGATATCTATCCAGGGGGTACAGATATATTTTCACAACTTTTATATTGATGTCACTCTCCTACTTAAATAAACCAATGAATAAATGCAAAGGAATTAGATTTTTGCTGAGATTTTAATAAGATGTATGTGATTATTGTTCCACAGTCACCACAGGCCCTCCTGTTCCTCCAGTGAAGCCCCTGAAGTTTCATCATCAGCTCCTCCCAGCAGACTCCTCCGGCTCTGTAGGTTCACCTCCCGAACTGGTTCAGTATCCGGATTCAGAGGCAATAACAGGATGGACTGAACGGCTGCAGGCGAGCCCTGCAGAGCTGAGGTCCTGCAGCCCGCTTGAGTGGGAGGAACCAAACTCACCAAGCTCCATCACAGACAACGCTCTCAAACTTCAGCATCCGCTCTGCAGCTACGTGGAGAGACTGAGGAGGGAGGGTCAGGGAGGGAGAGAGGAGGAAGGGGAGGAGAATGAGGCCGGGGGACGGAGAGGGCTGGACAGAAGCTCCTACCATCACGCCATCGCAGCCTTAGAAAACACCAGCGAAGAAGAGGAGGAGGACGCAGGGAGGGAGGAGGAAGAGAAGGAGAATAAGAGGAAGACTAAAGAGAGGAGCAGTTTCCAGCGGCCGGTCATAGAGACGGAGTCGACGTTCAGACCGGCAGAGTTCGGATCCCGTCTTCTGCCGCCGGAAAACAAACCACTGGAGATGGTGGTGCTGAAGAGAGCGAAGGAGCTGCTGCTCAGCCATAATCACCACAGTATAGCCAGACACCTGCTGATAGCCGACTGCCAGGTACACACACAAACACACACACAGAATGCATTCCCTCACTCCTTACCCTAACCATCACAACTAAATGACGCCAACTCTAACCTAAAACTAATTGTAATGTGAGAACTGAAACAAAGTCTTAACCCTCTGAAGTATCGTGAGGACATTTTGGAAAGTTCTCACAATGATGAAATTGTCCACACAACCATAGAAAGACATGTATGTAAACACACACTGTTTTTGTTAGACAAATTTCCAGTGTCACACATCTGTATTATGTTAAATGAAACATTTTGGTAGATACACAATATACTAGTTAAATGAAACTAATACACAATATATACAATAATATATAAATATAAATGAACACACAAGTAGAAACGGATAAATTTACACAGCCCTGAACAGGCAAACTTTATCAGATTTAAAAACCAATAGATTTTTAATTGTTAATAAATAGTTAATTAATGCTTTATAGATCAGTTATGAGACGTTTATAAGGACAAGGATGTGAAAAATATCTTTGGCTGGTGTTTCTTTTCTGTTTTGTAATGATAAGATAAGATGTACCTTTATTGATCCCCCATAGAGGAAATTCTAAATTTGACACAGCAGCACAAGGAGAAACTGTAATAAGAAATAAAATAGGACTATAAACAGAATAAAAATAAATAAGATAAATAGAAATACTATATAATACAATAACAGTATAAAATGCAATGTAGGCTGTTTTGTACATGTGCAATATAAAAATATAAAATGAAGTGGTTGATTTATAAATGTTGGTAATCATTCATCAATAATCATGGATTTCTGACTTTCTAATGAACCATCAAATCTGCAGTTGTAGATCAAAAAACCTTCATACAGAATAGAGCTGAACAATTAATGGGAATATTATTAAAGGTAAGTAGGTAACAGCTGATCAGAGAGCGCCTCCTTTCACAACCTGGCAACCCAAAAGTTGTTCTCATTAACTGCCTATAACTGGTTTATAACGTGTTTCTAAATGATTTGATTATCATTAACAAAGCCATTAGTCACAACTTAAAAGGTTGCCTCATTTAAACTGGTTACCGAATTAAAATTTCAGACAATCACGCACGCAGGTGCAGAGAAAATTCAACTCACACCAGACAGATTTACACTGTCCGGTTTGGAGGTAAACATGTTTACTGCTGCTATTACACACACATCCTCTGTGTGAGTGAGACCGAAAATTAGATTTCTGTCCTGCAGCTGATGTTACTGCTGCAATAAAATGATCCTCATGACGCAGGAGAAAACAACCTACGACCAAACAAGCTGTTACACCTCACACACGCACACACCAGACACACATATTAAGAGAGGAAGATAAAGGAGACTAAATGTTAATTGACAGCCCCTTGTAAAACCGATTTGCTCTCCAGGTTGCGAGGATACTGGGAGTGACTCCGGATCTTAAAGGTCAGATGGGCGTGTCCTCCGGTCTGGAGCTGGTGACGCTGCCGCACGGTCGACAGCTGAGATTGGACCTAATGGAAAGGTACACATCATACACACAAAAGCACATGTTTAATCACAGATGCACAAGGACAGGATGAATTATAACTTCCTCACTTTTTAGTAGCACCTCCTGGAGTAGCGTGGGGTCACTGTGGAGGTTTTCCATGATGTAACACTCTTCCAGAATGTCTATATCTCCCAAAAAAAAAAAACATGCGAAGGAAAAAGTTGAAAATTGTGGGAAATATACTTATTGCTTTTCTTGGCGGGAGTTAGGCGAGAAGGTTGATACCATTCACACACGTCCGTATGGTAATATATGAAGCTACAGTAGAGTCTGCAGGTAATTAGCTTAGCATAAAAACTGGAAGCAAGGGGAAACTGCTAGCCTGGCTCCGTCCAAAGGTTAAAACCACCTACCAAGAGATACGTAGTCCCAGCATGCAACTCCTAATACACCCACAAATTGTTGTTTTACCTTTCTGTTTGTGTATATATTAAACTTTACAATAAGACTACTCTGGTAAAGGATTTATAAATGGTTCATAATGAGGTTATTCATTTGGTTGTTAACACTTTATAAATCATAAATAAACAATTATAACCAAGTTATAACACAGTTTTCATACATTGATGGAGGGTCACTATTCTGCAAGATAAGATCAAGTTAATGCGTTACTTGTATTTATAACTGGTAAAAGGGAGACTCATAGTAACTCATTAATAGATGGTGATGTGTTTCACACTTTACACTAAAGTTCCCTTTTACCAGGTATAAATGGTAGTAACTCATTTGTAAGTTTAATGAGTAGTAAGCATTTACTTGATCTTGCGAAATAGTGAGCCTGCATCAATGTATGAAGACTGTGTTATAACTTGGTTATAATTGTTTATTGATGATTTATAAAGTGTTAAAAACCAAATGAATAACCTAATTATAAACCATTCATAAATCCTTTATAAGGGTCGTCTTATTGTAAAGTGGTACTGACAAGTGTTTGTGATAAGAAGGTATGAAACATCAAATAGAGGTGAGGGAAATCAGGTGGGAATAGGTCCAAACCAGCAACTGCAGAAAGGGATTAAATTGAACGGTCTTGTTAAAGCTTATACATCATTTATTTTAAGGGGTCACTGAAGGGGGCTGTGAAGGTTGGAAACTGGTTTAACCAAAGCTGGTACAGCAGCCTGCACTAACCTGAACATTGAGATGACGTCAGTCGTGACTCATGTGCTGATTTCATTGTACAGTCCTGTCTGATCAACAGACTGAAGAGGCTGTTCTGTAATGAAAACAAATTCCCCCTCTAGGCTCTGAAAGAACAGATTAGAAAACTTGACAGAGTGAAACAAAAACAGACACGGACATGACATTGTGTTGATAATCCTCCTCTCCCTCTCCTCCTTGTCTCTCCTAGACACCACACCATGGCGATAGGTGTTGCCGTGGATATTCTGGGATGTACGGGCAGCGTGGAGGAGCGGGCGTCCACGTTAAATCGCATCATCCTGGTCGCGTTGGAGCTGAAGGACACGGTGGGCGACCTGTTCGCTTTCACGGCCTTGATGAAAGCTCTGGATCTGCCACAGGTAACACACACACACACACACACACACACACACACACACACACACACACACACACACACACACAACACACACAACACACACACACACACACACAACACACACAACACCACACACACACACACACACACACAACACACACCACACACACACACACACACACACACACACACACACACACACACACACACACACACACACACAGACCTTTGTTTCTCTTGTGACATTTTAAAAAGTTCTCTAAAGTTGAGACTGTTGTCTGTTCTGTGCCGTGCAGATCAGCCGTTTGGAGGAAACATGGACGACTCTACGAAGGAACTACACGCAGACCGCCATCAGCTACGAGAAAACACTCAAACCTTTCTACAAGAACCTGTATGAGGGCACAGGTACTTGGCACACACTGTCACAGATCACACCACTTCACTTCAACATAATAACTGATTTTCAGGGAGGCTGGAAAAGCTTCTTTATAAAAAGAAAGAAGGAAATAATTCACAAACAACCAAAAATCTTCAAAGCTGAAGATCATGAGTTGCATCCATGTGCTTTCAGATTTGTGCTTTTTTTTAGATTAAAAACTTATGAGGTTATGAAGCACCAGACATTTGGTAAGCCGTTTGCTTCCGACAATTACACAATGAAATCCTACACGTGGCTATAAACATCCCTTAAAAACAGCTTGAAAAGACCCGACTGATCCTTTGAAGTGGCTTTAATAACTGTTTTTATAATAACAAGATCGAATGACAATGTGAAATCACCTGAGTCTGCAGCTCCCCACACTGAGTTTCAGCTCATTGTCTGGCACAGTAGTACAGGTCTTACAGGTCAGGCTGCATATGTGAAAAACGTTGCGTGAAGTCTGATAAATAACCGTTGGTCGGGTCTGAAGACTACGAGTAGAGTTAGAGAGAAGCTGTGAGCTGTGCTGGAGGCTCGAGGCTAGTAGCTGCTACTAGCATAGCACACCCAAAATCTCTGCCCAAACTATTGTGGGTAATGTAGGCATCAGCCTCTGACAATATAAAATATATCTCTGATTTTGATCGTTTTTTAAACTATCATGAGTCTGACATTGTTATAGGACTCTTTAATCATCCATGCCAGATCAGACTGTCGTGTCATAATCAACGTTAGTTTACCAATGTTAGAATTCAATAGTTTTACCTCTTACAGTTACTTCTTCCATATAAATGACATGACATAGCTTTACAGTTTTAAAATTAAGTGGTTCTCTTCCTGACTAATAAGGTTTATGAAAATAATAATAATAATATATATTTATAATACAGATATATAATATAATAATAATATATATAAATATTATAGAAGATTTTACATTTTTAAACAAAAAATTAAAAACAAACTTTTCATCTGTACACACTGAGATATACTGACCTCCCTCCTCCTCCTCCTCCTCCTCCTCCTCCTCCAGCCTCCTCTCCTCCGGTGGTCTGCGTCCCCCTCCTGCTGCCGCTCCTCACTTTGATGGAACGTCCGACAGTCACACCCGAAGGGGCCGAGCTCTGGGAGACCAGCGACCACGGCTGTGACATCATGCTGCGCCACCTGGAGGCTGCGCGTGACGTCGCAAACAACGCGCAGAGCTACACCGCCAGCGCACAGAAGATCTTGCAAGGTAAGAAGGAGAAAATAATATTATCAAACAAAAACAGAAGATGTGAAATGTTTTTTTGTTTGTTTTCGGCGTGATACAGTAGATCTCTGTGTTTCTGTGTTCAGGGTTTCAGATCGATGAAGACCTGCTGGAGGTGTTCAAAACAGACTTTCAGCTGCGGCTGCTGTGGGGAAGCCGCGGAGCTTCGGTCAACCAATCAGATCGCTACAACAAATTCAACCTCATCCTCACTGCGTTGTCACGGAAACTGGAGCCCCCACCCAAAACACAAACCTTAATCTGACTTATTCGGAGCAGCGACACGCATACTGACTCACCCTGGACCCTGTGAAAGTGAGCAAAGCAACGTCAGGAGGATCAGAAACCAGCGGCGACGAAGGGAAGACGAGACGGAATAAAACCCAAAGTGATGGGAGAACGACCTGTTCTGCATCAAACAGCCCATACACACTCCGAGCTCCTGCAGCTGTAGTAGCCCAAGAGCCGCTGAACTCAGCACTGTGAGAAAGTCAGCTGTTTCACTCATAAAGACTCAAAAACCAACGCTGTGAGAGCAACAACCAGAGAAGAGCCAATCACATCCACTTTAATGCTTTTTGAAACAGACACTCACTTCACTTCTACGTCCCACCTGTGGGATGCCTCGGGCGTGTTGTGGTCTGTACCAAACCCGCTCTTCACACAACCTTGACAAATTGTTTAAAAGCTCTAAGTCTCCGGATTCTACCTGTGCAAGGCTTTTCAAGATCACATCACTGCAACAGAAGTGGTTCAGACTTGTGGCTGAACACTAAAGGTCCTCCGCTGTAAAGGTCATCCTACAGGCCTTCAGGTGTCTGATAACAGGTTAATAGTTCACAATATCCGTCTGGTTTTTTTTTTGGGTCACATAGCCCAATATCACAAATCTGAAATTACACTCAGGAGGCTTTATAAACCATACACCCCTCTGTCCTCAGACCCTCAAATCAGATGATGGAAAAACTCCCTCCAAAAAAAAAAAAAACCTTCTACAGGGAAAAAAACTGAAGAAACCGGAACAACAGCAAAGGAGGAATCCCTCTTCCATCTCAGACTAACATGCAGTAGATGTCATGATTACAGCAAACATCAGCAGAGCCAAATTACTGTACAGATAATCAGGATGACAGACGTATAGATGGATAAATAAACTGTTACTGTCCAGTAGTAGAATGTAAACCTACAAAATGTCAACTTTTCAGAACGTAAGAAAAACAGCTGCCAAGTGTTACAACACGCAGAGGCAACATTTGATGCAACATCTTATAAAACTGAAACTACAACAACAAAAATCTTATTTTCTTATGTCAAATTGTTCCTGCGATTAAGCTTTCATCAGAGCACAAGACTGGTTTCCTCCTCATTTACAGCCAAACATGCTCATACACGTAGATGTAGAGGAGGGGCCGGTGTTTTCATCGATTTCATTTTGACTTTGAGGCTTTTATGAAACTGTGATGTGTATAGACTCGTTTAGAAGCATCCTTTAGTTCATTCAATGATATTAAAGTCATCAACAACTATCAGTTTATGAATGTGTTTTACTCACCTTGATTGTGGTGAGATCAGGAGACGCAGCAGCTGCAGTTCACAGATTTCCTCAATGTGTTGGCAACAGAAATCCAAAGATAATGGTGAAAGTAGAAATGAGTGATATTTTTGAAAACAGAGCAGAGACTTAAAGTGATACGCCGATTTGGAACTTTTGCTCCTTATCCTGATCAGCCTCTTGCTTTATTTTTACTCTGAAATTCGAAGTTAATTGAGAATTTCTTTCTTCCATTAGACTCAAAGAGAAAAAGAAAATAGCTCAACGTCTTGTGACAAGTACGAGTAAGTAAGAGTCAGGTTTAAAGACGTCACGATGACCCAATTAAAACATAAAAATAAAATGAGGTAATTCAACAGTTAAAAAAGGAAATATACTTAAAAAGTCAACATCTGTGTATACTGTCTTGATAGAGATAATAAGTGTATTTAACAATATAATGATTGATTCTTCACATCTGGAGACGTTTGGCTGCATTTCCACAAACATTTGAATCTGTGTGACCTCAGATACAAAAAACAACCTGATCAGTTTGTTGCTGGTTAAACAAGCAAAAAAAAAGATAAATAAATATTTATCATTGAGGTTCCTTGAAGCATTTCCTGAGATGATTTCACTTCAAATCAGAAGATGACAGAGGATCGACAATAAATCTTTTGTGTGCTACATTTACACAGGAGCAGAAATCAGATACATTTTCTGTACGTGTGAAAATGTAGCTAGAAGTGTGAATCTGACAAATTAAAGAAATTACTTTGTGCATAAAACCATAAAAAAGTATGTTAACATGTGAGAGACTAAAGCTGTACATATTTGAAGCATTAGCATGTTAATAATAGACTGTACATATTTTCTGTAGAAGACTGACTGTAAAAAAGATGCTGATGAAATTTAATGTTTATATTATTATGAACTACGGTGGTAAGATTGAATAAATGTGGTGTATGATCTGTGGTCGTCAACTCATTGTGTAACACGCTGAATGTTTGCATGTGTAGCAAAGACGTGTTTTAATTAATAACTGTTTTTGTTCACATTTACAGCCGCCTCCACAGGAGGCGAACGATTCTGTCTGATGCTGGTGAATCATTTTGGGAGTAAAAAGTCATCACTATTCATTTTTCCATGCAACATCAGGAATTAAAAGTCACAAAAGCCGGTTAAAAGCCCACAGTTTACTGTTAAGGTGATTTCATCGACGAAACGCCACAGAAACAAATCAACTTTTCATTGCTGCTTATTTTATTAGAACAATATCTTGGAAGAAGAAGAAGAAAAAAAAAACATTTTGTTCACAAAGTGTCTGACAACATTCAAAGTAAAAAGATGTGCACAACAATATTGAAAAGTACTGCCATTGGTTATTAAAACATATACAACATGGTAAAAACACACAGATTTACATGGATTTGACATGTTAATATCCTGCTAAAGCACCTTGTACCTGCTGCTGATTTTATTAACTGTGAATATTTGTGTTGATGCTGATGAAAAACAAGAAGGTATGTAAAGTATATCTTCATGGTTGTCAGGGTTACAAAGTTTCCACAGGACACACGTGACGATCAGAGTTTAAAAAGAGGAGGAATGTAAAGAAGAACACGTCTGGTTTTTTTGCTGGATGATGAACAGCAGCGCGCTCACAGTCGCGTGGCGGGTTTCAGTAATGAACTGTTTGTACATGAATTAACTGCAAATTTGATCATATTTAGCATCTCAAAGCTGATTTGTTTTTATGTATTTTTGCATAATATTCAAGATTACAGCACAGTGGCTATTATACTACGCAGCTCACAGTTTCTAAAGGTATATTAACCGTAAAAATAATTAACAGGACTTTTGGTATATTTTGTTCATTTCAAAGCTGCTGTATCCCCAATGACTTCATGCAGCTTTGATTAAAGGGGCAGTACACTCCAAACAGGCCAACTTAAAGAAATCTTTAGAGGAAAATGTCAAATTTAGAGCATACTGTCTCTTTAAGAATTCACGTGATACACTATGAGTTTAAAAAATGCCCTTTAAAAAGCAACATAAACACTCACGTAACGTGAAAAAGACGCAAATCCTCCTGTTTATCCTCACGTCACCATCAGAGGATGATTTACAATTACAATAATAAGCAGGGTTATGGTTTTAGTACTGAAAAAATTTCTCTGTTTATCTACTTTCTGACAATAAGTTAATCGCTGCCAAACATTCACTTGTTCCAGCTTCTCAAACGCAATGATTCGCTGTTTTTCCTCTCTCTTCATATCACTGTTAATTGAACATCTTTGGGTTTTTGACTGTTTATAGAACAAAACTAGCAACTGGAAGACATCCCCTTGGGCTCGTAAAAGTTTCGATAGGCATTATTCGCTATTTCATCGACTAATCGATCAAAAATAAATCAATAATGAAAAATAAATAGTTGCAGCCCTAATTGCTTTAATGAGATTTAACAGTATGACCGCATTACTACTGGAACAAATAGAAAATCTTTTATGTAACACTTGACTGCACACATTTTATATCTTAGTTTCCAACAAACAGCTCGGTTTCAGGGAATCAGCTTGTCCCTGTTTGGAAAACCAGACATGAGAGCTGCAACGATCAATCGATTAATCAGTTAGTCGATTGTCAGGAAATTAAGAAATGAATCAGCACCCGTTTTGATAACTGAATACTTCATTTGTTGTTTTATAGGCAAGGGTGCCAAACGTTTGCTGGTTCCAGCTTCTTACACGTGAGGATGTGATGTTTATATTTTTGTATTTGTTATATGCGAAAGAAAACTGAACATCGTCACCCCGGGCGCTGGAAAATTATAGCGGGTATTTTTCACAATTTTTCTGATGTATAGACAATGACAATGATATATCGATTAATTAATAATGAAAATAATTGTTAGTTGGAGCCCTACATGACATCAGATACATACATGAAACAACAAGCATTGATGGATCTTTGTACTTGTTTACAAGGCATCATCATCAGGCGCCATTTTGCATCGCAAACATCTTAAATCCAAATCAGCGGACGAGGACTCTTAAAGGGGTGCTCCACCAAATTTTACACATGAAAATACAGTGTACTCATCAGGTTTATGTGCTACTCAGCCAGTGAAAACCATTGTATAATATCTTCTGTGGCTCTGAAGGAGCTTTAAAAGACGTGGGCATTTACCAAGCAAGGAGGATGTAATTAAAGACAGTTATGCAGCATTACGTGAAATGAAGGATGCAACAGTTTAGGAGTTTGAGCCATGTTAGGGTGTAAAGAGAGGACATCTCGGCCTCTGCTGCTTCTATTTTGACCGTTTTTTTGTTTGGTGAAATACTAAAAATCGCTGAAACACCCCTTTAATGTCCATTACAAATTTGTCCCAGACAGTGGAGGAAATGTGGAGTAGTGTGGAGGGAAAGGTTCAAGTAACAACATCTACAGCATCATTCTGTACATTTCACAGCTTCATCGAAGAAACACAGATTACAGTGAAGGCGTGGCCACTTGCTGTTCAGATTACCTTGATTGAGAGTTGTTAGTGGCATTTATTGTCTTAAATAGCATCAAGAGGAAGTGTGAGACGTGTCATTTTGCTAGCCTGTTGACCAGATACAGCAAGTGGTTAAAAAAATAATCGCCAGAGGGACGAAATGAATTCAAAGAATCTAGAAAAATCATGCAAAAGAAGTTGTGGTCATTGCTCAGCAAGTGTTACAAAAAAAAAAGGGTATAAAAACCATTTGAGAAGAGAAAGTTACTAGAGCCGTTTTTGTTTCTCGCTGCTACACAGTGGTCATTCATAAAAAGATCACACCTCTCTCAGCAGACAACACAGACCTTCAGTCATTCGTTCATTCATTTATTCACTTGTTCATTTAATCAGATTCAAATGCTGTAGTACTTAAGGGCAAAGTGCATCGGTTCAATTCAAACCTTGTTGTCTATCATGAAGAGTGTCAATCAGACAAACCTAAAAACAGTCACCATGGAAACACATTCAGCATGACATAAGAGATGTTAATATGTACAAATCATTCAATGGTAAAAACTAACGTCACGCATGTAACACGTGTACACACATGTACATGTAAATGTGTACGGGAAGCAAAACACGAAACAATTGTGACGTTTTTGGCTTTCCATATCTGTGTGTACACGTTGATACATGCGTGTGTGTCGTCACATCACAAATACGACTGATTAAATGGGGGAAAAAAAAACTTTTCATGGAGATGCAGTTGAGTCCTCCACAGATGCGAGGGGTGAGCCCAGGTGGCTGATGGGAGACATATTGAGGCTGAAGAGCAGACACATCCAGATATGTATCTGTGGAAGACTCCCCTCCACAGTAATAGAACATGAAGTTTTAAGGCAGAGTCTGACCGCAACGGCACCAGAGCTCCTCTTATTTGCTTGATGTTGATACAAGAGGCCCAGTCCAGCTCGAGCTGAGCGGTGGTTTGCTGAAGAAAGGCTGCCACCTGCTGGTCGACTGGCGGAATTACAACCAAGGGAGAGAAGAGGAAAGGTGGGGAAAGTAAAAGAAAAAGAAACGAGGACAGGGGAAGAGAGGTCCTGTTTTCACCTGATAGTCCTGCTATCTGCCTAATGAGTAGCTCTGATTTTACCCAGCTGCTGTTTGGGAGACATTAAACAAACAAATAAATCATACTCATGCTGAAAGTCCATGAAAAATCATGATGGTATGGCATTCAACATAAAGCATACAGCCGAAGATAGCGGAACACACACTTACAAAGTTGCAGTAAAAGTCACCTGATCATGTTTGGGAGACAACAACGACACATTAAAAACATGCGACTGTATGAGGGTGAGGGCAGGCATGAGGAGCAGAGTGGCTCAGGCAGGCAGACATCACCAACAGAACACATAATAATGATGATGACGACGACGACGACGACAACAGGAGTGAGTTGGAGCAGCGCAACACTGATAATGTTAGTGGCAGCAAATACTGTAAGCATACCTGAGCCTGAAAGTTACTAAACCCTGATGTTCTGAATTTTAAAATGAACTGGTTTTCTCTCACCAGGAGCCGGACTAAAAGTATGGGGGGAGTTTATGTGTCAGGGAGACTGGTTTAGGAAATTTGGCAAGTGGAAGAAATGTTACTAATAATTTCTTGCCAGTGAGAATTTAGAAATCCTCACTAAAAAGCAAACCAAACGTTTGAAGACGTCACGACGACAGGTTCACTCATGAGCTTGAAATTTTGACACAGAGGTCTCATCACGAGGTCAACTTGCTTGGTGTTTCCGAAGCTTTCAGCCACCTTAATGACCTTCCTCGATGGACAGAGTTGCTGGGATATCATGTCATCTCCATCATCTCCACCAGATAAGCTGACCTTGTGATTAGAAACTCTTGTCAGAATGCTGTTTCATGGATGGTGGCGCCCGTTCATTTGACAAAACAAAATAAGCTTCAATTGGAGCTACTTAGAGGGATTTCAACCTCCCAACACTTCAGCCAGCACCTACAGAGAAAAGACTTACTCTAACTTATTAAAAGGCAAGCTATCCCATTAAAGCACAAAGCAGACAGTGAATCAATGAGGTTGCTACCGATCGTCATTAAAAAGGATAAATCCACATCAAATCAGAGAGGAAAGGCTGCTGCTGGACTGCTCTCTATGAGCTGAAGCTTTCAACCACACGTGCGTGTTTTATTTTTAGCTGCATCCCAATCAGTGGTAGAAACAGGTAGAAACACCTCCTGTAACATCACTGCTCAGGGTGTGGCTTAAAGAGCACAATCATTGAACGCTTGAACCTACAGAGAGTACATCCTCAGGTTTTTCCCCTATGATTCGCTCTGAAACAACCCTGTGTCAGAGGCGTGGCCATCAGAGAAGTCCCACCTCTTCAGGCCATTACAGGCTGGGAAGGTATAAACATAAACACAGCAGCAGCAGAGAAGAGGGAATGTGGAAGACATGTATTTGTTGTTGCTGGATGCAAAAAAAAAAAAAAAAAAAAAAAGGGTGTGCATGTAGTATAGAGTCTGTTGGCAGTTTATTAGGTACACACTGCTAAAACTAATACAAAAGCTCTGCAATAAACCCTCCTTCATGACGTTTATAATGTTCAGCTTTTGTTGAAAATGTGTCAGAGAGGTGCTGATTCAACTGTATTATCATTATGGAGGATTATACATTGGACGGTGTCAATGATGTTACATATTTAGTCAACATTAAATTACCAAGTTCAAATAAAAATAGAAATATTTCAATTTCAGGAACAATGGACGACAGCGAGTAAGTTGTGATTATCTGTAGCTTTAAGTAGATTTGGTTCTGTTTGTTCTGTTGTGTATTTGACTGCTTACTTTGATTTTTAGTTCTGCACATTTAACACAGATGTATTCTTTGAAATTGTACGTGTTTATTTCATGAAAAAAAAAAAAAAATTTACAGGGCAAAATAAATCAACCAGATAGATTCTGCTCTTTGCTAAATTTGTACTTGATAAGCGCAAGACATCAAATGAGGGAATGACATCCTGTCCTTCCCGTTTTTCTACCTTTGTCGGTGTTTCTGTTATTTAGCCTACCCTCATTGATATAAATGGGGTGGACAAAATATTAGAAACACCTGTCAGCACAACAAACTGCAGCTTCGCAATGATCTAAAAGTTGAGTCAACATCTCTGCACAAAAAGTTTTTGTTTGATTCTAACGGTCATGAAGGTACGCCTTATTGCATGACTTTTTTATTTGTTTAACTTAGGTGTACCTAATAAAAGGGCAACTGAGTGTATGTTTAGCTGAAGTTGTTGCAGTTGTCACTTCCCGCTCTGAAAGGTGTTCTCAGTTTCATGTTCTGCTGCTTTTAAGACAGAAACCTAAAGTTCGGAGTGGGATTTCTCCTGTGGGTACCAGTTAGGATCCTACTTTAAGATATTAATTATATTACTGCCTGTTTATGTTTTGGGATCATCTCCTCTACATATGGTATGACACTCCCTTCTTCCTCTAGTTCCCCAAAATGCTTTGCTGATCATGGATATGTGAGCATGCAGACATGCAAACCTGCCTCCCAGCCCACTTCACCTCTGTTTCCCTCTCTACCTCTCCCTTTCCCCCCACTCTCTCTCTCTTTCTCTGGCACCCCCACCACCAATAATCAGCAATCAGCGTGAGCCCTCCACCAGCCAATCAAATCGCCTGGCCACCCTGCAGCCCTCAGGAACCTGCGATCACATAGAGGAGAGAGCCAGTTACTAAAACACATACACCAAGACACACACGCAAGGTGCACCCACAGAAAAAGAAGACATGATTGAAGTTAAGGAGGTCATAGAATAAAAATGCTCATAGGCACCGACTGCCAGTTTACTGTGTTTAGGTCTTAAAGAGAAGACCTCAGGGTTTCTATCTGCTAAAATGGGGACTATTCACTCTCTAACTTTGTGAATCTTAACTGATTCACAAAGTGTAAAGTGGAAGAAAAAAACCCAAAACAGTTTAAGTGTCCTGTAGATTCTGTCTGTCACTAGGAGTCAGAGCTGCCATGACAATCCTCCACCTTTGTTTGGTATGAGACACAAAGTAACACCATACTATCGTACCAACATACTATCGTTTCATTGAAATCCATCAAACAGCTGTCACCACTCTGCTTCAGACCAAATAACAGACTGAGAAACACTGCTGTAGCTAAAGAAATCATGTCTACTAACACTTTACTTTATCATTTATTAGCAGTATATTAACATTTAAAAAAAATACTATAATGTAGTTGTAAGCAAATATACGGATACTTTAAGAGTTTATTGACCGACTATAAATTCTCCTGGGAAGATATGTGTAATATTATATTAATATCATTCATTCCGTTTTCACAGCCGCCTCCACTTACAGGTATCCATAAGATGAGTTACAGATGTTTACAATACATTTATAAACACATATCTGCTTACTATTCCATTATAGTGTTATAAACCATTTATTAAATGTTTATAAACTGCTTATAAACGCTAAACTGGGCAACCATGATATCCATTACAATGATTTCTGTCTGAATGTGGCAAAAGTTCAGCTTGTTGTGAATGAAGTGAAACTGAACCGACCCCAAACCGAAGTTTCAGTTTTGACTGTTCATGATCTGCTACTGTGTTTGTACATCTGGCAGCCTCCGCTTTTATTGTGAAAGAACTGATACCATGATAATGCCATTTAACAAACGGTAGTGCCTGCTGCCAGTTGCTCTGTATCGTCACTCAGTATTCGGGTGCTGTGATGCTACGCCCTTGTTTGTACTGTAAGGTGTTGGCCTTCAAACATGACATGATGTTCAGCAGGCACAGTGACTGTGAAACAGCTGCACTACAGATTTATATCACAAGGGAAGTCAATGGAAACTCTAACCATCAGAACTGTTTTTAATCAGTGACTCAAACATTCACCAAGAACTATCGGTATGCCTGCATGATAACATAAAATACATAATCTGTCAGTGAGAATTATGAAAATAATCCTGTAAAATTTCTTCCATCAACTGAACTGAAGCCATTTTCATACTGGACGTTGTCACTTCCTTATTTTTACAGCCGTTTCAAACCAGGCTTTCAACTGCTGGGTGTGATTTTATAGTAGAGATTTCTCATGTTTGTTGTTAAAGGGTAAGGCTCATGATATTCTCTTTTTTTTTTTATTTATTTATTTTTATTGTTAACAAATGCCTTGCAAAGACCATAACCAACAATGTACTGATCCTACCAACAAGTATTACCTGTTTATCTAAAGCCTGGTGTACCTGTGCTGCTATCGTTTTTAAAAACACATTAATTAGCTGCACCGTTGCACTGTTCGTCATGTTTCTTCATTACTATGGGCAGTGTAGTTTTATTTGACTTGATCCTACATAACTCATCCTGCTGCTGTATGTACTCCCTAGAGCACTGGTTTCCAACCTGAGAACATCCATCATTTTCCCATCCCAGTTTAGATGAAACCACACCCACAATGACCCCAGCCCATACTGGAGTGGGAGGAGTTTCATCTAAACCTGGTTGGGAAGACAATACAAGCAAACTGGGAGTTTATTTACAGGTCACAAGCCAAAAACATTGCCCTTTGCTGCAGTAAAGTATCAAATGTGTATTGACTGCAGCTGAAAATAATCCCCAACAAAAGCACTATTTACTACAGTTTTTGTTATGTTTGCTAAAAACTAAAGTCACCAGCTAGATTTATGTCTTCAGGGTCAAGCGGTGGGGGAGGAAAGCTCTGAGAAACCATGAAACACATTGTTGGTTTTGGTGTTTTCATGAGATTTGTTGAAGGCAAGAAAATGCAGAATAACACCAGCCGTATCCTTAAAATTTTCAGCTGTGCTGTGAGAGGACACACAATATCAAATGACTAAAATCAGTTGTAACAAGTCCAATGTGAAAACTCTCTCTCCACATTTGGAGAAAACTGCATTGAGGAATTTTTATCCTTTAACTGTTTCATTCAAAACCACTGAGGCAGATACCAGACACACCTCAGTAAGTGTAATTCCACCTTTAGTGTGATGGCACAGATAACACACAAAAAAAAGTGCATGTATACACACATGCGCACACACACAAACACACACACACACACTGCAATAAGACAAATAAAAACAAATGAAATCAAAATATCTTTCACTTGAAATTATGTCAACACATGAATCCAAAGATCTTAAAATCAAGGTGTTTTAAAAAGGAAACCGACAATAATTAAAGGAATAAAAATAAAATGTTTCTAATATATTACATAAAACAATCTTAAAACGCTTTGATCGACAAGATGTGGTGTAGCCTTGACGTGGGCTCAAAACAGCAGTGGAGACATCTTTCACACAAACAGAGAAATTCCGCAAATACAATATTAACGTCACACAAACATCATCAAATAGGTTTTTTCCTATTTGTCTTTGTGCCCAGACACTCACCTCCGAAACAGTCCCACAGACATGAGAGGAGGATGAGGACGAATGATTAATAAAACAGACTGACGGATAAAGAGATGGGAGGGAAATCAGAGAAGGGAAACGGATGAACGTCCATGCAGGTGATCAGACGCCGCCTTTTTCCTTCGTGGTGTTACGTCGAGGAACAGAAAGCAGAGATGGAGAGAATGACAGAGGAATGGAGGAAGAGGACAGAAGACAGTGTAGCTTCAGATGTAGGTGACGGCACCTTTGCTGTTTTTCTCCAGGGTGATTTCTACGTAGGAGGTGGGGACGTAGCCCTCCTCGCCGCTCTGCTTCCTCGCCCTCGTCCAGCCATCGCCTTTATCCTGCTCGATGATGTACAACACCTGCAAGAGAGAGAGGAGTTTTTCTTTTTATTTCAATGAGCCTGGTTGTTAAATGACAATGAAATCAAAAAAGTCAGAATTTTTGAGCTTTCTTACTGAGGGTTAGATGAGAAGATTGATATCACTGTTATATCCGTACGCTAACCACATACACAGAGCCAGGAGACGGTTAGCTTAGCTTAGCATAGCATAAAGACTGGGAATGGGGAACCAGACTATGTCTTGGCCAGAAGAACAAAGCTACTTAAATGTTCTTTGTGTTGTGTTTTATTATGACCCTGATGAATACCACAAGTATCACTGTAGTTATGACCCTCACTGTTATATATTTACTGTCCAGACACGGGGTGGTATCAATCTTATCTTCTTAACTCTCAGAAAGGAAGGGAACAAGTGTTCTTCCCAAAATCTAAAACTATTAACAGTGTGAATTTTCATCACTTAAATTACATCAGTTCTAAACATAGTTCAGTCAGTTTAATATCAAAACTTATTAACAACAGCAAAGCTAAAACACATTCAAATTCATTTAGAAATTTTATGATTACAGCATGTAAGTTTTTATTTGTAGAATAATTAGACAAGTCCACTGATAAATTAAGTAATTATGTAATCAATCGTGTGGCCTGGTTAGATTTGTTGAGGATCTTGTTTCCTGTCTGCAATAATTACACTAGAAGTTAGAAATATCCAAATCCAATACACAGGGACTTTAAACTGCAAATGTTGAGTTTAAAAATGACCATTACCTCATCTTCTGCCATCACCAGTGTCCCCTCGTTCTGACCTAGAAGTCGATCATACCACAGTGAGATTGAAGACACAGTCACGCACAGTCACACACAGTCAGTTTACTGCAGATATTTGATTAATAGACTGCATTTATGCAACAAAAGTAGCGAGCTACCATTACAGAAACTGGTCTGATTGTATGGAGCAATTTGGGGTTGACTATCTTGGACACTTGGAGCTGGGGATCAAACCACTCCCGCTATTAAATTAATTATTCGTCTTTATACCCTCTAATCTAAACAGCTGGTCAAAACAAACACTGCATTTACAGGCAACAATCACCATGTTGTTGTAACACACATCTAATGTTTCACAGTTGGTAACACTTGGTGGCTAGTAGCTATAGTAAATAGCAACATGCTATCATTAACATTTGTTTCTATGCCAAGATAGCCACCTGGCTAGTTAGCCTAGAAAACCAAAATGCAACAGTTTGTCTGATTCTCCCATGGCTCAACTGTTTTCATTAAAAACTATGGCTGAAGACAAGATGAGATGATTTTCTGTCACAGCAAAAAATAACTTGTAACTTTAAAAAGCTATTTTTGTTTTTACACACACAAATGATCCTCTGAGTCCTTCAAGGCAGAGGCTACAGGGAGATCCCTGACGTTCTGTGCTGTTTGTTCTTACCGTCAAAGGAATACAACGCTTTGCAGTGTCCGATGACAGGCAGCGGGTCGTCATCATCAAATTCATCGTCAAACTCGTGGGGGTCGGGGTTCGGGTGTCCGGGCTGCGGAGGACTGGAGCGGTGGTGAGGCGTTTGATGCTCCTGACTGGTGTCGTCTGTGTAACTTCCCTCAGGACTGATGGGAAACAGGCAGCAGCAGTGAGCTTTGTGTTTGCAGGACTGAAATATGGCGCTGCTCCTCGGTTATATACAATAACAAATGTAAGACTCAACAACGTCTGCAGGAATATTATGGGATGAACCACCGTCGAAAGGTCAAAAGGACTCTGAATTAGTTCAACCCGCAAATAAAATAAAAAATGAGCTCACATTCTTCTGCATAATTTCACTTGTGGTAAACTGAATGTGGATGCAACTACTGAACAACTGTTATACTGAATGTAGTTAAAAAAATAATTATATACTACAAAAACTATGAAATGTGACCACATCACTCCAGTTCTAAAATCCTTACACTGGCTATCTGTCACTCAGAGAACTGATTTCAAAATCTTGCCGCTTGTGTATAAATAACTCTGCGGCTCAGCACCCAAATATATCTCTGACATGCTCGTGACATATGAACCTTCTAGGACCCTTAGGACATCTGGGGCTGGCCTACTGACCGTCCCAAGGGTCAGAACAAAACATGGTGAAGCTGCGTTTTGTTATCATGCAGCACAAACCTGGAATAACCTCCCAGATGACGCTAGACGAGCCCCGACTGATCAATTTTAAGTCAAAGCTAAAAATGTTCCTTTCATATCTTAATCATGTTGATTATTCTGTGATGAGATCATTGAAGCTCCCTCAGAGGTTCCCCATTGATACATAATGTTATATAGTTACAACTCTTTTTCTTTCTATCAGAGTATGTATCCTGTACTGTCTGTGTGTAACAGGGTTTGTTTGGAAATATTTTTACCTTTCTCTGCCTTGAGGAGTGTGATGGTGGTTGTCAGCGCTGTGTCTTCTGTCTCCTCTGGAGCTCTGCTTTCCCTCCACCTCAGACAACCAAGTCTGTCAACAGAGAAAAAGGAGATGAGACTTCTACTAATATTACATGTATATATATAATATATATATTATGTATTAAGTATACATTTTAATTGACAGCACTGTAATTCACAGTGAATGTCTTTTTACATACGTATTTGACCAGTAGGTGGTGCTATCACCAGCACAACAAGCAAGAAGCTGAAGACATCAAGAACTGAAATAACTGAAATAACACTCCTCGGGAAAAACAAAAACAAAAAAAATGTCCTCTCGCTCCCCTTTACCTCATTTTTGTGGATTTCCGAGCGCAGTTTCTCCATGTTACAGATGGTCTCTGATATTTTAGGCTGCAGGCTGCTGGGGTCTCCCATCTGTGGATTTTTCTCATACACATCCTTCATCTTGTTCAGGGCATCTCTGACAGAGACACACAAACATGCAATGGAGTTGACGGAGTGGACAAATGATAACAAACAGTTCATAGGCAACAAAAGTGAAGAAAATCATAACCACACTGTGCTGCAGTTTCTTCATGGTGCCTTTCCTGCCACAGTATTGACTAAAAACAGGTTTTTTTCATGATTGTTCTGTTTCTTCACTGCAGTGACAGTCAGCTCTGCTGAATCAAAGCTTTACACTGTTTATTTTCTTGGTGGACATCTCTGCCAGCGGTTAGTGTTGTGATTAGAGGCTGATGAGTTATGGCCAAAGGAACAAAATTTAAAATTTAAACAAAATGACGTCCTGTTACTCTGGGTAAGGAATCATTGTTAAACATCCTACCTCTGATCCATCTCTTTCTGGAGCTCTTTGCTGAGTTCGTCGATCCTCTGCTGCAGCCGCTTCCTCCTCTGCTCAGGAGGTAAGTGACTAAAATCCTCCAAAGATGGGGCCTGGTGAGGAGAAACCGTCATCAACAATAACTCCTCCTTAGACTGAACTCACTTTGTGTCCCTTCAAACCAACTCAGGATGAAGTCAGTGATGTTAGAGGATGATCCGGGGAAAATACAACAGACGGAATTTAGATTTCTGTATGTTTCTTTGAGGTGTGGAGAGATCTGTTAAAACGGTAATGACACCCTTGACTTGTTTCTATTGGGTTTGCAGAGCCTGGATGCTGTAGTTTTGTCTGGTTTGTGCTTCCATTTGTGAATGCACTTTCCATAGAATGACATTTGAAAATAAGTGTTATTGTACTCAATCTTAAAATGAAGGAATAGTGACTCAAAGTTTCTCAGTGGCCAAAAATAAATGTCATATTAAAACTGACTGACTTTCAACCCTAACATGTCTTGAGATGTTTGAACGCATCAATTCTTCACCTTCACTGATCTCACCACAAGGTCCATCAGTGGCTCTTCTGGAACTTTCAATCATATCACATGATCGTCCTCAGCAGATTAAATTTGCCCTGTTGTCATGGAAATGTACAGTACTGTGCAAACGTTTTAGGCACTTTACCTGTTTAGATTTTTATCCATCACACACCTGACTCTGCAGCATGACCCAAAACAAACCGCCACACTTATTAAGAGCCATCTTCAGCAACAAGAAGAACAAAGAGTCCTGTAGCGTACGGCCTGGCCTGACACAGCCCAAAACTACTCATGGCATTATGTTTAACAGCATCCTCACGTTACTTTTAGTGCCTAGGACTTTTGCAAAGTACTGTAGATGTTCAAATTCCCATTTTTTCTAAACATTTTAACATAACAGCAGTTGTCGTGAGATTGTTTTGCCAATTTCAAGACATGTGGGAATAAACACATTTTCAATAAAACACAACTTGGACTTGATATTGCCTGTCCTTGTTTGTCCAGTAGGTATCCAAACATTATTTTAAAATTTCATAAGCTTCCAATTTTTATTTGTCCTTGTTGCTTTAAAAACTTTGAATTTTGCAGCAAAAAAACAAAACAAAAACAATGCTTTAACACTTGGGCAAACCTGTGGCTCTAAAACTGGGGAACTCTATAGGTGGGGGTAAAACAACTGTAGTTAGGTGAATATTATAGGACAGAAAGCAGGGCAGCTGTTCTACCTGTGAGTGGAAAAGTGGCTAACTATCACTACTGGGTTCATATATTGGATGCTATGGGAAGTCCTACAAGGTGACGTTACATGCACGAGCGCCTACACTGCTGGGTGTTCTCATAACTACTCTTTACACACACACACTCACTCACTTACCATCTTTACTGACCACTGATGCATTGGCCATTACAGTAAAAAGAGACAAACGACATGGGATGCTGGTTAGTTGTCAGTATGTCAAACAGTCAGCCAGTCAAAGACCTGCCTGTCAGTCGACCCGCAAGTCAGTTGGTCAGTATGAAAACCAGTGAGATCAATACGTGTTCTCAGTGTGACCCTAAAAGGTAAAAATCTAAAGTAATTTATTGTACACCAGGAGGCTAGTGTGGATATTCTCCAACAGGTTATGTATATTAATAATAAGTTCAATGGTGCATGTTTAACTAAATGACAGTTACTTAACTGTACATGAACTAATGCAAAAAAGGCATCCCTGTATGTTCCTCTTAAATGCCAATTTAAGGTGCCCTGTGGAGTTTCTGACTACTAGAGCAATGTTTTTACAACTTGATCCCATTTCTTGCATCATGCAAGAACACATGTGCACACATAACACTGCTGCTGGGTTGATACTATTCTGCTTATTGACAGTTGATGTCAGCAACATGCAAACAAGTGCATCCATGCCATGTTTGTTTACAAGAAATCTCTACAGGGCACCTTTAATTGACTTCCTACACATTTCATCAAATTCCCTGGTTTCCTCTGACTGTAATCAAACCAGCAGTTGGTTGAAAACCAGCCAATCACAGATGGTTTCTGATACAACTGATGGGAGAAGAAGCCAGCTAGAGCGTTGGCTTGACGCTGAGGCCGGGTGTTATTTACAAGTTTGTGTCAAACTGTCTGAAAGCAGAAAGCTCTGCTTCACAGCATACTCACACTGTTAGCAGAGCCACCGCGGCTTACACACACACACACACACACACACACACACACACACACACACACACACACACCACACACACACACACACACACACACACACACACACACACACACACACACACACACACACACACACACCACACACACACACACACACACACACACACACACACACACACAAACGCATCACAGCAAACTCAGAACAACATCAGGGCAATACACTTGATGTTGGTAACACATTTTCAGCCCATTTTCCCCACACAACACAGCAACCATGATGCAAAAAACCCTCCAAATCCCTCACACACACACACACACACCATGAATCACCAAGGATCCTCCATCTTATGATTGGAGCAAAGATCTGTCTTATAAATTAAAGGAGAGAAAAAAAAAAAAAAATCACAAAAACAAAAGAAATAGGAGAGAAGGTGAGAAAGAGACAAGCCAAGAAAGACAATAACAGAAAAAAGAAGGAATGAGCAAGAGAAACATTTTAACAGTAGCTGCAAGTTTCATAGTTTCATCAAGTAAAACTTTGAAAATATATCAAATCAGACCAATGAGAGCAGGAATCTGGCCTGTCCCCAGAATAATAGCTTCGTAAGAACAACTACACCTTTAAAACATAAAACTTGAGTGTAAAATAGAAAAGAAATACTGAAAATATAATATTTATGGTCATTTAATGCATTGATCTTAGATGAAATTCAGATACTAATTCATGACCTGCAGACACTGTGTAGGAAAAGTAAAAAAACAAAACAAAAACAAAATCACATCAACCTGTCTCAATCAAACACACTGCAATACTACTTCCTGTCTCACCCCTCTCCTCAGGACCCTCAAATTCTGGGGGATTCTGGGTACTGTAGTCTTTATCTCAGAGAGATAGTGGCTCACAAGGTCAGAACTGAACCGAGGTGGAGGGAATAGGTGGGAGCTGGGCCGGGGACGGGAGGAGGAGGAAGGAGGTGGAGGAGGAGAGGAGGAAGGGGACTGGTGGGGGAGGAGGAAGAGACGACAAAGTCAGAGGTCAGGACGACAAATACTTTGGATTTGTGTTGCGTTATGAAAAGTTTTTCTCTTTTAATGGTGTTTTTTTAGCTCTGGGGGAGAAAGTCGGTCATGGTCACCTATAGCAAGTGAAAGTGCCAAGAATATAGAAAAACACGTGGAAAGTTTCATTACATTTCATTTCCTTTTTTAACTGCTAATTTCTTACAGCAAATAAATGATCTATTTGACCAATCTAATCTCATATTCTCTTTTTTATGAATAATTTTGCCACCAGAGTAAAGAATCCTACTCATTTCCCGTCAAGTTTCACTTGTTTCAGGGTTTCTTTCTGAAACAGTTGTCATTATTTAAAATAGCAACATGACAGACCACTTCACAGCTATCAGTGATGATGCTCAAATCAAGAATGAATTCAGGAAATAATTTCATTCACCCTGACAGCTGTTATTATTCTATACCGTAGGCAGATTTTTTTTGCATGTCTGCCAGATGACTTGCTTGAATATAAAATGGCTGTAAGACTTGTATGACTTTCCCTCATTAAGTGAGAGCACCTTGATGATTTCCCTAGTGACTCATTCAAGCTGTTTTACTGTTGATCCCAAGCCCCCCAGGAGCAGCATAGTGACTAAAGTCACTCTTGTAAATTTTTCTGAGCATCACAGACGCCCTGAAAGAAGTTGATACATTTGGTCTGATAAAATTTGAAAAATTCTTAGCACACTATTTTGTGCCATTCATCTGCGCAGGGAGCCAACAGGAAGTCAGCTGGTTTGTCTCTAATTCAGGTCACATCACTTAAACCACAATTATAGCGAAAAAACCTTTTCATCAGCCTATACCACAGTATACCACAGGTATACAGGAAATTTAGAGTGTTAAACTTTTAATAAACCTGCTGATATTCTTGCTTTTATTATTGCTTATTTTGTTATAGATATTTAATGTAACGGAGAACTAAGACATAAGGTCTAAAATCATGAGATTTCAACTTCCACAGCTCTAGAAATGTAGGTCACAGTGTGTTAAACAATTAAACTATCCCATATACACAAACACACACCCTAACCATTGCACGGGTTTCTGATACAGCGAGGCAGCTGACGCCACCAACATAAACCAACAGCAGATAGGTAATGATTACCCAACATGGTCTGTATGGAGAGGGGCAAGGTCCAAAGAGTGTATCAGAGGAAAGATATGAAAGAGTGTTGTGTTATTACAAGCAATGGAAAGGTGACAAAAACCTTTAACTCGAGACCTGGTGATAAAACACACAGTGGTGGAGTGTGGAGAAATTGAAACTCTAGAGGGAAATAACATTAATAGTATTTGAAACTTTGGTAACGTTGTTTCCTTGTGGGAGAGAATCAACTGCAGAGGGCAGGGATGGAAAAGAAAAGGATGTGACTGATAAAGTTGTATGATGCTCAGCTGCAGGGACGGGATTTATTACCTAATGTAGCTGTAGCACTAACTATAATAAGTCTATGAGGAAGTGCACACTGGTGCTTTTTTAACTTTAACAGCTTCTTTTACTGGGGAAGTGAACTAATGTTCATGTCAGTCCTTGTTTAAAGAATAAAAGGTCATATTTATTTTGAACATATTATGTATACTAATAAACAACATCAGGGCGTATGAAATAATGTGTAGATATGACTGCAAATGACTTATTACAAGCAGTCTATGTATGTTTATGAATAGGTTATCTTCATATGGTCTTTTATAAGTGTGGTTGTATGAAAATATGGGTGAATTAAGTAAATAAATATGTAAAAGTTAAGGAAATCCCACTTGTTTCACTAGTTTAAGTGAGTTTAGTTTTTTTTTTTTTTTTTTTTTTTTAAATAAACAGTTGTCAGTTTTTTGAAGGAAATCAATATTTGATTTGAGAAAACTCATGTAATAAGTTGATTCACACTGACAACTGATTACATCACAATTCTAATCACATTTTTGACAGTATTTTGTCATTAAGAGAAGTAATATATACTATGTTTAAATATAAATATACTACACTTTATGCATAATGAATGTTGCTGCATTAGATGAACATGCAACATTGATTTGAAACTACAACGAGCATCATTAACTCTTTGTACCTTTGGTTTCTTCCCAAACAGCCAAAGCTTGTTCTTGGTTCTGCCCATAGGGTGTTTTGGGTCGGACCGTGGTGCCGGGGCCCCATCTCTGTCTCCTTTGGGTGTGTTGCTGATGGTCCCGTCTGAGCCCGTTCTGCTCAGGTTCTGACTGAAGTCCTCGAAGGGGAAGTCGCCCGGAGGATCAAAGCCGGACTTAAATGATTCCACGACAATGGATGAGTCCTGGGAAGAAGGGACAGAGGGCCGAATGAGGGGTGGGAGATAAAAAAGAAAAATGAAAAAAGGTTGTCCTATCAACACCCAACTGTCTTCTCTTCCTTCTCTCCATCCCTCCCCTGGGTTTAGTATCAGCTTATTTCATCAGAACATTTTTCTTTCTCCTTCACTCCTTCCCCGACTCTGCCACATACCCTTCGCTCGTCGACAGCTTTGGCGGCAGAAACCATTCCTTCTAGACATTTGGAGATGATGGGAATGACTCTGCGCTCCGCCTCAGCAAAGCTCCGGTACGTCTCGCCGAGCTTCACCGTCCGACGCTCGTCCATGTCCTGCAGATTCTGAAACAGACAGCAGAGGAAATGGATTAAACAACAGACACTTTTACACGCCTCTAGGTGGTTAAACCACTTGTCAGAGTGATCAGATCCCTTCCCTGGAGAGTGCTGATGCCACATCTCTGATGCCACTACGTTTAACATTTACACAGGATGCTACACTTTCTCTAAACATGATACTGGTTTAATTGAGCAATGCCAAAATACATAACCACCAGTCTGTTGGTGTGAAGTTAATTATTATAAAAGCTTTAGTGCTACTGGCGCTGTTTAGATATCTGAGACAACATGTATCAAAAGAAACAAACCATCACTTTTATTTTTTAGCTTCTGAGCAAAAATTCAAAGCCTATTTAATAAGTAGTATTTTTATTATTATTATTCCTGTTGTGTAAGAAAAAGAATGGCATCACATATTGTTGATCATTTACTCAGTTTTGTTCATTGAATTCAATTGTTATTTGCAAAAATTTCATTATAAGCCAGAAATAATTGAATAAAAAAAAAAAACCTCTTTAACCAAACTGAACAACTACAGACTTTTCAAGACTGTTACTATGTAGAATTCAATTTAATACCTGTTCCACAATCATACCCACCACAGACATCAGTGAAAACCAGCAGCGAAAATTTAGTATATTCATTTCTTGATATGTATATCACATTTTCTGTTCATTTTTTGTTCCAAAACTGTATATAACAATAATTCTTAACAATATCATAATTAATAGTCAAATGCAACCTGGGCCGGGATAAGCAGCAGAAAATTGAACAACGGAAGGAAAGATTAACCTATTTAAAAAACAAAAAAAAACAAAGGGATTTATTTAAGGTACATATATGAATTTCATATAAAAAGGTCAGAGGTCTGCAACAACAGAACTGGGGAAAATCAGATTAAACAACTATTCTATAAGTAACATTACTGTCTACTGGCAGGCTACAAAAAATATTTATCGCTTTTTTGCTTTTCAAATTTTTCAAAACCTGCAGATAACCTGAGTTAAGACTGTAATACAAAGTAAACTTATGTGAAGCATTAATGTGAGGCTACAGACTACCATGTTTGGTCTACCTTGAAGATGTGTGGTATGGCGTTGTTGAAATGTTTCCACTGCTCTGCGTTGAAGTTCTGGAGCTGAGCAGCATACTCGTTCTTACTCTCATCAGCCATGTGAGTCCGCAGGTAGAACTGGGCTTTGGCCTGAACAATTAGATCAGTACAAACATTAGATTCACAACAACTACATCTCTGTCTACTCTGACCACACAACAAAGTCTGTAAAAAATTAAGAACATTTTACATGGTAGCCGTTAGAGAGATTACAGGATGTATTGAACAACCTGTATGAATATGAGCATTGGGGGTAAACATCTCTAATACACTTCCTCTTATTTCCATAGCTCCACAGTTATTCAGTTAAAAATGTGTTTGCTAAAAAATTGTTATATGCACATCTAAAAACAAGGCTTACTGGGCTGGATTTTGTGACTTTACTGTTTATTTTCCCTCAACATTTAACTTTATTCACCAGGTCTAATTATATAGTAAGTGTGTGGGAAACAGAAGAGCAACAGTGTAATTTCATAGGCACCAATTACACACTACTAACTTTAAGTAAACCAAAATACTAGGTATGAGGATAGTGAGACGAAGGTACTGTAATTATTTTGTTAGTGAATTATAAAACTTTCAATGTCAAAAAATGTAGCTATGGCTCATACTGCACACTGAGTCAACATGCAATAACACACAATATTTTTAATGATCATTAAAAAAAAAAAGAAAAAAGAAAAAAAAGAGAGAAGCTGAGGACAATTTATCACACAGACTTAGAGATGAACACCACATTTAGAGCAGCTGTGTTGCAGGTGGGCGCTTCCTACCTTCTCCACTTCTGATTTGGTGGCATTGATGTCATTATCTAACCGGTCGTAGGTCACCTGGGATTTCTCTGCTTCCTTACACTCTCTCTCAAACTTCCTTTTACTCTAAAAAGAATAAATAAATAAACAAAAAGGAAGGAAGGAAGTTACAATGTTAAAAGAATAAAGAAAGATAAAGATTATACAGAATAACCTCTTCATCGCAATGTATCATCTCTTTATTTTGTCATACTCAAAGAGTTCTGAGAGAATAAAACTAAAAAAATATGTGAATGGGAGGTAAAAGAGCCAAAGAGGGAGATGAATCAGAGAGAGAGAGAGATAGTTTACTTCCTGCCAGCCCATCTGGGTTACATTAGTAGTGAAGGAAACACAGTGAATAGCTGAGACATTACAGTCCAGTCACTAGGTAGTCACTATTAAAGTCATGCAGACCACACACTGAAACACTCTCAATCAGATGTGCCGCAGTAAAGCAACTCAACTAATGGGCTACAGGCCAGAAAATGTGACCGGACATGTATTATGTATAAATTTAACAAACAGCAATTTGCTTTTTACCTCTTATGGAACTGTGGTGGTTAATTAGAGGTCTTGTAATGAGCAGATTGTTATAAAATAACTCAGCAAACGCAATTAAATGACCTCAGAAGTGAACAAATGGAATCTCTCTCTGGAGCCATTTGGGAGCCAAAAAGAAGGTTGTCATGGGCCAAATGTGGCACATGGGCCTTGCTTTGACTTGGGAGGAGCTGGCCTACACTGGGGTCTGTGTGTGTGTGTGTGTGTGTGTGTGTGTGTGTGTGTGTGTGTGTGTGTGTGTGTTTCCTGGTCCTGGCCCCTGTCCTTGGTCCCTGTAGACCGGGAAGATTGCCAGGGAGAAGAAAAGGACACTGCTGTCTTTTCACAGTCAGAAACAAACGTTTTAACTTCACATTTTACATTAATTTGGACAGAGCCTATAACACTCATTTCTAATATAAAAACACAAATACACGTACAAGAAATGCCATATTTGTGTCTTCGCTAAATAATGGTATGTGTGGAATTGGGGCGAGAAGTGGATCCCCATTTGTCCTGCAGTTACCTTTGTTAGCATTTCTTGCATTCCTCGTGCAAACAAGTATGAAATGAGTGCAGCTGCCTGTCCCTTACAGAGAATATTTCCACTAAACACTTTTCACTTTCCCCTCCAACCCTCCTCCTTTTCCCTCCCTCCCTCCTCACTTACATTGTCCATCTGTTTCCAGCAATGATCCAAATACTGCTGGGCCTTCCTGCCCTCCTGTAGATGCTGCTCATTTCCACACCCACACAAACACAAACACACACAAAGATACACATAGAAACGAGAGACATTTACACAGAAACACAGGAAAATACATGTAAATATATATATAAAAAAACATTCATATGCATATACACAAATGATAGGACTGAAACAATTTGTGCCACATACACAATAACAATTCAATGGAAGGAAAAATGCTGAGGCCACAGCCACAGATTTACAAGAGTCAAGTGACTAAAGCAGTAAAATAACAAACTGAGATTGAATTACACTGCAAACCAGCTACTTATTACAGAAGCCAGCCAAAGAGAAAGGTCTGCATTTAGCAAGTAGTTAAAAGACGACACATTTCATAACAAATGTTTGAAAAAATATACATAATTTGACCAAACAATCTAAGCTCAAGGTCCCTCCAAAGGTTTTAAATCAGTGGATGGAGTTTGCTCTGTTGTCATGGAGATGGATCTGTTGTTATGAGCTGATGACGACCATGTGACGTGGTTAAACGTCAGGAAAAGGCTGGTAAGTAGACCATGACTGGGTCAAGAATGTGGTTTTATACCAAACCTTTACACCAACACTGAGGGGAAGTGCTATGGATTTAATGAAATCATAACAGCTACTGACCTCGCATGTAAAGAGTTCATCTCCATGACAACTGAGCGAACACCATCTGCTCATAAAGACCATGTGATGTGGTTAAAAGCTCCTGTAAAATGACAAACTCCTATCTACACGGTCAAGAAATTTTTTTTTTGCCTAAAAAATAATTATTCTTTTTTAATTTTGTTGCCGGGGTTGAGGGAGAGGAGTACCTTCCCTCTGTGATCTAATATTTGTGGCATGCAGGAATTTGCCAATTTTGGATTTTTTTTTTTTTTTTTGGATGATTGCTTTTATTTTATTTTTTTTACACAGAGATTTGAGACACTGACACTGAGATGACGTTATAATACAACTATTAAATGGGATTTGTTTCTTCATGCCTTAACAAGCAAGGCTCAGCGCCCCTCTGAATAGCACACCACCCATCACTGCCAGGCATCAAACCAGCAACCTTTAATTTTAGCATCTGCATCTAGATGGTTGCCTGTGGAACTCTTATATTTTCCAAAATGTTGTATATGAAGTCTTTTGTGATTAATAAATAAATAAATTTAAAAAATGATACTACTAGTATAATTTAAAGACATCAGTATAACAAACATAAACAAAAAGACCATAACTGGGAACAACAGCACATATTTTGTGCCTTTTATCGAGTGAAATTTAATTGGATATTTGATGTTTTTTAGAATTAAACAATAGGAAGGCGCTTTTTCTTCCAAAGCATGTGGATCTCAGATTTTCAGTTTATAGCACCAGCAGATGGTGGATGAAGTAAAAGACAGATGGTTAACATCACATCCAACATATTCATCCTCAAGTGAAGACAAACAGAAAATAAATGCATATTAGGCACAGAGGATACAGAGGGAAGACAGCTACATCCGTTTTATGACAGGAAGCAACAGGTTTTCTGGGGAACGTGGTATTAATTACCAATAGATACACTGAAAACAATGAAAATAAAACTTTTTATTCAATAACATGCAGAGAGTCCGCTGTACTCACATGCTTCCTCTCAGCTTTGAGGTCTTGGCTGTACCTCATCAGCTCTCCATACACCTTGTGAGCCATGTCCTCCGCCACCACCTCCCTCTGACCAGCATAGTCATTGAGTTCATTCAGTATGGAGTAGAACGACAGACATGATGTGAACCTGCAAAACAGACACAGATGAAAAGTGTTTAACACTGCACACATTATGCTTCCTCTCTGGTCTGCCGCCAGATCTTCTTTTCAAGAGACCAAAAGAGACGAGAGGCTGAATGACAAACAAATATCTAGAGTGTAATTTCTGAACAAACTATGTGTGGTCTATAATGTGATATTTTTTTTAAAATATGACTGACTGAATAAAGTGCAACTCTTCCATTTTATGTTTCTCCAAAAAAATTTGTCATTTGTTTAAAAAGTTTAGCAATCCCAAAAAAGATGTTTCTACATTGCTAAAAACATTATGGTTTCTTATTTCTATGATGACACAATGAAACTATTATTTTTCCAAGCTGCCAACTCCTCTCTAAAAACAAACAATCAGTCACACTGTTTTCATTTCAACATTTTCAGCGGTTTTGCAGGAGAACTGTATCATATCAAGTTAAAAAGGCATTTGAACTTAAGTATTTTGCAGATGATGCAGATAAAGAATAACTGAAGTGAAGCTTTTATACCGAGCGCTTCACTATAATAGTGTACTTTTTTTGTTCAGTCAAAAAGTGGGTGTCAATATCACCATGACACATCTGTGTCAGTGAGGTTAATGGCAGGAGAGTGGACCTGCCACATTAGATATTTGGTCTTACTTTATTTATATGTCTGCTGTCCTGTTGTATAAAATATTAGTTAAAGCAAAGGGCCTGGAGTTATTGTGGTGTCTGAAATGTGCTATTAAAATAAAGTGTTTCCTGAGTTGCCTAAAACACTTCCTCAGTGCCCTTTTGTCATAAGACCAATTAAACTCTTAAATTGGTAAATTTGCAGACAGACAGAATTTGTGAAACCACATCAAAAAACCCCAGTGTCAACCATTATTTCCAGCTCTAGACGGAAAAAACTGTGTCTAGCAAGCCTTTTCTGCCTTTACAGTCTGCAAAAGTCGGAGAAGTAAAGAAAAGCAGAATGACTCAGGAGAAATAGAACAAATCCACTGACTCCACTCACCTCGGCTCCTCATCCTTGGAGCGTTTTGGACAGTATTTCTTTACCAGGTTCCTGATGCGAAAGAGAGAAGCAGACGTAGAGGTTAAAAATACTGTTTGATATTGTAAGCATGGTAGAGACAGGTGAACAGACAGAAGAGGAAGGCAGTCAGACAGGCGCACACACCCATACACCCACACAGAAAGAGAGAAAATCTCAGTATATTATTAAAGATAAATCAAAGATTTAAACATCAAAGCCTATGCCTGTCTATTCCCTCAGGCCCTGACGATACCGACTGCAGCGAAGTTAATGATTTAACTAGAGAGCAGAGGAATGTACGTGTGTGAAAATGTGCGTGTGTGTGTGTGTGTGTGTGTGTGTGTGTGTCTGTGAGTGTGAGCTCTCTTGTTATAAATGACAAAAGCAGGAGCCCTTCGGCCTGATTTATGGTCTGACCCACATATAACATAAAAACATGCACACTGCAACACAAAGACACAGCGTTGTATCTTTGATCATTCTTCAGACCTGCAGCTTTGTGTGTGTGTGTGTGTGTGTGTGTGTGTGTGTGTGTGTCTGTGTGTGTATTCTGAAGGGATTTCCCCTCTTTGATATCACACATCAGTCACCACTGGGACTCTATTGGTTTGTAATGATTTCTAGATTTGTGCTTGTTGAGTACTTTCAACAAGCATTGCAACTAACAATAAACAAATACATTACTAGACACTTTGCCTTTATTTCAACATTTTCGTAGGATATTCCAAGCAAATCCTGAGGATCGGTATTGAGGCCAAGCTGAGCTTCTTCTTTTTTTTTTTTTTTTTTTTTTAAACATTGGTAGTGGCTGAAATACCCTTATCGCCAGCAGGTCTTATCAACTATTGCTAGTTAACGTTAATTCCATGAGTAACTTGTTGATAGAACACCATTTAGATACCAGCCTAATAATGACCCAACTTGGAACAAAAATGAGCACTGGGCTTGTTTTGTAACTTGTATTGTGTCATGGAAGGCAATCAATGTTTCACAACATCCCAAATGCAGCTTTGGTTACACCAAGACTAGCATGTCCGATTTCTTTTTTGCCTTGTCTCCCCTTTTTTGACTGATTCTATTAAGATCTTGTGACGTTGACTGATAACAGCACAAAGCCTTCTTGCATGCATAAGAAACTGTGTTTTTTTTTGTTTTTTTGTGTTCATTTGAGCAAGCCTGTAACCATTTTGTCAATCACAGATTATACCAAATTAATCAGACCTGTAGGTGAGACGTCCCCCTTTACACACACATGTACTCGTATGTTATGTATTGACACACTCTTCTTTTCTGGCAAGTGGGAAAGAGTCCTCCTTCGCTGTGTGTCACTGAATGGTATGAGGTTCACTTCCATTCATAAAACCTTGTTTACATATGTTAATATTTGCCGTTGGTGCTGTCATGAGGAACATTAAAGTCTGTCCCAATCACACAATGTCACACAAGTCAAAGAACACAGTAAAGTTATGATTGGTCAGCAGGTTTAATGTGTCTCTTTATCTTTATTTGTGACAATGACTGCCTGATCTGACACATCTCAAAAGACACAAATATTGGTGTAGTCAGATCCCAACATACGTGGTCTGTCCTGGCCATCATTTAAATAAAGCACGATGCAGCACAATTCAATAATGTCTACTATGCAGCTGTGTCATGCAAGATAATGTCAATTTCACCCTTGTATCAAAGGACCTTCCATTGAATGTTAGTATACCTGCCGAGGTGTATTTGTTGCCGTTTTGTGTGTATGTGTGCATGTACCGTAGCTGCTTGGCGTAGTTTTGCTCGATGTCCAGTCTCTCCTTGACAAACTTCACGTAGCGCTCCAGAAAATCGATCCCCCACTGAGTGTGTTTGTCCAGATTCTCAAACTGGTCCTGAAGAGGGGAAGAAAAAAATGTGAAGGGCAGAGGAAGAGAGGAGGGGAGGAAAGACAAAAGAGAGAAAAAGATAGTTGTAATTCATATAAATACTTTTGAATTGGCAGAACAACAACAACAAAAAAACATCACAGAAACACATTTTTCAGATTCAAAACAACAAGGGATTTAGCAGATAGTTAAGATGAATGAGTAAAAAGTAAAATGGAGGTACATTTGACAGCTGGATGGAAAACTTAATTAAAATTCAAGGTTACATGACTCAGCTGTCTGTCTGCCTGAATATAACTCTGCACTCATTCACACAAATAAAACACACATGTCCTCCTGCCAGTGACTCAGCAGTAAAAGTGTTTCCTGTCACACATGCCGTATGTCTCGTACATCATACCATTTTTAAACCCACACATGCATAAATCAAACTGCAGCATCACATTTACCTCATGCATTACTTACATTACAAAGCGGCCAAAATTACAGCAAGATAAATATGACGACAAAACAGCGCCAAGATGGAAAATGAGTTTCCCCGATACAGTTCATGATCTCCATAAATTACATGTAAATGCTAAAAGATGGGGAAAAAGCCATGGAAAAACTGAAAATAAAAATTTGTTTTCCTCTCCTCCCCTCTCTTATTCCTCCGTCATCCCTTCAGACTTCAAGATCATTGGCATTTTGATCAGGAGTTTTTTTCCCCATGTGAAGAGCAGCTTGTCCTATTTATTTATTTTTTTTATCAGATCAGTATGAAATTTGTATTGTCTTTTCCTAAACTGACGGATGGAAACATGTAAACCTATTTGAGAACCAATAAGAGGGCATTTTTTTAAAGCAATCGGGAGAGCAAGAAATCATCAAATGTCCTGTTGTAATGTTAGCTACTGGTAGGTATTGGTACTCTCATGTGAGCCCCAGTTTTTAGCCTTTATTTGTTCACATTTTGATGAATTGCCACCATCAAAAGTATGCCGAGTTAGCTATTAGCAGTTCCTGTTTGCAATATGCCCATGGATGTGCAGACAAAGATCACTGGATTACTTTGAGACTGAAGTAAACTTAAAAATTAGATAATTCTTAAGCAAGTTCTGCAGCAAGTATCTTTGAGTCATCCTACAGTATCTTTGCCTGACATCTCTCCCTCCACACTTCCCTATCAACTCTCGTGTCCCCTTGGGGAGACTTTTATCTTTCTCTTTTGGATTTGTCCTGCTGAATGTCCACATCTATTACAGAGCATATCCTGTAATTTCCTGGTTAAAATCCTGTCCGCGATGATGAATTAAATTACACAGGAGCATAGAGAACCTTTTATTCCCCACCTCCCCGTGTAATGTTAATGCCGTTTCCATGGGGCTCAAGTGATGTTGTGGTTTAATTTCAAGTAATTTTTATTTCTACTTTTAAAATCATTCTAATTTGGCAACAGCATCGTGACATGGCGATTAAGTGAATCACTTATTCTTTATGACAACAACACATCTCTGCGTTCTTGGTGTCAGATTGTTTGCGTCAGGTTAGACTGGCAACAATGGCTCTGCTCAACTGGAAGAACACGATCATTTATAGCTCCCTGAACACACACACACACAAGGGATTATATTTGTTGTCAGATGTCCATTTGTACTGACAACAAACATACTCCACCCTCTTCCTACCATGTTCTGTGTGTGCTCCAGGCAGAATTCGATGTAGTTTAGGGTAAAGGGTCAAAATGATGAATTTATCACTTCATTCATTCATTCCTCTAAGCGTCAGTGAGCACATTTTATGTAAAAATACATCCTCTGCCTCAATGTAAATGCTAACATACAAAGCCATGTGCATTTCTAAAGTGTATTTCTTAATGTTTTATCCTACTAACTTCAATTATTGTGAACCATTTTCCCAGATTACTGGATGAAATGAAAATTCAGTCAGGCAGAGACGTGCACTTTGACTGAAATAACCATCTTTCATTTTTGGTCAAACTTATCTTATCACAGTGTGGTTAATGCAGTTGCTGGCAGGGACTTTAACCTCCATATTGGTTAATTCAAGGACACACCATCTGACATTTTGTTGCTGAGCAGAATTTCTAAAGCAAAAAATGACCAATTTCGCAATATGCTTTTCACTATGTTTATTTCTTAAGGCATTTTAGATGATGTCAACTGAAACCTAAATGCTTTGTAAAATCACTTGCTGTGACTTTGCTTACAAATTAGTTGTGAACGGGGTAAAATGCAAAAAGTCCCAAAGTCTGAGTGTATGCAATTGTCATTTGTTCGTTTTCAGCAGTGCTCTGATTCACACTCGGCCACATTCACACCTTGAACCTGCCCAGGACAAACAGTCTTATCTGTCGCCCGCTGCAGCGGTTGCTGGTCATTTAAATGTTTTGTTTGAGGACACCACAGTGGTAGTAATATGGGAGGGGCACAAGGCGCTCATTTTCTTCTTAACCCTGAATTCTCCATCTCTCTCTCATGCTGATCTTCAGGCCAACCAAGAAACAGCACCACTTTCAGAAATAATCACGAATTGATATAAAGTTGCTGAAAACAAGCCGCAATACACAAAAATAATACATGGAATTTTTTGGCTTTCATATATGAAAAACACAAATGGATCTCAAGCCATGTCTGCACTGTGACACACGTGTGGTTCATTAGTGCCTGTATGTTGACTGTTCTCAGTTTCACACAGGATAATCTAAAAGGTGGACACGAGCCAATGTCCTATTCTTTTTAACTGTGGGCGCTGAAATCATGATATCCATCAAGTGTTGTGCCCTAGCTACCACTCTGTGTGCTTCTCTCTGCCTTTCTGTGCCTGTGTCAACACAAACCAAGGCCTGGACCGGAGCAAATAAGGGTCACTATGGGAAATACGAGACAGCGTGAGACAGCTGACCTCCTTGTTCGTTCAGTTATCATTTTCTTCAAACACAAAGACAGCAGGGAGGCTTTTAAACAGCACTGCTGAGCAGCATGGTGCTTTTAAACTCTAGGCACCTTATTGTGTAAGTGGAGGGTGAGTATAGAGACTACTTGTTAGTAGGGGTGAGTAGATTAGCAATACTGGCAAAAAATGTGTTTTTTTTTTTTTTTTTTTAGTAATGTCTATTACTGAGGACCAGGGTTTGGTCACCTGTGCCTGTAAGCATTTAAGCAAGATGCTGAACCTCCACTGACAAAAATATCATGTATAGAAAGAGAAGGACACAAGATTTATCTACGACTTTTATTTTGGTCATGATGCCACTGCTTTTGTATATAATTCTCCTATGATTTTTATATTTATATTGTTGAATATTTGATTATGTGTTTCAGAAATGTAGCCGTTTAGTGCAAAATTTAAATTTCTGTGAAACTAAAACTAAGGGCTGAAAAATGTCTCTGAAAATTATCAATAACCCTGTTTGCATTCACTCATTAAGTCATAGTCTTTTTGCTATTTAATTTATGCAACCACTGTCCTTGAAGCCCACACTAAGTGAATCACTGAAGCCCATGACTCCGGGTCATATTTCCATTGTGATGTGGGAGAGGAAAGTGATTCAAAAATGGAAAACAAGACAGCGCCTGCAGTCCAAGAACAGCCTTCAGTTAAAGACATATGCTGACTAAGTGCAACCACTGAGACAAACAAAGGGAGTCCAGCATGTTAAAACTAAACTGTGACGGGGTGAAACATGGACTGGCAGAATTAAGAGCTTCCTAATGCCAGATTCATCAGCGAGAAACACATTTAAAAAGATCTCTGTGGTGCAGACAATTAGTAAGTGTCAAGCTGCCAATTTTCAAGCATTTTTGTATTTCAAACAGCAAATTTAGCCCAAAAAGATGCAGCCAAGATGAGCAACAGCAGCAGAGATAAGCAGCTGCTCAGCAGGATACTTGAATGGCTTGTTTTTGTTCTGTCATTATCTGACATCCTGCTTCACTGGTCACTGGTAAATGCCTGTTAGTCTGTCTGTTACCAGCCAGGTCTGCATCCATCCCTGTCCAGCTCCGTATAGCCAGCGTGTCCGCCTGTGGTTGCGTCAGCCTGTGTGACGGTGTCCATGAATAAGTAATAGAGTATGAGCTCATCCTGTAGTTTGTGGCAAACTGAACACAGACTGGCTCACTGGAGAAATGACAACATCTTTGGGCTCTGGGTTTTCTCGGCTCGCAGGAAAAACAGTAGGAGGACGAGAATGATGATGAGGGTTACAGCATAGCTGACCAATTCTGGGAGCTAAAATGTCAGAGAAAATGAGATACTGGATTCTGTGAGTGGAAAGTGTCAGTGTCAGACAGACACTGCAGGTGCTGCAACAGCGTGGGTTACTGAGTGCAGACCACATTCAGATCTCCTACTCTACTATGAAATACCAAGGGAAGCAGTTACCACTGATACAATAACTATCTGTTATCTTCCTATATAACCAATCACATGTGAGTCAGGCAGACAAGCAGGCCTACGCATAATTAAAATTTGGTTCCCACCTCAATAAATCCTGCACTCTTGGTTCCAAATGTAACATTCAGCATAGTCAAATAAGCCTGGTAGCTACCTGGTAGCCAGGTAGTCAGTTTTTGCAATTAATAAAACAAAGTTGCCAATAACAAAATAATCCATCAATTCTTTAAAAAAATATGAGTCCACACCTTAACGTGGGCTTAATAAAAGAAACAATTGTACCACTAACAAACTTGCTATGTACAAGATAAATGACATTTTAAAAATGCTGAATACAACAGGACTACATGTTTGGCTCAAGCGCCATTTCCCACCATTTTTCATTAGAAGGGAATAGCACAAAATGAACAAATACGCATTCAAGATCTGGATCTGTTCCAAAATTTAATGATTTCTTTCCTGGCCCATGCCCCATCCCTCCATCAAAATCAGTGAAAATCCTGTAAACAAATAAACAAACAAACAAACCAGCAAATGGGCATGGGTGAAAATTGTTGGAGATAAAAGAAAAACGGACCTCATATCAGCTGAGCTCTGATTAGCACAGAAAGGTGCAGCGATAGCCATGTTATCAGAGGCAGTAACGCAACATCCTGTCATACAATCGTCACAATCACAGGAAGGGATGCCTTCACAAACAAAACAGTAAGACTGGGCCCTCTATCACAATACATTTGGTTTGAAACTACTGAACTACAATACAATTACACATAAATATGTAAAAATACATTTCATTACAGAAATGATCAGAAATTCTACATTTTAATGAATTTAAGACCAATTAAGGAAACAAGGTTGAATGGCATATATTCCATATTGAGTCTTTGTCAAAAGACTTAAATGTTTGAGGCTCTCTATACTGAACATTTTTGAAATATCACAGTAGGAAAAGCAGTACAAATATCAAAATTAATGAAGACTGAATTCAATTTAGCCAGTTCCATGTCCTGAAATTGCCTATCACTGCGACTATTAACACCATTGCTTTTCCTGTTCTGACAAGTCAAAATGTCTACTGCGAAAAAGGCTTATTATCATAGCAGATACAGGTGTACATAGCCAATCAGCCTCATTCTTTCAGTCACCAGCGAGAGCTCAGACCAGAGGTTTGAATGCAAGTTGACTGGTAATGCAATGACAATCTGGTTTAATATCTGTATCCATCAGCAAATCTCACCCTTCATCTTTCCCACATCATGAATAAGACCCCGAACAAACATTAACATGTTCAGTCTGTCTGTTGATGAGAGTTGCATGTTTATATTATCACAATATCTGTCTTCAAAGCAGCAACCATTGCCATGGAGGAATACTCAGTACAGGAGAACTAGAGATGGATGAAGCAGAGAGTGGAGACTTTTTATGCATTGTTTGAAGTCATTGATTTTAAATAGGTAGAAAGTATTTACTTAATAAAAACTTGCCTCTTCAGTGTGTTGTTAAAGATTTGTTATTGAATGCATTAAATGTAAAAATAAACAAATAAATAAATGGCAATTTTTTTTCACTCAGGCTGTTACATTATTTTATTACAGATATACTGGTATCTCTTATTGCAATCTTGTAAATATCAATATCAGCCTTGAAAGTCCAGTATCAGTTGCACTCCACACACTAGTTTTAGCCATTACATCTACACTATATAATTTTTTGTCGGCACATGCCTAATTGGACACATGCCACTGTGGACAGTGGACAAAAGAAAATTTGTTTCCTGCCCAGATTCAAACCAGAAAATGGGTCACAGGTCTGTTTCTGCTGCGTTTCCCACCAACAAAGCCACTGCTCTGCTTTAATGAGCTTCAATCGCAGGGTAAGAGAATAAATTAGTCATTTAGCTCCCAGACGAGGAGGGCTGAAGACGCCCTGTGCAGGGATTCCACTGTGGAAACACCCTGATAACCAATCAGATGGCTAGACAGCCCCTCCCCAGCCAATGAGAGAGCCAGACATCCTGGGTGCATTCCATGGGAGAAGGCAAGGTTAATTAGCATAGAAAATGCTGCTAGGACAATAGACTAATTACACACTGTGCATTCCAGAGCAGAGAGCATGCGCACGCATACGCACACGCACACGTGCACGCACACACACACACACACACACACACACACACACACGGCACAGACTGGGTGGGAAATGTCAACTTGTCTGAAACACTGGCATCAGTATGAAGATCCCCAGGCTCAGTCTGCAGTGTGTGTGTGTGTGTGTTTGGTGGGTGTGTGTGTGTTTTTGCTGCAACTGTTTTCATCTTCCTCGAAAACAACCAGAAAAAAAAAGTCTCTTCCAAGAATGTGATAGGGGAGAGGAGACCGGCTTTTTGTGTGTGTGTGTGTGTGTGTGTGTGTGTGTGTGCATGTGTGTCTGTGCGTGCGTGTGTGTGCATGTGTGCGTGCGTGCTGGAGGTTGAAGAGGGAGTGCTAGGGAGGAGAAGATTGGCATTTGGAGAGATTTTGAAAGGGGAGGTAAGAAAAACAAGAGGAAAGTAGGAAGAAAATTGGACAGGAGAACAGGCGTGCATCTGTGTGATGAACATTCATTTTGTCTAAAGCCCTGTTTGGACGTGGGTTATTTCTCTGGGGGGAGTTAGGTTGATTTTAATATCACCTGCCCTGACCGGTGAGCCTGGATATATGCACTGATCTCCCATTTTGGTTTGATTTCGATTCACAAAGTTTAGAATCGATTCATTTTGATTTTGATTTTGATTAATTATGATGATTCATTTACATCGGATAAATACCAATGTTGTCTGTAGCATTCCTCAGAATTTATCCTGGACATCCACTTTAAAAGATCCCTGTGAGCACAGACAGGGCAGAAAGAGAAAGTCTGCTCACTAATCCACCTGCACGGTTTGTGTTGACAAGACATCAGCCTGATATCTGCAGACAGCTGTTAGCTAGTGTTAACTCTGCGGAAGGGGCAGTTGAATCCACACACTGTTCATTCGACTTCCACATCTTTATACATCACAGCCAAAGATAAAACCTCTTCAACAAACACAAGCCATTAGCTAAAATCAGTGTGCAGAGTCCTTTAAGAGTCTATCCGTCATAGATGTGATGTCTAACCATTCTGAGTGACGTGCTGAAAACGGCGGCGACTCGACATAGTTAATGAGACTGTTATGACAGACATTGAACACATCATACAGCCCTAACTGGACTGACATTTGTATTTTCTAACAGGCATTTCAAGCTAGTTAAGTTGATATTTTCTGTACAGGTTAGCGGATCTCAAGCAAGGGGTGGGAAACATGGATAAAATGCTCTGTCACAGTATATTTAATTTCATATCATGACACCAGAATAATACATACACTGGAAATTCAATTAAGAAATCGTTAATGGATAAATTGCAAACAGGAATGTATGTGTTTGGCTCGTCCAGGTAACAAAATACACGACAAATCAAAGAACTTCATCACATTAATTCAAGAATCATAGAAAAACTGATATTACTATAAAGTAGTCTTTCATCACTGATTTACAACATTGCCCACAATGGCCTAATGGCTCTAGAGAAGGATATTAAGGATAGTTACCACTGTATAAAAAGGAAGGAGGAAAGTCATCTCACATTATACACTCTTTTAACCCTGACATCAAACTATAAAAACTTTTATGCCAACACTGCATTCTCAAAGATTATGTGGTATTTATATTTTTCGACAATTCATCAAAGTTCGTATGTTTGGTTTTGAACTGTTGGTCAGACCAAATAAGCAAGAGTCAACCTGGATCTATTTGGACTGTGAGCAGAGGCCAAAGCACCAGGAGGTAAGTACACATAGTTTATACCTGTGTAGATTACAGACACACATACACACACATGCTTTACTTCTTCTTTGCTGAGAGCATCTGGATTTGAATAGACTTGGATTTGATGCTAAAAGGTTGTTGTGTTGAAAAGTCTCCAATTGCCATCTATGGGCAAAACAGACAGGAACACTGGCACACTGTGGACTTCAACCCCCCCTCACTTGTGTGCAGGCAGGAGGAACCGCCAGTTTCTTCGGCTGTTTTACAAACCTTCTTCTGCAGGTTTTAGCCTTAATATTACTGTGTTTTCATCACAGATTCTCTGGAGAGCTTTCAATGGGAAGCCCTTCAATCCCATTAGCCTAATTCTGTGTGTTAGAGGGTTTGATAAATGCCTGACCTACATGAGCACCTGCAGCTCTTCACATTCCTTCACTTGCTCTCCTACACAGCTTCCTAGTGTGAAACCAACAGAGCAGCAGTTAAAATGTACAAATATAGATTTACACCTACTTCTAACCTGAATTAAAATGTTCACCCTAGACTTAAATGTGGCTACTTCATAGTAATCAGCAAAAACTGTTCTATTGGCTGGAAGGTTTTTGCTGCAAAAGGAAGCTGCAGCATGAGTTAAGTTTGCATTAAGCCATGTTTCTCCGTTATGTTTATAGGAAATTTTCTGAAATTGTGATTTTCAACTCATGACCACTGTTCCTCATGTCAATGCCGCTTACTGTTGTTCTTCAGACTTTGTTTAGAGCTGAAAATAGGGCTGCATATAACTTTAGTTTCATGAGCAATTAATCTGCAGATTATTTTCCTGATTAATCGACTAGTTATTTTGTCATTAAGATGTTCAACCATTATTTAAATAAAGCCTGTCATGAGCGAGCAAGGCGACATCTTCATCTTCATCTTTTTTGTTCAATCAAAAGACCAAAATTTAGTGATATGCAACAAAGAAAAAGATTAATTCCACACATATGAGAAGCAAATGTTTGGTATTGTTACTCCAAAACAAACCACAAAAACAGCTGCTTTTCTCTGTGTAATAACACTCTAACTTCTATGTGACCGTTGCTCCAAAAAAAAAAAAAAAAAAAAATTTTAGCCTCCAGGAAATCTTGAAAGGCATTATTTATTCACAATTTTCTGATGTTTTATAGACTAAAGGAAAAGATGATTATTAAAAAAAGAATATCACTTAATAATAAAAATCATTAGTTGCAGCCCTAAAATTAAACAATTTGACTTCTATTTTGTGATGTTTGCACTTGCAATATAGACTCAGATAATCTTTGGAAGTTCCCATAAGTGCTAAATGCCCTTTTTATAGCTGTTAAATGCTGCTATCTGGCTCTCAACCTGACATGACGCATGTTTGTAGCTGTGTTGGTGATTGAATTACTTCATTGTAAAGATCTGTCTCAATGAGCTATTTACACTATTTTAAGCCACACCCTGTAAACACACACACACACTTTTTTTCTGCCTTGCAGGAACTATTTTCATGTTTCTTTCTTTCCCCTGCGGAAACAGAAACTACTGCATGACTGTAGCAGGACTGTACAGGAAACATGTGATTCATAGCTCTTCAAATTAAACATAATTTCAGCAGATTAAAATGAATCAGAGAGTGATCACATCATGGATCACAGTCCAGCTCCGAGTCAGGGAGCGGCTTCACTCCTGCAGACACTCACCCTATAACTCCCTGCACCCTAGAGTACACCAGTGGAGTCAAATGGGTTCCTGTAAGGTGTTTAAATTATTGTCATATCTGTGTTTGTTTACAACAGTTTGAATGGTTCAGCTGAAGTGAATAAATGGGTGTTTCTTCCTGTTATGCAATAGCTCTAGATTTTGTTTTCCAGTCTGTGTATTATTTACTGTTGAGCTAAATGATTATCTCGAACAGAGTGCACTGATTCACACCTCAATAACAGCTGTGCAGTGGTTTAAGGGGAAAACTATTCATATGTTTAAGATCACAGTCACAGATATCTTGTATCTTAACAAAATCAAAGCTATGAGGCCGTATAACGCCTGAAAATCTTGTATTCTAGTAATCTCCCTTGACAGTCTGCACTGGAATGCATGCTTTCATTTGTTTCAGTGGGTGGACCAGTCAAATACTTTGTCCAATCACTGGCCCAAGAGGCAATTTAACAGGAACCTGTGCTCATTGTGTGCCAGCAAACACAGCTCAGGGGAAAACATCAAAACTCTTTCCTAAAACTCAAAAAGAACGCAGATGGAAAAAGCATTGCAACTGCTAATAAATACCTGAAGCACAGACGCTGCATCAGTTTTAACACTGACTCGGTTTCGACACCGAAACACTGATTGGCAACTGGAAAGTTGGAACAGATGTTGGGTGAAAATGTCAACGATGGTCAACTCCACTGTTTTTCACTTTTGTAACAAACAAAGCCGGCACACATGCAAACAGAAAAGTATTTTCAAAAGCAAAAATCTATGTCACATTGGTGTAGAACTGAAATAGTCAATTAATTTCTTGAAAGAATACTCATTGACAACTATTTTAGTGATTGATTAATCATTTTAAAGTCTTAACAAAAAGACCAAATAATTCTGTAGTTTCAGCTTCTTGATTTCATGCTTTTTTTCCACCCTTATAAATCACTGAAAAGAGAATATGTTTGAGATCTAGCAATTGAACTTTGAACTTGAACTTTAGAAAATTGTGCAGGCCATTTTTTTTTTTTTTTTTTACATTAATAGACTGAGGAATTGACTGAGTATAAAAATAATTGAATAATTGTCAGTTGCAATCCTACTCTGGTCAGGAGCGTGTCACCACGTGGTAGCTTTTGCTGTCAAAAAAAAAAAAAAGATTCATGCAGAAGAAATATTATTCTACAACCTCAGCATTTACCAGTTTCTGGGATAGCTCACCTCAAGCTTCATTAAGCAAGTTGGGAAGCTTTGAATGAAAACAGACATGACCCATCAGGTGGTGTCTGTGTCTGAGTCAGAGGCAGGTCAGTCAAACATTACCCCAATCTGGGCATAGTAGGACTCTGTACCACTAAATAACCATTACAGTGGTATTATTATCTCAGCAAGATTCATCAAGCAAATGTTACCTAAAGGTAAAATGTACTTCACCACCTCAAATCACTGTAGAACCAAACTATATTTTAATCTTTTTTACACCTTAACAAACAATGTACTGATATTCAGGGAAATAAAATAGCTTTTCTGACAATTCTGTGGTGTTGGTTCACACTTCACTCAGGTTTCAGAAGGAGCCAAGGACAAAACTTTAAAGAAGTTGCTGCCTTTTCCATGTTAACGATGCAACCATAAATTAGTGACAGTCACACTTTAATCAGTCACATGTTAGTCAATGCATAACGACTTTTTTGCTGACTGGAAAGACGAAGAGAGGGGAGAGCAGTATGCAGGAAGACAGAGTGCACATGTGTGTGTCATGTGTAGATAATACACATGGATAACAGTGACTCCATCATCTGAGCTCCTTTACCACAATAAGCACAGCCATGCATACATACTCACATCATCTCTCCCCCTGGCTGTCTTACAAACAGAACAATAAAGAATTCTATACAGTTAGGCTAATGTGCTTCATTAAGGTAAAAGACAACAATTCCTGCTAATGATCACTATTTCGCTTGACTATAAGTCGGAGTTACTTCTTCACCTTTAGCCCCAACATCTTTATTTAAATTTGAGTGGAGATATACAACAATAAAAAAAACTGCAACAAGAAGGAATACCTACTACAAAAGTACAAAAGTAATGAACAGTCATGACAGGCAAGGACACACAGTAGGTGACGTAGGGAAATACTGTCAAATCGTGCCACCCGATGTGCCAAAGACAACACATTGGCAAGTAATCTCTGATATAGACTGTGTTACCTGTAGCAGCTGGTGAAAAACTGTTGTCCCAGAACTGCTACAATCTTAGCTTAGACGCAAGAAATATCACAAAGATTTTACTTATTATACTATTTGCTTAAAACTTTGAATAGTGCCACAAAATGTCCCACTCAAAGACATTTTCACTCTTGTATATTACACATTTTTTTCCCAAATGTACACTTTTAATTTCTCAGCAGTAAACAGCTGTCTCATTCGTCCACCAGTATTAGCTCTGTCTGCAAAAGACAGTTCCACTGACATCCATTCCCAAAACCAAGGGTTTGACTCCAGGACATTCCAGCTATATTTAATACCTGTGTGTGGAAAACACACACACACACACACACACACACACACACACACACACACACACACACCACACACACACACACACACACGCACACCTGGGCACTCCTGTCTGTGGCTAGGTAGTCAGGTTTCATAGCAACATGATCCACTCTATTGTCTTACTTCCTCTGCTTCACACACACCCTGACAGACTGGTTAGACAAGAGAGGCAGAGAGACAGGCAGACTGGGCCTGCACTCACTTGGTTGACTAGTCTGTTGTATTGCAAACATGTTGTTGGTCAACTTAAACTGCTTAGTTCAGCAGCTCAGCACAGCTCGTCTCACTGAAATATTCTCAAACAGTCTCAACAAGGCCAACAAATCCACTGACTCAAATGCACATCAATCCCTGCCCAAAGATCAGAAGTGAACAGAATGATCCTGACAGTCAACACTGTCCTCCAATTATCATACTTAGTTGTTTATACTTGCTAAGTGATGTTAATCTTTTAGTTTGCAGGGCTAAGCTTGCACATGGGTGTCAGAACACAAAAACGTAACACCAAAAAAAAATTCACTTTAAAAATAAATACTCGTTTAATCAAACATAAACTGGAACATCGCAAAAACACAAGAAGTTAACGTAGTAAGGATGCTTGAATGAAACATGCAACTCTGATTCCAAGACACAAAAAAGCCACAAACTGAAATGCAGCTGGGAAATTTTGGAAATGTATAGTGATTGAGGAAATGAAGATTTGAATCACAATTGGGCCTTCATTTTGAAAAAAGCTGAATCCAGTTTTATGTGGCAGCTCCAGTTACAACAAAGGTCAAGTCTTTATTTTTGCATGACAAAATGTCTCAGAGACGCCTTGTTTACATAATTAGTAAAGACTGTGAGTACTGTATTATGTTTCAAATGACTGCTGTTAACTACTTCCAAGTTACTGCTGAATACTCCCACATCAGGTTAGTTTGTAAATGTCAGACTGCGACTTTGATCGGGACCCATTAGCTTGCCTCACCCCAAGTCTGACCCTCCTTGTCACAGCCCTAATCTTGACCAGGGTCATTTTGTGGGGTCAACCATCTGACACTGAAGGTCTCCCAGCGGATTTCCTGGGTCACAATCTGATCCTAAAAGCGCACAACACAGGAAACCCTGTTTTTAAGGACAGAACTGTGAGAGCTTGTTTCATTAAACAATCCTCAGTCCCGAGTCTGTGTGGCCAGATGTGTTTCAGGATGACATCACAAAATAATCAGGTTTGGCGGCTACACACACACACACACCCACAAACATACACTCAATTCAGAGTGCATTGAGAATGTGCAGCTACTCTTTAAGGCTGCAAATAACAATGATTTTCTTTCTCAGATAATCTGCTGATGATTTCCTCAAGGAATCGATTAGTTGTAAAAATTGTTAGTAAATGGCAAAAATGCCCATCTCAGTTGACTGGACCACAAGGTGAAGTCCTTGTGTGTTTTTTTATTTAGTTTGCAATTATATAAAACAGTGATGAGCTGAAAAGGAACAAAAAAATCTTTGGCATTTAAGCTTTATCCATGACTCTATCAACTTAACTATGATTCTGCCAAAATACACATGCACACTTATAAATAAGAGTCACACTTTATACTAGTGTTTTTACAATACTGAAATCTCCTACTTCAGCACAATTCAATATAAAGTATCAATATTTAGTTTTTTTTTTTTACGTCAAATTTCAAATACTGGCCAGATCAACTATCAAACAACAGTCTCCCTGCAGCTCACACACAAGCAACGAGGCTTTAGAGTTAAGCCCCAGTCTACCATATTTCCTAAAATAAACAATAAACATTGCCGTGTGTAAATAAATTATATTCTTTCTCTGAATTTTCTGTATTGAGTATTGATAAGAATATTAGTATTCATAAATTCCTGCCCTAGTAAAGAGGGTTGCATATAGTGTTTGAGTTTGATGTCTAAATCTTTTCAAATCCCTTATAGATTAGAAATCCCATTACAGTCAACTAGCAGTTGACTGAAGTTATAAAAATAATCATTTTTTGTTGTTAAGGTTGTAGCCTACTTAATTTTGCACCTTATGTTTTACAAGCTACTTGATTCAGATACTGGTTGTCTTCAATAACAACTAAGAAATTGATAAGCTTAACATATAGATATGATTTCCATTTATTTAACTGGAATATTCTCCTCCTGTATAAGTGACATAACTAGACTACGTCTCTAAAACAATAGTTGCCACTCTTGGTGCTTTTGAACTACAAAATCACAGAGTCCAATGGCAGTTGTAGAGCTGTCTCGCAAAGAGATGACTTCTTTCCCTTTACAAATAATTGTTGGGCAAGTAAGGACACTGCACATCAACCAGCCAACAGTTTATAGTGTCAGTTTAGTTTACTGACAAAAGATGTACCCTGCCACTTATCATTTTACCAACAAAAGCGACTGTCAGCCCTGACTAATAAATGAAAGTCCGCGACCTAAATGTAAAAATGTATATAATGTAATGTAATGTATAAAAATCTGGTTATTTTGAAAACTGGAATTAGATCCAATTTATCCCAACCCTAGTTGTATGTATTTGGATGGAGCAATGACTGTGTTGGGTGGCTAAGACACACTTTTGGGGATTACATAGATAGACATTACATAGACTTATATTCATTTCCTGGAGAGCTATTCTAACCCTAAACACTACTTGCCTAACCCTAACCATAACCTAATCTTAACCTAACCCTAAGAACTGATCCAAAAAAACCCAGTGTTTTCCTAATTGGGGACACAGCTTTTGTCTGCAATTGGACAAGCTGTGCCCAATTAACTGGACTTTAGTCTGAAATCCGTCCCCAAAAGTACATGTACACACACACACAGACTAATTTTAGCACAATCAGTTTCAGTGGTTGTCCACACTATTAACAACAGTGTTTCATGTTTGTGTGTCCAATATGAAAGAACAGGATGTGATGAATACTGTATCTGTTCAGCAATCCACTGAGCTGTGTCATCGGACCATATGTGCATGCCTGCGCACACACAAACATAAACAGCTCATTCATCTCAGAAAAAAAAGCCACAAGATCCCTGATGTATCTAACCACTGACTCAAGGGCCATAATCACAGTCGGGGTTTGGCATGAGGCTCCCAAGCTGTGTGAGTGTGTGTCTGAGTGTGTTGACCATGACACCTCTCCTCGCACTGTTCACACTGGTTAGTGCGGCTGACTTTGGGCTACGACACTCAGTTTGGCTGCGGACAGCTGGCACTATTTTTAGACAACAAATATATCACATCAGTTTTTGTCCGTTCAACACCAGCAACCAAAAAATCCATAATTTGAGGGAGAATAAATTAATTTATTTACCTCTATTCTGACTTTAACTTGTGAATAGCAAAACAAAGTAGATGTTTGGTAAAATTCTACATGTAAATAAGCACATTTTCATTCAAATATACAAAGTGATTGGGTATAGTCCAGATACAAACGGGCAGAAAAAAAATACATCATTGCCTTAGTGATCAAGGCCCCGGCCAAGAAGAGAAGACCGACCACTCTCATGTCTGACTAATTAATATGAAGCTACAGTTAGCAGCTGGTTAGCCTGGCTCAGCACAAAGACTGGAAACGGCTACATTCAAAAATCATAGTGCAAAAACCACAAGTCGACAGATTAAACAAACTATGTAAAACATGTTTGTTAGTGAGCTTTAGAGGTGCTGATAGATGTTATTATGTTTGGACTAGGGCTGGCACTGACAATTATTATTCCTATCAATTAATCTGTCAATTAATCATTGTTTTCATCTATAAATCATCAACAAAACTGTGAAATGTACCCATTACAGTTCCCTGAAGACCAAGGGAATGTTCTAAAATGCTTTGCTTTGTCTGAAAAGAAAACCAAAGATATTCGGTTTACTATACTTTGAAGACACAAAAGAGCAACACATTTTCACATCTAGGCAGCTCAATGTTTGTTTGATGACATGACATAAACAAGTAATGGACTATCAAAATAGGTGCACATTAATTTCCCGTTGACAACTGATTAATCAAATAATCGCTGCAGCTTTAGTTTAGACGAAGCCAAGCTAACCGTTTCCCTGTTTCCACTCTTTATGCTAAGCTCTAAGCTAACCAGCTGCTGGGTGTAACTTCGCATATGAGAGTGCTATCAATATTCTCATCAAACTCTTAGCAAGAAAATCAATAAGCAAATTCTAAATCTGTTTCAAAATCTTTGTGTTTCTCTCTGTAAGAGCTTCCCTCTGAACAGTGTCTCAGTTAGTGTTGTCATTGGAATATTTCCTACAATGTTCCCTTATATCCAGTGGAAATTCCCCCAAATAGCTTGCATTAACCCAATAACAGCTTGCATTCAGTGGAAAAAATCTCCTCAGATAAGTCTTTACCACGGTATAAATAAGCATGTAGATTCAGAGAAATGCCCTTTTACTTCCTGCAGGGAGGGAATGAGCATGACTGTCCTTATCATGTGACAGAGAATCTCAGCACAGTCTACAAGCATGTTCTCATTTATTCCCCTGTATGCCTGTTTAAAAAGGCAGAGAATAAACCATATTGGTGAAACTGACAAATATTTCGAAGCCACTTTAAAAAAAAAAAAAAAACACTTGAAAATTGGTCTTATAAGTGGAACTGAAAGATTCAACTATTATTCACTATCCACTGGTGTTAGCTGTTGGTCAGTGCTTGAATGCTATCTCGCTAGATTGCTGTTTGGATTGTCTGACTAACAGTCATCACTCTGTTGGTCTTTTTGCACAGCGGAAAGACTCACTTCTTGCTAACAAAACAGTACAGAGAGGCTTTTGTCCTCTGGCAATCAATCTTTAGCCAAGTGTACAGACTCCCATTTACAATGCACTTTTACCTGGTAAAAACCAAGACTTTCATTTTGGACTTTGGCTAAATAATCATATAACTGTTGAGACATCCATGCTAGCAGATCTGTGAGGCTGTATTTATTCACAGTAGTGCTGTCACATTAATGCTATGTAAGGATGCTAAAATGTTGACAATGAAAATGCTAACATGGTTTTGTTTAGCCAGCATAATGTTCATCATGTTCACAATCTTAGTTTTGCATGATTGCACGCTAGCAAGGTAATTTGCACTGGACACAAAGTACAGCTGAGGGTGGCGGGAGCCTCGGTAGTTTTGCAGGTATTTGATCAGAAATGTAAGTATTGGACCATTTGAAATTTTGACCTGATGATGGTGTGAGATGAAAAGTCAAAGGATCACCAAAGTTATTACAATTCATCCTCTGGGCATCATGGATATCTGTACCAAATTTCATAATCCATCTGATAGATGTTCAAACATTTCACTAAAACCTAAAAATGTGAACCTTCCCTTGATGCTACAGTTACGGTCATTTACTACTCCTATAGTGCTACTCCACTATACTCCTATTTACTACTATGTCTGCTGGTATTATTGCTGGTATTAATGCTAACTGAGGCAGTACTACTGCCTCAGTTAGCATTAAGTTCAGTTCCCGCTGCTACAGCTCTTGTAGCACTTCATCAGCCATGAGCATGGACCCATTATGTGTCTGGCAGCAGTGATTCCGTTACATCCTTGTGAGTAACAATTTGTTAACACCAAGAGGGTTTAAATGAACAATGGTGAGTCCAGACTAGATCAGCACAAAGTGGGTGTTTGTTAAAGACCACTTTGGGAGACAATAGTGGGTCACAAAGTGGGTTTAAATTGGTTCACTGCAGAAATCTGTTTGAGACTATTGTTGTCATCTCATTGTGAAATGTTTCTCCCCTGTAAGTCTTTGTAATTTATACTTGGCTGATTCAAGCTTTGAAGGCTAAACAAGACTGTTGTCAGGGAGAAAAACTTTGAAAATATGTTTCCCACTTTCCAAACAACAGGACTTTTTTTTTTACTTTTCATCTTTCTTTAAAAAAAAATAAAAAGATACACCATCTTTCCTCATTTCTGATCAACACTGAGGACAAAAAACTAGCTCACAACCAGCCTGCTGCTGTGTGTGTTAACATCCTTTATCCTGCACTCCAACTACCTGACATATTATGGTCTGGGGTAGCTGCAGTAACCAGGGGGAGACACTGTGTACTTCATGAACAGGTTACCTAGGTAACCAGCAAGCCTCCATGCAGAGCAGCTAGTGAGTGTGTGTGCAAATGAGTAGCACGGAGCAGTTTTATTGGGCTCTGGAACTTCATCGGCCACATAAACACCCTGGGAAAACTTCTCTGTTGCTAGAATTAACATTGTCTCCGTGTATGTAAACAGGCTGTATGTGGGACAGGGAGGGAGACGGAGAGAGGAAACATGGGAGACAAGTGAGAGGAGAGGGGGTGGGCCTGTCCTAGTTATGCTTGTCCAATGTATATACACTTTCTACGCATAATGTCTGTATTTATGGTACATGCATTGTCACCAATTCCTGCCAAAAGCCACTGTTTCCCAACACACACACTTATCAACCAGAACAGCAGAAAAATGCACCACAAAGACTCCCCAAAGTCTGATAAGGCAGCATCGTAAAACTGCCTTTGTGTTGCTTGTGCACAATGCCAACTGCTACATCAGCACACTTCAGATGGTTCCAGTAAATCCAAATACTCTGAAGAGTTTTTGAACCTTGAGGTCATGATCCCATGTGGCGGTAGTTGATATGCAGCTGGAGTCACGGGAGACTTTCAAGACTTCTAGTTTCCTTTCAATTTTGTTGATGGAAATATTAATTAAAAGGGCAAACTGAACTGTGTGGTGTTGAAACAACCAGATTAATTTCCTGTTGATCAACTAAGGGATTAACTGACAACAATTTTAATCAGCTCTTCATCTTCAAGTCACTAATTAAGAAAAAAAAAAACTAATTCTAGCTTTTAAAATGGAGCATTTACTGTCCTATCATTGTAAATGGAAATAGGCATGCAACTTACAATTATTTTTTTCATTATCGATTAATCAGATGATTATTTTTGTGATTAATCCCATCAATGCCCATCACTTTACAGGCCCACAAGAGATATCTTTAAATGTTAAACGTTCCAAAAAAACTAAAATATGAAGTTTACATTAATATATCATAAAGAAGAAGTAGTAAATTCTGTCATTAGAGGCTGGAATGTTTCACTTGTTCTGCTTCAAAAATTATTTAAATGATTAGCCCACTATCAAACAGTTGCAGATTATTTTTTTGTCCGTTGACTATCTATTACTCAAATAATTGTTTCAGCTCTGGACTGTGCATCTTTAGGTTTTTGTCTGTTAGTCAAACAAAAGGAAAAAATCGAAAGATGTCACTTACGATGCTAGGAAATTGTGACGAACATTTTTTCACAATTTCCCTATTTTATACAATAAACAAATAAGCACATAACTGCAAAATCAATTGACAGAATAATCAGTAGCAAATAGAATAGCGAATAAAGTAGCAGCTCTAAACTGCTGATGAAGATTGCAAGATGAGGCTGAAATCTCCAGAAAAAGCTAGCAAGTAGACCTTGAGTTAGGATTATTTGGCCAAACTACTATTTCCTTGGCCAATAATTAGCTTCTGGCCTCAACTGAATTAAATTCATAATTTCTATATAATTTATTTGGCGCTAACTCCATCCCTTACAAAGATTCACGAGATAACTGTATGGGTCAGAAAACCTTTAAGAAACCTTGGTCTAATTTCAGCATTTTGCCAAAATAGTTCACTACAAAATATCTCAAATTAAAGAATGGACGCAAAGGGTGATCTTAATCTTCTATTTTCCTAATTTTAAAGTTTCACTCTAACCACTATTACAACCCGTTTAACTCAAACTAAAACAAAAAAATCTTCCCATATGTGGCCCCTGAGAGAAAGTAGTCTCAAACAGCAGCTCCACATCACCAAAGTCTATTTGCGGCTCTTTGACATTAAGCATTTTTAACCATCTTACAACCATTCCCACTTCAGTTTGGCCTGTGGGAAACCCCTTTTATAAATGTGTCTGCGCTGGAGAATTCTGCCCAGTCCTGAGGGTAAAAAGGGAGGGTTGGTCGAGGAGATGAAGAGGAGGAGATGAAGATTATTGGCGTAAGGATGAAGAGGAAGGGAGAACTGCAATTATCAACTCTGCAATGGGATAAGAAGAGCTAATGGTTTATCTTCACATGGCAAACATACACCCACTGGTCGTTTCTCACATGAAAAGACACACACACACAAACAGGGAACAAAAAGGTCCTTGATTCATTCACACTTGATTTATTCTCCATGCTCTAACATTGGTAGCTAAGGGAAGTAATGGTTCTGCAGAGACAGAGAACTAGATCTCTAAACATGGAACTGAACTGGTCTGGAGTAAAGGTCTTTATGTTGACCCCGTGTCTATCTGCAAGTCAGCTGGTGTTTTGTGTTCGAGCCTGTATGTCGCTAAGTAATTTGGTCTTGTGTCCGTCCACAGAGCAGATAGCATCAGTGCAGCAGAGGTGAGCAGGTTTAGCAGCTGATGTGTTTAGTACACAGCAACCGAAGGACATCAGCTGGAGGACATCTCGTTTCCAAGTCACCAACTCTATATACTCTTGTAGATTCACCACAGGGTTCACAGCAATGATGAAAACAATAATCTCACTCTTGTTTTAATCAACAGTGATTAACCCAGTGAGAGTAAAGAATCATACTGAATATTTATCATATTGAATAGCCCCATATGTTTGTACTGTTCCTCCAAACTCTATGAATTTATCAGCTTCTTCCAAATTTCTCATTCAAATTTAACAGATACAATAATCCAGGTGCAAATCTGGTTTTCAAAATACAATTTGAGTGACACATTAGACTCCGCTTTGTAGAGGTGGGCAGCTTGTTCACTGGTTCTCCCTATATTTCCCCTTCTCTTTCTATCACTAAGCTGCAATGTAACTGTAAACCCACAGTGGTCAGGATCTTCTTACAGCTGGAAACAAAACAACAAAGATAATTCCATTTATGCAAGTAAGTACGAGGCAGAAAAGCAGCAAATACTTACATTTAAGAGCCATTGAATTTTTGGCATTTTTGGCTCAAAATTGATTCTAAGGATTAAACAATTATCAAAATAGCTCCAGATTAATTTTCCGCCAATTGACTAATGGGTTAATCAATTACATCTTTCAGCTTTAATGTGCACACTCTGTGAAAACTGATTAAAAGACTGAAAATAATGGCCTTCTAAGTTTTGCCCACAACAGCCTAATAAAATGGACTCATTGATACCACACTGTGAACACTACTGCAAAATCTCTGATGGTAGATAAAATTTAGATTGTCTTAAACCCTGACCACGATTCCTATGAACATTCCTATTCCTAAAATCTTTCAAACTCCTGGGTGTCAAAGTGAATCAACATGGTTGAGAAAAGGTAAAGTCGTCAGTATAAAGAGTATACTACTGTGTGTGAGCATGTTACATGAGCAGGCAACTAAGACTGACAGCAGCCAGCCAGCCATCCAGCAGAGGTTTAGTGTAATGACTGGGTTGGAGATCTAGGGAAAATTCACCAGAAAAATTCCCAACATCTTCCAATTTTCCACGTGTCCTAAAGCCTGCATTTTTATCCTCTGGCTAATAAAGTAACTGACTAATAAACAGTTGACAGACTGACTCCTGGAAGACAGCACAACACTGAGTGCAGCTGCAGCTCTGACCAAAGTCCTGCATCTAGAGCCGTCGTGACTCTGAGAGGTCTGGAGCCTTTTCTGTCTCTGGTGATTCAGTTTTTACTTCCTGGAAAAAAAGTATAAAAAATAATGATGTTGCAACAATAGATAAAATAATAATAATGTTTTATCTTTATGATTTGGAAAAACAACGAAACAAAAGTTTAAAAACACAAAGATATCTACCACAAGTCAAATATGTAAGAATAGGCCATTCACTCTATTTCTCAAATTGGAACCGGCACTTCCACCACAACAAGAACTGATTCTGAGAGGGGTCAAAAAAGCCAGGTCAGATAACACACGCTGACCCATTTAGACACAGAGGAAAACGGGTTTATTCAGGGTCACTGCATTCATCTGAAAGTCATACAGGTGTGATGGTGTCTGAATCCAAGAGGGGCTTGAATGCCAAACAGCTGGCTGGGTGGATACAGCTGTGATCGCATCTAGAGGGAGGTGATGGGAGGATGAGAGGAAGGAAGAGAGGGAGGGAGGGAGGGAGGGAGGGGATCGGAGGAGTGGAGACGGATTCTGAAAAAACGCCAAGAGGAGGAAGGCAACAACTCTGTGTTTGTGTGTTTTTGAGGGTGAGCTAGTACAACTTCCCCAGAATGAAAAACGTACATGAAGCACTTGCTTTAGACATCCACTGAGGAGACTGAAACCTTAATCAAGTGCCATATTTCAATCACATTTCGTACACTGTTTGCTACTGTTTCAGGTGAGATACAGACAGCCTGTTCACTCTTGATGTATCCCGTTACTGTTGCAGCATCCAATCTCCCCACTGGGATCATTAAAGTTTCATCTAATCCATTATATCTGCAAACTCTATTTGTTTCTCACTCCATCTGCCTCCATCAGTTCACCTCCTCCCACCATATGAAAATTTCTCCCTCCTCTCCAGTCATTTAACCTCCTCCTTCCCTTCCTCTTTATAGGCTTTCTTCTCCTCCGTCCTTCTCTCACACCTCCTTTCTTACTATCCATCTTATCTTCCTCCCAGTCTCCGGGAAATGTGTGTTAGCACAATTTTGTTAATTAAGAAAGACATCCGCCCTCGCACGCAGGACATTAACGAAATAAAGTGGGCTATCAGCTATCATTCTCACACATCCAGGCCTGAGAACAACATCTCCTCTCACCCACACCTCCAAAAACACCCCCTTCCACACACAGACACAATGTGTTGACAAGCTTGGCTGGACCGGGTATAACAGCTTGTCATGTGCAGGCCAGTGCCCTCAGCTTCAACATGACTTCATTCACACCCGCTGTGACCTGCTAAGAACCAGAGTGCTGCCCTACTAAACAACAGGAACCCTCTCTCAGAAGAACTTCCACTGCCACAGATACACAACAAATGGAGCTTCAGAATTTGCTCCGTTTACTCAACATTGGCAAGCATCACAGCACGGCTGCAACTAATGATTATTTTCATAGCCGATTAGTGTGTCAATTAATCAGTTTATCGTCTTGTCTATGAAATGTCATTATAAACAGCTCATGGAGATTTAGTCAAATTTTATCCGACCAACAGTCCAAAACCTAAACAATATTCAGTTTATGACCACATATGACAAACAAAAGCATTAAATTCTCACATTTGAGAAGCTAAAACCAGAAAATGTTCAGCATTTTTTCTTGAAAAATGACCCAAATAATTAATCGATTATCAAAGTTGTTGCCGATTAATATATTTTTGATCAACTAGTTATTGCAGCGTTAAGTCACATAGAGCTGTCAATGTGTTCTGCATCCTGTCTTTAAAAGCTAAGCCATCTGTATATCAGAAGGATTAACTATAAGTCAAGTTAGGATTTATTACTGATATAAATTTACTAATTATTGACAAAGACACTGGGCTAAAGACTAAAACACAGGAAACAGGCAACATCAGCTGTTTGTGAACATCAGAACAAAGGTGACGCCACTGAATCTTCAACATTCAATATATTGGCAAGTCTTGATACATATCAGAGATGATATTCCCACAACACCATTTTAACGCCGCACAGATGCTATCCTACGGTAAACTACTGCTATACTGCAGGCTACTGTCTATAAATATCACAAACAGGAGTGGGGATAGCAAGCACCCTTGTCAAGAGTCTGATCGCCACCTGATGCCAAGAATACAAACAATCCTTTTACTTCCAAGTATCAAATGATTCACAAATAACCCCGGTAACCCGTACTGCAACAGCACCTCCACAGAAAACCTGAGGGAACACCGTAATAAGCCTTTTCTAAATCCACACAACACATGAAAGAAAGAAAAGCAAACTCCAGTAACCCCTTGATTTGGAAGAGGGTAAAAACCTGCTCACTGCTCTGAATCTGACTTTCCACAATTGTTCTACTGTCTCCTTTCCATTTAACAGCCGACAGACTTCAAAGTACAGTCACAAATCTAGCCAGCCGTTTAAAGCCTGTCCTCTTTCCTCCACTTCTATCCCCTTATCCTTGTCTTTCAGTCTGGCCGATCAGTGGAGACGACCGCCTGTCACTCTCTTGTCCTTCAGTCAGACTTGGCTGCTCTGCTCTGCTGGCCTCCAACTCACCTCGACCAGACAGACCAGAGCACAGCATGGCAGCATCCTGGCACTAAGCGCACATGCAAAAAAGCAGACAGAGCTTTAATTCAGACAAACACTTCCTACTTTATGTGTGCATCTCGGAGGGCAGGAAGCCAGCGCGGTAATAGGATGTTCCTCGCTTGCTTTGTAATTTCTAAAAGACCTGGGTTAGAGCCAAAACGCAGAGAAAAAGCAAAGGTGCCAAGCTGTTGAATATACTGAGTGCCAGACACTGGAAATGCGCTGAGTACAGTTTATTAAATCGATTAATCCATTGGTTTGTAACCTGGGAGCTGGAAAGATGATTAACAGGATTTGAAATATTTCTATTACACAAAATTTTGGTACATCTTTTTCAGAATTGAGATTGTGATTGTGATTTTATTTGATATTTTTCAAATAAAACAAACAAAATCACTTTTATGTCATAGGAAGGGCTGCAAGTAGTCATGGTTTAGTTTTATGGGTTTCACAATCCATAAAATGTTGGGAATTTAAAAACAAAAACTTGGGTTCTGGGTGATTGTGAATGTGATACTTTCATATTCAGACCAAACAAATTATAGATGAATCATGAAAATTATTGTTTGATTAATCAATCAATCAATCATTAGTTGCAGCCCTAGGGGAATTAGAGTAGAATAGTATACAGTTTATTTAGGAGGCGCCAGGAACTGAAATTGATATTGAGTTATTATCCAGGTGTTGGTTTATAATATGAATTTAGACAGAAAACAATGTATACCGACTGGCATTACATATGGACAATGAAACGGCCAATCAGCAGTTTTACATCTTATCTTGTGGACGATAATCTGTAATCTGACATCAGACAGCCAATCATGTGTAATCTGACATCCGACAGTCAGCACATTAATCTCATCAGTGGACAGAGGGGATTATGACGGTCCGTCAGACAACATCTACACTCAGCAGATCATAGCCGGCTTTGCTTTACCACAGCACTGACAAAAAAGATGCTGCAGAGATGAGCTAAAACCATTCAATGAGCAAGGAACACTCTGAATTTTCGTTCATCGTTTTTCATTATGGATGTCACTCTCTGGACTTATTTTATTGGATTTCTAATGGTGGATTACTACATTAGTTTTGGACCTTTTTTTTTTTTTTTTTATAAATCCTGCTGTTGAACTTCAGTCTGGTCTCTATATTTTTTGTTTCTGCTAATTTCATGTAAACTTGAATTTCTCTCCCAAGGTTTCTTTTGTTAGGTCCTAAAACTTTGAAGGATCTGTATGTAATATTGAGTTATACAAATAAATGATTCACATTACAATAAAAACATAATGATTATATTGGTGCCAATAAGTGAAGGGCACATAAAGCCCAAGCTTTCAAAACAATTGTGTAAATCTCTGATATATTTCTAGTATATTTCTTACTGTTTTAAACGATTAATTGATTATTCAAAAACACAGACTCAAATAGCAGAAACATCTATACAGGAACAGACTGGGTCCACATTCATAACATAGGCTCAAAAATACACATTCAGTCTCTCCATCTGTCTTAACTGGGAACACAAGCTGACCCTGCTGACTGTACTCTATCCTCATATTTTATGCTCAGAAACCAAGAAAAACTGAATGGGAAACATGAATGGGAGACATGAATCCAAAAAAAAAAAAAAAGAAACACATAAATCCTGACACAAATCCTTTTGAATCACACATAAGCAAATAGTTATCTCTTTTTTCTTTTTTTGAGGGCTGAGCAAGCAAAAAAGAAAAAAGAAATGCTTATTTTAAACTGGAGATAACCACTGAGGTCAACTGGAGGAGTATCATCTCAGGGAGGTGAAGTACTCCCTCCTCACACACAGAGACAGAGAGAGAGAGACAGAGACAGAGACAGAGAGAGAGAGAGAGAGAAAGAGAGAGAGAGAGAGAGAGAGAGAGAGAGATGCTGCTGGTTGCCTCTCTAGTTACAACAGCTTGTGATGGCCAACACCCCAAAAAAGCAGAGGCTGGAGCTCACCATCCTGTCAGCTATAATTCAATATTTAAACATGTGTTCACCAAATTAACCCAATGCTGCAACAAACATTTCATCCACATTATAATAACCTATTTGAGGTAGAGAGCTGATGCAAAGGGGAAATGTTCATTCACTGTGATATCTACTGTGCTTGACAAAGAGCAGCAGCCGAGGCTCATGTTTGAGTGACTGAAGTATTATAATCTATTATGTCTGACTTTTATTTAGCTACTCGTTGAGTCTACATAGCTAGAAAGGCTAGGTGTATTATATATCGGCTGATTCAGTTCAAATGAGCATGTGCCCCCTCTGATCACATGGAGGTTAAGACAAAAGATTGGACAACCAGCAACAAAGAGACACGCTATGCCAATCAGTTAATGAAACAAACAGCTGTGAAGTTAAGGTTGTTTTAAGGACACCGAGCAGGACAGTGGTCTCCACCCGGGATCCCACCGTTTCTCCACCCTGTAATCCCTGCCAGCTTCTCTTTGAAACAGGGTGTGACACACAAAAAAAGCCGTCAGGATGCAACTTCGTAACTTGCCAGTCAAACAAAAACATCAATTCAGGTGCAGAGATATGATTGAAGTTGGCTGTAACCGAGTGGAGAAGGCGGTATGACTCCCCCCGCTGCCCCTGCTGCCGTGCGCCCCGGCCGTATGTCCGCAGACTTGCCCATCTATTGTTCCGCCGCTGTCACAGCCGTTAAGGTGCACCACGGATTAGCTTTAGCCTTAGCCTCGCCGGCTAACAGCGCAGCCAGCCGGCTAGCGTTAACGTTAGCCGCTAAAAGGTAACACGGCACCTTCCTTCCACTCCATTTCCCAAAAGTCGGTGTGTTGCCCGTGTCAAAGAAAACGAAGCAAACAAACCAAACAATTGGCCAAAAACATAGTTTAAAGCGTTTAAACATACCCAGAGCTCCGTTCCCCAACTCATGTCGGATTCCCCCTTCTGAGTTCTCCCGTACTGGACGCAGTTTTCCCCACACAGTCTCCGAAACTGCCGCTGGGACTCCGGTCCTTCTGACTGACTGACTGTCTGCCGACAAACACTCCTCCTCCTTCTCCCGAATGAACAGGGCCGCCCAAACCGGGGGCCCTGGACCACAGAGGTCCTAAAAATACTGCTATTGTTAGTGGTCATCCAAGCGGTGTGAGACCTTAGACAGACCAGTAATAATGAAATTGATCAAAAACGGTAAAAAAAGAAAACCCTGCATTACAAAAAACAATTATGTGAGAGTATAGGCTACAACAAAACATCTGGCATACCACCTGGAAACAGTAGGGAATCAAAAAAAAATAAGACAATTAATCATACACTGTTGTTGTAGTTATTAATTAAAGTATTCATAATTATTTTATTTTTTTGATAATTTTTTTCTATCCTATGTATTAGAGAGCTAAACACAAAAAATATCAAGAAATGCAATAAACATCTATTATTTTAATTTTACTCATTTTTGGACTCAATTATAAAATTACAATATACCTGCAAGTTAAATAAAAAAAACAAACAAACACTGAAGGCCTAGATATGAAGATGCAAGCATTATATGGTAAAGTAATTTTTCATTGGCCATCCATTCCTTTAAATTGAGAATAGAGAATTACGATAATAAATGTTGTTGGGCCTTAATATGAGTTTATCAATATCCCATCTGATAGGTACAACTGTGTTTAGTTTAACGTGTGTTGTAAAATGTTCCAGGTGTGTGCAGCATAAAAACTAAATGCAGTTTTCCCAAAATGAGTAATTGCATGTGGAACTTTGAGCATTACCCAATCACGTGAATGGGTCAAAAAATATATGGGACCAGTTTATTAAGGAAGTGATGTATGATGGCACGTTGTCAGTCAGGGCTTTATAGGCTACATAAATAGAAACCAATGCCTGTCATGTCTTACTGTTTGCGATGCCCACCCAACCTTTTCATATAAGATGCAATGATGAGTAGAATAACTGACACCAATAATGAATCTTGGAGCAGAGTGGTAAACTGAATCAAGGGGTTTGAGAGCGGGGGCAGAGGCGTGTCTATAGATGACATCACCATAATTCAGGACATACAGGAAGACAGCCTCAATTAACTGCTTCCTGCTGAAATTAGGAAAATTGGCTTTCTTTCTGTACAAATGTCTTTTTTTTCTTTTTTTCTTTTGCTGTAGCTTGCTGACAAGTGTGTCAGGGTGAAATTTAACACTTATTTATCAACAAAATCCTTAAATTGAAACAAATGTCTCAATTAAGTGAAAAAGAAAATTTAATTTTAATTTTTAACTGTTGCATACAATAGTCAGTACCTGTTTATTCTCAGTTTACGTATGTAAAGTTATGGTTAAGTTATGCAAAATGACAATGTCAGAATTAACTCAGTTTAATCATTATGTACACAATTTTTCGATATATGTCCTTCTAATGTGAGAATATTCCTTTAAAAGTTGAACAGAGGCCCCAGTTCATGAATTGGTGAATGAGCAGCTCCCTCCAGCGGTCACGATGCGTCATTACAACTGGAACCACTAAATGCAAATCAGTAGACAAGTGCAGGATTGTACTTGATATTAGAGCTGAAACAATTTGTCGCCCAGTCTCACAGAACTGTAGTGGAGTATGAAGTGTGGAAATACTCATGTACTGTACAGGTAGCTCAAATTTGAGATGTTTTGCCTGTTATTTTTTATTTTACCACCAATCTGCACTTCACCCTGAACTCCAGTAGAGTGCAGCAGTACGTAATACAGCTCGCAAACTGCCACCAAGCATAGTACGGAAGAAGAAGAATTTGTTTGGGGTTATTGGACGACAATGGAGTAGCCTAGTTCTCTTTTGGTTATTTCTAACTGATAAAGCTGTCTAATTAGCTGTATTTGGCAGACATAAACAGACATGTACCGCTGCATGACAAGGTAAGAGGCGTTACGTCTTTCCCATTCATAAATCCATACATTTATCTGAACTAAATCTCTTGACCTTTGGCAAACATTTCGTATTGTGAACCGTAAGCTAACGATTTATCGAACTTCAAAGATTGCCCACATGTTAATACAAAATATACGATAAATAAATATGTTTAGCTAGTTAGATATGAGCAAAATAAGTCGCGCTGTACAGACACTCCATATTCAGTAGTAGCTAACATATCCTACATGTTTCCAGTTAAGTTCTCAGTAGAAAGTGATGCAGCCATTATGTTCAGTTGCAGTTTAATTAAGTATGTAGGTGAATGTGACCTCAAAGGGACAAAGAGATTCATGTCTCTGGGTGAATTTCAATGTACTGACAGGTATCGCTGAGATGCCAATGCTGTTGATGCCATTCAGCTGCTGCAGTGTCCAAAAATGACCCCCACCACCAGGGATCTCTAAAGGGAGTTATAACTGATCAGCAGTGTGGAGAATATGGTGTTTAATTACTCACTTAATTCAGTAAAGGCTGTTATTTCCTTCCTTTGAAGTAAGCACAGTGGTGGAAAGTGGTTCAGAAGTATTCAGATCCTTCACTTAAGTAAAAGTAAGGAAGTATTATGAGCAAAATATATTTAAAGTAAAGGTACTCAGTGGTCTGGTGAGTGTTATACTGTAATGAGCAATACTATTACTGATACATTCATGTGTAAGAGGCACTTTACTGCTGTAGTTGCAGTGGTGTAGATAATTTTAAGTGCTTTATAACAGTGTATCAATCTGCAAAATGTACCTAAGTAATAAATAGAAGTACTCAGTGTCCATGTCTATGAAGGTTATACTATTAATCTATTAGATTATTATTACTGATACATACATGTAGGGCTGAACAATAAATAGAAATGTTATTGAAATTGCAATATGACCAAGTGCATTATCCAAATTGCAGGAGCTGCAACGTTTTCATAAAAGTAACATTTGTCACAACAGACCACGTTAATACCACATAACAGACCATAAATTAAGCATTGTGGTACTGAAGAGACGCTCCGGCCTATAAGTCATATTCTCCAGACCTCCAGCCAAAAATATCACTTCATCCTCACTTTTATTATTTTTTTCAGCAAAAATTACAATTCCCACTAACCCTACGTACATGTTTAATGAGTTGCTCATGATGGAGATAATAAATCTTAATTTGGGAAGTACAACCTACAATTTTCACTCTGTAATTTAGTGCAGTACATGAAATAACAGAAAAATAGAAATACTCAAGTAAAGTACAAGTACCGTACTTAGAGATTGTACTTAAATGTTGTACTTGAGAGAATTCACTTAGGTATCTTTCACCACGGAATAAGCACATATGTTTTTGTTCATATTTTGTATCCATACAATGAATTAATGAAATTAGTTTGCCATTCTTACACTATGCCCAGCTTACATGGCCTCTATATGGTGATGTGAAAAGGTTTATTATGCACAGAGACTGTCCTAGAGCTACTGTGCCTGAATAACAACTGAAGACCCACCTGACACACCTCTCTCTCTCTCTCTCTCTCTCTCTCTCTCTCTCTAAAAGGAGTGTGTGTAGTGGAGGAAGAGTATGTCCCGCCCTGGTGCCTCCCTACACCCAGTCACCATCATGGATGTTGAGAAACACAGCAGAAGAGAGACATCACAGGTAACTCCTGGACCATAAACCAAATGATAATCTACTTACAGTCGATGATATGCTGTGGCTTTCTGTAGGGGATTGAAACAATTATGTGATACACAAGTAACATTTACAGCGGCAGGAAAAAGCAAGTGAAGCCTTTGGCATTACCCACATCTTAAAAAATGGTCAGATCTTCATCCAAGTTACAATTATGAACAAACATCTATTTATTTTAACTAAGAATACAGAAATCACTGTATTTTTCTTGTCCAAATTGAAAACATCATTCAAACATTCACACTGTAGCCTGGAAAAAGTATTTGAACCCCACGGCCAATAACATCTGGAGGCCAATCAGTGAAAGGATTGGAGGTGTGTGTTTGTGTTACTTTGACTTATAAAAATTGTAGAAGCTTGTAGAATCAAGAATTGTTGCATAAAGAATTGCATAAAGCTGAAAGCCATTTCAAAGAGTTGAGGTATTCACAGTCAAGGAAACTGTCTCAAACTCACAAACTCTGAGTTTTGTTTTCTGTATCATGTTGTGAACACGCTTTTCATGTGTGAATCTTGTGTGACAGGTTGACTGAGCAGCGTTGGCAGTGCTCAGTCCGCTGTATGAGCTCTGCAGCCGAGAAGAGGAGATCTCTGCGCAGCGCCTTCCCAGTCCTGGAGCAGCCCCTCCAGCCCATCCACCAACATGTGTATGAAGCTAACCTCCGAAATAGCTACGCCTGCCATAAGAAGTAGGTTCTGCCCCCCCCCCCCCCCCCCCCCCCATCCCCCACTGTGTAATTTATTATGTAAATTCATGCCTTTCATTATGTCTGTCTTTCTCTGTAAGGTTCATAGATTTCAGTGAGAAGGTGAGGAAAGGTGGAGGGGAGAGCGGCATCGCCAGACACACAAAGAGAAACAGGAAGTTGCTGGTCAGGGATCGTCTGCGTCTCCTGCTGGATGATGAGGACTTCCTGGAGCTGTCACCATTCGCAGGTCTGGGTCTACCGTACGGGGACATCCCTTCAGCTGGCTGCCTGACTGGTGAGAACCCACTAACTGCAGTCCATTACAGCCTGTTTAATCTGACTCCGGTCAACTGCCTCCAATTTGCTCACTTTACTCTATGTACTTCTTGTATTTCAAACAGTAATTTATTTCCCACCTTATGACGATCTAAGTGAAACACACATGGCTTACGACCCCTTGCACTATATGTGTTTGTGTGTGTGTCCAATACCAGGCATCGGCAGGATCAGTGGTCTGTGGTGCGTGTTCATTGCCAACGATGCGACAGTGAAAGGCGGCACAGCGTATCCAATCACAGTGAAGAAGCAACTACGAGCTCAAGATGTGGCGATTCAAAACCGCCTGCCTTGTGTTTACCTGGTCGACTCTGGAGGAGCTTTCCTACCACTGCAGGTGAAACCCACACACCCTCATGTTTTCAGGAAATGAATGTTAGTTGAATCATTTTCACTGCTGTTTTAATTTGTGATTCCCTGCTTGTGTATAAACATCCAGTCAGAGATCTTCCCGGATAAGAACCAGGGAGGAAGGACGTTCTATAACGAAGCCATCATGTCTGCCATGAAGATCCCACAGGTAAAGAATTAGAAGAAGCCCAGGCATGGTTCAACTACTATTCCTTGGCCATTAGATTAGGTACAGTGCAAATAATAATATCAACTAACAATATATACACAACTGATTCAGCATACAGTATATACAATATATTCAAAGGAAGTGTAATGTGTGCAATGTTTCTAGTTCATTTGTTCTCAGGATTGTCAGGTTTAAGGTTCCTTCTGTTGTGCATTTAGCAGTATCAGATGTCCTAATTATCTGAGTTTTAAATACAAATGTAAAAGTAAATTAATGTATGATTGGCGCAAAGTCTATGAAGAACAGAAAAGAGACATTAGAATTTGATAAAATGGCATCTCTTGTTATTTTAAAATCACTCTCTTTCAAATTTCAATGACTACATAAAAACAATTCATGATTCCAAAGGTGTCAGTGGTGTGCGGGTCATGCACGGCGGGTGGAGCTTACATCCCCACCATGGCCGAAGAGGCAGTGATGGTGCACCGGATAGGGACGATATTCCTGGGAGGACCGCCACTTGTCAAGGCCGCCACAGGAGAAGAGGTGACACCAGAGGACCTAGGAGGAGCCAGGCTTCATGCTGAGTAGGTCCATAAATCAAACTTACCCCCATGAGAGGCAGATAAGTCTTGCTAAAGGATGTCAAAATGAGACCATTGTCTTTGGAGGTCAAAATAAGTTGAATATGAATAAAGTTACATCATCAAGTTGATTTATCTACCGGTTTCAGAGTGAGTGGTTGCGTGGATCATTTTGCCTGGGAAGAAGAGGAGGCGTACAGTTACACCAGAAACATCATTTCCACCCTCAATTTCCAACTGCCAGAGGAAGAGGAGGATGAGGAGAGGATGAGGAAAAGGAAAGCAGAAGAGGAGCCACTGTACAGTTCAGAGGAGCTTCTCGGTCTCGCTCCACAGAGTTATAATTACAGTCTGGATGTTAAAATGGTACAAAAACGCACAAACACAAAATACACTAAGCTGTTTGCTCTGTAAACTGAGTCGTTAGAATGAGTAGTAAATGCAGCCCTTGTAGAAATGTTAGTTTCATGTCATGGCCGTCACATCACTGTCTCACGATTCAGTTTTAATAACACGGTTGCTTCTGTCTGTCTGTCTGTCCAGGTCATCAGTCGGCTGACGGACGGGAGCCGCTTCCAGGAGTTTAAAGCTCGTTATGGAACCACACTGGTCACTGGTTTTGCAAAGATACACAGGTAAAAGTTACACACACACACACACACACGCACACACACACACGCACACATATATGTGCTTTAGGAAACATTTTCAGCAAACAAAAAACTAACAATCCAAATAGATTGGTGAACATCTGTACTGATATTGCAATAGTGATTTATTTATACTTAAATCATTATGTATTTATTATTACTTTTTTTTAATGTAACGTACTGTGGCCTCTTACATTTACCAAATAGAACACATGGTATGTTGTTTCTTTAGTTTTGTGGTGCAGAAATAAATTTTTTTATTAGTCTTACTGATGTTACAGCTTTTTGTTTTAGAAAATGGATGTAGGACAGAAGTCACTAATAGGCAGACATTGGTCCTGATCTGGACCCAGATGTTTAACCTAGGACCTATGAACCTTACAGTTAAATCCTGACGCTACTCGAGTCAGTCAGTGAGATATACACACACACTGTTGTTTATCCCCCCTCCCTACATACAGTGACCCCTCACCCTCTTGAGATTAGGAGCTACCTAATCAGATCAGCAGACGCCAACAGAGGACCAAAACAAATATCATTCCCCGTCCCTCTGCCAATAACTAACTGCCTTGTTAGACTTGTAATTTGTAGGAACAAACTCATGTGCTTGACTGAAGTGATGTGTTTTTTTTTTTAATGTGTTTTTACTCCTTTATTGATTGTGTCTTATGTTTGTTTCTAATATATGCATCCAGGAAGGCTGGAAAGAAGTATTAATACTGAGTTGATTATCACATTTAAAAACAGTGAATTGAATTGTTGTGAAGTGGCTGAGAAATTAACACTTTTTGCTGTGGGTGTGTTCATGCAGCCATCTCGCAGTTCTGAATAATGCACGATAGTCGGATTACAGTCACAATACACATGCATGTACACACAGTTGAGGCTCAAGCAGAAGCTTCAGGCAGCAGTCGGGACCTCTGACTGTTCACACCATTGATGAGTCACTTTTAAACCATTACAATTGTACTACTACTACGTCCGTCTTCTAACACTAACAGAGCAAGCCACAGCATCATGACTCTAGCTGTTATTATATGCTACATGATCTAAGTACAGTATGTAAGTAGTCTGAGTATAGGTGTATGCATGGTCCTGATCTGGTATATATTGTGTTTTTTCATCTCTTCATGTGCTGCATAGCACCCTGGTGGGAATAGTGGCCAACAACGGCGAGCTGTCATACCAGGCGGCGCTGAAAGGAAGTCATTTTGTCCAGTTGTGTGACCAGAGAGACATCCCACTCCTCTTCCTCCAGAACACGGCACCCACAGCGGCACTAACACTCTCCATAACACAGGTATTCACTGACAGCGAAATACGTTCAAGGCTGTTTAGGTCTGATAATGTAGTGAAATATAGTAAAATAATGGTAAGTCGTAATAAAAATTGTTTTCACATTTCAGATTTATGTTTCCAGCAGTATTTGTCCAAAGGCAGCTTTTAATTTAATTTAATTTAATTTTATTTTATTTTATTTTATTTTATTTTATTTTATTTTATTTTATTTTATTTTATTTTATTTTATTTTATTTTGTATGGGACATCAAAGACATAATAGCTGGAGTAACACCTCCTAAATAGAGGAAAATTATGGGTGATGTAAATAAATTGACAGATATCATGATGAGATTATGAAAAGTGCTTCATAATGTAGCGTATGCAGAAGGCATGCGAGAAAGGCAGCAGTACACTGACAGAAAACAGTTTATTAAGTACAAATACAACATTTCATAATGTCGATTTTATAATAATCATCTGTTCTGTGTGTGCATGTTTTTCTCCTAAGAATATGGATCTGATGTAAAAACATAATATTGGTCAAACTGACTTTTAAAGTAACTGCTAAAGTTTCTGTGTCATCTACTCTGTGTGTGTCTCTCTCCTCTAGGCAGAGATGAACAGTAACCGTTTGAAGGCTCAGGGTTCAATGCTCTCAGCAGTTGCGTGCGCCGCCGTCCCCAAAATTACCGTGGTGATTGGTGGTTGCCACGGTGCCGACAGCTACACCATGGTGAGAGTCTCAGAAAAATCCCTTTTAACAGAAGAGAAGCGAGAGAGACCAGGAACAGCTGTACATACTGTTGATTGTTATAGTGAGAATAATAATAGTTGGGCGACCCGATAACCAATAGTGGTCAGAGTGCATGCCACGTGAGCGCAGATGCTCTGAGCAGCGAGCCCCCGGTTCGATGGCTGGCCGGACCCTGTGCTGCATGTCACTCCCCATCTCTTTGTCCCTCAATTTCCTGTCTCTTCACTGTACTGTCACATACATTTAAATTTAACAGTTTGAATCTTGTTTCTTTCTCTAGTGTGGACGGGCCTTTGACCCCAATTTCCTGTTCCTGTGGCCAAATGCCAGAGTGTCGATGGCGGCCCCAGGTCACGCTGGCTCTCTGCTTCCCCATGACAATGAGCAGGAGGAAGAGCAGAAGAAGAGGGAGCAGGAGGACAAGTTTAATAGGAGATTAAAAGAAGAGAGCTCAGCTTTCTTCTCCTCTGGCAGACTGTGGGACGATGGAGTCATTTTGCCTCAGGACACCAGGAAGGTAAAACAAACACAGCAGTCACATATTTGATTTCAACTGAACCTTTTCTTTTCCTTTTATGTTGTTTTTATATTAATCCGTTTCTGTCTGCAGGTTCTCAGTGACTGCCTGGACATCATCAAACAGCAGCAGTATCAGCTCTCCACAGAAAAACTGCAATCAGCACTTCTACGTATGTAGAGATACCAATGCACACTACAAACAATGTGTCAATCACTTAGATTTAACAATGTTTTTCATTCAGTCTGGCTGCTGTTGCCCATCGGCCACTAAGAGGTGTCGCACCAAGCTCTGGCCTGTATTCTGTATGAATGGAAATTATAGGTGACGATGAGCATTATTGTAAAAATGATAAAAGAGAAATTATAGTTGACCTTGAAGAGAATCTTCACACCTTAAAATTACAGAAATCTGGTTGGAAATGGTTGTACATGCTGAATACCAATGTGTGTGTTTGCACACTACATAGAAATATCTACAGTTGATACAGCGATTACCTCAGTGCCAGTCCTTTAATATCATATTTGGGCAGGTGACTACTGGATCAAACATCCTCCTACAAATATTAATTTGTTTTCTTTAAGTGTCTACTCTATTGGACTGGGAACAGTTTATACCAAATGATGAACACTGTGGTCACTGGTGGTGTGTTACACATTTGCACACAAGACTTGTATTTCCACACAAGTGCCTATGTACACCCCATATGCACTAACGTTTCTACAAAAGTCACCACTCCTAGTTTTCTGGGAACATCAGGAACAACTGAAAGAGTTTTATTTGCAGTTTACTGACAGTTTTTTCTATAACCAGAGTAGATCTCACAGTTTTGTAGGCTACTGAGTTTTTTGAGTCTCGGTTAATTCAGCAAAAGTGCCTCATCAGGTTTTGGCTTTCAGTCTCACCTTCACATCATGTCTTAGGTACATGAAGGTGCACCACACCTCAACCAACAGAAATCCACTCAACACTACAATACGTGTGAAGGGTTCTCAGTATCAGTATTGCTTATTGTTTGATTTATTTTGATAATAGTACTTTAGATGAACGTTGAAAGTTGTCATCTGTGTATTACATTCGGCCTGTTTCAGCCTTAACCTGGTTCAGTTCAGTTTTTTTAACTTATGATGTGACAAAAAATTAAAATCTGCTGTCCAAAATATTACATATGTAAGAAATCATGCTCTGTAATTACAAATGTAAAGTAATCATTGTAATGTAGTTTTTTTTGTACAAAAGAAGATTTAAAAAATATAAATACATTTTTAAATTGCAAAACAAGTGTTTGTTTTTAATTGTGGCTCTTGCTTTAGGGAAGGATGTTTCTGAAGATGTCATTTTAATTATGAAATACAATGTTTTGTGGTTGTTTTTGTAAATTCTTTGACTTGCCCTGCCTTGGTTCATTTATCAGTACACATGCACTGTTTTTCTCCACCAGCTGCAAGATGAAGTGGTCAGCTGTCTTTATTTATTGTCGTCATTACATTACAATCAACAGACACTGCTAGCTCAGAAACAAGTTTGAGCTCAAATAGAAATAACATTAATAACACATGGTTGTATGCTGTTCTTATGTGTGAATGTACCAAGTACTGTATGTCCCCAAAATGTAATCATTTGTAAATCATTTTCATACCACTAATGTTTACTAATGTTTGAATTTGTCTTGGTAAATCATTTTCTGAGGAGTTTAAAGGTCCCATATTTTACACTTTTCCACTGATTTATTTGAAGCTTTGATCCATAAGAACTGAGCACTTTGGTACTTTCACAGTATTAATATAGAACCTAGACCTGCTTTACAATCAAAAAAGAGATGGACATCTCCCATTATACAATATGGGACCTTTAAAATCACCAACAGAGTCATGGTTGGTTTAGATGTAGATCAGAGCCATTTAAGTCATTTTACTCAAGCAGCAGCTTAAGCAGAAAAAAAAACTACTTTTTGGAGTCAATTTCTAATTGAAAGGACTCAAGTACTTTATGATATGTCTTGGTCGGGTGAGGTCGAGTGCCGAGTTCACGGTTTGTACATGCCATGCAAGGTCACAGGGATGATGGTGTTGACCGCCGCCCTGGCCAGCTCAGTCAGTTTCATGGCATCCAGCACCAGCAGGAAGCCTGGTCTCTCTGCGCCCGGCTTCACAACGATACTCAGCAGCACACCTGACAGAGGGGGTTTCAATATGTGTGTTTTTCACCACAGACATCGTCAATGTTAGGTAAAGTCAACTTAAAATTAAGGGAGTTTGATTCAGGTTTAAAGTTGCATTACACAGGTTTCCTATTAGAGCATAGTATGTACTAAAAGTCAGGATATTATGGCCTCTAATGCTTCAGTTTGAATCATCCTTTGTTTAAACTGTCTCGCAAATCCCCAGGGGTTTATGGAAGTAAAATACTATTGTGAATCACTCTAGTGCCCCTTTAAGTTGGAATGTGATCAGGTACAGATTAAGCTGAGGGTTAAATTAACCTACAGGTGAACTAAACTACATTTTAACTCAAGGCCCTTCTTTAAAACAGGGTCTCAAGATTATGTAATAATACAGGCGTAATTCTGAGCAGTGTGAAATTGTGTGAATCTATATGCTAAGACGTGAGAATGTGTGATGCGTCCTACCGTCGTCCTCCTCTGTAGCGCCAGGTGTGGGAACAAACAGCGGCTCTGACGGGTAACACTCTTCCTCCTGCCACACCCAGGTCTCTTTGGTCTGCACGTTCAGCTTGACTATCTACAGAAATTCAACAACAAACAACCAACAGCTGGAATCAACAGCAGCATTTACGCTGTCGCATGTGTGCTGGGGAGCCAGTTAACTTGTCTTTGTCTTCTTCTGTGGATGATAAAAGCGCTCCTACCCTGTCAGGGATGAAGTGGTTGAGTCCCAGGCCGTAGGCGAAGGAATACTTCTTCCCACGACACTTAGAGTAGTTAATCTGTGGAAACTCAAAGGCTGAGAGAGAAGAGAGAGAGAGAGGCATCAATGCAATGAAAAAAGAGAGAAAGACATAGATATAAGAATATAAAGAATCATATACTGGTGATATAGTAAACCGTGTGCCCTTCAGAAAGTATTTAGATCCCTTCGCTTTTTGCACATTTTACTGTGTTGTGGATCTAATTTTAAATGGATAAAATGCCCGTCAATCTATGCTCAATAACTAATAAAGACAAAGTGAAAACATCCATTCGATAATTAGCCATACAGTTGATCCTGTTGGGGGGGGGGGGGGGGGGGGCTGCAGCCAATCCCAGCTGACATTGAGCGAGGGCTGAGTACGCCCTGGACAAGTGGCCAGTCTGTCACAGGGTTGCCTGCAGCCCCGGAGGTTGCAGCTGGGTGTACAGTATGTCTCACCCTGTCTTGGTCCAGAAAGGAGGACCTCAGGTTCGAGCCAGATGGTGCCATCACTGTGAAGAACAGCAGTAGCTGTAGTGTAGGACAGAGATACCAGATTCTTCCCCTGCTCCTCCTGCATACACACAATAAGACATGAATGCACACTCTTGTATGTTATATGGGAGTCTAAAAAAAGTGCAGTTTATTCAAAAAGTTAAAAAAAAATCATCCAGGATAAGCTGATCTGCAACCAAAGAGATGCCTGTGGTTTTCCAACAGAGCCGTCACAATCAGCCGATTGGTACTAAATCACATGGAACTAGTTTGTGAAACTTTAGCCTCAGTCTTTTAGTATTTTATTATTCTGCCCCCAGCAGTTTGAGACCAGAAAAATATTGACTGGCATCTTTTATTTTTTTACTCTTACTCTACTTAATAGTTCCTACAGATAATGCTCTTGTTAGAGCATTATCTGTAGGAACTATTAATACAGCCGTTTTATGTTTGTTAATTTGTCATTTAGATGACGAGTGATAGAAAACAAAGAATAAGCCCTAAAATTATTTATTAAGGACTTGAAGTTACTGACATTTATATCAATTCATGTGAGCTGGACCCATGTATGCATTACTGAGCAGGCCGAGGGGCCAGAGCCTCTATATGAAGAGACTTGATATGTGAAACTTGATGTGTGTGTGTGTGTGTGTGTGTGTGCGTGTGCGCGTGTGTGTACTCACTCTGTGTATATCCAGCGGCAGTACGTATCGTCTGACCTCGGGTTGAGGAGCTCTCATCGCTGCTTTCTTCACCTCCTCCCACTCCTCCCTCAGGTTGGCCAGGTACAGGTAGTTATACACAAAGTCATGACTGCAGTGAGAGAGAGAGAGATCGGGATGATTAAACACACACACACACACACACACACACACACACAAAGGGTCATACTCGCCCTTTCCACGTGCAGAGGTCGACAACAATGAATCCCTCGTCCTCGTAGGCGTTGATGTGGTGGAAGAGGTTGAAGGCTGATGTTCTGAACTTGTGGCTGCTCATATAACCTGCGGGGTCTTTAGTGGCCAGGTGGAACCATGTCTACAAACACAGACACATACACGGCACATGAAACAGAAATGTAAAGGCAGTCATATGTAATCAGTCAGACACATACATAAGTGTAGTTTTATGTTTCTTCCTTTGTCTTTGTGGTCACTATGTGTCTCTTTGTGCTGATCTGGTCTCACTTTGTGGTTTTTCTTTTGTTTCTTTTTGACCCCCGCACCACCGCTGTGACCCCGCCCCCCTGCCTACCCCCATGCTGTCGTTGGATTCAAAGCAGTCCATGTATGTGGCTCCTGTGATGCTCCAAGCCGACAGGAACTTGAGCAGGTTGATCTTCACCGGCTGCTCCACAAACACAAAGTAGTTGTCTGTCATACCGAAACTACAGACAGACAAGCAGGCATAGAGACAGAAACATAATCATAAACATAGAAAAAGAAACCGTTTATATTGATGTAAAGCGTCACAGCTGGTTTGGTGTATTCGTGAGATAACTCAGTACCTGTGCATGTAGGAGGGCTTTAACCGCTCACTGCTGGGCAGCTGAGCCACGACCTGTGATTTCTCTAAGGGATCTGAGTCGTCTGGAAGCACATGGAGATACACAGAGTCACAAACCCTTGTGTGGGTCAGGCAAGTATTTCAAATCTAAAACAATCTCATGTGAAGTCCATTTAGTCTCTGTTCTGGAGCTTTTGATGGTATCACACAATCTTCATCAGCAGACTGGTCTTTATGTCTCTTATTACCCTTTTCCTTTTCATCTATTCACCTATCAATTTTTTCTTTCCATTTTCATTTTCTTTTCTTTCTCTTCTTCCTTTCTCTATCGTCTCTTCTTTTTTTATCTATTAATTTTTCTTTTCTTCTGTGCTTCTTTCTCTGAATTTTTATTTTTCCCTTCTTTATACACACAGCACTCTGTTTTTCCTCCTCTTTGTCTCTATATTTCTCCTTCTCTTTTTATTTTATTTTTCATCTGTTTTTTTCTTTCTGTTTCCCTTTTTTTGTGTCTTTTTTTCTCCATCCATCCATTAGGACTTCTGTAACTTTGTGATGTCACAACAAAGCAGTCACCACTATCCCACCATGCCCCGAGCCCCACCCACCTGGACCCACCATCCAACCTTGCAGGATTTGGTTCTCTGAGTGTTCACCTGAAATCTGCTATACTTTTATTAGATTGCTCAGAGAGCATTCAGCCAATCAGAAGAGAGGCTCAGAGCCTCCTCTCTTCTGATTGGCTCACCGACCTGTTGTTGGAGCTTGAGAGAGAAGCCTGAGAGAGGAGATGTAAAACTACACTGAGATGGTTTTTGGTTCTTCTGATGGATCAAACCTTCAATTGAAACACGTTAAATATCACTCTCTGACATTCAGTCAGTCACAGTGTGACGTCTGAGCCAAACTCACCTTTCTGAGCGGGTGGGATCTTGACAATGTTATAAGCCAGACTCATGTTCTTGCCAAAACAGTTACCGATGTTATAGACGGTACCATCTGTGTCAGTGTGGGGGTGGGCAGTCACCCCATTCACTGAGAGGTACTTGCACAGGTCCACCTGGTGTCAACACACAAAGACAAGACAGAGAATGACTGGAAGAAAGAATCAGTCTGGTGGAGAGCCTCACTCATAATGTATCGATGATGTATAAACCATCTTTAAATGGCATCATCATTTGTTATTATAAAGATAAAGACATAAATATTACTGAAAGCAAGGTATGTTTTAGTGGTCTCATATATATTATATATGAACTGAAATATTAATATGTAATATGAGTTAAAATGTTGCATGTAACACATTTGTTTGCCAATTTTATTTATAATTTTCACCATTTATAATTTTTTTTTTTTTAAATTAAAGAAACCCACCCATCCATTTAATACAACCTCAGTGAAGCAAGACCTCAACAAGAAGATTAAGGAAGGAAAAACAAACCAAGTAAACCAGTCAGCTCTCACCTTCGATAACGTCTCCAGCGAATCAGGATCAACCTTGGTGATGTAATTGGTCTCTGTGACGGCGTAGAAGTCCTCACCGATTGGATAGATGTTGACTAAACAGTTATCAGTCACTTCGATGCCTTTGAAGTAAGTGAAGAATCTAAGTGCAAGGAAAACAATTTACTATGAGCAAAGCGGAGTAATAATAACACCACAGTATAATAATACTGTAATAACATCATCATTTCTACTATTCACAGAAAAAATTGTTTATTATTGATTCACACATTAATACAGTAATAACAACCTAATAATATAATTCACTATTTTTCATTTGCAACTTTTACTTTTACTTAAGTAACATTTTCAATGCAGGACCTTTTCTTGTAATGGAGTATTTCTGCAGTAGTATTTGTATTTTTACAGTAGTATTTGTATTTCTACAGTAGTATTTGTATTTTTAAAGAGATAATCTACCACTGTAAAAAATACTCCACCACTTCATCCACCACTGTTGGAGTATCTACCAGTTAAATATGAAGCCAGAGCTAAGAGATAGTTAGCTTAGCTTAGCATAAAGACTGGAAGCAGAGGGCACCATTTAGCCTGACTCTGTCCAAAGGTTTAAAAAATCTGCCTACCAGCACCTCAACAGCTCATTAATTAACACATTACATCTTATTTGTTTAATTTTTACAAAAACCAAACATATGAAAACTACAATTTGTGGATTTAGGGGCACAACTGCATCCAGCCAAGAAATACCCACCTACCCTGAACTCCATTGTTTCCATGATTATACATTAAGCATAGCACCTACAGTATATGATGAATGAAAAACTCAGCTGGAAACTTCCTGTTTGGTCATATGGAGTCAAGGGGCGGGGGGGGGGGGAGTTACCTGGAGAAGATGTTTTTGCAGGGGTCTGGGTAGGCTGCTGTGCCAAACTCGGAGATGACCACTCTGTTTTCAGTCATAGCACGAACATATGCGTCCGTCCTGATGAACCTGAGCTCAAAGATCACACACAGACAACCATTAGGCCACATAAAAATCTTTTATATTCATTTCATTGTAAAGATGGGGAATTTGTGAAGCACAACACTGATTCTGCTCAGTAAAAAAAGACTTCTTGGCTCCAAGAGGAGTTCAAACAAGGACTTCTGTGGTCAGACTTTTTGTTTTGGTATTCTCTCTCCAGTTTGGACGAATTAGCTGTCAGCAATTTTCCTCGGCTCCACAGAACCGCATACCTCTCTGCACTAACAAAAATCAGATGTCCTAAAAAAAAAAAAAAAAAATCAAAAAAACCTGCGTGTGTGTTTGGATCTGCATCAAAATAATAAACGTGATAAACAAGGGGTATGTCTGACTGTTTCTTTTGTCAAGTGAAGAGAAAATGCTGAAAATATTCACAAATGTGCTATATTAGGGAAAGTGGGGGCAAGTGAGTTATTTTTTCTGTTTGTTTTTTGTAATAGTCATTTTGGCCACAAGAGGCTGAAGTACCCCCCCCGTCTGTCTGCTAGGTCTGCTGGGTTAAACATAGGACTTTCACCCTGGGGTTTGAATCCTGATATATTTATTGACTTTGACTTGCCTCTCAGGGCTTCCGTACCTCATGACAATGTTAACAAATCCCTTAAAAATTCCTGGGCCCACACCTTGATCAGGATTATAAAAAGCTTAATGTTAAAAGCTACTTCACAAGTAAACTTAATTCGTGGAGAACTTTTCAAAACAGCAGTTTAAGTGCTTCACAGAACGTGACAAAAGAAAAGGAGAGATAACGACTGGGAAATGTAAAGTTATCACCTCAGGACAGCACCAATGAAACAAGCATTTTTAAAGATTTTGTAAGGTAATAAGTAGGATTCTTACTTCCTGTAGTAAGTCACCTGCCCGTTCTTCAGGTCAAACTTGTGCATCATAGCCTGTCCGTCAAACAGGTGGTAGAAAGGTTCATCCCCCACCTCGAAAAGACCTGGACCCATCCTGAGGAGACTGCCGCCCAGCCATGATGGTAAAACACCTGCACACACACACACACACAGCGATTAATGGCTCAAACAAAACAGTCCGTTTTCTGATCCAAACAGCAAATGGGCAGCAGACAGACATCAAAATTGATCATCATTTGCATTTTATTTTAGTACTAGAATATATTTGGTAATAAGATTAACACATCATAATAATGCCAAATTTTTCAAATTGAATTTAAAGCACCAAATATATTCACCATAAATGTAAATCATGCAAGCAAGTTCTAAAAACTTGTTTTATGAAAAATAAAAGCTCAACATCAAGCTATGAAGACCTGGTGCTGATTCTGCTGAATACAAGACTAGAAAAACCTTTATTTGGGGGTGTGTCATACCGGGAAGGAGACAAGAACATAGTGTTCCACTACTTGTGCAGGAATTGCAGTTGTAATATGTAACTTTTCCCCATTAAAATATCTAAAAATGACTATACCTATGTTGTATATTTTTTGAGTTGTGTACTTACATAATCTCAAATATTTACAGCAATTCTCAAATCTATAGAGAAAATAGTGATTTTTTTTTTTTTTTGCATCAGCGTTGTAGTGGCCGGCCAGAAGCTCAAAATTGACTTTTTAATCCAGTTTCAAGCCACATTTTGCTGCATTTGTTGTGGAGAGGAGGGCACCTCTGTTGATAGTTCAGCTGCTGGTAAAAACCTCCTGAACATCTGGATCACAGGTTGTCAAAGCAACAAAGGTAAGCAGTCTCTGCTTTATTTGTTGTTTCTTGTCACTGAGTCTGTTTGTTTGGGAGAGGAGGAGACCTCTGTGGATAATTTGGCTGCTGGTAAAAAACCTCCCAGGCTTTTTCATGACATCACCCAACACCGCCTGTTATTATTGTTTGTTGTTATTGCTTTGATTGAGAGACCCCTAGCAGCAAAATTGTTACAAACTGTGTGTTTACAGTTGAGCAAAACAGACATGTGATGTGTTGAGACAAAAGAAGAATTAGAGAGTGTGAACAAAGAAATAGGAGCATAAAATAAAATAAAAAAATAAGGCAACATAAAAACAAACACAAATATATACATAATTATTCGTAAGTATTTTATTGTTTGTTCCTGTTGGCTCTCGGTTGCTCTTTCCTACCAGTGATCTCTGCAGGTATCGGTTCACTCAGCTCCTCCACTGTCTCAAAGATCTTCCTGTAGCCTGCAGCAGGATGCTCCACACTGAAAAGGGAAATAAAAAAAAAAAACTGAATTAAAAGAACAATTCTGCAACAAAATTGAGTCAGAGAACTGGTTTTAAAACCTGCCTGTCTACCTACCAGGGTAAACGGCCAAACACTGCTCTAGATGATCATTGCAAACCAATGGGAGTTTTGCATCCAGTCAAAGGCTTATTTTGACTTTAGCCTTGAAAAACTACACCAGTGAAAACACCACAGCTGGTTTGCATCTCCTTAACGTTGGACAGAATACACTTGAAACTCTTTCCAAGTTATTTTACCAAAATTCTTTTTCCAGAGCAAAGCAGTTTCTCACTACTGCATCACTAGCCTTTCCTGCAATTTCATGTTGTAACTCAGTTTTTCCATTTGAAGTGGAAAAAAAGTACAGAGCTGACTCATTAAAACTTTGCGTCTTAGAGTAAAACAACAAGCGTCACTGAATGGCATCTGCAAGCTGCTTCCTCTTATTTCATTCCTGGGAACCAATAAATTAAAGCAGTGAAAGGTCGGTTCAAAAATAAGTTTCGATCCTAAAACATGCAAGAAACTTTTTGAGAAGACGGAGTGTTTTACTCACCGGCTGGCCATGCTGTTTACACTCTCTGTACTCACAAGCTGCTTGCAAGAGACTCCAGCTTGCATTTAAACCACACAAACATTTCCTGTGGTGAGAGATGGAAACCGAACCCACCCCCATTCTCTCTTTCTCCTCCCCTTTTCCATCCTTCCTCCCCACTCCCTCTCCCTCTGTCCACTCCTTTCATGCCTTTTGCTGCCCTGCTCCCTCTTTTCTTTTCCCCTTCTACCCTTCCTCCTCCTCCTCTGGTCTTAACCCGAGCTGAACAAGCCAGCTTTGTCTCGTCTCCTTTCAGCCGTCTGGCCCTCAGCCTCATGCAGAGTTTTCTCCAGGCCCCAAAACAAGCTCTTTGTCAACCTGAGAAACTCAAACACTCACACACCTACAGATGATGTGGGTCAAACTAATAAAGACAGCTTTTAAAAGCCTGTATGCTGGTGTTGTTTGAATGTGGATGTGTATGTAGAAAGAGAACCCTGTCTAATTAGTTCCAGACAGCTTCAAGAAACACAGCTTCAAATATTTTAATTGGCTAAGTCTGGAGCTAAGGAGCAGCAAGAAGAGGGGGAGAAAGTGAATGATTAACAGTGTTTATCTTTTTGTGTTCTGTCATTTTGATAAATGAAAGCCGAATGTTGAATAGAAATGAATGAAAGGGTGAAATTTTAAACAAATGGTTTCATTAATAAGGGTTAAAAAAAAAAAAAAAAAAAAGCAGTAGTCTGTCATCTAGTGTGTCTCGATGCTGCTGAGTGCAAGTTGAAGACAACTGATGCTGGTTCCTGCCTGTAAATTAGTGAACAAAACAAAAAGTCTGAGGTCCTGCTAACGGCCCCAACTGTCTGAAATGCTCATCCCACCCCAGTTATTTGAGTTGGACACAGTGAACGGCATACTAAGCGTTTTCCCACTTAAAAGACCAAAAAAATCAAAGATTATACCTCAGGACGTAAGATATTTGTTTTAGTTTTATACTTTTTTTTGTACTGCACTCGATAGTACGTTGTTTTTAGCTGTTCTATAGTAATCTGGATCTTTGGATGGCGATCTCAGGGTCCACAGCTTTGGTCAAGACAGAAATATGTTAACTGTTGGATGGATTGCCATGAACTTTTACACAAACATTCACGGTCCACAGAGGATTAATCCTGCTGTGATGGTCCCCTGTCTTTTCCCTGCAGTGTCACGTGAGTTGACATTTGTGGTTTTAAGTAAATTGTCTCTACAGCTATTGGATAGATTTTGATGAAATTCGGCTCAGATATTCATGTTCTGGTAATTCCAAAAGGTTCTTTTTCTTGCCACTACTTCATCCTTTAGGAATCACAAATGAGCTCAGTGTATTTCACCGGCCTAATAATGGAGCTGCAGCAAAGTAAAAGTAGACCACAACAACAAAATCAACCTGTATCTAATTAATTAACCATCCTTTAAAATTCTGGTTAATTTCAAACTGCTACACCATAGAATATACCCACTTCTACAGTGTAACGGTCACTTACACAATTTCAAGATTTTGATGTGTTAACCTTCACAATTATTTCCACCTAAGCAGTTTAGATGAACTGACTCATTTAAAACTTGCAGTTGTTACAGCAAGGTGCGCACACACGATCACAAATAGAGAACGGGACTAAGCCATACAAACAGAACAACTGAACAAGTTTATTTCCCAGGACTTTGCATAGTAAACAATGTAGAGGAAGTGTATAATATACATTCCCCTGTAAAGGTCTTTGCCAAAAACACTGCTGAGTGCGTACATGGTTACACACATGCACACACACACACCATTTGATCTGAGGTATAGACAAATACACATACATCAGATAGAACTAATACTTCATACAGCCTAAGACATAAAAACAAAGCTTGGCATTTTGAGTCAAGTTTTAGTTTCCTCAAACACCTGACATAATGTGGGTTCTTTGCTGCACGTCACCTTAAAATCCATTGGTAAAATGAATGGATGCCACTAGCCATCAACTACTCTCATTGTAATCTCATGAGACTTTAAGTATTAGCCGTAGCAACCATTTCCCCAAAATATGACAGATGTCTGGTGAAACCTTCTTTAGGGTGTCTAACATGCATTAAATATGTATAAATTAACAATTCTGATGATTGACATTAGCTTGCTTGCCATTCACAGTGCCTAAACCCAGTGCAAATCATTGCTCTATCCAATAAACTAACCAGGGATGTATTCAAGACGAAACACACAAACAAGAACTATGAAAGTTGAGTTGAACATGAAAAATTGGAGATTATGAAACTCAAAAGATCTCTCTTGCGGAAAACCTAAAAAACATTAAAAAAAAAACAAAAAACAAAAAACAAAAAACACACACACACAAACACACACACAGACACACAAATGAAAGCAATAGAAAACCCTAGAGGCAAAAGACAAGAATGACAAGACATAAAATTTGAGAAAAAGAGAAGGTTCAAAACTAACAAGCATTTCAAATAAAACTTGAGAATCTATGATATAAAACATTTAGTTAAGTCTATAAAAACATGGTTAACATGACAAAAAGACTTCAAGCAAAGATATTTCTAACACTACTCCCAGTTTCATCACTTATAAATTAATCTATAATCTAGTTATTCCCATGTGGAGAGGTGATCCCAGAATTGCATATATTTCTCCCAAAATGCACTCTGAAGCCACACACACACACACACACACACACACACACACACACACACACACACGTCAGTATTATATTAGCTAGCAATAGAGAATGAAGGTGGGGTGAGAAGGAAATGGGTAAACAGATCTCACTAAACACAAAAAACATTTAACAAAAAAACCCTGCTTCATAAAACCATGTTATACGTGAACACAATAATTAATGTGAACTGCTCTAAGGAGCTACTGTCTGTCCACCTGCCTTCATCTTACTAAGCTGTCAACACACATCACAAACATACAAACAACATGAATACACACATTAACCATTGTAGAAGTCTCCCAGCCTGCACTAACTCTCTTATAACCCCATTCACGTGACACAAAAGGAATAACAGTGTTTCCAATGTAACAATGTAAAGTTAATGGCTGCAAAGAGAGGAGAACGTTTTTTACAAATCTCTCAGGAGCGCAGCGTCAGTGCAGTTATAGTGCAGCAAAAATGATGTAATGACTGTGGCTTCTACACCGATGACACTTGGCTAGTTTAGTTCCTGATGCTGAAAGCTTTGGTCTTCTTGATGTTGATGAGGGGAGGTTTAATCTTTGGCTTGTTGTCGGTCTTGCTCTCCTTGTCTGAGGGGGGGAACCGACGACTGTAGATGTCTGGGTACTGCTTCTGAAACTAAAAGAAACAGAGATGATCAAACTCATGATGCAAGTGCATGTGGGCCTTAAACTCCATCTGAAAAGCAGCATGTCAATGGCTTTTCTGATTTGAAGTTCAGTTTCACCGGGTACTTTTTTGCACATGTAACTGCAGCCAGCTGTGATGTCACAGTGTACTGACACGCCCTGGAGTAAATGTCTACATCACTGCAGCAAGGTTAATATATTGAGTAAAATATACATTACTTTCTTTCCTAGTTGAAACTCAGAATTTCTGAATTTGAAGACATCTGAAAATACTGCAAAAATATTATGAATGACAATTCGATAGTAAGTTACAAACAAATGTCAGCAAAATGACTTTACAGGTAGACAGACTGGTACCTGGGGCAAATATGACTTATTTTGGATATCAACAAAAGACAGATACCCATCCAGCATCAACACCTTATGAAAAGGAAGTTGTTAAAACTGCCAAGCTAAATGTAGCTGATTAATCAACTGGGCTGACAAACAGGTCGATATTAGCAGATATATTGGTATCAGCGTATATGTTGGCTGATAAGTAACAAGAAATTTAAGTGAAGCTGTGAATGTGAAGTGAATTCTTCTACGGTAGAAATTGCGCTTAGTTCATACTGTATCTTGGTCACAACTCTTTAATAATCAAATCTAAGGGATCAAAAATGTTTTTGTTATCTTGGAAAAACAAATATCAGCTGAAATCATTCTCTGATTAAAAAAAAAAAAGTTCACTTATAAACATCTGCTTAAAATCCAATGTCGGTTTGATTCTGTAACACACACTTCCTGCTATATTCAGTTAAATTGAGCACTGTGTGAAAATAGTAATATAACTTTTGACTAAGCATTAGAGGAGCATTTTGTTACCTGCTTCAGTTTCTTGCGTCTGTCCTTCTCAGTGATGTTTTGGTCTGTCAGCAGGATCTCCAGTAACTCCTCCATGGCCTTCTGGGAAGATGCCAGCTTTTGCTGTTCAAACTCAGCACCGCTTATCTGACGGCAGAACGCAAACACAGGCACTGGGGCGCAAACTGGATCGCCGGCATCAATATCAGAAACACCATCGATGGGGACCTGCCGTCAGAACAGTTAAAAAAAAAAAAAAAATGGAGCTCTTGTAGGAATAAAGATGTGAGTCATTTTCAAACATTTGGAGTTGCTCCTCTGTGGCTCCCTTTTGGAGTAAAATTCACAGCATCCTGGAAACTATCTTTCTAACCAAAGTTAGAAAGTGGTTTCTAACCAGAGTTAGAGTTTTGAGATGATGTACTTGATTAAATTAGAGAGAAAGAAAGTTCTATTGATGGCTTATAAGAAATCTCTGATGAGGAAATGGCTGAAAAAAAGAAATACCTAATGTTGTTGAATGGACCGTGTTCAATCTTTATGCTATGGAGAGAATGACTTTCGACTTAAGAGCCCAAGAAGATACAGAACTGGACAAAAACTATAACTCATGTCTCAACCTTCAGACCAAACTTTGTGTAAACATGCACCTTAAACACATTCTAGTCTAAGTATGCATGATTTTTTTCTTCATGCTTAAAAAAGGTCTTCATGTTCATATGCTTTTAATTTTGTTATTTTTTTTTCTACTCTAAAAGCTAATAAAGAGAGAAAAAAAGAAAGGTGATGTAAAACTCCTCTTTAGTCAACTCCACGGATGTAAAAAGTGTCAAGTGAGTCTGGCTCAGTTGTTTTATATTCAGTTGACAGCAGAATTGTTGATTACTGGTCACTGAATAACTTGTAATCGTAAGATAATTTAACAGTCATTGAAGTCGATTAAGAATATCACACACACTGCTTTTGCTCAGCATCACAATTTAATGATCATCCCAATGACTGAAACGTTAGGATGATCATAACTAACGACATTTGGATGTGTGAATATCTTCATAGAAAAATATTCATTTAAGTGTTTTCTAAAAGTACGACGTACAGTACGTACAGTGCGAAAAGTAAAGACTTTGAGCTCACTTGCTCTTACTTTTACTAAACGTTATTATCATTTGTCCATATGCACACAGGACGCATACAGTATACTGCAACAGTTTAAAGGTGTACCTGTACTGTGCGCAGATACTGTATGTGATCATTGATAGCACTGCGCAGGTACTCAGGAACTGAGAGGATGCTTTCTTGATGGTCCATTAGAAATGACACCAGCCTTGTGGCTAACAGCTCGTCCAAATCACACTCCTCAGCGCTGCCGAGGACACAGTTTGAAAAGGTATGAACCATCTGAAACAAGAATGACAGAAAACAGATAGAGAGACAGGTGAAGGAGGACACACGGTTGAAAAAAAGCCACATAAATGAATATATGTAAAGAAAAATCTAAATGTGATTAAAAAATAAATAAAATTAATAACTGCGACTGACTACAGTAAGATGTCACTGATCCCCAGGAGATTTAAATAACTACTACAGGAAACAAACGCGTATGTTGTTCGTTAGTTCTACAAGACTGTCACAACAGTTTAGTTCCTCACCAGCGTTCTGGTGCCGATGGCGGGGTGGAGGCGAGGCATGTCCACGTTCTGGCTGATGCGTGACATCATCCTCATGAGGAGCTGCAACTTCCTGCGGGAGGTCGGGGGGAGCAGGAGGGTGCAAAGCTGCAGGGCCTCGATGGCTACACGCTCACACTGAGGCTGGGGAAGGCCTACACACACAGACACACAGATACACACACACAGAGACACACACACACACACACACACACACACACACAGTTACATAGTAATGATCACAGAGGAAGGTGAATTCCAAAATGCAATCCATAACAAAACAACAAAAAATAAACGGTAGACCCACTCTTCTTGACCACATTCATCCATCACTGCTACATCACATTCACTAGATCAGACAAATGATGGATGAATGGATTGATGGATGGATGACAAAATTAATGAACTACAGCTATGGTGCAAAATGAGTCAGGTAAAATTTACAAAAGTAACATGTAATGTAGTATGCAAACTAAAACATCCCAGTTCATAGCTTTGCTCTAGGACATCATGGTCCTGCATGGATATCGCCTCAGATATTTCACTCACAGATACACTCATACAATATGTTATGAGAAGAATGTTGAAAATAGATATTTGCCACACAGTAGAAAATGTTCTTCACAACGTACAAAGATAGGCTCCCTTTGCTAACTGAACATGTGCTGCTATTGGTGGCTGGGCGGTAAGTTGTGGTGACTCTACCAGTATTCTCATCTTCCAGCCACCAGTGCAGTTAGTGAGCATGGACAGAGTCCTTGATTTGATATGCATTATTTGAATATAATCAAAGAAACATTTTCTGGATAAAAACAAAATAGAGTTTTTGCATTTTCAACATTATTCCTGTATCATATTTTATGAATGCATCTGAAGCTCCAGGAGATATCAATGCTGGAGGCTGTAGATCAGGATTACCTGGTTTATTATTAATTATTATAACAGCACTATGCCAACACCTTGTGTTCAGACACTTGTTTTTCTTAGCTTCTTAAACAATACAGTATCTGTACATCCAGGAAACATCAAATAGTTTCTAAACTCTCGTGCTCTTTCAGCGCCTCTTTCATCACGACCACCATAACTGTACCTATTTTTCAATCACCAATAATCTGTTTTCCAGAGCTTCAGACGACCAAAAAGTGACATAATTTTCTGCAACTCTTCAACTCAAATCTCAGCTTCATCCTTTGATTTAAACAGCATTTCTAGGTTAAAACTGAGTAGAAACCATGCATACTAGTTGTGGTTAGATGTTAGATGGAGTTAGCATAATTAGGCATCAACAGACAAGCAGACAGACAGGTAGAGGGGAGAGGGTCTTACTGTGCTCAGGTTTGGGTTGAGGGGGCTGGGAGCTGCTGGTGGGCACACAGACAGGAGGTTTGAACAGTGAAACAGGTCGCGATGGCTTGGATACATCCAGAGAGCTGAGGCAGCGCCGGACAACAGCAGGGGCAGGAAGCATCCAAAGATTAGAGGTACTGGAGGCGGGTCTAGGCCCACTGGGTCCTGTAGTAGCATGAGACCCTTGTACTTTGGCCATAGCAGTTGAAGAGAAGGAGGAGAAAGGGTGATAGGAAGAAGAGAAAGGATGATAGGAGGACAACGAGGGAGGGTGTGAAGCTGAGGAGGAGTGCTGCTGGTCTGCAGGAGTGTTTATATTGAGGCAGCTGGCTGCTCGGCCCTGCCACTTGGTCTCTTTGACATCTTCCTCCTTGGTTTCTATGACAATGTCCAAACAGCTGCCTACACTGAGTGGCCGCAAGGAACGCGACCTCTGTGCGACTGACAGTCCAGCCATAGAAAATGCAGACAGTCGGTTTCTGGTTGTACCTCCTGGGGCGTCTTCACTAGAAACAGGGGTCGCTTTGGATGAAGATGTAATGTCTGAATGACTGTAATGTGTTGTGATGGCAGAACTGTCATCTTGACTCCTGTTGCCATAGGCGCAGGAAGCCAGGCTGTCATTGGACAGGAACAGCTGTTGCCGGGTGAGAGTGGCAGAGTCATCAAGGATGGTTTCCAGTGAGCAACTCCTGGTTTGACGTCTCGTGGAAACAACTGTACTCAGGCTCAGGCAGCTGCCACCTAACTGACAGTCACCTGCACCACCTCCTTTCAGTGCCGCCAACCGTGACTTAAGTTTCCCACCAAGCACCTCTCTCATGGGCGATTCTGTCTCATCACATGTCCCCTGTCTGAGCAGTGACAGGAGGAGACACTCTGTTGAGCGAAATGATGCCTTGGCTGGAGGGGGGACTGAGGGAAGGTCAGACTTCTTGCGTTTCCCACGTTGGTGTGTGGTGGGTGCTGCAACATACCCACAAAACACTGAGAACAGATGCAAAGGCAGAGAGGGCCAAGCGGAGCAGGCAGAGTGTCAATGCAAGCAGACAGTAGAGAGGAGGGAGAGGGTTTCGTTAGTTTAAACCTTTACTGCACATACAGAATCATCAGTTGGTCAGAGACGACACATAACAAGCATACACAAAAACACAGAGAGCGCAAGAACCGAAGTGACAACAACCAAAACCTCTGTTAGGGGTCAAAAGGCACTGTTAGAGGTCAAACCAGACAACCACTTACTGGAAACAGAATGTCAACATGACTGACAAAACAAGATCCTGAAATTTCTGTTTGAGCATCATTTCCCTGTAACACAACAAGTGGCTTCTACAAAGGACATCGAGTTAGCTGCTTTTTTTATTGGTTGGGAGTAACAGGAAGTAGCCCACTTACCTAGGACGTTGATAAACAGTTCATACAGTTCGTATGTGAGTAACGGCTGTGGAAGGCTGTAGAAGTAATCAGACACTGTTTTGAAGACATCTCTCTCAAAGCCGGGATATGACGGCTGTGCGCTGTCGTACTTTGGCCCTGGAAATTAACAGCAGGATACTGCAGCTATCATGAGAGTGAAGGATATTATAAAGCTTACACTTCTCAAATTACATTCATAAACCCAAGACAAAGTATGTACGAGTATGTAGAAGTTTTCATTTTCTAACTTCGCAGAGAATTCAAAATATCAAAGTGCTTATTTTACTGAATGTTGCATTCAGGGATTCCTAGAAGAAACTGCAGCATGTAAAGTTCTCCAAAGGCATTTATGTCAAAATGTAGGCGTTGGAAAAGTATGCATCAAATAGGAAAAAACATTTTTCCCAACTGTTAGCAACAATTCTTAGCAATGTTCATGCAGGACATGCAGAGGCATCTGTAGTTTGCTACTCACAGTTGGCCAGGCTCTTCATGGCAGACAAAACCCAGTGTGGAAGGTCATCTAGAGAGATAACTGACAGATTAGACTGGTCACCAGTTACTGTATATTGTACTGTTTCCAATAGTCTAAGGCATGTGGTCAAACGCTCATATTTGTGAGGAAGACAAAGTTAAATGTCTCATATTTTATAAAGTGGGATTCCCATGTCTTTTTTTTTTTTTTATCATAAAGCTATATTAATACTGTTTTAAAAAGTATTGAAACAAGCCATCAGGACTTCTGTAACTTTGTGATGTCATCACTCACAGCCATACCCCAAGCTCTGCTCACCTCGACCCACCATCCAGCCTTGCAGGATTTGGTGTCTCTGAGTGTTTCCCTGAAATCTGCTATAGTTTTTTTTCGATCACTCAGAAAATAGTCAGACAATCAGAAGAGAGACTCAGAGCCTCTCTTCTGATTTGCTTGCCAACATGTTACTAGAGCTCCAGAGAGAAGCCTGAGAGAGAATGTGTAAAACTACACTGAGATGGTTTTTGGTTCTTAAAACCACAAATATATCTTCTTATATATCTCAACACTTCAAATACAACACCAGAAAAGTGTCAAATATGGGACCTTTAACTACCATCGCACTTTATGATGATTTTTTAGGCTTGCTGGATGCTGATGTGAATGTTATTTTGCAAATTTATAAACCTACTGGTCTTGTCATCCAGCGTGACCACTCCATGCTTGTTGACTTTGGTCATATTATGGATGATGTTCTGTGGGTTTACGTAACGCTGGTTTAAAACCTCATCAAGAGATGCAACACCTAGAATCCTCTGCAGGCTGAAACACAACACATAAGCATTAGTTAGACAAGAAAATCGTCCTATTCATCTACTTTCTGGACATCAGTCATTGCTCGTGTCTTAGGCCAGATTTGCTCTCCTTCATTATTCTACAGGTAATCTAAGGATAAGAACATACTTGTGATTTCAACATGAAAAATAAAATAAGCCATGCCGTAAAGGTGTATGTAACAGAAAAAGTAAAAAGGCTTTCAGCTCAATGTATGCATATATACTGGGTCAGGGTGATGTCTCTCCAGATGTCCTGTTCGTCTTCTACTGTCAGCTCTCGTCTCAGCAGCTGCTGCTCTCCTGTTGGCTGATTCTCTTCCTCTGCTGGGAGGGAAGGATCTACATTCTCCTTAAAGGGACAAATAAAAAATGAACCAATGTTACATAATAGATAATACATAATCTTTTCCTCTCTTTTTAAACCATACTTTCAAACTGCCACCAAAAGCAGGCATTTTGTCTAAACCTGTCTTAATGACAGACTGTGTATGACTGATATATGATGTATAAATGATAGTATGCATTCAATTTTCAAACTTAAATGTACATATGAGAAGACTGATACAAAAATTCATATCCACTCCAGCTCACTTGTGTCTCCTTCTCGTTCTTCTTGATACTCCTAAACCTGAAGAAACCCTCTTTGTCCCTGAATGAAGGTCTTTTCTTTATGGAGCCGGGGGCTGGGCGGGGAAATGGTTTAAGAGGAGAAGTGGATGGGAATCTGGGGAAAGAGGGAGGACAAGGAGTGTGTCATTTGGTGTGGCAGAACACAATCAACATCCATTTTTCAAGATTTCTAGATTTAATCTTCTCCTTTATTCAATAATTTTGCAGCAAGTTTCTCCAAAACCCTACCAACCTGTACAGTGAATTGTTGTCCTCCAGATCCTCAGTGCCCCAGCGACCCTTCACATCTTCGATCACATGGTTCTTCAGAAATTTCTTCAGGAGCTGTACCGTCTGTTGCCTGGTGACATCAGGGCCAAAATTGCTGTTGCTACAGAGCAGCTGGTGCAGCCACTCCACAGCAGCAGAGGCAGTGAAGCAGGAGGCGTAGTGCCGGAAGTTTTGGCGGTGTTTCCTAAGAGGCATGCCAGCCCGAAACAGACGCGTGACTTCATTCCACTGAAAGATGTCAGAGATAGAGTTTAGTATTGACTAAGCTGTCCACATCAAGCTGACTAGGGCTCCAACCGAATATTAATTTTATAATTGATTAATCAGCATGTTATTTATTTTTTTATTAATTGTTTAGTCTATGGAAATTTGCCAAAAATAAGTTGCTCTACAGAAAGAGAAAGTCTCGTTCTGTTAGACCAAAAGCCTCAAAACTACCAAATAAAAAAAAGACTCATCAATTTCTGCTTGACAAAATAACCATTTATCAAAATTGTTATATTATTTTTCTATCTGACTAATCAATTAATTTACTATGTTTCAGGTTTAGCTGTTTCAAGTCTTTAAAATGTCAGATTTAGCCATTTTTTTGTTTTATGCATTTGATGATAAATTGATACATATAGGTTTCACATTTTAAGTTGGGAGAAAGACATCAGATTGCTTGTCCTTGAACCAGGAAACTGTGAGGGGGGTTTTCTACTATATTCTGACATTTTGCAGAAATGAGCAATCATCAATCGATTAAAATTTTGTTGCAGCCCTTTGAACCAAGACATATTAACCCATATTGGTTACACTTATCATACTTATCTCTGTTCACATTCTGACTTACTGTACAGTGGCTTTCTGTTTTATTAGTTTAATTATGAGTTTAGATCTGACAGTAACCACAGTAAGGATGAGTTTAGATTGTGGTTGAAGATTTAAAAAACTATCTGTGTAAAAATGAGGCGTGTAAAACGTTTACAAAATAGAGGGCGGTTAAAACACTAACGAGTCGCTGGCCTGGGATATAACTAGGAAGTTTGAAACACATTTAAGTTAAGCGTTGAGGAAAAGTCATATACTAGGCAACTGAACTCATAAGTAGCTGGGTTAAGTTGTAGGAATAATAATGATAAAATTAAATTATCGCATTCAATAAAAAACCCCACAAGAAAGTGTAAGGTCTGTTACTGTTAGCTAATGTACTGTTGACTGCAATTTTCCACATAAATTAGCTGTTAGCCAGCTTTTAGCTAGTTAACGGTCAACGTTAAAACTTACCAGTTTTGTGGCTCGGTACGGTCCAGGGGTGATAATATGAGAACTCATACTTATCACTAAAGAAAGCGCTAATATTTTCACTTCATCCGATGTGAGAGGAGGTAAAAATATCCATTACTCGGGGATGGGAATTATCGATGTTGTGCTGCCAGCTCTGCTGAAACTCAGCTGCGGCTCGCTGCTCTCAGTCTGTTCAAAATTACGAGCTGACATTTTCTCGCACGGGATTGGACGGCGCGAGGGTCACATGACCAGCCTCGAACTGCAGAGGGTGGAGGATCAAAACAATTAGTGAGGCAGCAAGGCACCATTTGTAAAGGGTTTAAAGGTTGTAATGCATGGCTTTATGAATGATTAATTAAGCAATGTCACACAAGGGGGGGTGATGGTGTACTGAATTTCAGCGCGGCTGTGATTCGGTCGAATACAACAGTTCTACCATCGCCATATTAGTTAACAGTAATAAGCAACGACAGATAATAATTTCTTTGTTTATTTCATCATGTATTTGGCAACACCAACACAAATATTTAACAATAGGTAACAGGTAATAGGTAATAGGTAACAATAGTTAGCAATTGGACTGGTACTGGACTGTTGCTAAGCTATACATTAAAAGTTTCGTGACCTAACGTCCTCATTTGAGCGCACCTGGAGGTGTGCGCCGTTTTTAGGCTTCTTTCGTCCCCTTCATCCTATTCTGACGACCGTAGATAATGTAATTCAAATGTTATTTCTGAAAATATATTCACCTTTGCGGTGCAATGTTTGTTACAACGACCGTTAATGCAATCCAAATTAACGGTAAAAAGAACACCTGTAAAGCGGAGTGATACATGTAGTTAAAAGTCCCATTGCTGTCATGGAATGCCTCTTGTCTAATCAAATTGCTCGGTCAGAACTAACTGTTGTATAACAAATAATTTACTAATGCTGTATAGATCACTTATAATCCATTAATAAGAGAAACTCTTCTTTTGACTATAATAGTTAATAGTCCAACTAAAGTTTTTTTTTTTCTCATTTGACCTCAGTCATCATCAACACTCACACAGTAAACTACCCTTAAAAGCCCTGCTCAAGCTGAACCAACCTTATGTGTATAACCAAAATTTTAATCATTGCTGTGTGTGTGCTCTGGTTTGCCTGTCAGAGTAGGGAGCTGGAGCTGCAGTGTCAGCAGGGCAACTAGGGAGTCAAGTCTTGTATTCACAAATACATTGAATTACATTAGCATATCTTAACAGACAAAGAGAGTGTGGTGAGGGTCAGACAAAAAAAGACGGTGGAGGATTGAGACATTCCCAAAGGGACAGATAGTGGGAGGTGGGTCCAACTCTGGCCACTGCTATAGACATGCTAATTCTGCAAACAGTACTCTAACATCTATAAATCCAGTTTACTGCTGTAAACTGATGTGGCCAAACTATTTGAGTGTGAATTCAATCTCACTTGCTGTGGTAGTTGTGCTGTGGTACACATCAAGACTCAGTAAAAAGTAGAGTAGCCTATCCACAAAATGTAATACACAGACAAAGGATAGAAAAATAAATAAGTATAAATAATACAGATAATAAACTGTTGACATATTATACATTATACATATTATCATGTTTTTTGTATATTTATCTGACTGGCACTAATATACACTGTATTATAGTCATTTTCATTATTCACAATACTCATACCTCAATATCTATTGCAAGAGATGACACATGAAGCTTGAATACAATACAGGGCTTTGATTGATACATTGGGATGATACATTTTGGACTAATACTGAACACATGAGCAAGGCTGCCCCCAGCTGGCCATCACGAGTATCTTCCATTTGAAAATCTCTAGCCACTCCTTTCATGTATGGAATATTTATAGAAGGAAAACTGAGATCTGTGCAGAGTTAAAAAGTTATTAAGTACATTTACTTCTACTCCAGTACAATTCAGATGCATATGTTGCACTTTTTACTCCACTACAAATTTACAAGCTACCTAGCAGTATTTAAAGTAATTCAAATTACTTTTGACAAGTGCTAAGTGAATAAAAGTAAATAATAAATAAGTTATTATTATCATTGAATCATGTATAAGAATTTCCCCAAAAGCCCTGGGTTTACTTTAATTTAGGTCAACATAAATTGGTTAAAGCTGTTATAAATTTGCACCACTGAAGTGATTCTGTGTGAAAATCTAGATTCAAGGCCTAAATCATAAAGTTCTGCTGTTAGATTTCTTCCATTATTTTTGTTTATCACGTAATTAACAAACAGAAAACCAATGGAAAGGGAGTATTATCAATCATAGGTGTAATGTAAGGCTGTAACCAACTATCTTCATTATCAGTAAATCCTTCCAATTATCAATACATCTGACAATTATTTCCTTCGCTAACTGATTGATCATCCAGTGTATAAAATGTCAGGAAATAGTGAAAAATGTCCACCAATATCAGAATCGGAATCTGATTTATTGCCAAGTAGGTTTTCAACATACAAGGAATTTGCTTTGGTGTTCCCTGAGTTCCCTGCATCCCGAGCTGACATAAACGGCTTTTGTTTTGTCTGACCAATAATCATAAACCTGAAAATGTTGAGTTAACTGTCATAGTTTTCATAAATATTGTAAATACTCAATACAAATACTATTTTATATAGGTTTGTGCAATTACATTTTTGCTTAAAATTACTTACTACTTACCTAAATAACTGATTAAACAAACAATAAATAACTAATTTCTGTCAATCGACTTATCTTTTAATCAACAAATCATTTCAGCTTGGTTTGTGGGTGTCTGGGAAAATAATGAAACATGTGGTGAGAGTCAGTATAGGGGTCCAACAATAAATCTTTGCCCAAAGCTCCATGGGGAGGTTACTCTGTTCATGCTTGGCAGACTAAAGATTTTACCTACATCAGTTTGTAGAATAATTAAAAGTTATTAATTCTGGCAAAGAAATAGTTAAATTTTGAACACAGATGTTTTGCATGTAATTTAACACTGCAGATTCAGTCAACAATTATCTAATAAGGTCTATTTTCAGGGTAATTTCTATCTGTCAAGACTTGTATTGAGGGAAATGTGTGTTCTCAACAAAAAATGCCGTGACCCGGATTCGAACCGGGGTTGCTGCGGCCACAACGCAGAGTACTAACCACTATACGATCACGGCGAGCTATCCTTCGGACAATTTTCGTCGTGATACCTGAGGAATAATTAACTAATGTGAGAATGAACACATTTGCTTTGTGGTTTAAAAAATGAATTAATACGAAATAAAGTCAGACATTAGGACGAGGTTAGAACACGTCGAACACTAAATTAAACCCGAGTGGACAATAACGTTCACGTTGAAGCATAGAGCTTATAAGCAGGTGGATTCATCTCTCAAACTAAATTTGTGGACGATATCCTAGTACAGTGGAGTGACTTATCCGGTCTGCGCTACGTACATATTGTACAGTGAAATCTTACTAATCTGGTTTTTAAAATAAATTTCTGTTCTCGGTGGAATTTTGTCTAACTAAGTGAGTGGATAAGGGCGTTCTTCGGCTTAAATGGTGCCAAAAATAAGATTAGAGTGACACATCTTAGTTTTTTTTTTTTTTTTACTCTCATGCTATGGGCGTGGTTTATGGCAGTTTAAAAATGTAGTCGATAGTTGATTGGTTGAGAACTGTGTATTCATATGGTTTCGTTGTATTCTCATTACCCATTGGATAAGACGTATCCATCCCTCGCTTATGATTGGCTGATTAAACAACACGACCGAATTTCAAACTAGAACGTCTTTCGGTGTGTTGTTGAAGGAAGCGTGTTTAACGTTTGCTAGTCGGCTGGTATCGGAGTGTTAGTAAGCCGTCAGTGTTAGCAGAGGGGAACATGGATTGCTAGGCGTTTAAAAAACTGACTACGAAACATGTGGCTAGCTATTAAGCTATTTTTATTTTAACGTAAATGGCTGAAACCGCGACTTCAACACGGACAGGATTTCTGGACTTCAGTCCAGTAAGGAGTTGCAACGCGAACAAGGAGAACGATGTTCCAATTTTGAGTTTGATCCAGTTTTCAAAGGCTCCTTTTGTCACATTTGGGACAGTAAAGTTGGGGACATCCAAGTCGGCTGTTCTGCGAATTGAGAATCCTACGGAGGATGCAGAAGCGGAGGTTACAGTTGAAAGGATCCCCTCAAGTAAAGGCTTCTCTGTGGACCACAACACGTTCACCATTCAGGTAGGTTCTTAGCTACCTCACAGCTTGTGTTTACATGAAGGGAAGCCTTTAAGTCAATGGAAGTTTGAACCAAACCTGTAGCCTTTGTGATAAATGGTCTTTAAATTTACACTACTGAACTGTGATAACATTGCAGTAGTTGTCTCGAGCTGCAGCAGGATGATGGAGACATAGGCATGTCCCGCAGGGCCTGAAAACCAAGCCCAGGAGCTTTGTTTTGCCAATAGTCAGACATGAACTAAGTTAACATATCTCTCTGCTTCCATTGCATCCATTGTAAGACTTGCAGTTGGTATATTTTGCCTTGTGCTTTGTGTTTGCAGCCTGAGGGCTCTTTCAATTTGACAGTAACCTGGACTCCAGCAGAAGAAGGTGGGACCAGAGAGCTCATCATATTCAATGCCAATGGGGTCCTCAAGCATCAGGCTGTTCTGCTGGGGAGAGCAGAAGCACCAAAAAAGAAAAAGGTGAGCCACACATGGAGGTTTTTAACAGCCACAGACTCTTATTTAAGTACATTGTCCATACAAAGTCAATTTCAATTAATCTGTTAGATTTTTGAATAACAAAAAAGTGTAAAAAAAAATACTCCAGTTTCATAAAGCCATGGTCTATACATTCAGATTGCTTGTATAGTCAAACCAGGAGTCCAAAACCCTGAAACATTTTGTTTAATATATCAAAAGCCAAAGAACCAGCAAATCTTCACATTTTGACAAACTAAAACCAGTGACCTTTTGGCATTTTTTGATTTTAAAAAATGATTTTGAATGATTAATTTGATCATGTCTTCAGTGTGCCTGGCTTAAGGCGGTGCTACTTAAATATGACCTCACCAGCCTTGGAAAACACCCTCTCGCATGGCACTGATGATGCTGGTGAAACTGAAAACTTCAGTGCCATGTTCTTCAGGTGGAGATGCATAAGGTTTTGTGTATCCTCAACTGTACCAGTAAGATTGATATATGTCAATCCTTATATTTCTTCATATCTTTTTTTTCTTGTTTCAGAAAAGCTTATGGGACACAATCAAAAACAAAAGGGAAGGTGAGAAAGTAGCTGTCCCTAGGAGAAAGAAAATGGAGCCCCCCCTGAAGATGGCAGCCAATAAAACCTTCCAAGTGTCCCGAAAGCCGCAGTACAAACGAGATAAGCCACGCAGCCCGCTTGCTTCACTCAATGAGGGCAAAGCTGTCAGAGAGAGATCCCTCACGAAGCACAGCCCCATTGACGATCACCCTCGGAAATCAGAGGAACAGAAGGCTATAAATCCCAACCAGAGGCAACAGTCTCTGGCCTTGTCAGACCAGGAGAATATCCATCATATTCAGAGGAACTCTCCTATCGTCCTACTTGTCCCAGCCGCAAAGCTGATGGACTCTGGCAGCATGTGTGCTAGCCCAGATGCCTTGGGGAGCAAACCTGAAAGCAAAGATCTTACCAAAATACTTAACAGGACGCTTTCACCTATTGGGACACCAGAGAGATTTAAGAAACTCATGCCTTGTATTCAGTCACACAGCCCAGTTCCTGCTACTGTAAAGTCTGTGGCTGTGGAGACTGTTAACAGTGAGTTAACTAGAACCCCAGTTCTATCTTTGAAAGATGCATTGGCCCTCATTGACTCTGACCTGAGCCACATTAACACCAGTCCTCGAGACTCTAATTCTAGCTGTGATTTCTCAGATTCACTGGAATCCAAGAGTGGAAGCCACGGCTGTGGACCCGACAGAAACGTCCTCAAAGCATTACCCGATAGCCCAGAGCTGACGGAGTCGACTGAGCCGAGACTGACTTTCTTTGTCAGTAAAAAGGTTGTTGTGAATGAGGTTGTTGTTTCAGAGGCTGATAAGGTCACGGAAATGGTAAAAAAGACGTCTTTTACCTCAGCCACAGTGATCAAGAGCAAAGCACCAGTGGAGGAAAACAGTTTGAGTGGAAGGAAAATAAAGAAGTCAAGACGAAGGCTCTTGGAGAAAACACTCGAGCTGTCTGACAGCAGCAGTCAGTGTGAGTCAGGACCAAACACTCCGAGACTTCCGGTTATAGATCCAGACACAGGATCTAAGGGATGGCAAAACTCTGAGGTGACCAGCCATCTTTGTGATGACACACATCAAGTCCTGGAGTTTACCTCTTCCAGCCCGACTCCACGACTCCACACCTCGGCCACACCCATCACCTTCCCTATCACCTCCCCTCCATCCGCGCGTCCTACTCGCTTCTCTTTCTCAGTCACCTCCCCACCTCCTGCAGCCCCTGTTTCCCTTGCTTTTACCGTCACCTCTCCGTCGCCCCCGGGCTCATCTTCTCCTCTTCACCGCAACCTCTCATCAAGCCCTAAAGTATATGAGCAGCCCCCAACCCTTTCTGCCCCTCTGTCCGTTCAAGAGGACTCATTTCCCATTCACATGGCAGTGAAGAGCAAGAAGAGGAAAAGTGAAGAGTATTTGAAAAGTGACGCGGCGGTAGAGGACGCCGGGAAAACTGCCAGGGTCAAAAGGAGCAAGGTGGCGGCTGGAAAAACCAAGCCCTCAGTGCACGAGAGGAGAAGTACATCACAGGGGCAACAGCAGAGAACAGCAGGTGAGCAAATGACTGTCTGTTATTTCTTCTGTTTCAGATATCACATGAAGGATATACAATGAATATTAAATCTGCACTTTTAAGGGCATTAATTAAGACGTGTACTTAGCTGCCGTTTTATGAACCACAACTAATGCGGTCTAATACAAAAGTCCTGTAGGAATTCCTGCCTTCGTTGAGGTCATTATGTTGTGTTTTTGATGAAACCCTTTCAGAGGGGTCTTGATTCAACTTTATGGTCGTTGTGGAGGATGTGGTTTGTGCTTGTGTTGAACTGTTTTGTTCGTTGTAATGTAAAATCATTAAAAGAGATTTTAAGAGATTTTTCTTATTCTCCATTATAAAGCCTTGAAGGTATATTACCTCAAATGCCTATCATTTTCTTACTACACACACACTAACTGATGGTTGCAGGTGGTTGTTTCCTTCAGTTAGATATTCACATTCGCCTTTGTACATCGATGTTAATGGAAGGTGTGCATTCATCCGTCAAAGTCAGTGAAAACTATTGAATAGTCTGTTTTCAGAGATGTTTTGTTACTTCTGTGTTAAAAATCATCCTTGCTTCTGGACCTTCTGTATTTACTGTTAAGCTTTTTTTTTTTTTTTTTTTTCAGGCTCAGTGCGCTCAGTGACTACATCATCTCTAAAGAGCACACGGTCTGCTGTTCCTGCCCGAGCAAAGCCTCCAAGCTCCAAACCCACCTCACGAGGTATAAAAAGATGTGAAAACATTCGTATCTTAACAAAAGTCAGAAAGCAAAGCCGAGACTCAAACCGGTGATGGCCATATGAAGAACAAGCTTTTGCTCATTTTCCAGCATTAATCGACCTTCTTTTCTGCTTCTCCCAGGTGCCCCGTTTCTGAAGTCATCCGCTGCTTCATCTGTGAAGATGGCAAAAGTCGTTGCAGTAGCGCAGTCAAAGCTGACCTTTATTAAGCCGGCGCAAACGGGTATTTGACCACAGGACATTGTAAAATGAGCTTTTCTGATGTGAGAAGAAACATTATTACTTGCTTCCTATCTTTAAACTTTTATTTTGTCCTCTGCATCTACCCTTGTCTCGCAGCCATACCTAGGCACCCGATGCCGTTTGCCGCCAAGAACATGTTCTACGATGAGAGGTGGATTGAGAAGCAGGAGAGGGGATTCACATGGTGGATCAACTATGTCCTCACCCCAGATGACTTTAAAGTCAACACTGAAGTTGCTAAAGGTAACATCCATCCACTCAAACATTCAGCAGGCTGTCATTGCTCCGGGGAAACGCTTATCTTAATTAAAGGAGGCAGAAGTGTCAAGTGTTTGGTTTCAAGAAATATAGAAATGATCTTGCTCTTAGAGTAGCTCCCGGCTCATTTATTGACTTGCTGAACATCTTATAACTGAAATACACCTAGGTATTCTCTATTTAAATGAGTATCTACGCTCGAGGTGTTTGTATAAGTGGACTTTGTACGTCTGTGCAAGTCTTAAATTTTTTTTTCATGTTTTCCTGTGTAGTGAGTGCCGTATCTCTTGCCATTGGCAACAACGACAACTTCAGTGTGCCTAAAGCTCCCACCAAAGAGGAGATGTCTTTCAGCACCTACACGGCTCGGCGGAAGATTAACCGCCTCCGTCGTTCTGCCTGCCAGCTGTTCACGTCGGAGGCAATGGTCAAGGCCATTCAGAGGCTCGAGCTGGAGGTGGAGGCCAAGCGGCTGCTTGTCCGGAAAGACCGCCACCTGTGGAAGGACATAGGTAAATATGAAACGCACCAATGTTGGGTATGTAAATGTTCTGAAGTTCCTATCAAAACCCAAATAAGGTTGAAATTAACATTATTTTCTTTTTCTCTTCCTTTTCTTTTTTTTTTTTTCTCTCAGGTGAACGCCGAAAAGTCCTCAACTGGCTTCTTTCGTACAATCCGCTCTGGTTACGGATAGGACTTGAGGTATTCTGATATGACAGTGTTTTCATCTGCTATGTCGCGAGTTTCTTCGCCATCCATGCTCAACACAGCGTTTGCTTCTTCTCAGACCATCTACGGGGAGTTGATCTCGCTTGAGAGCAACAGCGATGCCTTGGGTCTGGCTATGTTCATCCTCCAGCGGCTGCTGTGGAACCCGGACATCGCTGCTGAGTTCAGACACCTCAAAGTGCCTCACCTTTACAAAGATGGTAATTTAAGACCGTTGGATGTTATTATGTTGTGTGTCACTATCAGATGTGTAGAAAATTCAGGTGTATTCTGAGGTGGAGGCTTTCTTTGCCTTCACGTAGTATATTTAAATCCATTGTAATTAAAGGGATATTGTGTGGGTTATCAGCTCAGGTTCACATTTCCTATACCAACATAAGCCTCTTTTTCCTTATCATAAACAGACAGCAATACAAACTAATGAGGCAAATTGAAAATTAAGAACGTAGGTATGAGTTGAACTTTAATTATACGCCTTGACTAAACAAAACTTTTCAATTTCCTGCTGACAACTATGACATTTTCAGATGATATCTCCGAAATGGATTAGTGTGCATGGTGCCAAAATAATTTGTACATGTGATAAAAGTCTCTCCAACTAATGGCAGAGTAGTTGCAGCTATATTGATTTACCATTGAACTGGCAAAGCTGTAATCAACTTATGCTGCAGGGCCTAGAATACCTGGAATGTAGAGTTGCAATTCACAAATATTTTCATTATTGATTCATCCCACATCATTCATTAGTTGTATGACGTGCTAGAAATGAAAAACATTTTCCCACAGTCTGAAGTATCATGTTCAAATGTCTTGTTTGTGTCATTACATGATATGATTGCAATCATATAAAGCAGCAAACCCTCAGATTTTAGCTGAAACCAAAGAATGTTTAGAGATTTTGCCTAAATAATAACTTAAATTGATCATCAAAATAGTCGCCAGTTAGTTTTCTTTCAGTAGACCAAGTGATTAATCAGCTCATTAATAGACGATAGAATTAAATATTTTTGCAAAGAGATTAAAAGTGTCATTTGATGAGATATCCCAAAATCTCAGACTTAATTTTTACTCCTGAAATTCTGCTAGGAATATACTTTAACATTTCAGACCAAAAATCCATCTTTGCTATAGATCTTAAGATAATGGTCAAACACTTAAAGGTTTTCTCTTCATTTTGAATTTTTTGAATCGCACATATTACTTATAACAACATACACACATACCAGTTTAGTTACGTTATTATGTTATGATGAATATAAGGGAATTAATTCAAAACCAATAGGATTTCCTCTGTAATGGAGCAAAACAAATGTGTTTCATGTTTGTTTTTCAGAAAGTTAGACTCCATTGTGTACCTTTTTTCAGAGTTGTGTTACTCTGGAGTCTGGTGTAAATGTCTGTTTAACTTTTTGGTTTTAGGCCACGAGGAGGCGCTGTCCCGCTTTACACTGAAGAAGCTGCTCCTGCTGGTGTGTTTCCTGGACAAGGCCAAAGAGTCCCGACTGATTGAGCACGACCCCTGTCTGTTCTGTGTGGACGCAGAGTTCAAGGTAGTTCAAGGCCTCCCCATGTTGTCAACAAACGTTAAATACATGAAAAAGAATTTAATCACTAACTCATTAAAGGTCAAAGAAACAGTCAAATCGTAAATTTGGTAAATATCAGTTTAAAAACTCCAGCATTGGTCTCTTATATCATTGTGGTATTTGTATCTTGTCAGGATGTCAGTACGGTATTCTACTTTTCTTACTGTCTGAGACCTGATCGAAAATTAGGTTTATTTTTAGTATATAATAATTAAGATGTAAAAATCAAAGATAATTACTAACTTGTTCCCCCAGAGCTCAACTGGGTGTGACAACTGAAGCTGATAGTGGAGCATGGAAACAGACATATCACTAGACTTAATAATCAGATTGACTGAGTGTCAGAATCATACAATGTTAACTTGTGTAAATGACACACAGTTCTTATTTGACTACCTTGACCTGCCTCTTAAATAACTTGCCAGCTGAGACCAGGTTTTATCCAGGCTCTCCTACAGTATCATACCATAGACAGGTTATTACTGTTTCCTCTCATTATATCTTTTTGGGCTGCATTAACCTGCTTCTTTCTGATGTTTTTTTTTTCTTCTTCTGTATAGACGAGTAAAGACCTGCTCCTGGCGTTCTCCAGGGACTTCCTGAGCGGAGAGGGAATCCTTCCCCGGCACCTCGGCTACCTCGGGTTACCCGTCTCCCACGTTCAGACGCCCCTGGACGAGTTCAACTTCGCTGTGAAGAATTTGGCAGTCGACTTGAAATGCGGCATTCGTCTAGTGTGAGTGAGACATGATGAATTTAATGCGATGCTCAGATCCCTGTTGGGGATAGATGCTTTTCTCAGAGGTCAGGCTCAGCTACACTGCAGTATTTTGTGTGTGTGTGTGTTTCGGACTCTTAAACAGAGCAGTTTCAGACGAGGGAGTACTCACTGTCTCTAACTGTCCTGTTTATTTTACAGTATTGCTGATCATAGTTCTGTCTCATATGCGCGTTTGTCTTTTTCAGTCTGTCGACCCAGAAACATACAAGCAATACTTATGTTTTCATACAACTAAACTGACATTGAGCTATTGTGTTTGAAACCGTAAAATATATATTTGGTGTTAAGTATAGTTTTTACCTAGGTTTTCCTACTGCTGAATTTTCAAATGTTACAATAAAAACTGCTTCACGGAATAACAACTTGTAAAGCAGGTGAGCAGGGACCTGTGCACTTTTTTTATAATGATGTACATGGTCATTAGCTAATATCTCACAATGTAGGGTTCAGTGTGTAGTGAAAAAGTGCCACAGTAACAGGATGTCGAAAGTGGAGGAGAACAAAGCTTCTTATGTATCATCATTAGAAAGAGTTTTTTTTTTTTTTTTTTTCATCTTGGGTTTCCTTCCAGGCGTGTGATGGAGCTTCTCATCCAGGACTGGAGTTTGTCGGCGAAGCTCCGGCTGCCAGCCATCAGCCGCCTGCAGAAGGTCCACAACGTCGACATCGCTCTGCAAGTGCTCAAAAGCAAAGGGGTCGACCTCAAGGATGAACACGGTAATTATAATTTTCCTCCTGGGCAAACAGCGAAACGGGGAGTAACTCAACCTGAAAGAATGTCAGTGTTTTGTGCTTAGGTAAAAGATGTAGGCAATGAGATTTCCTGACATTTCACTGCACACCTTTTGTGTTTGATCACACACAGCTGCTGTTGTACAATACAACAACTGGATTACTTTGCCTTTTAGAATGTGAAAGAATGGGATCGTTTGTGAGCGGCTAAGTAGTCAAGGAAAGAAAATAACATTTAAAAGAAAGTATCCACTAAATCACAAAACAGACAAGACATAATGCTTTAAAGTGACTTTTTTTTTTTTTTAAATCATGAAATTACTTTATCAGTTGTGTTTAATGCCTAAATGGGTAATATGAGCATTAATGGACCAAAATGCACCTAATTATTTTCACTATCAATCAGTCTGTCAATTATTATTTTTGTTTTGATTCATTCATCAATACTTTATTCTGTAACATAATTACACACAAATTGTGAAAAGCTCAGTTCCCAAAGTGCAAGGTCATGTCTTTAATTTTGTTCTGCCCATCACAGATGGATCTGAGAAGATGGAGCCAGCAAATTAATGGGGATACATTTTTTTTCAGTCGCCTAATTTATAAATTGAGTAATTTTGTTTTCGATAGAACTCTTTTCTTTATCAATTTACTGTTCACTCTAATTGTCAGAATTAAGAAACTGTGAGCAATGCCTGTCAGTTTCCCAGAGGGCAAGGTGATGCCTTCAAATAACATTTTTTCCAACCATAGTGTCGTACACTATATTGGATATTAAAGGATATTAAATTTACATTGATGTTAAACAGAAAAAGAAAAAATTCTCATGTTTGAGAATGAGGAGCCTTTAGTGCTTAATACATGACTTTAATGCATTTACTGTAACTGATGTGGTTCAAAGGTGTGTCTTTATTTTCAGGCTCCACCATTGATTCCAGAGATATTGTGGATGGACACAGAGAGAAGACGTTGAGCCTCTTGTGGAAAATCATCTTCACATTTCATGTGTGTATCCGACTTAAGTGGCCGGCAGTTCACAAAATGGCAGTCTTTTTTTTTTGTTTGTTTGTTTTTATTTTTGAAACCTGTGAAAAGAGTTGATTGATATGCTGTTGTCAAATAATCTGTGAAGGTGGAGGTGATTCTGGATGAGGATCAGCTGAGAGAGGAGATCGGCTTCCTGAAGAGAACCTTGAGGACCAAACAGAAGCTGGTGTCTCTCAGGGCCGATCGGGGCCTTCAGCCGAGTCCCGCAAAGACCCGGGCACCATACGAGCACAGCAGCACCAAGATTACCCTGCTGATGGACTGGGTCCGTGCTGTGTGTGACTTCTACAATCTGAAGGCGAGTTTGACGTTTTCATTTCCAGCTCACAGGTGAAAGAAAATACTGACGTGTGTTTGGTGTTGAATCTGGATTTGAGGCTGATGATGAAGTTTATTCTTTAGGATAAACCCCTTGAGATTAATCATCTCAGTCTTGGGTTTGAATTGTCCCGTAAACATGCTAGTGCTTGAGTTTGTTTTGTAAACGCAGCGATGGCCAAAGCGATCATCATCACCACTGCCGGCAAGGAACCATGTTTTGTGGCAGAGGAAACTTACAAAGAGCCCCTTTTAAAACAAGAGAGCAGGAGGTTGCTACTCTGTCTGTTGATATTAGTCCTAAGAATGTCAACAAATGTCCAACCTGCAATTATAATTGATTTGATATGAGAGGTATTTTCCACATTTCTGACATAATATCAACATAGCATAACATTTGACCTTGATCTAAATATGACACATTAAAGAAATGCTTCACTGTTGTTGAAGGTTATTTTCATAGCCCTGTCGCAGTCTCCGAAGTTTCATTTATTAAGTCGGTTGTCTGTCTGTGCAGGTGGAGAACTTCACCGTGACATTCTCGGATGGCCGCGTCCTCTGCTACCTTATCCACCACTACCACCCCAGTCTCCTGCCAGAGGAGGCTGTCAGTCACAGCACCACACAGACCGTCGAGTGCTCACCGAGGGGCCGCCTGGAGCTCAGCTGCTCAGCCAGCGACTCTGACAGCTCCTTTGACTCCTTGCCGACAGGCCTGAACGGTACATGTCAGCTGGCTGCTGTGTTTTTAGTGCAAATGTCTTTATGGATTGTTACTTGTACATCACACAGACATTTGTGTTACATTAGACTATTGGAAACAAGGAATTTGGTTTAAAAAAGAAATTCAGGGAAATCTATGAATGCTGACATAGAAATAAACCAGAATGTATTTTCCAACATGTTTCATACAATAAGAGTTTTTTTCATCCACAGCAAATCCATCTGTTGTGTAATCTATACTGTTCATTGGAATGAAAAGAGTTTAAGTTTTTAAAGTACACTGATGTATCTTTGGAAATTAATTGAAAGGCTAAAACTAATTAAATCTGAGCAATATTTTAACTCAAATGCATAATAATTTTCACCCTGAATGATGGCTAAAAAGTAAATTGCAAGTTTATAGGCTTGTATGTATGTATGACTTCTTGTGGAGGTTATGAAGAATTTGGAGAGAATTCAACCCGTATCTTAAATCTGTAAGAATCATTGAGGGCATGCCCTAATTTTCAATGATGTTGAGAGTACACTTAAAGCAGAATAAATACACACAGAAATAATAATACAATTTATTTTTTTTTTAAAATGGAATGACTTGTGATTACAGTATCTGTGTCTTTTTGTGAACAGGCCCAGAGTCTCCGTCAGTAGAATTTAAAGAGCTACTCGAAAATGAGAAAAGCAACTTCAGACTGGTCAACAATGCTGTGGCTTACCTGGGCGGAGTTCCTGCCATGATCAACCCGGCTGACATGTCCAACACCATCCCCAATGAGAAGGTGAGAACAGACGGGAGGTTTCACACATACACTGCATAGAGCCGTGTTTTTATGTAACACACGTCTGTTTAATACTCAGCCCACATGCAGCGTGCTTATATGCACTTAAAGAACCAGGTTACACATATAATTGTTTACATGCACTGTAGTAACCTGCTTACGGTTACCTGTTACAACTAGGGCTGCACTTTCGTACTTTTGCTTTGAAGAAATGACAAAAATGATTATTCGGGTATCAACAGTTGTTTTTTTTCTGTCATTTAACTAATAAATTCATTGACTGTATGTGGATTTACAGTAAAGCTGTAATGACCAATCTTTTGCACATGTGTAAAAGCAAATTTGAAACTTGGTTAACTGTACGGCCAATAAATAAGTGATCTCTTAGCTGGGGAAATCAGGTTTTTCTAATCTCCTACCAGGATTACAGAAACCGGGTTTTATGAATTTTAAGATGTCAGCTTTTACTGGAGGGAAGAGACTGCATTCTGGCTCCTTGGTGCATTTAAACACACTTTCAGTTTCATTCAGTGTAAATGATTTTTAGTGGAGCTGTCTTGTTTTCCATCATCAGAAGAATATTATTCATGTTCATAAGTATTGAATAAACTGTCTGAAGTCATAAATGCAGTCTTGGAGTTATGTTTTGCTTAAAGGTACAATTAAAACACTCACGTCTCTTACTCTTACTGGGTTATTTCTTTTTAGAAATCTAAGCTGACGAACGCATCTCTTTTTTTTGTCTGTTTACAATCTGTTTTTCAAGAGGTAAATTCAAGCTAGTCTGTGAAATATGAATGCTCCTCATTTATCCCAGTGTACATCAAATCATGTTTAAAATGCAGCACCAGCTGTTATTTACCAAAAAAAAAAAGAATTGACAGAATCATTTAAAAAAAAAAAAAAAAAATTTTTTTTTACGATAAAGCAATCACAACCTACACTAATGTATTTTTGTGGAACACCACTTTGAAAATGATTGTTACGTTTTTTTTTAAACATCTTTAAAAAAAAAAAAAAAGTATCCACAATGGGCAAAAAATATCAAGACCAGAGTAAAATACTAACGCTCTGCCTTCATTCACTTGTGTTTATTTCCAGATTGTGATGTCTTACCTGACCTTCTTATGTGCTCGCCTGCTGGACCTGCGGAACGAGACCAGAGCAGCCCGGGTCATACAGGGAGCCTGGAGGAAATACAGACTAAAGAAAGATCTACAGCTCTACAAGGTTGGTGCAATGTTTGTTACAACTGTAAAGTGATTCTGTTTATTAATCTGATTTTTTTGTTTTTTAATTATTATGAATTTATTTTTTTTTTTTATTCCATTTAATTTTGTTGGACATCAAGAAACAAATTCAACTCAGTCATACAATTGCTGTTTCTGTCAGATTGTTGGGGTACCAGTTATTAGTTTGTTGGTCAGGGTTGCACCATTGTTGTCTTTGATTTATCAAAAGTCGATCTGGTTCATGCTAAAAAAAAAAAATGAAGCTAAAAATATATCGGTCCCCTTCTTGCTTAAAGTGGCTATAATGAATTATTGTGATACTGACAATGTATCAAGTAGCAACTTCCAGGGCTGAAAAATGGGGCCAAAAACACTTCCTCTAATGACCAATTTTTATATAACTCACCTGTTTAAGTTTTATCAAGACTTAAAGTTATGCATAGTTGAGGCCGCTCTGAGTGCCAGCTTGGTGAGCATGTGCTCGCCACAAAATCAGTATGCACTGCAGTCTTGGCTCCACACAAGCCCCACCTCTTGGCCGATTTTTGGATTAGCTGTGAGTTAGGCGGGGTAAGGCGCTGCCAAGATGGCGATGGTGGAGCAGCTCAATCTGAACTTCAAAACCGCTCTTCAGAAACCTATGGGTGACGTCACCAAGGCTGATGACTGAAAAGTAATGAATTTATTTTGTTTCTTGATTTTGTTTGGACACAGGAAAGAAACGTGGCTGCTGTGAAAATCCAGTTAGTTGTGAGGAGTTTTCTCCAGAAGCGCAGAGCAAAGAGGCAAAATCAAGCTGCCGTCATCATCCAGTCAGTCTGGAGGGGTTATGTAGCACGCAACAGGCTGAGGCTGAAGAAAGAGGCTCAACTTCGGGCTCTGCAGCATAAAGCAGCAACCATCATCCAGGTAAGTGTTTATTACATACGCATGGATGAAAGCATCCGTCGGCAAAATGTAAATGACAAAGCTGTTTGAGATGATCCATTTAGACTTTTTGACTTGGTATCTAGACTTGCTTTGAATATAAGTAAATATTACTGTTGAAATAAAAGGACACATTTTTCGACATTCTCAGTTGTTTATTTTAACTTGTTGATCTGACAATATCAATGTCTGTCCTTCTTACAGCAACGACACTTGCTGCATATTGAAGCCTGCTTTTGTAATTGTTCTTTGAATAGATGGTTCTTATCTTGTCCATGCAGGCACAGTGGAGGATGTTTTCAGCTATGAGGGCTTACCAACGCCTCAGATACTACACCATTGTTGTCCAAGCACAATGGCGAATGAGGAGTGCAGCCTCTGCTTATGGAAAAATCTACTGGGCAACAACAGTCCTTCAGAAACACTCACGAGCACGGGCTCTTGCAAAAAGAGATAGGGAATCTTATCTGTCCCTTAGAACTGCGGTGGTGAAATTACAGAGAGGCTATAGAAGATGGAAAGCCCAGAAAACGGAAAAGGAAAACTGTGCTGCCAAAGCGATACAAGCTGTGTTTAAGAAATGGTACAAGGAAAAAATGGCGAAACGAATTGCGACTGCTGTAAGGATTCAGTCCTGGTACAGAATGCAGAGGTGTCTCCATCAATACAGAAAAATCAAAAGAAGTGCTGTGTTCATTCAAGCTCAGTACAGAGGTCACGCACAGAGGCACTGCTTTAAGATGTTGAAGCTACAGCAGCACTCGGCCATTGTCATCCAGAGTGCGTTCAGAGGTCATGCTGTCAGAAAACAGGTGGCAAGGATGAGATATGCTACAATCACAATTCAGCGCTGGTTCAGGGCCACTGTGAGAAGAGACGTGGAAAGGCAAATGTTTGTGAGGATGAGATATGCTGCTGTTACCATACAGGCAGTCTATCGTGGAAAAGTGGCCCGGGAGTTGCTGAAAAAGCAGCACAGGGCAGCAGCGGTGATCCAGGCAGCTTTCAGGAGACATACTGCCCAAAGACGCTACCTTGCCTTGAGAAAAGCTGTAGCTGTGATACAGCAGAAGTACAGAGCCACAATCTTGGCTCGTAAGACAATGAAGGATTTTGAGGCTCTCAGGAATGCTGCACTCCTTATACAAGCTATCTGGAGAGGCAGAGCTGACAGGATCAGGATAGAAAACTGGCATCAGCGTGCAACTCTGATACAGGCTTACTATCGACGGCACCAAGTGCAAGCAGTTTACAGGTCAAAGAAGGCAGCAGCTGTAGTCATACAACGTCACTACAGAGCTTATGTGGCTGGAGAGGAGATGAGGAAAGCATACCTATACAAGAGAGCAGCCTGTGTTACTCTTCAAGCTGGATTCAGAGGCATGAGAGTTAGGACAGAGCTTAAGAAAAAGCAACAGGCAGCAACTGTCATTCAGTCTTCAGTTAGGATGTTTTTATGTAGGAAAAGATATTTTCTCCTCCAAAGTGCAGCAATTATCATCCAGAGTCGATACAGAGCCCTCCTCCTCTGCAAAGCACAGCAAAATGAGTACAGAGAGCTAAAGCAGGCTACCATAAAGATACAAGCTGTCTACCGGGGCTTTAGAGTTAGAGAAGACCTAAAGAAAAAGCACGACGCTGCCAGAGCAATCCAAGCTCAGTTCAGGATGCACAGAATGCGCATGGCTTACCTTGCCATCAAATGTGCTGCCATTATCATTCAGGAACGCTACAGAGCCAAAATGCTCAGGGATCAACAGTTGCAGGGGTACAGAACGATGAAATCTGCGGCTGTAGTCGTCCAGGCCGCATATCGTGGCCACAAGGCCAGGAGGAAGGTTGCAGAGATGCACCGAGCTGCTACAGTCCTTCAGAGAAAATTCCTCACAATCAGAGATAGAAAAAGGTTTTTAGCTGTCAAGGCAGCAGCTTTGGTTTGTCAGCAGAGGTACAGAGCAGTGACCATGGCAAGAAAAGACCGTCTGGAGTATCTGTCAAAGCACAGGGCAGTCATTTGTCTGCAAGCAGCCTACAGAGGATACAAGGTCAGAAAGCAGTTGCGTATCCAGCGTACGGCAGCTGTAATCATTCAGTCTCACTTCCGAAAGTACCAGCAGAAGATCTACTACAAGAGGCTGTGCTGGGCTGCCAATGTAGTTCAAGCGCGTTATCGAGCCAATAAAGACATGAGAGAGAAGATGCACGCCCTGAGTGAAAAGAGAAAGGCTGCTGTTGTCTTACAAGCTGCCTTCCATGGAATGAAATGCAGACGAATCATCAAACAAAGGCATCAGGCTGCCAGCGTTATCCAAAGAGCTTACAAAGCCCACTGTGAACGCAAGCAGTACCTTACCTTGAAATCCTCTGTCCTCACCATTCAGCGGAGGTATCGGGCCACTGTAGCAGCAAAGGAACAAATGCAAAAACACCAAAGATTGCGCAGAGCTGCTGTTGTCCTTCAGGCAGCATACAGAGGGCAGCAGGTCAGAAAGGAGGTGGCTCGTCGGCATCAGGCCGCCACCGTGATACAGTCTGTGTTCAAAAAACACAGAGAGGAAGTTAAATTCCAGGCCATGCGACTGTCTGCCATCATCATCCAGAGATACTATCGGGCTCATGTTCTCCAGAGGCTGGACAGAGAAAAGTTCCTAAAAATGAAACGTTCTGTTATTGTTCTTCAGGCAGCTTTCAGAGGTCACCGTGTGCGAAGCAACATTGCCAAGAAGCACAGGGCAGCTACTGTCATCCAAGCAAACTTCAAGAGGCACAAGCAGCAGTCAGCTTTCAAGAGACAACGCTGGGCAGCCTGTGTCTTACAGCAGAGGTTTAGAGCTCAGAGACAGAGAAACCTCCAGATTAAACATTTTCAAAACTGTAGAAAAGCAGCCATGGTATTACAGGCTGCATATCGTGGAATGAAGTCCAGACAAACCATCAAACAAAGTCACCATGCTGCCAGTGTTATCCAGAGAACATATAAAGCCCACTGTGAACGAAGGCAGTATCTGACCTTAAAATCCTCTGTCCTCACCATTCAGCGGAGGTATCGGGCCACTGTAGCAGCAAAGGAACAAATGCAAAAACACCAAAGATTGCGTAGAGCTGCTGTTGTCCTTCAGGCAGCATACAGAGGGCAGCAGGTCAGAAAGGAGGTGGCTCGTCGGCATCAGGCCGCCACCGTGATCCAGTCTGTGTTCAGAAAACACAGAGAGGAAGTTAAATTCCAGGCCATGCGACTGTCTGCCATCATCATCCAGAGATACTATCGGGCTCATGTTCTCCAGAGGCTGGACAGAGAAAAGTTCCTAAAAATGAGACGTTCTGCTATTGTTCTTCAGGCAGCTCTCAGAGGTCACCGTGTGCGAAGCAACATTGCCAAGAAGCACAGGGCAGCTACTGTCATCCAAGCAAACTTCAAGAGGCACAAGCAGCAGTCAGCATTCAAGAGACAACGCTGGGCAGCCTGTGTCTTACAGCAGAGGTTTAGAGCTCAGAGACAGAGAAACCTCCAGATGAAACATTATCATAACTGCAGAAAAGCAGCCATGGTGTTACAGGCTGCTTATCGTGGAATGAAGTCCAGACAAACCATCAAACAAAGTCACCATGCTGCCAGTGTTATCCAGAGAGCATATAAAGCCCACTGTGAACGAAGGCAGTATCTGACCTTAAAATCCTCTGTCCTCGCTATTCAGCGGAGGTATCGGGCCACTGTAGCAGCAAAAGAACAAAAACAGAAATACCAGAGAATGCACAGAGCTGCTGTCGTCCTTCAGGCAGCATACAGAGGGCAGCGGGTCAGAAAGGAGGTGGCTCGTCGGCATCAGGCCGCCACTGTGATCCAGTCTGTGTTCAGAAAACACAGAGAGGAAGTCAAATTCCAGGCCATGCGACTCTCTGCCATCATCATCCAGAGATACTATCGCTCCTGTGTTCTTCAAAGAAAACAAAGAGAAAAGTTCCTAAAAATGAAACGTTCTGTTATTGTTCTTCAGGCAGCTTTCAGAGGTCACCGTGTGCGAAGCAACATTGCCAAGAAGCACAGGGCAGCTACTGTCATCCAAGCAAACTTCAAGAGGCACAAGCAGCAGTCAGCTTTCAAGAGACAACGCTGGGCAGCCTGTGTCTTACAGCAGAGGTTTAGAGCTCAGAGACAGAGAAACCTCCAGATTAAACATTTTCAAAACTGTAGAAAAGCAGCCATGGTATTACAGGCTGCATATCGTGGAATGAAGTCCAGACAAACCATCAAACAAAGTCACCATGCTGCCAGTGTTATCCAGAGAACATATAAAGCCCACTGTGAACGAAGGCAGTATCTGACCTTAAAATCCTCTGTCCTCACCATTCAGCGGAGGTATCGGGCCACTGTAGCAGCAAAGGAACAAATGCAAAAACACCAAAGATTGCGTAGAGCTGCTGTTGTCCTTCAGGCAGCATACAGAGGGCAGCAGGTCAGAAAGGAGGTGGCTCGTCGGCATCAGGCCGCCACCGTGATCCAGTCTGTGTTCAGAAAACACAGAGAGGAAGTTAAATTCCAGGCCATGCGACTGTCTGCCATCATCATCCAGAGATACTATCGGGCTCATGTTCTCCAGAGGCTGGACAGAGAAAAGTTCCTAAAAATGAGACGTTCTGCTATTGTTCTTCAGGCAGCTCTCAGAGGTCACCGTGTGCGAAGCAACATTGCCAAGAAGCACAGGGCAGCTACTGTCATCCAAGCAAACTTCAAGAGGCACAAGCAGCAGTCAGCATTCAAGAGACAACGCTGGGCAGCCTGTGTCTTACAGCAGAGGTTTAGAGCTCAGAGACAGAGAAACCTCCAGATGAAACATTATCATAACTGCAGAAAAGCAGCCATGGTGTTACAGGCTGCTTATCGTGGAATGAAGTCCAGACAAACCATCAAACAAAGTCACCATGCTGCCAGTGTTATCCAGAGAGCATATAAAGCCCACTGTGAACGAAGGCAGTATCTGACCTTAAAATCCTCTGTCCTCGCTATTCAGCGGAGGTATCGGGCCACTGTAGCAGCAAAAGAACAAAAACAGAAATACCAGAGAATGCACAGAGCTGCTGTCGTCCTTCAGGCAGCATACAGAGGGCAGCGGGTCAGAAAGGAGGTGGCTCGTCGGCATCAGGCCGCCACTGTGATCCAGTCTGTGTTCAGAAAACACAGAGAGGAAGTCAAATTCCAGGCCATGCGACTCTCTGCCATCATCATCCAGAGATACTATCGCTCCTGTGTTCTTCAAAGAAAACAAAGAGAAAAGTTTCTAAAAATGAGATGTTCTGCTATTGTTCTTCAGGCAGCTTTCAGAGGTCACCGTGTGCGAAGCAACATTGCCAAGAAGCACAGGGCAGCTACTGTCATCCAAGCAAACTTCAAGAGGCACAAGCAGCAGTCAGCTTTCAAGAGACAACGCTGGGCAGCCTGTGTCTTACAGCAGAGGTTTAGAGCTCAGAGACAGAGAAACCTTCAGTTAAAACATTATCAAGAGGTCACAAAAGCTGTTATTAATCTACAAGCTGCCTTCCGTGGAATGATATCCAGAAGAATCATCAAACAAAGGCTTAAGGCTGTCAGTGTTATCCAGAGAGCTTACAGGGCCTACTCCCAACGCAAGCAGTATCTGAACTTTAAACAGTCCGTCCTCGCCATTCAGCAAAAATATCGGGCAACTGTAGCAGCTAAAGCACAAAGAACACAATACTTGGAAATGCGCAGAGCAGCCATCATCCTTCAGGCAGCATACAGAGGGCAGCGGGTCAGAAAGGAGGTCGCTCGTCGGCATCAGGCCGCCACTGTGATTCAGTCTGTGTTCAAAAAGCGCAGAGAGGAAGTCAAATTCCAGGCCATGCGACTGTCTGCCATCATAATCCAGAGATACTATCGCTTCTGTGTTCTTCAAAGACAAGAAAGAGAAAAGTTTCTGAAAACGAAACAATCCACCATCATCCTTCAGGCAGCATTTAGAGGCTGGTGCGTCAGGAGGGAAATTAGCCGACAACATCAACTTGCCATTGTGATCCAGTCGTGCTGGAGATGCTCAGTGCAGAGGCGAATCTTCCGAAGGAAGAGAGAGGCAGCTGTGACACTTCAGCGCAGGATCAGGGCAGTGCAGCTCGGCAGGATGGAGAGGAACAACTACATCCGTAAGAGGCACGCTGCCATCGCGCTTCAGACACACGGCCGAGCCTGGATAGCAAGACGACAGGTAATGGGCTTTATGTAAATTTCATGTTTTTGTAGTTTTCCAGACAGCCTATAGTTTACATACATTTATTGATTTTTTTTTTTAAGTGGTAATTTGAAATGGTGGTCAGACAAAAGCGAAATGAAGGAACACCACTACCTGTCATGAAGGAAGCAAGCCATATCAAAATGTCATGTAAATGGACCAAAAAAGAGTAAACAAAATATGATTAGAATCCTTTGCATGCCACTATGTTTCAGGCACTAGACGCAGCCAAGGCAGAGAAGAGGCTCCGTTTTACGTCTGCAGTCTTACATCATCTCAGCGCCATAAAGATCCAACGAGCCCTGAGAGCCCACTGGGCTTTGGAGTCGGCTAAAAGACAAATCCATTCCGTCATCACCATTCAGGTACAGATAAAAGCTCTGGTTTCCATTTTTTTCAAAACAGAATTTGTCACTGAAAAGGATTACGGTGTTCTGTTTCATTTAATTAAACTTGCCTTGAAACGATTCCCTTGTCTTTTCCTAGCGATGGGTGAGATCGAGGCAGCAGAGGGGACGGTATCTGGAGGACAGGAGAAAGGTGGTTATAGCCCAGCGAGCAATCAAGCGCTGGTTAGCCCGTCGCCACAAAGCTGCATCCGTCATCCAGGAGGCCGTCCGGAAATTCCTCCTTCTCAGGCGCCAGGAAAGGGTTCAAGAGGGGATTGTCAAAGCACAGGTACTACAGTCAAAGGTTGACTTTTATTTTGGCATCACAGATGACCACCTAGCTCTCTGAAATTGTTATTGACACTACTAGTCTCCAGTACGTAGACTCACGCCAAGTGCATGGTTAGAGCGTGGGATGTAGAGCATTACATACAACTAACAAAGCAGAAGATCAGCTGTCTAACATAATATGGACTGCAGACAGGAAAAAATCCACATATTGTTTTATTGTGATGTGTGCTTGAAAACTCTGGAAAAAAGGTAGAAAGAGCACCTTGATTTAGGGTCACTCGCAATTTTACTTTTCTGATGCCTTTTTGTTATGGACCTTGTCGGTATTCTTGACAATTCCTTGATTGTCTTGCTAAGTAAGTATGTCTGCACAACACTGTCAGGTCATCTCTGCTCGTTACTAGTGTTTTCTCAAACAGCTGAAATAATCTGTTGTGTTCTGTAGAAATTCACAAAGCGCTAATGACCACTTTTAAGTCGGCGTAAGCAGCCCTTCTAGTGTAACTCAGATGGTTTGATTTTACATGTCAAAAAGACAACACATGCTACCCTCTGATGGTATGGACTGCTGGAGTGTTGAAATATTCTCTCCTTCAGTCTGACGTTAGTGGACAAAGTGGCAGTCACAGACTGTGTATTGTTTCTGACCAAAAAGTAGCACAACTTCTTGTATTTCCAACTGACAGTCTGGAACATGTGACCATGTAAGGGCAGCAAGACTCTTTACCAGATCATATAAGTAAACCTGAGAGCACAATGTCTCAACAAAATCTTTGCTTTGAATAGATGGTTGAAAGTCTAAGGTCAATAAAATTGAATTGATTTACCCGTTCAGTCCCCACATTTGGTGACCCCCCCCCCCCCCACACCCCTCAGCATAGAATAATAAACATCCTCTGATACAATGCAACTAATTGTAGTTTTTTTTTTTTTTGTCTTTTTCCATCTTCTCCCTCCAGGCTCTGTGGAGAGGACACCGCTCCCGCCGACTGAATGACAATCCCAAGGTGGTGAAGTTGAGACACCGTTTACGCCAAGTCTCCGCTGGCGTCCGAGAGGAGGACAAACTGTGCAACAAGACGTCGTCTGCACTGGACTACCTCCTTCGATACAAACACTTCTCCTACATTCTAGAGGCCCTGAAAAACCTGGGTAAGGCCATTCCTGGAAATTGACACATGAAGCAACTATAAAGCTTTTTTTTGCCACAAAGTAGATTTAGTGGAAGAGCAACTACTATATTTATCATTCTTTTGCTTTATACACACACAAAGGTACAGAAAACAAAGCCAAGCACACATTTAAGTGAACATCAACAGAAATCAATTAAAAAAAACAAAAAAACAAATTGCTAAACTATATTTCCATAATTAAATTTACATATTTACTGCCCGAAGGACTCATACAAAACATTCTGCAGGGTTTACACCAATGAGGTCATCAAGTCCACACACTTCACAAAAGCAACAAACCTTTTTAAAGTACTGTTTTCCTTCCTTTTGGAGGACTTGATAGCATCTGTTGAGCTCATTTTCCATTGTCTAATACTTTGCTTGTTACTTTTTCCCAAAACAATGCAATCAATGTTTTATCAATCATTTTTCTTGGTTGGCCATTCAGTGAGACAATCAGAGGAGAGGGAGCACTGAGCCTCTCTTCTGATTGGCGAACTGTTTTCTGAGTGAGCAAATAAAAATATAGCAGATTTCAGGTAAACACTCAGAGAAACCTGCAAAGGTTGGTATGGTGGGACCAGGTGGGCGTAAGCCTGTATTAGATCACATATTACTAGAAAAAGCAACTTGGCCTTGTCTGTAATCTGGAAGACATATTGCCATCATTCATGAGGCCTCTCCAGCTTTCAGATCTGATCAGGCTACACAAATGCTAAGATAACTAAATACAGGATTTGGCAATCAGACATTAAAACGAGTTTACAATAACTTTTCGTCAATTTCTTAACTGACATCTGTATAAGGTTCACGAATTGATATGTCATATTGCTGCTACAGCAGTTATTTCAAACAGTTGTTTTTTAGGGAAATCATGACCTCCAAATGTAGCCACTCTATTGCAGATTTCAGATTCAGAGTTGTGCAACGAGAAACGAGGAGACTTTAAGGATGTGGCGGAGACAAAGTTCCTCTTCAGTTATTTCTCACTCTGCGTTGTAATAACAAAAGTTGCTTGTGTTGTCGAGGTGAAAAGTGAATTCATCACATACGTTAACTTGTGTTCCCTAAATGAAAATCCAACGTGTTATCTGTGCCGATTATGTGAGCAAGATGTCATGCTAACACGAAACCCTCCGTGTGTCTGTGCGCGTTTACAGAGACGGCCACCAGGCTGTCCCCAGAGTGCTGTGAGCGGCTGGTAGAGAGCGGAGCCACCAATGTCGTCTTCACACTCATCCGCTGCTGCAACAGGAGCGTCCCCTGCATGGACGTCATCACCTTCTCCATCCAAATCCTCCTTAACCTCTCAAAGGTAGCTCAGACCCAGAGCTGCTCATTCATATGTAATGCTGCCACATGAAGTAATCATGTCAAAAAAGTCCAAATGAAGGAGAATTCATAGAGAGAATCCAGCTGCACCTACACTAAGTTTTTCTTTTTAGACTTTATTTATAAGACATGGATGATAAATACTCCTTTCTTAACTTCAAAAACAAAGCAAACACGATTGAAATGGTGAAATAAGATGACATGAAAGAAATATACAAATGGAGAACATTGAGGCATTAAAATTATAATTAAATAGAAGTAAAGAATTGAGCAAGGCATTTTAATAGATTATATCCAGACATTGGGGCTTTTGACATATTTGTTAAGTACAGAAAATTCATTTTGAGGCCATTAATCATTGTGCATTCCACAATGGGAGGGGATTTTGTGAAACAGCATTTATGTATAGGCTATAGTATTTTGTTATGACGATGTTGACTGGAAATTCAAAATGCTTGTTCTTCAAGATGACCCTTAACTGGACAGATTTGAAGTGAGTTTACGTGATAATGCAGAGATGATCAGGGCATTTCCTCATAAGCTCTGATCTGTCACTTCCCTGAAGACTTTCTGTTCCTTTATATACAATGGTTGACGTTCAGGCCCAGTTTCCCTTCTGCAAATATCTTTTGGTCTTTGTGATTTTGGTGGTGGTTTCTGTTCCCAAAATTTAGTTTGCATCTGCAAAGTCTGCAATTTTATTCATGTGAAAAGCATGAGAAAAAAAAAAAAAAAAGATAAGGGGAAAAACTATTTTTAACTGTATAAATCTAAACTGCATTTAAGGCAAATGTGAGGAAAATGATTTAATAATTTCAATACTAAAACGACTACAAACATCTAAGAATTAAAAAGTGGATGAATTATTGCGTCTGTCACACGTCCTCTACCAAGTTCATTTCACAAAGAATCACAACCTTGGATATCGTCCACTCAAAGATAATTAGATACAGTATTCATCGTCAGGCACGGTTGTGTGTTACAGGCTTACATTTTAATGAGATTTCTAATCCCACAGAATCATTAATTCTACATCTAAATATGTGATATGCATTTTGGTGAAATTAGAAGTTGAAAGTTTAGTCTTGGAAATTCTGCCAAGGTTTCAGGATACAAAAAGATAAATTATAATTAAAAAGTTGTAGCACATTAAGACTGTTTTTACACATGTATTTAATAACGTTTCAGCTAGTATTGAAGTTCAGACAGTATATAGTGTATACAAGTAAATAGTATTTTGTTGCAGTTTGGACAGTGCATTTTTTTTTTTTTTTTTTTTTTTTTTTAAGAAGAAGCAGGAATTCCTCGATGCCTTTGCACAGTTTTAGTTGTTTCTTAGTCTGAACAAGTTATTGATTTTAAATACACATTTGTACTTTTCTCCCCTCTTTTCTTTCTTTTCCTCTCTTCCTCCCCTCAACCCCTCAGTACCACAAAACTATTGAGGCTGTGTATTCGGTGGAAAACTCTGTGGAGACGCTGCTGGATCTGCTACAGAGATACCGGGAGAAGGCAGGGGATAAAGTGGCTGAAAAAGGCGGCAGCATCTTCACCAAGGCCTGCTTTCTTCTTGCACTCCTGCTGCAAGACAAGCACCGTGCTGTGGTCTGTAGCTACTGTGACATACAGACTTTAAAATATTTTACAAAATTAAAACACCAATATAATATCATTATTAAAATACCTAAATAATACAAGCAATGATTGTAAATTGTAGTTTTTGCAAATGTAATGAAAACTTTTTTTTTTTTTAATTTATTTTTTAGGAGGTTATGAAGCTACCCAAGGTCATAGATAGGATACGCAGCATTTACCGCCTCACTGCTCGCAAGCACAAGATGGACGCAGAAAGAACTGTTATCAAACAGAAGATGAACGCCTCGATCAACGGGAGCTTCTTTGTTCAAGCAACACCTCGCAAATCCAGACCTGCACCAAAGTATGTATATGTACCGAATGTGCCTGAGATAGACAGAAGCATGGTGTGTATGTATTTGCATTGGTAATTGACGTGCTGTTTTTGTTTTTCAGGTTTGCACCAGAGTGGGTTCTCAGAAAGGACAAGCTCAAAGACATTGTGGACCCTCTCATGGCCATTCAAATGGTCGCAGACACTCTGTCCATTGTGTTGTAAATAGACAAGCTTTCAAATCTTTTTCTTCATCATCTCATTGTTTTCCCATCAGAAAATATTGTTGTTTTTTTTTTTTTTACCAATATATTTTCCATGTGTCCCATGTATATATTAAAATGGACTTGCTTCTTAAACATGGACTAGTTTCATGTATCTCTCTTTAATATTGTTTACTTCATTTTCCTTGGCTAGATTTACATAGGCAGAGAAAAACTGTGTTAACCAGTAATTTTTAAACATCTTACTCCCACATTGCAGCTCTTTATTAACACCACTAAATGTAATGTCAGAACTAAAAGCGAAGGGATTACTACAGTACTTCGTCCTGAGGGGGGGGGACATGAATTTAAGGCAATCCATCAACTAGTTGACACATTTTACTCAAAAGCACAAATTTGAACCACATGGTGGCGCTAGAGTCAAGGTATCACTAAAGTCATTAGGATTTACCTACAAAGAACCATACATATGTGTAAGCTGTTGTGCCAAGCCATCCAGCTGATGTGAAGACATTTCTTTAGATGTGTGAAAACTTAAAAGTCAGGGGATCACCAAAATCCATAGGATTCATGACAATCCATCCAATAGTTGAGATTAATTAATAATTAAGATTTATGATTTATATTTGTATTGCAAAACAGCTTTGGAATATCTTAAAAATTAAAGAGATAATGGGAGTCCCTCAGTGGCTCACCTAGTAGACTGTGTACCATGAAGGCTTAATCCTAGCCGCAGCAGCCCGGGTTGAAGTCAGGCCTGTGGCCCTGCATGTCACCCCCCCCCCCCCCCACCCCCACCCCCCCCCCCCACCACTGCAGCTGGAGTAAAGGCATAAAAAGCCAGAAAAACTTAAAAACAAAAGAAATTTCAATTACATTGAAGGGATAATAAGACAGGAATATCAATAAATGTCCTTCTTTTGTTCCCCTTAAAATTAAATAATGTTGAAAAGTTAGCAACTTATTCAACATTTTGTCAAATTATTTATTAATTTGACCTCTCAACTTCTTGTTGTGACTTCAGCTCCATTGAGCTGTTAATTCAGTTGTATAATTGTATTTTTAAGCTCCATATCAGAGTCACAGCTGAATTTTAAAAAGTTTATTTGTAATAGTTTTGCCACTGGACACCACAGTACGTTAGATCACATATTCTTTGGTTATCTGCACGGGTAGGAGCATTACACCATCATTACACGTCACACGCATGTTTGCCTTGCGAACAGATCTTCTTTGGGTACACTTGAATTCAGTCATATCATTATGAGCTACATGAATCATGTGATTCATATATTTGAATGTAATGTTTTTTCCATCATGTTGCTGCGATTCACGGTGCAGGGTCCTGCAAGTGCAATGTTAATGACCTGTTTGAACATATTGCATACACAGCCGTCGCCAGTGTTAGAGGGACTACTTGGATAATGTTTTGAGATATTGCACAGTGGAAGATGGTGGATGAAGTATTCAGACCCTTTAATCTGCACTGATCAATAGTTTTTATAATGACAATGTGAAAATGAACCTACAGAGAATCTGACGCTCTCCTCTGCTTGACAGAGCTTTATAGTGTAGTTGTAGTTGTTTTGGGTCACACTACCTGCTCAGCATCAAACAGCAGACAGAGAGTTATAAACTAGCTGGTGAACAAAGCGGAGCCTGTAGCAGCTCAAGATGCAATTAGCTTTTGAAGTTATCTCCTCTTTTATTCAACACACCGAAGCCTCATAATATCAGATGATATTATCACACAATTGACTGTTAGATTAAGTCATTCAATCACTACGTTTAAAACCACCTTACTGTAAAGGCCAACATTGCAATGTTTGTGATATAAAAGACTGTTGATATACAAGTATTTCATAATGCGTCCATCCAAATCTGCTGTATACATGTGCAAAGAATGGGGGGTATTTTCATTGAGACTTCTTTGGACCTCGAGGAAAATCTGCATCACTGTTCCAGAGTGGGAGCTGTGGGAGAAGATTTCTGTGTTCAGTATCACATCAACAGTTGTTTCTGTATTTCTGGGGGCGGAGTGTGTATGGGAGTGAATGGGACATTGCTTTGTAGTTCAGATTTATGGAGTAACAGGCAACGTGACACATAAATTGCAGATTTACTTTTGGTCTCCACTGTCTACAGGGCAGCATTACTTGTATTTCATGTAAAGGCAAAAAACCACTGTTGCAATGAACGCCATAGACTGGGACCAGGACAGATTGAAAATATAATCTTTGTTTCTGGGATTTTATTTTTTTTTGGTGGAAAATAAGCATTAGAGTAAAAACATTGATCCTGTCTGGACCAAAAGCTCCTTCCTCATTTGATATATATGAATAGAAAATTCACATTAATGGCAATAACACAGGGTCAGTGTCACAATACCTTGACAGAGTGGATTTGGGCTCCACCCATCTCTGGTGCATGTGGCCTCAGTGGCACCATCTGTTCTCTTATAGCCTCCCCTACATGAATAACGTACAGTATCCAGCAACTTTAATCGTGGTTCCCAATTCCTCCAGTCATACAAAGTTGGGTCTCGTGGACGGTTGCATGTGACCTCTAGAATAAGAGAGAGACTTGTTAATCTCAAGTAATAGAGATATGATTGGAAATCATCATCAAGTGTTGACGAACCACCAAAAACAATCTCATAATGTGTCTCTGGAGACAGTCTGTTTGAAGCCCATGGAGTTTAATACCTCTGCATATTGGTGTGAAAGTCCACTCTCCATCATCTTTGCATGTAGCAACTGCTGAGACGTCTTGCGGGCGGGAAATGTAGTACCCGTCTCCACATGTTATTTTTACTCTTTCACCAGGTGGAAACACATTTCTGTAAGGAGGGTCATAACTGGTTCCTTCAAGTGGTGGCAGTGACAGTCTACATTTTATTGCTGTATTGTGAAATGAAAAATATTTTCTGTTAGTTTGTTGTAATAAGACAACCATGACATCCATCTACACAGCAGCAATTTTCACCTGTAAGGGTAACATAACCAATGAATTTGGTTCCTCAGTTGGCGACAGTGGGAGTCTACATTTTATTGCTGCATTTGTTGTGAAATGAAACATATTTTCTGTTTATTTCAGCTAGACAACCACAATCATCATCACATGTTGACCAGCCATCAAAAACAATCTCATAATGGAGTTTTATACCACTGCATGTTGGTTCGAAAGTCCACTCTCCATCATCTTTGCATGTAGCGACTTCTGAGGTGTTGTGCTTACCTCCACATATTACTCTTACTGATTCACCAGGTGAAAACAAATTCCTGAAAGGAGGTTCATACCTGGTTCCTTCAGGTGGCAGCAGTGACAGTCTACATGTTGTTACTGCATTTGATGCAAAATGAAGAATATATACTGTTAGTTAGACAACCTATACAGCATGATTTTCACCTGTAAAGGCGATGTAAACAATAAATTTTGGATAAATGAGTTCACACTTACGTTCACATTTAGGTGTGGGGTCCCAAACTACTTTTGTGCCTAATTTTGTGCATATTGAAGGTGTTTTTCTAAAGGGATTATATGTCGCATTGCACAGAAAATGCAGGACTTCATTTCGTTTGTACTCTCTGATATCCCCAGACACATATCCATTTTCAATCACAGGTACTGAACAGTTCACCTCTGTCCAAGAAAGACACACAACCAAGACATTTGTTCATGAAAAACCAAATTAACAGCAAGCACTGAATAACCTGGTGAGAGTGACCATGAGTTTGCAACATGTGACATGAAGCCTGTCCAAGTTTTAATAGGTGCTGAAGCCAAATGTTTACTTAAGCCAAAGTCTCTGGCCAGGTAATATATTCCATTACTATCATGGTGTCGTACGAAAACACAGCACAATTAATTTGAGGAAAATGTATTATGCTCTTGACAAAGGGGCCCTGTCAACTTCGTTTCTCATAGTGTTAACCTATTAACTACAAATAACGCCAAACTGAATATCCATTTGGCTACAAAAACTAATAGTCCCACCATAGGGCTTGAGGCTTCAATGGCATATTCAGAAAATCTTGGTCAAATGATCATTTTGTGTCTTAGGTAGTCAGCAGGAGTTAGCTGTCTGCTCTAGAAAGAAACTGTCACAGCTCGTACCCCAAAGGGAACTGACCTTAATTATTTTTGTTTTCTCTTTACAAGCAAAGACAAAGCAAACTGAGAACATGTTTATCCATGGCAGGCCAACGATGGACCTTATATGAAAGTAGGATGCATCTCACAGTTGTTCTTTTGCACCTTTTTGAAAAATAGTTCTACAGGTTTTCTATGTAAAAAAAATGGACAAGCAACTTTAATCCTGCCATTCCAGATAAATCAGATCCCCTGTTGTTGATGCTGATAAATGACACTTGATTACAGAAAATGCTTCCATCTGAAAAAAGTGATATTGTCAGATTTTATTAGGACAGAGGATTTAGCAAAATCAGTTGCATGATGCATTTCTGTCTTCAACCACAGAGAAACTGGACTTGTAATCTGACGTTCTTACCGTCCTGCTGTAGGGATTCATCCACGTTCAGCCACAGGATAAAAAGCCAAAGATGGTGAAAGAGTCTCATTATGAACATCCAGGAATTGCAGTATTTAGGAATTATTTGTAGCTCAGGTATTGCTCTTCCTCTTTTAGTTTTACAGGTCCGGTTAAAGTATTTCTGCACAGTGCAAATGCAAACATGCAATGAAAATAGTCTCGGGAACATTGGCAACTCTCCTAAACCCTCCTCTTACCTCTCTCTCTCTCTCTCTTTCCATCTCTCTCTCTTTCCCTCTATCTCTTTCTTTCTCTCTTGCTCTTTTTCCCTCTCTCTCTCTTTCCCTCTCTCTCTCTTTCTTTCTCTCTCTCTCTCTTTCCCTCTCTCCCACACACACACGCACACACACACACACACACACACACACACACACACACACACAACACACACACAGACAAAGCCAAAATGATTGTTATGGAATAATTAAATGACACAACTAATGTTTTTTCAAAATATTCATGTCACAGCTTCACAAAATGAGTGAGAATATAAATTGAAATGAAAAGTATATTTTGCAATAACTTAGTATTTAACTAATATCAACATTCAAACATGGATTTACTTGGATGTCTATAGTAAATTGAAAATAATAGACAATTTGAATTATTTTGTGTTTATAGATAAATAAATGCAGAAATAAATAATTAAATACATAAAAACATGCAAAATAAATACATCTGGTAAGCTAATATAAAAAAATGCTATTAAAAAAAATGCTATTTCTGTACTTTTACATTTATTCATGCTTTTTTACATTTATTTATTTATATCTGTATTTCTATATTCATTTAATTATGTATTTATTTATATGTTTATGATTTATTTAATTGTGCATATCAAGATTTATTTATGTATTTATTACTTTATTTCATCTACATTGTTTCATTTGTATATTTATTAATTTCTGTATATTTCTACATTGATTGATTGGTTTATTTCTGTGTCCGTATGTTAAACAGGTAGGCGGTCCTACCTTAGTCTAAAGCTGGATTGGTTATAGAGGTGTAATCGATTGGATGCCTTGAGTGGTAAACAGGAGCTTACATACACATTTATTGACTTTTTTTTTTCAAAAAGCACCTCACAACACAACTAGTGACATTCTGGACAGACCATGGCTACTTTCTATAAAGGAGAGTGACCAGTACTGATCCACGAGAGGCGCTCCTCTCTCTCTCTCTCTGTGTCTGTTGTACAGAGGTGGAGCAGGACATTCAGTCCACACAGCAGCTGACATATATAAGTACACACACAATCAATTTATAGACCCTTCATAGTTTATATTTTAGGTATCCTATTATGTAAAATGCAGCAAGGGAGCTCCTCTCTAGTGACTTGCCATATGTTAATCCTGGAGGAATTAAACTTAATTTGATCAAACATTTGTGATATATGAAATTAAATTTGACCTGAAAGGTTGGTCCAGGGAAGTTTCAATAAAAACATCACATTAAGGCAAACATAAGCTGTTTTGCTTGAATGTAGCACCAGACTGGTTTATGAAAACCTCGATTGTGAGTATCTGCTGATGATATCAACCTTTCTGTCCAGTTTTAATGACCACAGTAAATGTGGCATGTGACAATAGTGTTGACACTGCAGTACGAGGCCATTGTAAAAATCATTCAGGGTAACAATCAATCAGTCATAATCAATTTGATTAGTTTCTTTGACTACACCGTTTACTTAAACCTTAATGATTCTAAAAAAAACTGTTGATATACAAGTATTTCATAATGCGTCCATCCAAATCTGCTGTATACATGTGCAAAGAATGGTCATAAAACACTAATAATATCGCCGTATCCAGCGTATTTATCAGAAAATGCTTAATTCGAAACAAGGCCAAATTCAAAATATCCAAACAGAATATGTCGTTTATACGACCCGTATGAAATTCTGGTATTTTCACTGAGACTTCTTTGGACCTCGAGGAAAATCTGCATCACTGTTGCAGAGTAGGAGCTGTGGGAGAAGATTTCTGTGTTCAGTATCACATCTCAACATACAATGGGTGTAAATCATGCATCCAGTTCTACGTAACCTGCATGTTTTTTGCTTATCCAAGAACACAAAAAGCTCAAGGTTCTAAAGTCATGAAGTTAATATAAAGATCAGCTCTACGTGTGATTGTAAAAAGAGCAGTGGGTCAAAATCATTTGTTGACTGGTGCAGAGAAATTCGCTTCTGTTGTGAACAGCCAGGCTAATGCTCACATAACACAGAGTCAGACTGGTCACTATTTCAAAGAACAACAGAAAACACATAAAAACATGCAAATGAGAACAGCTTCATTGGGAGTCCGACTGAACTAAAATACTGTACATGTGAACACAGAGAGTAGGAGAAGCAAACCAGTAGAATGAAAACAAGATGCCATGATGTCGTTTACAGCTGTTACACAGCAGTTTTGAAACAGTTAGTGAAAAGACTAAACCTTCAGTGTTTTGCTGCAACATGTTGTTTGTAGCTACTTGTTAAGGACTAAACAAAAGGACTGATTACACACCGAGACATGAGAATTGAGATTAGTGATCATATAAATTGATTTGTGAAATCTTGAATTTTGCGTCTCGATTTTGTACTATATTGTGGACTACTATGTTGTAAGTCTTCTTAGGCTTTCCGCGAGTTACTTTGTAAAATGCTTTTGGATGTACATACGTGTGCATGTAATGTTCTTCTTCTCCCATTGCCCACTGTTGCATGTAATTGTGGCGTCTCCTTCCATTGTATAATGATCACGGCATTGATAAGTTACTTCAGAGCCAGACAAGTATTCCCTCTGGTACGAAGTCACAGCAACAGCATTTTCAACTTTAGGCGGGGGAGCACAGTGACTGGCAATAGCTGCAAGAAATGAAAACATATTCAGCGTTAGGTTTTACGTCATAATCTCTTTATAAACTTTATATGCCTACATCTGATAAAATAAGACTGAAGGTGACTCACGTGCACAGATTGTTTTGAGTGATGTTCCATCTGAATGCCATTTTCCTTCAAGACACGTTACGTGATTAATCTGAGCGATGTATCCTTCCTTACAAATAATCGGGACACTTTCACCTGGCCCATATTTGTTACGCTGAGATGTCACTTCCCTATTAGGAATTACAGGAAGTTGTCCACACTTGCTTTTCTCTAGAGTTGGTATGATAACAAACATTTAGGTTTTTATATTTTTTACAAACAAATAATATTAGCAATAAATAAATAAATAACATTTCTCCATTCAAAATACTTGCACTTTAAAAAAAAAGTGTGAATAAAATTGATGCAACAAATAATTCATTCACGTAGCCTGATCCAAAATGTGCCTTGGCAGGAGTCATATCAGATTGTGCTTTGCATGAATATGAGGCAAGATGTGAGATTGAGCTCTCTTTAAAATAATGATTGTTAATGTCCTTGTTTTATAACAGCGTTGCAATATACTGTACTGGCCCAAATATAAGTCGACGTTCTCTTAAGGAAATTAGGCTGGGGGCCGTGTTTGAGGACAAGTCAATGTGTTGACAGCATCAGAAACTCCATGTTGCTAAGCTAGCGAGTGTTAGCAGTGCGTCTATAGTGAGTCTTTCATAGTGTAGTGTCTTGTTAGATAATGTAACATGTTTTGCTGCCATGGAGGATATAAAATCATGACGAGCGTCTCCTGACAACTTTACTGCAGAAATGAACCAGGGAGAAAATCTTTAAAACAGCCAAAATTTACAGCTGTTACAGATTATGAGTCCTAAAAGACAGATGAATCATTCTGACTGCTTCCAAGAGCCTGACAGGAGAGAGAGTCAGTCTGTGAAGATACACAAATATGGGTTTATATGTATTTCATGTTTAACTTGTATGAGAGAAAAGGCATCACTAATGAGTCATGATTTAAGCCTGGGTGGGTTGCCCATCAGGATCGGCCCATATTCAGGCCAATATGGTAATACAGGCAGCAGAGAGGGACACTGAGCGGATGCAATGAGTTTAAGGTCACAAGCAAAGAAATGTTAAAATGTTTACTTTTACTTAAAAAAAAGTTAATATTCTACATTAACAAGCCACTGTGGTCCATTTGCTTTATGCTGGTTATAACTGGACCTGTAAGGCATTAAATATTCATTACCAATGCATTGTTCAAGTCCCGACCACAGGCCATCATTACATGTCGCTTCACCCCACCAGCCTTTAGTCACAAGCTTATAACCTTCCTCACAGGTGTAGTACAGTGTCTCATTGTATGGACCAACTATAAATCCATGTGGAACTTTGGGTTTTGGACATGCTGTATAAATTAAAGACAGAACAAAAGTTACATCCAGAAAGCATCAATCAAAAGATGGAACAACACATTCTTAGCCATGCTAGTGATAAGGCTTAAAATTTAAATACGCCTACTCCAATACTTTCTTTCTTGAATGAATACCTGAGAACTTATGACCAAATGAATTCACATTAACTTTAACCTTACTTTGTTTGTAGTGTTAACCAATTGTTAGCAAGCTAACATGCTGAACTAAGATAGTTAATGTCACAAACATACCTGCAATACATCAGCATGTTATCATTGTCATTTTGAACAGGTTGGCATGCAAAACTAAAAAGACTAAGAAAACTGTTCTGATGAAGTGGAATTCCCTTTTTTGTTCTGTAGTTGAGAAAAAATTGGATTTGGACAAATATTTAGGAAGTGGATGGAATTAATATATACTGATCCAGAGGCCACAGTAATAACCAGTGTGATTATGTCTTCTCTAATGAGGTTAAATTGTGGTGTATGGCAAGGATCGCCTTTATCCCCTTTAAGTTTTGCCATACTTCTGGAACCCTTAGTTTTATTCTTACAAAATAATGTAAACACATGGGGAGTTCAGACAAGTGATGAAGAACACAAGCTTTTTCTCTATGCAGATGATGTTTTATTGATAACTAGTAACCCTGAATTTACAGCACCAGAATTTTAAACAATTATAAAGTCAAATTTTGAGATATTTGGATATGCAGTTAACTGGTTTAAATCAGAAGCCATACCACTATCGATTAATTGAATGATAGGAACACTGATAGCCAATCAAAATACATATGAATTCACAGTATCTGTATTTCTTGTATGGTCTTACCTGTACAGCTCTGAATCCCAGTCCAATTACCTTGGCTACAGACAACAGTAAAACGTCTCTTACTGTTGTTCCTGCATGCAAATTGGACTCGTTCATGGTGGTTGTAACTTATCTTCTCATTGCGTGTAATATATGCATTACTGATGTTGAGTTTTTTACATGGTCTCTCTGAAAGAAATTCATTGAAATTGTGAAAAGTAATTTAAAAGCGATACTTTCCTTTGAAGTATTCTGCATATATATATATACACACACATAAATCCTAAACTGTAAATAACAAGTCACATTTCATTTTCAATTTGTGTGGAATTTGTTTAATTTATGTGTAATTTTTTTCTGATTTCCAGTATCACTTTATGAATAAATCAGTTAAAATGATGCGAGAGTAGAATAATAAAATAATAAGATGAATATTCAAGAAAACTGGTTAGACTAAGAACAGGTAAAAGATGCTTGCAAACCTCAAACCCCCACACATTTTACTGTGTCATTGCTGTTCTTTAGAAAGCCACTTTTTTCTCCAACATCACAGATTCTTTGTGGTTTTTACTCATAGTGATTAATTTTCCATAAATTGGAAGTCATTTAATTTGTTTTACGATGTCTGGAATAGATTAGGGTCATTAAGCCCGCCAGGTTTGTCCTTTTGACTGTGTTATGTGTTGTATTGTCTTACCTGTACATTGTGGAGACCCAATCCAACCTTTTTGTCCGCAGGTTAGAGAAAAACGTCCCTCATAACCATATTTGCAGACATACTCGACCCGGTCATTGTACCTGTATAATGACTGAGAGTTTCCATCAATGTCTGAATTTGTGAAATATTTTCTGTTGCATGTTACCTCTGGAAAAAAAGAAAGACTGGTAGTGACTGGTTACTGGCAAGTGGAGGCTGCATTTTGTTTTTGCAAAAGAGTCAGTAAATCAGATTCAGATAATTTAGTCATGTTAAATATTTAGTATTTCACCTAAGTAAAAGTAGATAGACTTTAATGTAAAAACAATTATACATAATAGTCCTGCATATTAAATTAAAACTTATGTTATTAAACATAAAATAAAAATGATCAAAAGTCTTGATTATATGGAACTGTCCATTTCAAAGCATATATGTATATGTATATCAAATCATGACAGAATGTTTTCCAGGATGATGTCACTACACTCCAACCTATTTCTATACTAACCCATTTCCTAAAATATATTTTAAATACATGCATGTAAAACCAGAAATAAAAAGACAGAAAAAAAAAGAAAATGTGCCAACACTGTATTTTTTTTGTTTTTGTATTTCCTTACCTCTACATTGTGGATTTCCGTTCCAACCAGTTTCCCCACAGGTTAGATAAAAACGTCCTTCATAACCATCCTTGCAGAGATAATTAGCCCGCTCATGGTAACTGTATTTCAGCTTATTGTTCAAAATATCTGCATTTTGGACATCACGCCTGTTGCACGTAATTTCTGAAAAACAAAACAAAATACTGTTTTACACTATTAATAAGTAAGTTATTACATTACTGTCAGCAGTACTGCACATGGAGCCTACATTTACTTCACTCTCGGTACATGTATAATCATGACATATTATATATATACAGAAGTCATTGTTGGCAATGTGGAGTCAATGGAGTTGTAAGCACAGACATCAAGAGACTGAGAGAATGCAGTTGAAAGTAGTAAGGACATCAATTGGGCCAAAGTCCCCCCGCCTGACATACAAATCTCAGCCCCCAATATGGACTCATACGCCTGTGGTGGCATTCATGTTGTGTCTGGGCATTAACCTTTGGGCAGTTGTTGTGTAGCCCCCAATGTATGGATATGAATGCGACATCACTTTGTAGTTCAGGATCACGGAGTATCAGGTAACGTGATACATAATATGTGGATTTCATCTTTTGGTCTCCAGGGTCTAAAGGGCAGCATTACTTGTATGACTGGCCCCATCACAGATTAAAGATATAATGACGTGACTATAACTTCACAATACCTTGACAGAGTGGATTTGGTCTCCAGCCATCTCTGGTGCATGTGGCCCAGGTGGCACCATCTGTGCTATTGTAGCCTGGTTTACACCAATAACTTACAGTCTCATCCAATGTTATATTTTGTCCCGAATAGACATCCCAGTAATACACATGTGGGTCTTTTCGATCACATGTAATTTCTAGAATAAAAGAGAGACTTGTTTATCTTAAGCAATAGAGATATTATTTGAAAGAGTTCAACAGGTTTTCTCTGTAATGATCTGACAAGCAACTTTAACCCTGCCATTCTAGATAAATCAGATGTTGACAAACACTTGATTACAGAAAATGCTTGTTCATATCAGTTTGCATCTAAAGAAAGTGATATTTTCAGTTGCATGATGTATGATTGTTGTTTTCTAACTGCAGTTCAACCACAGAGAAACTGGACTTGTAATCTGACATTCTTACCATTCTGCTGTAAAGATTCATCCACGTTCAGCCACAGGATAAAAAGCCAGAGACAGTGAAAGAGTTTCATTGTGAACATCCAGGAATTGCAGTATTCAGGAATTACCCAAGGAGGTATAACTTTTCTCCTTGTACAGATCAGATTGAAGTATTTCCACAATGAAAACAGTCTAAGGAAAAATGGGCGACTCTCCCAAAACCCTCCCTTCACCTCCCTCTCACACACATATTTTGCAAGACACACTCATATAAACCTGCTTTGCAATTAATTTTAGCATTCAAACATGGATTTACTCGCAGATTTAGTGTTAAAATGTAAAATATGTAGTTGTAATTTACTCTTGTAATATTGTGCATATAATTACAGGATTCTGCTAAAGATAATGGTCACATTGTACTTTCCTAATGGCCAGAATGACTGTAAAGCACATTGCGTGCACAACAGATTACAGAATGCAGAGCAAAATAAATGCCAGGAGAAGAAGCTTTAACAACACTTAGACACCGCTCCAGAGATTTTTATGAGTTAAAGAAAAGAATAATCGCATTTAACATTCAAGAAATGTATTGCTGAACAGACACACACCTACAGTGATACCAGTGGTTATACTTTAAATGTTGCATCTGAGTCGCTAAAGTCTGACACTGATATGGTCTCAGATCGTTTGAAATGTCACGCTATTAAATTTAGAGAGTCATACTAAGCCATGCTCCTTTGGATGATGTTTTTCTGAATTCTGTCATTCATTCATTCATTCATTGTTTCCTGTTTTATTTTGATATACCCTGACCTTGTCTTAGTCGTCCCTCTGCCAGATTCGTCTGCCTTTTATTCTGACTGATTAGCAAATCTTTTGTGGCAAGTGAATTCTATTTTATTAATCAAGTTCCCAATTCTGAGTCATACTATTGAGTTCTTTTGCCTGTGGTTTCTTCAGTTGTAACACAAAATACCTGTTTAATAAGCCGGATCAGCTGTACATATGTAAGCACTTGGTGTATATACTGTACATAGGTGGATTACTCTGGGTCCCAATCACCTGGACATCATTGTTCACATGAATCATTGGGGGCATTGTTGGGCTGAAAGGAAAAAACATGTTTGTTCATGATGGTACATGCAATGTAAAAAAATTCTCATGCATCCTGAGGGAGGTTGGTGACATGGAATCTGAGCATTTCCTTTAATTTGCCACTTGGCCTAAATATAGTTTGCTCATACAGGATGATCTCCTTATTCATTAAAATTGCATCAGATGATTGGTAATAGTGCTCGTCTTTCTTATTGAATCTGGTTAATCATTAACATGTTTGTCCAACCAGCTCATGTCCATCACTTCCAGTTAGCTAAAGTTTTCACTGGCAAGAGAGCAGGGTCATCGCCCCATCAAAACACCCACTCGCTGTACCAGTGGCTCTTCCTTTGGTACACTTAACCTCAAGTTCATTACTATATTACTACAGACAGGGACTTTAGGTCTGAATGACAAAGCTGTCACTTTAACAGCTTCATCAAGCTGTATTTTCTCTCTGAAAAGGACTTAAACTGTATTTTACAATTCTGCTTTAAAAGACTATTCGAACTATACTATACTATGCTGTACATCATTTATTTTCCATATTCACAGATAGTTAAATGTTGGATTTTGGTGTACCAGATAACAGGGAAAATTACATTGCACTGAGCAAAGGTTTCACTGTGCTGAATGACTGGCTGACAATAAACACAAAGCAGTGTTTAATTTACTTAACCAGATGTTTAAAAGGCAACATGTACATGTTTTCTGTCATAATACATGTATCTGACAGTGGAAGAAGAAAATAGACTGAGTGAATATTTGATAACGGATCGAACTATTTACTCTTGTTAATCATTTACATGTTTGTTCTGCCTTCTCATCATTTCCAGTTACTTGCAACTGGGCAGGGCAACCACACCATCATTACACCACTGACACATTCCCACTGTGCCGACAGGTCTTCCTCTGGCACACACGAACTCGATCTTTATGAGTCACATACAGAGTGAGTGAACATATATGATTTATTACAGTAAAAAGACCACATACAGCACTTAAGTATAGACACTGGATCAGCACATGAATCTAGTCTGGTTAATCATAAACATGTTTGGCCAAACAGCTCATGTTTATCACATCCAGTTGACTGAAACGTTTTACTGGCAAGATGGCAGGTCAATCACACCATCACGACACAACTGACGCATTGCCACTGTACGGACAGGTCTTCCTCTGGCACACATGAACTCCATTACATCACCATGGATTGAATAAATCTTATTGTCATAACTATATCTGAATCTAATATTACGGTTGTTCATGGTTTCGCTATCCACAGTGCAGGGTTCTGCAAAAGATAACAGATACAAAGCATTTCCTTGATGTCAGGAATGACTGCACAGCACACTACATATATAATTATTGCTAGTCTCCGTTTAAAAAAATATATTTAATAATGAAATCAATAAAAAATAGTCAATGCACAGTTTACATGTAACTTAAACATGATTTAAAGATAGTCACTCACACCAAATCATGTACACTTCTACTTAGGTCAAACACTGAGATAGTGGTCAGCTTACTGTTATTCTATTTCCCTGAGCTTGACCTTAAACTACCTTAAGCAGCAGTGTAGGCTACCTGTTGTTTTCTGCATCATGACTGGATTTGGCCACTGCCTCTGCGAGATATTGGTTCATTAAAGTTGACATTTTTTAATTAAATATTGCAGATGGGGAAAAATCACTAAGTAGATTTATACTTAGCTAAGGCTAGCCGTGGCTATTTCCCCAGCTATTTTTCACTTGATAGACCAGTTGTCTGTCTTTCTGTGTTGATTTTACATGTTGTCTCACGGAAATGATCCATTTCTCTGACTTGTTTTTGTAAGGTAACACAGCTGCTGAAAAGTCAGTGAAGTTTATTTAATGCGTTTGGCTTTGCAGAGCTGTTGCCTCTTTCTTATTCTTTAGTGCTTCTCTACTTTTATGATGAAATGTCTAGTGACTGCAATGTGTAATGGCACTGTGTAAGTAACATGTTAACATTAATCTTGCAAACACCAGAATCCAAAATGAGTGTTATCTATGGAAAACCCTCACAGAATGCAAAGTGGATTAAAACTTACTGAGGCATCTCATCTGTCCAGTCCATTCACCATTGTTGCATGTTCGGTAGGGGGAACCATCCATAATGTGGTAATTCTGGCAGGTGTATTCAACCCAATCATTGTTTCTGTACTGGTTCCGTTGAGATTCCTTGAGGTCTCCATTGTCAAGAGGTGGTGGTCTCCCACAATCAAAAGGAGCTGAAAGAATGTGGGCATAGACAGAGAGTACAAGTTTATCCATTATCAGTCGCTGTCGATCGGATCAATAAAGTAAGGGGAGCAGAGCTCGACCCCATCCCCTCAAAATTCATCTATACAGTACAAATTTTTCCCCCAACTATTATTATATTGTTGTGAGAAACATAATCACTGCCTGGATCATGTTCATCTTAATGCTGCCATTACCTTAACATATATCAATAAAGTTTATTCGTGCTTTAATTGTAAAGAGTAGATATTGTATTGCGATATCCAGCTGTGGTTTGGTGGATCTGACAACATTCCA